>NC_047529.1:77185591-78385591 GCF_012275295.1 Melopsittacus undulatus
TAAGTAGCTGAAATTGTTCTGTGCTCAGAATCTCAGTTTTGCTAATTTGCTTGAAAGCAGTAGTAGACTTACTTTAGCTTTTATCTGTGACCCACTCTCTTAGCTTGGATTTGAAGGTATGTCCTGTACAGTCTGCTGCAGGCAACCGGTAACTGTGTTTGCAAGTAGGCAAACATTACTTAACCCTTGGATAATGCTGTGTTTAAATGGTTTAAATAGTTTGTTTGATTATTCATGTTTTTTCTGCTGACTTTCCCAAATAGTCCATTGAATAAATTTTCTACCGTCTATTGAAACAGTAGTATTTAAGTAAATATTGCACAGTATTTTCACAAGACCATTTTCTGTTTAAAAAACCTAAGTACTGAAGCAGAAACTTGACTCAAAATGTCTCATTTAGCTAATCAAAGAAAATAAATGTCTGATCTCTGTCTCATATTCTGAGTTTCAGCATTATTTTGACAAATCTTGCAGTAAATTGCTGTGGACAACGAATAACTTAAGACAATGATTTCAAATTAATAACTGAGGAACTTGCAACAATGCAGATAAAAAATGAGAACATTTTAATTGGAGGAGTTATTCACTGTGAACTATCCACCCTGTGCTGTAGCTATTGTTCCTATGGGGCTTTTGAGAACATTAGCACCTCGCTTGTCTTCCGTGCTCCTTTTGCACAGAAGCCCTGCAGGATGCATGTGGCTTGTTGCATGTCAGACCAGTGGTTAGGTAAGACATCTGCAGATAATGGTTTCCAAGATTTTCCTTCTAGGCCAACAGTTTGTAAACAGACTTTGAAAATGCTATGAAAATCTTTCCGTTTCCAATTTGCCCAAGGCTAACAAATTGCGGGAGCTCTGCACTTCTCTGTGTCTCTTCCTCAGTTCTTCTCCTGAAGGTGGAATCCAGAGTTAGAAGCCAGTTTCTCTTAGATTTCCTTCATGTCTGAGATTTGTTAACAAGAACTTGATTATTGCAGTGGAAGTAACTTGGGAAGTAATGGCTACTTCTGGCTATTTGCTGAAGTAATCAATTACACTAATAGTGTGCACTAATAGTAGCCTGCTACTACTTGAGGTGTTCCTCCAATTTCAGTAGCGTTTTTGCCCTGTAGAGTGAAAAATCTGGCAACAAAAGACATTGCATGCTCCAGCCATTCTGTCAGGCTGTGTTTTGTGACAAAAGCTTTGTTACATCTCAGACAGGCTCCATGAAATATTTACAGCTTTCCTCAACTTCAGAGCTGAATCTGAGCTTCCTGCATAGATACTTCTTTGCGTGATACATGCTGCCCTGTGTGTGAATGTCACGAGCATGTTGGGTACAATTGAGTCAGGTTGTGGCAAGTGCCTTTGGCTGTTGAAGGTAAGAAATCATGCTTACTATTTTTAGGAGTTCTGTTAGTGATCAGAGACAGCGGCCAGAAATTGAACTATATTGTTAGGTGAGCTGGGCAAATATGAAATAAAAAGTCCTGAACTGGTACAACGGCTGTAGGCAACTAATACATAGTTTAAATGAAGGACAGAGGGGTGACAATCAAGATAATTCTTCGTTTTAACATGTGTCTTCTAGTTGGCTAATCCCACGCACTTGTTACTCAAAAATACCTTTCAATTTCTACTTCCTTATATTCTGTAGATATAGTGTAGCATGAGTTGCTGCATTTTTGTCCTTCCTTCCAGGCGCTGCAAAAGGCAAATGACCTTCATCACCAGCATTTTCCCATGGTGAGGTTTGCTTGGAATTGGAGAAAACACAAAAATGAAATGAACAGCTCAATGTGACCATGCACCTCAAGTCACTTGAACCATGTCAGACGGCAAACTATATTCTTAGGGGTCCTTAGTGCAGCCAACTTATCTTCCAAAGAGGAAAGAAACCCTTTTTCTCAGATGGGTGCTTCACCTTTCACCAAGGGCCTCTTTTGTTCTGTTTCATATATATTTTCTGTGCCAGCAAAAGTACTGCTTCTCATGGAATGAAGACAGTTAGGCAAACAAGGTAATCACTGAGGCTTTTATCAGTCAGTGCCTTAAAATTAAACTGAGCAACATTTATCCGGGAAAACATAGCATTGCTCTGTCTGGCGAATTTCCATTACTCTTGCATAATGTGGATACATTTGGCATAGACATACCATGAGGTTCAAGTCTTGGGAAGGGATGCCAAGTAGTCACATCTGCTGGCTTGGGTGCCAGAGCAAACACTCCGCATTGCTTGAGTCAGGGCTTATGCTTCTCTTGGAGTTCAAAAGATGAGTGGAGGGAAAATTAGTTTCATAAAGGCATTTCAGCTGAATGTTAATACAGTTGTCAGATTCCTTTATGCTGTTCAGGGGTCTCAGCATTGATTGTCACCAAGATAACTCTTCCCCTAACACCAGGATGGCTCCTTCAAGATGGGTAGGACAATATGCTGGAAAAGCCCTGGGCTAATAAATTAATGTGGCTTTTATGAGAAAAAGATGTGGAATTCTTGTGCTGTCTCACTTTCAAGATCCCACCTATTACTGAGTTGTGGTGCATGCAAATGCTTGCTCAGGCATTCAAGGAAGTTGTTTCCTCATAGTCCCAAGTACACTTCCCCAGTGGGCAGAAATGCTAGTAGATTGCTCTTATTTACTACCTTAAGCTCACATAGGCTCATAACTGAAGGAAAAGCACCCATCTTTTCCTCTACTGTGGGAACAAGAATCTGAAGAACAACCAATTCAACAATTAAATTCCCTGTTTGATTTCATAACTCCTGGGTAATGGCTTGCCTTACAGATGCTATCAACATGTTCTAAGGCTAAGTAGAGACTTGCATCTCTCCTAACTACTGTTTAATGCACAAGTGTAGTTATACAGTTCTGCATGATAAACTCAGTTGCAGACAGTTGGTGTGGAGAAAGTAGATAAATTGTTGTTTTCTTTGCCAGTTAAAGATACCCAGTGCGGGGGTTTAGAGGAAAGTCAATACAGAACTGTATTCTTCTCTCACCCCGGTAACAACAACAAAATGGACAGGGGTTAGGCTGGGGCAGTTGTCACAGTCCAAAACTGTAATTACACAAGATTCCCACAATTATGTCAAGGCATGTGTATCAGGGACTACTTTTAAGTTCCTGAAAGCATTTGAACTTCTGGAATCCCTCTGAAAACATAGCTGGCTGTAGGAGAGATACCAGGTAGATCACTATCCAACATCACTTAACAGGGCTGCCTTAAGATGCTAATATTTGGAGAATGAGATAGAGCATTCACCATATACAAAAAACTATGTCACAAGCAGCAGCATCACGTTGTAGATTTTGAGAGGGAGAGTCAAGGAACATTTGAACTGTTTTCCCTGCAGGAGGACTTCCCTACAACATTTTATGGATCACAAGTTGCAGTGTTTCTTTCTGCAGTCCTACTTCAGCAACATTTCCTTTATCCATTAAAGGAACTGATGTTTATGGAATGTAAGTTTCAGAATCACAAGAACACATTTATCTAAAGCAGCCTGAAATTGGTATGTCCAAGTGTTCCTGGCAAAAATGGCTGAGTAGCCTTGGAATTGAAAATGAACAGTGCCATCTGAGTCAGATATACCTATCATAACCTCTGTGTGAGCTGCATTTAACACTCACAAAGTACATTTTGGAAGTGACACCTGTGGTTTGTATCTTATACAGAAATTAATTCGTTCAGACATTTGATGGTATATATTACTAGGAGCAAGTGGAGACTCATCCCTTTGATACATTATTTGCTACAAGCAATTTGTGTGGATGTTATTCTTCTTTTCAAAAGGGAAGTCAGCAAGTGTCTTCTGTGGAATATACTTTATTATGACTCTCTTCATGGAACTGTTAGAACAAGTCCAGAGGAGGGCCACGAGGATGATCAGGGGACTGAAGCACCTCCCATATGAAGACAGGCTGAGAAAGTTGTGGCTGTTCAGCCTGGAGAAGAGAAGGCTTCATGGAGACCTCATAGCAGCCTTCCAGTATCTGAAGGAGGCCTACAGGGATGCTGGTGAGGGACTATTCTTTAGGGACTGTAGTGATAGGACAAGGGGTAACGGGTGGAAACTTAAACAGCAGAAGTTTAGACTGGATATAAGGAAGAAATTCTTTACTGTTAGGATGGTGAGGTACTGGAATGGCTTGCCCAGGGAAGTTGTGAATGCTCCATCCCTGTCAGTGTTCAAGACCAGGTTGGATGAAGCCTTGTGTGATATGGTTTAGTGTGAGGTGTCCCTGCCCATGGCAGGGGGGTTGGAACTAGATGATCTTAAGGTCCTTTCCAACCCTAACTGTTTTATGATTCTATGATTCTTCGGTGGAGATCTCCACAGATCCCTGATAGAGGCATTTGCCTCTTGTTTAATTCAGTTTTTGTCTGAACTAAAGGTGGGGATAGACTTGGTCAGTGTTTAGAGGAAGATGCAACCCAGTATTGGTGGGTGGGAAGGGAAGCAATGCAGGCAAAGGGTTCCTATCATGCTCAGCTTGGCTGTGCTTGCAGCACTAAGCAGGGCTGATGGAGGAGGCTATGTTACTGTCCTGAATTTCTGAGCTTATTTCTGAGTAAGCAGATTAGTGGATGTTGTCAGGAGGCTTCTCTGCTTGTCTGACATATTGCAAAACTAAAGAATGTGATCTGGATCTGAAGCACTGGGAGCTTTCTCCTGAAGTGATATACATGCTTTAAAATGCCCTGCTGAAATAAGAGTATCACATGGAGTGAATGAACTGTTGAAAGGCAAGTTTGTGTGTTAGCCTCCAATAGCCAAGTTAAGTTTGCAATGAGCTCAGACTAGGCTGCTCAGGACTTCATATGGTTGGGTCTTGAAAACTTCAAAGGATGGAGGCTGCACAACCTCTTCATTTCATGGAGAAATGACATTTGCAATAGTTGAGTTTGCCACCATCGAAGGTAGAAGCACCACACACCTTCAACCAGGCTACTGCCTGGCTGGTACAACACTTCTTCCTGCTGACTGTGGAGTTTCCTCTTCATTAGTGAGATTGTAGGTTTTCAAGCTGTTTTGTCACAGGAAAGTGATTCAGTAGAGCAAGGTAGAGGTGCAGAGGCAACTGTGGACAATTTTAACATCAAAATCTTAAATACTGAAGCTGCCCACTGAATTGTGCCAGCACACCTCTGGAAAGCCAAGCTGCAAGAGTGATGTTGTCTGTTGTCTATTCTATCACTGTCTGTGTCATGATTTTAAAAGACTCTAGATGTTAGCATGGGGTATAATGGAGTGCATTTAGAAACTTGGAAGTCTACAGAGTTGTCCCACCTTTCCCATGTCCTGCAGAAAACCTACAAACTCCTATACTTGCATAATATCTTTAAAAGCAAACCATTTTGTTGTAATAAAGGAACAATGAAAGTACTTTTGTATTTACTGTGCTTCATTGCACTAAATAGGATTTAAGTTATTTCTCATGATCAGAACTACATTTACAAGAAGTCTACCAGACAGAAGCCATTTATGGCAGGGTTATTTTATCACATCGATAGTTGTGGAGAAAGAGCAAACACAATCTACTTGCAAAGCCCCATTTTCAAAATAATCTTGCAATAAGATACACCGTAAAAGAGCAGCCCTAAAAGCAAAAACCCTCACAAGGACTGTCCCTCAATCATTTCTGTGTACCAGCCTCCTGAGTATGAAATGCCATCATGGCTGAGCATAGAGAAGTGATTTATAACTAAAATGAATCCTGCAATGGCTAAAGGTCTGCATGAGACTGGAGAGTTTGTTTGCTGAGTTACTATGCAAATTTAACAATTAAATCTTCTCTCAGCTCCTGAGGGAATAAGGGGGATTACTAAAGGGAAGGAATTTGACACGATTGGAAAAAAAGCAGATGAAAACGGAAGGATTCCCTGTAGTTGATCAGTTCTGCCCTGCACAGAAGGCATCACAGCAGTTAGTGAGAATTACTACTGAGATTTCCAGGAAGATTTGTACAAAGCAGGAGAAATACAATGAGGAAATATAAAACCTCCACCTCGTAAGTCAACTTTTATTTGTTTTTCTGTTTGCAAAACTGAATTATGAATTTGTCTTCAAGGCCTCAAGTGAATTCCACACTTCTTGCTTCTTCATCCAGCCGGCTAAAAATAACTAAATAACCTCAGGAAGGGTGTGTGTGTGTGTGTGTGTGTGAGAAAAAAAGGCCAACCAAGAAACAACAATTCTCTTTGGTTTGACTGATCTGAACCTTTTTAATTTTTATTTTTTGGGTTTTTTTTCACTGTGCCTACTTCCTAAGCTTGGTAGTTTGAACAAGAGACTTCTGTTTTGACAGCCTGTCTCCTGGGCTCTCTACTGAAAAGGCCAAAGCTCCCACTGAAGCAGCAGTAGCTGCCTTTAAACAGGAGATGAGCACTTTATGCTTTCCTGTACTGCATGCAAATAGCAAGTCTCAGTGCTACCCAGCTCTGCCAAGCTTCTCTCTAACGTGCCTTCTGCATGGCAATGGCCAGTACAAGTGATCATCCAGCAATGTGTCTTTGAGTGTATTAATGCCTCTGACCCTGGTCCACTGATCACCTGCTTCAACAGGGGACTCGTCATCTGTACAAACAGCATTTACAGAGCGTGCAGCCTCTCAGCTCTACGTGACAGGGAGCACTGCTTTATGCTCTGGCTGTTCAGCAGAGCTTGGTGAAGGGCAGCTGTCCCTTCCATGCTTGTAAGTAACACTTCCATGGCAACACCTTCAGCTCATTAGTTTTGTTTGTTTCCTTCTAGAATGGCAGTATATTTTCTAGTTTTTTAAGAAGTGTGCTAAAGAATGGGCCATCATATCTGTTACAAAGCTACTCACAGGGTAATTCAAGAAAAGGCTGGAGGTTTTAAAAACAGAGGAGAGATGCTCACACAGCAGAAACTATATTTACTTCTTCAACTCCTACCTCATCACTCGATTGTCTGTGGTGGTGCCAGAACCAGAGCCCAGTACATACATTTGTAGTCACACAAGCATAAAAATGTGTTTAATAAAGCAAGAAACTCTAAACCCCAAATTAACAAAACTTCAAGCAAAGGCAGTCAAGATGCTGCCTCTGTTGCCTTGCTGTTTACTTCACTGATGAAGGAAAGAGTGATGCTTCCTTGCCTCTACCAAGGGGAAATCAAGTAGCCAGTCAAGCCCAGAACAGTTAAAGGGGAGTGGACTCTATGGGAGTGGGGGAGCACACTGGTTATCAGGGTGTTTGTGGAGGTGATCTTTGAGTTGATGTGTTTTTTCCCTCAGCCATACAAGCAGCTCTGGGCTGCCAAGGCATGGCCCACCATCCACATTTCATTTTTGACACGTCTGTGTTCCCCCAACCAGGGATCTGAAGCTATAAGATCTGTGCCAATAGAGAAGCCAATGCCAGTCACTGGGAAAAAAATTCATAGCCAGTCGGCACCATGAAACATGCCCTAGATTTGCACCCTGGAAACAAAGAAAATACAGAAATAGAAGTATGCAGAATATGAAATACCTCAGCTAAAAAAACTTCACCTTTGAGAATATTTTTGCTCCTCTGTTATATTTCTGTCTCTCTCTTCTGTTATTCTACTAGGACATGCTAGACCCATTCATGGAAAATAAACCCATTGTCCTGGGTACCATTGAAACTTAAAGATACTATGTGCTGTGAGACAGTGACCATTTGCTCTTCACTTAGCACTTACTGTTGTAGTGCACTTTCTGCCTGAGAGCCTGTAGAAAAAGCAGAAGATATTTTCCCCACTCTGAAATGCTAACATGTTTCTGCAGCTCATTTCTGCTTCTTCTTCAAAACCATCCATGAACACGCATATTAGACTTGATATTAAGAAAAATTTCTTCATCAAAAGGGTGGTCAGGCACTGGAACAGACTTTCCAGGGAAATGGTGGAATTGCTGTCCCTGGAAGTGTTCAAAAACTGTGTAGACGAGACACTTCGTGACATGGTTTCTTGGTGAACTTGGCAGTGCTGGGGGAACAGTTGAACTTGATGTTCTAAAGGTCTTTTCCAACCTAGTCCATGTTATGCTATGCTGAAAATAATTTTTAGAAGTTATCATTCTATTTAATAGATTAATTCTCTTCCTAAATCTCACAAAATCTGGTTAAATCTCAAAATCTCTATGAAGAGATTTTTTTAACTTTCACAATAGAAATAGTTCTAGGCATTGTTGTGTGAAAGATCGTGCATGTACAGTGGATATTCCCATGGTTTTGTTCTTGTTTTGCCAAACATGATTAGCCCTTTTTTATTCCTATTATAAAGACTAGACCTTAACTGCAGCATGTGGGCAGAGATTAGGAACCACAATACCACTGGTTTTCTTTTTTCTTCTTTTCCCACACATACCTAGCCATGGAGAATACAGTTAGCTATCATTGGTGCTGTGAGCTGTGCACATGAATAGCAGCCAGGCAGATAACAGCAAGCCAGGGATAAAGATTCATCCAACAGACAAATGCAGCAGGACTGGTGCAGGCGTGGAGTGCAGGAGACAGAGGTGGCAGTGCACCTCAGCTAGCTCACAGATGGCAGAGAGGAAATAGTACAGAACGTGCTGCTCCCTCAGATGCTGAGAGCTGAAACAGGAAACAAAATAGGGAGCTGACCACAGGTGGTTTGCTAAAAAAACACAAAGAAGATAAAATGTCACCTTCAAGGAGGAGGCAGTTCTGTAAATGCTGATTCAGGTGTAGACTGAAGCAGGGCAGGAAGATACTGAAATGAAAAGGCTCCTGTTTACTTTAAGAAATTGCTGTATAATGACTATCTACTTGGGTCTCTGCCACTTTCTTCCCAGCATTTTCTCCCTCCTGTAACCTGGCTGGTCTTATTTGCAGTGGCAGTCTGGTTCACAGGCCCTCCTTCCTTCTCTGCCAATTTGCCTATCACCCCATCCAGGTTTCACAGTAGTCACAAATCCTCTATGCTCTTGACTTTTGCTGACACCACTTTCTGGAGTAAGTATTTCAGGTAGCTCAAATTTAAAGCCCGTGGTCTGTGACATGCAGCATGTCACACTCCCTTTGTGGGCTGTTCATCACTGTTCTCCACATCAGGATATGAATTACAAGAAAAGACACAAACTGAGACTGAGGTATGCTAAGGAATAGAAGAACCCTTCAGTGCCTGCTTGCTATATGCCAGAATGCCATCCCTTAGTTTTATGAGCATCAGCTTAACTCAGAAAATTAGGGGGAAAAAAATTCACCCTGAAGCACATTTTCTCATTCAAATGAAACCTTTTTTTTCTTGGACAGCATGATCTCTAAAGAAAATGCTGGTACAGCCTTAACCTTGGCAGCATGAGTACTGAGGCTGTGTTAATCACTCTAAAAAGCAGTATCAGTACTTCAAGCATGAATAAGAATCCTTGAGAACATAGCTTGGAGTGGTAAAAAACCAAAAAAGGGTTACAACTCAACAAAAAGGACTCGGAAATTTCCTTCCCTCTGCTGAAGTTTAAAGTCTTCTTTCTCTATCTTTGATATGAAAAAAAAAAACAGGAAAATGAAATTTAATTTTTCCGTAATCTTAAAGCTAAAGTTTAAACTTAAGGCTTAAAGTTAAGTCCTATCTGCATGCAGATCTTGACAGCTTCAGGCCGGAAGAAAGTAGCCGTTGTAGAACTTGAGCACAGGAGTTACTACATATGTAGAAGCTCTGTGCATGTGTGAGAACAGTTGCAATAGGGACAGCCTGTTATTAGCAAGCAGATACTCTGAGTTTCAGGTTCATGTTACCATGAGACTCAACAAAGTTGAAACTCAGCCTAACCAGGCTGCCAATGGCCTCTAATGAAAATTTCCATTTGGAAAGGCTTGATGTTGACTTGGCATGACACCAAACAAGCAGCCTGCTGCAAAAATTTACACCAATTGTATTTCTCCTAATTAAACCCTGTCTGACCTCAGCATTAAGAAACAATTTGTTTCAGGATATAGCCAGCACACATAAGCAATTACATTCTGTTTGCCCTATTAGCATTATTTGGCTTCTATGCTCTCCAGTGCTCCTACTACTGCAAATGCTGCCTGGGAGCCAGAGGTATAGAAAGTGTGGAGTGCTTTAACTTTTTTTTTTGTGGGGTAGGCAGGAAAAGGAGAGCAGTGGAGGTTTAAACTGAAAATATCATCATCTTTTAGTCAAATCATAGGCACTCAGAATTAGTGATCAGATGGTCTCTTCAAGTTTATTCTGGGACAATAGAGACAAATAAAATGACTTGTGCAAACCACTGAGAACATGTATTCAAATTTGCTACAATTAAAAGATAAAGAGGTTAACATAATTATCTGTTCTCTCCCCTAGCTTGTTATTTTTCATCCAGTTCTCTAACTTCTGCTTCTCACCAGTCAGTTAGAAATATCAGAAAGGGCAGACTTCAGTGTCCTAGCTGTGAAACACTAAGCCATAATCTACCCCTAACAAGACACCAGATAAACTTATTGTCTCTGCCTTTCTGACAGCCAGGGGAATGTGGCTGTGGGAAGAGAAGTGATTTGGATGTGGAGGTGAGAGTTGGGACCATGCTGCACCTCCAAAGCTAAGGGGCATCTTGCAGAGACTTTTCCAGTTCGTTAGGAGTAATTCTCACTGGCAGTTCAGTACCCTTCAGGCAGAGAGAGGAGAATTATTTAACACATATGAGATGTGAGGATATAGAAATCATCTCTGCATCATGGTTTCATCACAAGCCAGTGCTCTGGAAGACCTCTGTCCCCCACTGATGGGCTGTTGCTCATTGAGTAAGGACCTAGTGTGATGAGGAAGGCTAGAGGAAGGGAAGAAAAGGGGCAGCCTACCGACCACACATTCTGTAACATGTGCAGATGACCAAATGGTCAAATATAGTGGTGAACCACAGAGGAAAGAGATGAGTAAAATATCCAAATGAGATGTGTCTAGCACGAGATAAATTTTACGGTTTGGAGATCTCAACATCTTTAGTCCACAGTGGGATAGGGCTAATACCTAAATTAGACCTTTCTGTGTTTGTCTGCCATTATGAGACTGAAGAAGACTCTCTACTGTTCAGATATTCAAGGAACTGACTGGAAAATAGCAGCAAGATGTGTTTGTGCCAAGGCCATTAACCCTCCATTCTTGCCAACATCAAATTAAATAAACTGAGAAAACAATTTGCATAACACTGTCACTGCGATATACAGTTGAGGCAACCTTTTGGAAAACTGAGCCTGTGAAGAAGTATAGTACAGTAGACACAATTGGTGATAGGGGGTCAGACCTGTGAGTGACTAATCTTCACTTCTGGAAACAAACTGCAGGTCTGTGCACAACCCTCATGTGCAGTTGTGCAAAACTGCTGCAGAGCTTATATGGGCCATGAAAAACAGACTCCCACTTTGACCTCTGGTGCAACCTGTGGGTATGTTTTCCTGGCAGTCTTCTAGAAGCCGATGAGATCCAGGAATATGCACAATGATGTAAACTATTCAAAAGCAACAAGAGAACAGCAAGCAGAGTCTGTGGTTGCTGGAGAACATGGAGTCAGCTGGTGTGAAAATGCATAAAGTGATCACTTCTTTCACAGCCTGTACCTGTTCAGACCTCAAGGAGGGAAAGGAAGGAGTCACTTTCTCTTTACAAGCAATTAAACTCTCTGCTTGAGCAGAACAGCAGCAGTCACTTCCCTGGCTTGCTTTCACTTGAACTAAGCACATCCAGGAGACACTTCTGTACCGTATATGAGCCTGGCTGTTTTTTTGTCTCCATGTGGCAACAAGTGGAGTATGAGAATGTGCAATTAAGGATCAGAGATCTGAAACTCTGAGATGAGACACAAGACAGTGTAAGGCACATCTGGAGTCTGAAATCTTTATGCTGAACAGGCAAAGCTACTTATGGTTACTTCAGAATTGCTATGGCTTAGCAAAAAAAATGTATATGTGGATAATTATGAAAGTATGCTTTAACTTGAGAGATTCTTTCAGCTCTCAAGAAAACATTTAAGGCTGAGTAAATACAAACATGCATTTTACACATTGCCCAACTATGCTCATTCTTTTCTGTGTATTTGCATATTTAAACAATTGACTGTAAAGAATATCTTGTGCTATCCTACATATAAGCTCAAGAGAGCATGTCTAAATCCTATGCCCTTTGAAAACATAAAGCTTAATTTTATTTAAGTACCAACTCACATAGCTTAATTTTCTTTCTTGTTTTTATTTTGTTCTACCGTGTAGGTATCATCAAACCAAAAGAACCACCCAAGTACAACCTACCTTAACACCTGTAAAGTTAAGAAAAAGCCCTACAAAAAGGGAAGCTCTTGCTTGGAGCTGTCTGTGAGCAGATACTACATGTTCTTTACAGTCCATTGTGTAAATATGAAAATATGTGGAAATGGAATATATTTAGACAAGTTTTAAAATGCATAATATTTATTCAACTCTAATAGCTTCTTATTAGGAGTCAATAGAGTCTATCAACTAAATGGGTATTTCAGCCATTTTCAATAGACACATTATTTACTCAATAGACCATAATGATTCTGAAGGAGGCATTAGGGCCTATTATGCAAATCTGCATGTATTGTAGGTGTATTCAAAAATAGTGAAATTTTGACCCTGGCTGTTATACAGATCCTGATGCCATCGCTCTTTAGAAAGCAAATTGTGTAAACCTAGTTTGAACGAAATGGAAAGGTTAGAAGTAGCATAGGGAAAATAGTAGATTTTTTTTGGTTGGGTTACTGAGCAGAGAATATAAAAAATCAGTTCAACTCTAAGCAGTCTTTTTCTTCAGTAAAATAAAAAAAAAAAGGAAAAAAATAATTGTGTCTCAGAAGAAGCATTTCCTTTCACACACAGTGTTTTCACTCCTTTTTTACCCAGTAGCTACACAAATAACGTCATTGCATTTTTGGCTGGTTAGAGCATTCTCCCAGGAGACCTGCAGTGAAAAGCCTGCTTGACATTGGATGTGAGAGGGAGGAGTTTGAACATGAGTTTGGACTCTTTCTAAGACGGCAATGCCAGTTCACCCAACACTTCTGTTGGTCAGACCTCCAATTTCTTTCCAGCTATACTGCTGACAAATTATTTCAGGCTGACTGAGAACATTTTTTAAGATTCTTTTTCTTATAATTTACTGCAGAGAAAAAATGGCTCACCTGTACTAGCATGGGGAAATCCTCATAGCACTTGGTAGGTGACCCGGTTGAAAACTGATAGGTATTTATTGAAGATCCTTCATCTGATTTCAGTGGGGTTTAATACTGTGCTCCTTGTTGCATGCCAGATACAAAAAGATTCCATTAGGGACACTTATAAGCATCCTAGAGGAGATATATAACTAAAAAGTTACTTCTGACTCTCTTAGAACCACATGAAACTCTCTCAAGTTCAGCTGAAAGTGTTGAAACAGGTGTCTTAATTCTTATCAAATATTGAAAAAAAAAACCAAACCATTTCTGAAAGAAAAAGGAATAAAGATCTATACCCAACTGTTTAACGTAAAACATTGAACCCTGAACTAATATATCCAACCTAACTCAAGGACCAGAAGTAATATCATAAAAGACTGGACAAAAGTTTTTGCACATGTGGCTCTATAGTTTGTGCAAGATCTCCAATTACTGGGTGGATATTGCTGGCCAGTGTGGCTCTCCACTGCAACTTTGCAGAATGCAAGATAACATAAACGTGACATTAAAAAAAAAATAGCAGATTGAGTTTGCTTTAACTTGCAGTGTACTGGGAAGTTATTTTGATTTGAAGGGCTCCTTTTTCTTTCTGTTTTTTAAATGCTGAAATATTCAAAACCAAACAAATGACCAAATGACTGTGTCTGCTTGTGTCAGGAACAGACACATAAAATGTCTGCATAAAAACAGTGAGTTATATGCAGCATTGGCAGTGACTGTTACATTCTTTGTCTGTATATGAGTCTGTGTAACCAGTGCTTTTAAGAAAGGGCACAGTTGCTGGTGAGGCAGGATTTGTGGAAAAAAGCAATATTTTATATGAAATTGTACTGTTTGGAATTATGTGCACCGAACTAATAGACATGCATTCTCAGTTGTGTACAGCTGGTGTATTTGGAGAAAACCAGATGGACTTCTGGGCACTCAGACCTTTCATCACATTCTGTTCATTGGAAATTAATTTGCAATTACAGCCTGGAGGATGACCAAGATTATGTGAATGTGTTACATTATGTAGTATACTCTTCATATCCTTCTCTGAAGACCATAAAAGGTGAGTTAACTACACTGCCACTTACAGCTTCCTTAGCTTTAGCAGGGGCAGAAAATAGGTCTTTCCAGAATAAGATTGCTAGTGAACATTAACGCAGGTCTCCATAAACTGAGAGGTGCTATTGAGAACAATGTGAGCCAAATGACCAACCCATGACAGTGAAGCTGGGCAGTTGTTATTGCTGGCCTGGAGCTTACAGGAGTGAATATGAGGTATGAATAGACAAAGCATAAAGATCAACCAAGAATGAGGGTGAAGGTTTAAGTATCTTGACTATCTAGGCAAAAGTACCCTGCTATGCTTATCTATATTTGTGCTTTATGATCTCACACCACCACCAACAGAACTTTCTTTCTCTTTGCTTTACTTTTTTTTTTAATTTTTTTTTATTTTGTCTTCATGGGAAAGAATTATTGAAATGAGTTTTGGGGCAGATTAATACCCTGGAGGTGCTTTGGCCCATTACTTTCTTTTAGACCATTTGCCTTTAACTCTCACTTGAGCTACTGTTCAACAAAGTTAATAGCAGCAAATTCTTCAGGGATGGTTTATTAAATCATGTCCAAGAAAATAAATAAAATGAATGAACAATCTCAGGAGAAAGTCCTGACATTTAAAAAAAAAAAGTAAATGAGTCTCAGAAGTATCAAGCCATGAAATAAGTGAAGTACATTAGCAAAAGTGAGATATGTTTTGCAGCAATTAGAGGAGAAGATAAAGTCTTCTCCAGGGACCACACCTGAGTTCTTGAAAACTCAACCAAAAGCTGTTTGTGTGCCGCATCCTGGCATCTAACAGGACAGACCTGAACGTGTTCTGTTCATAACTCCCTCCCACTCTCCCAGCATTTCAGTGTACTTTGGCTGCCACTGAATCAATGGACTTTGATATGAGGAAGCTGGAGTATAGCTTTGAACTCCACTGAACCCAATTATATCTGGTCATTTCAGAGAGCTGTGGTGGTGTGACTCTGAACTAGGAGGCAGAGAGTTCACGACAGATGTGAGTGCTGCAGCTGCAGGATCAAATTCCTCCCATGCTGTGGTATTGCAGGTTTTATTTTTTCCAGAAAAGAACTGGAAATCTGAACTAAGAATTAAGCTGCACTAATTAATAGGAGGGGATTCTGGCAACTGGTATCTGGTCTGTCTTGGGGTTAATGCCTTTTAATTGCCATGGTACAAGTGGTAGGTTTAATCTCTGATTGTTACTGGAGGTGCATAGGGGATTCAAATCATTTGCTGAAATGGGGAGAAGTCAGCTTTTTTCCACTACTAGGATAGAACATACCTCTTGTCTTTGGCAATTGACACTTGCCATTTAATGCTCAAGAGAGGATAAGCATAGCAGGAACCTTAATTTCCTAGAGGTACAGGGAATACCACATCAAAATGATATTAGAAAGCAGACTTAGTTTTGCCCATGGCTCATGTAATTAAAACCTAGCCTGGTGACAGGGTACTGCATGTAGAGAGAAAGTTACCCTTGGGCAGAGGGCTGCTAAAGTCTTATGCATCACTAAAGTTCTATTAAAACCCATTTTTCTTGGCTTTATTAAAACCAATTTCATTCTTTGTCCCTGAAAAGGCACCTGTGAAATGTTTCTGTAGGCCTTCCCTAGTATAGACAGCTTTCAAATGCTCATTGCTGATTCTGTTCTCACCGGGACAAAGCCAGTGAATTAGTCCTGATCTCCAGCATGTTGAGCAAGAGCAGCTTCCACCTGGTTTTCATAGCTGCCATTGATTTCCCTCAAGAAAAGAGGAGAGGACCAAGAAGACCTGCCTGCCAGCTTTTTCTCAGGTGGAGAAAGCCATGAAATTGTGCACCTTCCACATGCACATAGTCATCTTTCCCCTTAAAAGAAAATAAAAACACATGGTAATGTCTAGCCCTTCCACTCCAGAATATATTTCAATTACAGATAAACCTTTGCTTTGTATACATAAGATCTTCTGAGATGTGTTCTTGTTTTGTGTTCACATAACTGGCGTTTGACATTATCCAAATCTCTGCTAATCCCTTTTTTCTTATGCTTGTAACTACTGTCTAAGATGTTTAGTCTCTGCATATTGCTCTATTTTGATTGATTTTTGGAATATTTTTCACTCTTTATAAATATAATTTTAAATGCTGGGAAGATCTTCTTTGGATAGACTCTGACCAATGCTGTCTAGAATTTAAACCTACTAATTTATTTTAACACATTAGTTTGCAGTTCTAATTATTCCTTGTACTCCTTATGAAAAGCTGCCATGAAACAATAGTGAAAAACAAACTTTTCCATGTTAAAATTGTGTTAAGAAATCTGTGGTAAGAATAGTGAAATTCACATTTTCTAGTCATACTCATGATCTTGAGGTGATCATTCTCAGGTAGTAAGACTGGAAGTGGGGAGGGACTGATTTAAAAGCATATTATGAAAAGAAGACACTCCAAATTTTTAAGCTGCAAAGCTAAGCCAAGTTATTGGTTATTGTCAGGTGAAACAGAATTAGTGGAAAGTAATTATAACAGAATTTAGAGAAAATAGTCTCCTGGAAAAGTCTCAAAACATAAAACTGGAAAGCTACTGCTTCCCAAATGGTAGCAATTGTTATAAAGGCCTCATCCTAGAGACTGTATCTTGTTTAGCTTTTAAGAAGGCATATGTAGTGTTTTAAAACCCCACCTCAGTCTCCCGCAGTACCACACACCCCTTTCCCCCCCCCACCTCCCCACTCCCAGAGGGATGGGGAGGAGAACCAAAAGAATGTAACTCCCACAGGCTGAGATAAAAAACAATCCAGTAATTAAGGTATAACACAAATCACTACTGCTACCACTAATAGAAACAATGATAGAGGAAATAAACAAGGAGAGAGAATATGATACCACCCGCCAAAACGAGCCCAACCTGGAAGAGAGCTAACTCCCTCCCTTCTGGTCAACTTCCAGTTACCTCCCCAAGCATGATGTGCTGTGGTATAGAATACCTCTTTGGCTAGCCCAGGCCAGGCGCCCTATCTCTCCCTCCTCCCTGGCAGAGCATGAGCTCAGAAAAGGCCATGGACAAAACCAAACATTTGAGCAGTAACTCAAAACATACTTGCTATCAGCAACCGTTCTCAGCCCGAAAGTCAAAACACAGCACTGGACCAGCTACCAAGAAGGAGAAAAAATGATTGCTACTGCTGAACCCATGACAGCATAAAAGATACTGAATTTTTAATTCTAAAGAACATTTAAGTTAGAGTAGCAAATGGAGAACAAAACCCTCAAAGTCCCATTATCTTACCTCCAGAATTGCCAGTAAACATCTTCTGAATGTTCTTCAGATACTAAGGATGATTTTTCTGCCTTAACTTCAGATAACTAAAATCTAATTGTGTTATTTATAATAGCTGTCTCAAGCACCTCTCTTTTAAAAACATTTCACATATAAAGAAATGATGGCATTCATCTAAGAAAAATGTACAATGGCCAGAAGCAGAAGCCAGCTGCTAGCAATGTGAAATAGGACTTTGTTAGTGTTTCATATCTCTCAGGTTACTTACATATTTAAAGATTCCTAAGACCAAGCCTTCAGGGGTTTTTTTTGCCAGTGTATCTGAATAAACATAATCTGCAATACGACAAAGCTGAGGTGGATATTGAAGCTGGGAAAGTTTTTAATATTTTCTGATACAAGGAAATTAATTTAATTGCTTTAATCAAAGCAAAATACAAACCTCAACAGAGTATTAATAACCTCAACCTCAACAGAAAGGCATTTGATCATGTAGAGTGGGATTTCTTCTGAAAATCAGAGAGAAACCTCACTCCAGAGTAATGTCAGATGCTGAATTTTTCCATCTGTGGTGATAACATTCAGTGTAGCAACAGATTAACTTCCAGGGACAAGGAAACAGATCTGGTTGGTTTTGTTGGCATTGTTACGCTCAAACTGCATATGCTCTGGTGTATTCAGTATGATTCTGAAAGAGAATTGACTTTTTCTGTTCTGTTTCTATTTTACATACAGGATCAGCCTCAAACATTTGAACCACATTATACTTGTATTGCCCTGTGGGTCTGTAAAAGACACATATGGTCCCAGAAAAGTCCATATAGTCCCAGAATGCTGCAAAGCTGACATATTCTGATGAAGGTCATCTGTGATACTTTTTCATCCATCTGTTTCTGCTGTCCAGTTGATAAAACCAATTACAACTCATTCAGTTTTCCATCCACTACAGTTAGAGTTGACACAGTCAGAGGCCAAAACTCCCACAGGGTGTAAATGCTCTGAAATCAGAGTATTAAGGGTATAATTTCAGAGTGTTTAGCACCAAGCATTCCCACAGAGAACAATAAGGAAGGATGTTTGCTCATTTAATTGTCTCCTTTTATGCCTGAACAGGCTATGAAGTCCCAAGGACTTATAAAACATCAGCTTCAGACTATAGCCTGGGAGCATATATTGTGAGGGATCTTGTTTACTCTCCTATGGTCATGTGAGAAGGTCTTTTCATTTCCCATCTATAAGCAAGGTAACACTAGCTTTGCTAATCTTTAATCTTTCTTCTCAGTCTGTGCCTGGACTCACAAACACTGAATCTTTGCAATTGGTAAAAAAGAAAAATACTGTGGGTAGTCTTCTTCAGGTCGTTACTGCAAACATAAATAAAACAGTTCCATTGCAAAAATGATAACTGTCTCAGCATGTTGCTACTTCCTCTTCAAGTCAATCAAAATACATTACCTACAAATTATGAAGTGCTTGCCAATGACTGGTTAAAGGGCTGTCGTGCCCTTTAACAAACTATTTTCTTCCTCATTTTCAAGAAGGAGCAAGGTAGCTGTTGCCACTATTCCTCCGCAAGTTGTGTCTCTCTCTGGGCACTGGAGTTTTGGCATCATGATCAGGAGTTGTCGGTGATCTCAATTCCCTTCTTGAAACACCTCACATGCTCTTTAGTGGCTTTTATGTAGCGACACAGCAACTTCACAGCTGGCTTCAGGTGTACTGTTTGAATGTTACTTTTCCAATTGCTCTGCAGTTCAAATTAGTCCATCCATCCCTGCCACTTGCCCACAGGCACTCTGGAAATGTATTATTTAGAGCCTTCCTCCCTTGGTGTTTCAGAAATAAAGGTGTAAACTTTCTTTAGAGGTCTGAGAAAAAAAGTATTTCCTTTGCTCTTTTAGGAAGAAGTGAAGAGCCAGCCTTTGAGCTGTGCGTATCCCCAGAGGGTACTTGCATCAGGAGAGGTGAGAATTAATGGAGATAATATTGCCCTCTCCCTCTCTGTGTCTGAGGATGGTGAAGCCATCGAGGCATGCTGTGTTAACACCTTGCCACTACTGTCGTTTGAGAGATGGTGTAATGTTACCAGAGCAACCATGCATCCTGCATCACACCTTGTGCTGGGCAGGGGAGGTAGGAGCTGCCTTAAAAGTTTTATCAGCTCTCTTAAAGATTTATGATGCTTCCATGACTTCTGCTATTGCCTGCTTGACCAGTTGTTCATAGTGGAGAGCAAAACAAGGAGGCTGAAAAGCACACTCTATGGTTAACGCATTTTCAAGGGCATTTTGAAGGGCTGGGGTCTAGAGATTCAGTGTAAAAAGTGTGAGAAGAAATGGCTGGATCTTACTTGGATTTTTATCTATGTGCTTTTTCCTTCTCCCAGAAATGCTTCACTGAGAGGTATCCATTTAAAGGAAGGTGTGAAGAAGAGCACTTTTGAGGACCAAGACTCCTTGTCTCTCCAGGATAAAAAAATCTCCAGTTTTCTAAGCCAGAGTCCAGGGGTTTCTTTATTCTGCAAGTCAAGAATTTTGCAAAATATGAGCCCGTGAAGCCTCTCAAAAGATGGGCTTTTCACTCCATTACAGAATGAAAACAAGTTTGAAAGCTTATGAACTGGAATTGCTGGTCTCCTGATAGCAGTACATGATGAGCGTTTCCCTTACAAAAAAAAACCCAAAAAACAGATAAATACTCCAGAATATTGCAATTGCAATCCCAAGTAGAGCCGTAAAACCAATGTACAGTGGATGTGTTGGAACAGAATGGTGACAAACTGCAGTAGTTTAAGGGAAGCATCTGTGCGTGTGGCGGTGTGGAGTACAGATTCAGTCAGTGTGTCACATGCAAACAGTACCTCTTGTTGGAGCCACGTCTGTGTAAAGCAATAGAAAAGAACTGAGCTTGTTGAAGCATGGGATGTAAGAACATCTGCCCTTCAAAATGACAGTAATGCATCAGGTAAATGGAGGTGAGCTTGAACCACATGCTGCATCTGACATAATTAAAGGTGATGGAAAAGTACTACTGTTGTAATGGGAAGATATGGTTTAATATATCTATCACAAAGAATGCCTTTGTAAGAAGAATGGAGCTGAAAATAAAGATGCACCAGATTTGTACCAGCAACAGAATTTCCCAGTACATATTCTACAGCTTTCCTCAGACACTCAGTTGCATCTGCTGCAAAATGGCTGCTTATGTCTGGACAAGTTTGAAATATTAAGCTATACTTTTGTGGACTATGTCAGGTTACGTCTTGTTGCAAGGGGTAAATCATACACAACCGCTTAGCCCTCCGACTTCTGTTCTTAGATGAAATCTTTGAATAACTGTCAGGTCAGTAAGAGGAGTGACAAGCAAACCTTAGATCAGTTCATGAAACAAGGGTCATGGTGTTAGACCTTACCCTGTTCTCATACAACAACCTCCTCCCCAGACTCTATAAGAAAATGGGTTAAATAAAACAAGGCCCATGTCAAAATCTGAAATTGAATATGCAAAATAACAATAATAAAACAGGACTGACCCAAGTAACAGAGCTTCACAAGGAGAATGTGAATCATGAAAAAAAAAAGTTTAAAAAAAATCAGGCCAGGCAAATGACTGCACAGATTGCAATTTAGATAGAATGAATGCTCTAAGACCAGCAAGAAACCCATTTAAATATTCAAGCTGAGAAAGAACCAGGGCGTGCACCAGAGTTTTAGTTGCCTCAGTCATTAAGCAAGCACAGATTTTATAGATGTTCAATAAAGGGAATTGTCAGGTCTTCACAACACAGTTAATATGAGAATGAAATGACAAATCAGAGTTAAAGGTTACACTCAAATGCTGTGCTGCATTATGAGAAATTTTATGTGGTGATCTTCAGGAAAAAGGAAATAAAAATAATAAGTGGGAAGTAGGCAAATTAAGAGACAGAACCTGTATAAATCTTATGTCTTATGTGTGTTATTAGAAATAAAAGATTAGCAAACATCCCCTGGAAGGTGTCACTGAAGCAATGCAAGATAAGGGGGAAAGGATCCTTGAAAGGTTAGAGGGGCAGCACCAGCTGATCGAAGGTTTCATTGTCAAATGTAGCAGATCTGCTGGGAACACATAGAGATCCCCAGCTCTGAGCTGGGATGCTTGGCCTGGTGCCATAACTGATGTGCTATGGGACAAACAAAGCTTGACACCTTTCTGTGCAGGAGGAAAGGACTTGATAGTACCCAGGCAAAGCTTGCAGTGAATCAGCTCTGCTGTTGACAGGTTTTGTATCCTTCTCCAGCTAAAACTGCCAAAGATGGCTTGCTGAGTGGTCTCTGCTCCTCCCCACTCCCTGACTGCAGATGCAGGAAGCCTGTGATGTCCTTTATACTTCCTTGGGAATTACTGGGTCCTGCCTGCTGGAGGGCCAATGTCATGAAGAGCTGTGGTGCATCAGAGCTTAGGCAATAACACGAGCAACTCATTGCTGCAAACACAGGGGTTCTTGGCTGAAGCCTGTTAGTGGGAGAGCAGAAGTCTTGCATGAAGAGTTGGCTCTGTGCTGTGGAAAGGGAGCAGCCAATCAGCAGGGCTTGGATGTTGAGCTCTCTAGGGTGGCAGATCTGGGAATTCCTGAATGAGAATAACAGTCTTCACTGATGCTTTCGCTTTTATTGCATTCAGGAAAATGGGCCTTGGGTGAAATTTTTCCTTCCTTTTGGGGGGTGTAAGTAAACAAGATTATTTTAAGATTATGCCAAGAGTACAATTAACTTACACTGATTTCTTATGCTAATAGAAACAACTCTGCAAGGCTTTGAAACTTTGGCTAATCATTCAGCCAAAATTGCTACTCTATTTTAATAATAAAGACATCTATTGATGATTTTGTTCTGGATTCACTAATCCAATCACAAATGCCGTTTCTCTGTAGTTTCTTTGTACTCATGTTTCTTACTCTTTTTTGTTTTTTAATATAAAAATAATTGGAAAAGCCTCAGTAAATAGATTATAGAAACAGAGAGGATTTCCATTACCATGCAAGTTCTTCCCCTTTCAGCATTTGCATGACAATCATTTAATAGCAAAATACAATTAGGGCAACTAGGGAAAAGTGTATGGCTTTGTGTTACATGATATTGCCTTCATCTGCCAATATTGTGAGTGCACAAATGGGCTCACAAACCTGATTTCACTTGAAAATCCAGATTGGACACTGGTGCAGATGCTGCATCAGGACCTTTTGTGAATAGAAATGCATGTGTTAGAACTGTTACAGGCTCTTTTTCTCCTCAAAAAAAGAGAGACGAACTAAGGTCAGCTGCTTTATCTTTTTTTTTTTTTTTTTTCCTAGTAATTTTACAGACAGGATTATTTGTAATCCAGTTTTCTGGAAAGAAATAGTTCGTGCTCAGCAATTTAAAAGTTCTCTGGTTATTTCCCATCTAAAACTGCTCTGATGCTTTCTGCGCAGAATGCTCTGCTTTCACCTCTCCCAGTGCTTTGGGCACTGCCTTCTCCTGTTGAGGTCTTCTGGGTTCCACCTGCTGTAGCTGTATGGATACCTTCAGGGTCAGAAAACATTTTAGCTCAGTAGAGGGAGAGATCTCACTTGGAAAGACAAAGGCCTGACCAGAAAAATGTGTAGGTCCAACTCTTCGTGTTCAGATAAAGAGGACATCTGCCAGGCAATTAAAGATGTGATAGTAATATTCTGGAAAGAACAGAAATGGGCTATTTCTGCTATGACAGACCCACCTCATTCTCTCCTGCTTCCCTTCCAAACCATCATCTATACATCTACTATGTCCCTGCTACACACAAGGTGCATCTCTGTGTTCCCACCACCTCCACCCTCCCTTCCAGACCACAGGTGCAAAATGCTGCTTTTGAATTTAATAGAGTACAAGGCACACTGAGATCTTCTTGTCTTTTCCAGGTAAGGGACAGACTAGCTGTGCTGTGGATGTAGAAAAGTGAACATTGCTACATGGTTGTCACATCCAACAGGAAAATGCAGACCCAGGGAACTACAGGACTATCATTTCCCCTTTGTTTATCTCTGGTTTGTTTTTTAGTTTTGGTTTTGGGTGGGCTTTTTTTCTACACTGCTGAAACCCTTTTTCAAGATGATACTATTTTGCAAGAATTTAGTCCCATAAGCTGTATTTCTCAACTGGACAAATTTCTGCTATATTCATGTGATAAGACTATTTACAAGAACTGTAACAAGTAATATTCGTTTCTCAGATTACAACTGCAGCCTCCACACAATGGATAGTGTTGGGGTGGGAAAAATAATTCAGTGAGAAAGGTCAGGAGCTTATCTGTCATATTTACAGGGAGCAACTTAGTGAAGAATTTTCTGGGAGGCTGAAGCTGACATTTTTGTGTGCAGATGATATGGAGTGGTGGTGGCAGTGGCAAGAATGAAGTAAGACACAAGAGACAAAAACTTAGCTTTTTCACTTTGCTTTTGTGATAATATTGTTAACAGTATTAGTTAATTAGTATTGTTAAATTCTTTCTTAGCAAAAAGTTCGGTTTTGTGGAAAGTAATTTCATATAGGCAATATTCTAGTCAAACAACTACTAGGCTGACAAAGACCTTGTATTCTAAGTCTTCCCTTTTCTATTTTCAGAAGGGGAAGGTGAGCCCTGCTTTAAGTATGAAAGGGTGATTTTCAACTTCCTGCAAAGCCATCTCATATTCTTCTGTATTGTTTAAAGGCAAATACAGCTGGTGAAACAAAAGTATGTTGCTTGCCCCCTGCTGTTCTGAAAATCAGCCCTGGTCTGTGCTCTTGTCTTTAGGGACCAGAGCCTCCTTGTGATTCTGCTTCTGTCCTTCTCTGCAGTGCAGTAGTCCATGACCTCTCAATCTTTGTGCTTGGGTCTCAGGGATGCCCTGCTGTGCTTTCTGTTCCCATGTGGCAGAGAGCAGAGGCAGGGGTGCAGTGGGGGTACTGGCTGGTCAGAGTTTTCCCCTTTTCTCTGCTGAGCTCCCAGGGGAGTGAGTGACTGCCCACACACTTGTGTGCAAAGAAACCAGCAAGGTGAGCTGGGGGACTGCAGTGGTGATTCCCTGCTCTGCCACATTCCCAGGCTTCCCAGCTTCAGACTGCTGGAGGTCACTGGGCAGGGCAGGCAACTGATGGTCCTTTCTTCTCAGACAACATGTGCAGAGGTCGATGCTTATTATTTTCTGCCTATAGCTGCTACTGATAATAAGGAAAGGAAAAGGAGAGTCATAATAACTTATTGTTGTTTTCACTTGCTCTCTGCTTTTTAGGGTATGTGCATGTGTGCACCAGTTGCATCAATTAAATAACAACCAATTCAAGTACTTTTGCAGTCTGTCTTTGAAATGTCAGCTCCATATTGTATTTACCAATTAAGCATGAGCCGATTAACGGGATGCATTGTTCTCTTGGGTTAACTCTACCATATTGTCATTAGGTGGATAAGCCTTCACGAATCCAAGTCTTCCTTCTGTGAAAGAAAAAGAAAGTGCACGCTCAAAAAGTAGGGCAATTTCTACCAAGCAGAATCAGCTGAGAGGAAAAAAAGAAAAGAGAATCTTCTCCTTCCCACTTTTTTATTTCAGTTGTTGTTTAATTGTTTCTTCGACCCAGTGGTTTAGTGATTTCACATCTATTTAATTAACAGAGAAATGGATAGGGTGCACTGAAAAACAAGAAAGGAAGATCAGATAGACAAATGGTCTCTGTAAGTTCACAGTTCTTAAAACAGATGTTCACCTCCACTGGCCATGGTCTATCATTATCTCCAGGAACCATGAAGAGAAAGCAAAATCCTTCATTAGTTGTAGGAAAAATAGACCAGGCTTACAGGACTAAACAGATACACCAGCCTGTTCCATCAGATCCCAGACCGCTGCTGTTGTGTTACTCACAGGTCAAGAAGTGTGTCTGTCTGGGGAAGAGTGAGGCAAAGATAAACATTTCAGATGCCTGTGGAATAAGATTATGATGATGTGATGAAGAGCTGGTGTCTGCAGCAGAAGCAGCCAAATGGATGGGTGGCTGGGACAATTCCTCCCTTCCTTATTTGGTGCAATGGCAAAGTCCCAATTATCTCTTGGACCTCTTGCTTGCTTTTTGGACAGGGTCAGCTTATTCTTGGAGTGGGACTGCCTGTTCCCTGACTGGGGTCTCTTCCCTATAGCTGCCTAAGCATCCTGATTCAAGGGTTAGGTAGAGTGTACAGTGAAAAGCATTGTGCCCCTTGCTTTTTTTTTTTTCCCATTCTTACTATACTTTGCAGATATAAATAGATAAAATGTCAATGCAGTGATAATCAGTTTTCATCTCTCCTAACTGGAAAAATCAATAATTATGGGAATCTATCCTGTGCTGGAAACATATACAAAAACACAGGAGAAGTTTTCCTGTGCAGTCAAATCTGCATACACAGATGTATGTGCAGATGCTTGCATAAACCCACCCATGCAGGCTGGCCACTCTTTAACTCTCTGGGTCATGCATCTGATTCCCCCACCTGTGGGGCAAGAAATACGATGTTCTCCTGGATAAGCAGTTGTGATGGCAACCATGAAAAAGCCCCTTAGAAAATGTGGCCTGAGCAGTTTGACTACTGGTGCCCTAGATTTAGGTCTTGTGATTATGCTTTATCGCTTTTAACGTCTCCACTTACTTTTAATCACAGTTGAGCATTTCCAATCTGGCTGCCATTTCTGACTTCAAATGTATTAAAGGAGTATTCAGATTCCCTGATAACAAAAGTGTGAGGGTTTGCTAGGCAGGAGGCACTAGAGGGACCCTCTGCTTCCTCTCTGGCTCCCACCCCCCATCCTTGCATCAGAGCCCTGGTAGCAGAAAAGAGATGTTGAAATCAATATGAGAATAAATTGCCACGTGGTCCTTATTGTGGAGACAAAGTTTCTACAGAAAATCCTTGTAATCAGAAAAGAGGGAAGATGAGATTAAACTGATTAAACTGAGAAAGTCAAAAAAGGACAAGTTGAAAGATTAGCTTGAGGACGAATGAAAAGCATAATCCTCCATGCATGTTAAGTAGAACAGTCCCTCTCTGTTATCAGCCCCTTCATCTGGTGACCTTCTGTTGCATTAGCACAGAGCTACTTGATCCAAGGCAAATAGTGAAAATTGAAAAGCCAGAATGCCAGTGATTATAACAGGTATCAATATTACTGCAGTGATGGTTTGTTATCATTAGGGAGCTCCATCAGAGCTCATTCTGGAAGCAAAAGGAACAGAAAATAACATGGCATTACACTTGTGTCAGGGAATAGAAGATAAGACCTTGGGTTACGATGGAAAAACCTTTTTCATCTTCTTCCACCTCTAAAATTACAGCAGCAGAACAGGAAAGGAGATGGGGGAAGCAGCACAGGAAGATTGTGCTTTTGTCTCAGGGAGCAATTGAGCTTCACTGGGTCACACACAGTCAGCACATTACACTTTTCTCCTGGAGGGAGGCAAAATGAAAGGCCTGTGTCAGTTTTACTGGTTCAACGATATTTTTGCTTCTCACCCCCAACATCACAGCAAATCTGCTCCCCTGCAGCCCCAGCAGCAGCAACAAGGCTGGCTCCTCTGCAGCCCAGCAGCAGCCTAGCAGCCTTACAGCTCCATGTTGCAGGGCTGCAAGACCATGCTTGGCACAGTACTGCTCTGGGGCAGCATCTCTTCTCTTCTGCTTCAGATTGTAGAAAGGTCTAGAAATAAAAAGCAAATATTCTCTAACCAAGGGTTGTTGAGTCCAGTTATATCACATATCCCATCTTAACTAATAAAATAAGATTCCTTCTGATTAGACTCACAGTTTGTGCTTTTGAAATGTGCTTATCACCACATTGGCATGAAAAAGCTTTTTAAGAGAGTGGTTTTATTGCCTCTTTTTTTAAGCCGGCAGAAGCCAAAAGAAATCAGGAAATACAGAGTAGCACAGGTTTGTGACTGCGTACTTCACCAGTAGCTATAGAGTGATACTTCGCATTTGTACCTGTTTTGTCTTTTTCTCTGTTCTCCCCTTCAAAACTGTCTTTTTTTTTCCCCATGAATGCCCAAGGATGCTGTAGAGTTAGGCACTCCTTTCTTTGTCAAAAATCTGAAAGTCTACAGTGGTATTCATCTCTGTTGTAATGTGAAAGGAGAAGCATGACTCTGAGTCATTTAAATGTTTTGACTGAATCCTAGATTTGTCACCGAGATGCTGTTTCATTTTGTTCAATCTACTGCAACTCAATGCTTCTGTTTTGCCTGCTGCCTTTTGTTGGTATCTCTCATTTAAGCAGCATGTTTTGTGGAGGTGAGAATTATTTCTTCCTGGGCACTTGGCAAGGGTTTACAGGAATGTGACACTAATTGGAAATTGATAAAAATACCGTGGTCAGCCCCCATTAACGGACAAAAAAAAAAGCATTTTAAAATATTTTTTCTTAATTTTTAAAACCACAAAATGCCATTTCACATTGAAAGAACACAAAGCATTAGTGTGACAGCATCAGGCTGAAATGTTTTATAAAATCTGGGTGAAAAAATGGCTCTGCTTCTAGTGAAATTCAAACCAACCCCAGAATCCAAAGAACAGACGCATTTCTGGCAAGCCTCTTTACTATTAATTTGAAAGATCTGAACACATGTAGCGCTAATGTCAGTAAAAACAATTGATTGCTATAGTCTTACCTTGCCTTTCTTTACCAAAGGATCCTGCAACACTTCCGCTCTTAGAAGGCTTTTCACCTTCTGCCAGTAGATTGGATCAAACCTAATCTAGGCAAAAAGAAGTACTGTTGCCTTGGGAGAGCTCCTACTTCTACCATGCCTGAATTTGTCCTCAGTTGCATAAGTCTCAGTGAAAAGAGGTTTTCAGTTTAGGAGGTAAAGGGATTCATTTTATCTTGTTCCCAGAAATCTCTACCTGATTGAGAAAGAGTCCCTTCAGGGGTAATGCTCATAAGCAGGCAGAGGCTGAAGGGCTGAAAAATGACCCATTTTGAAGTTAATTAGCTGCAAATGTATAAGTTGGGTGTTTTGCTAGATAGATTAGTGTAATTATCTTAGCACACCTATTCATGCTAGGAATGTCAGAAAACAAGATAACAGAGAGACCCAGTAAAAAATCACAATGATTCAGCCTGTTGACTGCCCTGACACAAGAGTAATTGTGCTATAGAGGAAAGAGAGAAGGCTGGAAAAAAACAAGGTGGCAAGAGCTGCTCCAAAGACAAAATATTCACAGCTGACCTACAAGTAAACTAAGAGAGATCCACCTTGGACCAAGCTCCTACCACAAAAGTACTACAGAAAAACCATCCATGTGCATGCAGTGACTGCATAAAGGCATTATCCTTCTTCATACATCAGCAATTAGATCTGAGCTATTTGTTGTAAGCTCTATATCTTTGGTTTTGCCTCCATCACTGAGCCGTTTTTAGAATGAGTTAAAGAATTTCTTTTCATCTTAAAAGTGTTTCTTCTGATGGAGAATGGATTACTATTGTGCTGTGTGGTTACAGCTTTTCATGATCCATTGATAAATTAGATCCCACACATCTCCTGACATCAGTTACAAACTCCTCTGGAAGACAGTAGACAACTATGAAATAGCTTTCCCTAAGGAGAACTTCCAGTGAAAAAAGTACACAAAAGAAAATAAAGGATGAAGAAAATAGAAGAAATAAAAGATAAAAATAGAAGCAAATATGGGACAATTTCTTTATTCCTAACCTTGTTTTTGTAAGGGGTTCTGTCTAGGTATGCATCAGCTATGAAATTTATCAAGAGATTGGAGAAAATAACTGCATTACCAAGTAAACGTGAGAGCAATCAATGATCCCCCCAATAATTTCTTTCTGCACAGTGAGTGCTCCAGTTATGCAGCTTGTTCCACTCACAGAAATAATATTGCAAAACTGGGGTTTGTGGCCAGACTTCCTCAGTGTCTATGCATCACACAAAATCCAGTGGAAGCTAAACTTACCCTGTCAAATGCCTTCTTTGCTCCTAACTCAGACTGTCTCCATGCCCCATTCTGTAGGATTAGCTGAGTTTCCAACTAATGGCATTTCTAAGTGTATCAAGTGTGCAATGTTAATTTCCCCAGCATCTCATTGACTTTTCAGTCAATATTGCTGTGATCCTTTCAGAACAACTCTCCTGTTCGAAGTATTGTAAATGAGTTTAATCACTGGAATGACCTGGTTTCCAGCAGGGATTTGCACCATTGGAAACAGTGCAGTCACCAGGTGACCAGCGCCACCAATGCCTGTTGATTCACCAGGGCTTTGAGTCATGTCTGCAGATTTTAACTCCAAAATAAAAACACCCTTGAGGGTACTCAAAAATGATTTTTTTTTTTTTACTTTTTTATTTTTTCCCTAAATAGCTAGTTTTTGAGTTGGAAAAGCCTGTTCCACAGAAATCTAAATTTTTCATGTGAAAAATGTCAATTATTACCTTTATTTCTTAAGGTCTAAGCACTAGATAATGATCTTACTGGAACTAACTGCTTTACTGGTTTGTGAATTTTATCTTATTTAATTCAATATATCATTTATAGTACAGCAAGTCACCTTTATTATTACAGCTTCCTCTTACGTTTCCCGAATACAAAACTGAAGAATCGAAATCAGGACACAATCATAGAATCATAGAATAGTTAGGGTTGGAAAGGACCTTAAGATCATCTAGTTCCAACCCCCATAGGCAGGGACACATCCCACTAAACCATGTCACCCAAGGCTCTGTCCAGCCTGGCCTTGAACACCGCCAGGGATGGAGCATTCACAACTTCCCTGAACAGCTCATTCCAGTGCCTCACCACCCTTACAGTAAAGAACTTCTTCCTTACATCCAATCTAAACTTTGCGGTTAAGTTTTAACCTGTTACCCCTTGTTCTATCACTACAGTCTTTAATGAAGAGTCCTTCTCCAGCATCCTTATAGGCCTCCTTCAGATACTGGAAGGCTGCTATGAGGTCTCCACGCAATGTTTTTATTTTAATTATGTGGAATGGTTGTGATTTATCTGTGTCCTGGGTTCAGCAGTAGCAGTCATTTTTCTCCTTCTTAGTAGCTGGTGCAGTGCTGTGCTTTTGACTTTCAGCCTGGGAACAGCGCTGATAACACCGATGTTTTTAGTTGCTGCTCAGTAATGTTTACTCTGACCAAGGACTCTCTGAATCTCATGCTCTGCCAGGGAGGAGGGGAAGACAGGAGGAAGCAGAGACAGGACACCTGACCTAAACTAACCAAAGGGGAATTCCATGCCGCAGCACGTCATGCCCAGTATATAAACTGGAGCAGTTACCCTGAAGGGCTAGATCACTGCTCTGGTTTGTGTGGGTATCAGTCGGCGGGTGGTGAGCGGTTGTGTTCTCTTCCCTTGTTATTTCCCTTATCATTATTATTATTGGTGGTAGCAGCAGTGGTCTGTGTTATACCTTAGTTACTGGACTGCTCTTGTCTCAACCGGCAGGAGTTACATTCTTTCAATTCTCCTCCCCATCCTTCCAGGAGCTGGGAGAGGGGCCATGCGAGGGGGAGTGAGCAAGTGGCTGCTGACTGGACTTAAACCTCGACAATCTGAAATCATGATTTTTCTTTTTCTTGTAAAGTTATGTCAGAACAGCCTTATTTTTCCATTTGGAATAAAAACAACCCCCAAAATGTGGCAATTTCAGATAGTTTGAAACTTTCAAGTGCTGCCCAGCTTTATCTGCCTGCTTGTGCTAAAGTCATTTTATAGGTAAATGAAATTTCTCCCTTTGTCGATTTTTTCATGCTGCTTAAAAGGCAAACATTTGTCCTTGAGTCACAGCAGAGGGCAATCAAATGGACTGGAGACTGGCAATCTGCTCCTAGCCTGTATTTCTGGCAGAGAAGAGAAGGTAAAAGGAGATGTATTCCCACATCTGTGGCATGTGGTGACTAGTGAACTTCCAGCTTCAGAGCCACGTTCTTTACTCAAACATGCTCCTTTGCCGCCAGTTCTTGGCATCCAAGAAAAGTGACTACTAGCACCCTCCACCTGGAGCAGGGGGGCTTGTCCTGGCTATGGTTGAGGGACATTTGTTCTGAAGAAGTTGATTTGTATAAACATTTTTGTTTGGACACCAATGAAAGAAGAACTCAGAGTGACCCCAAGAGGCAAAAGGAGAAGAATGTAGCTGGGAATTAAGTGGCTGAAAAGATAAGAAATCCAGACCCTGCAATTAAGTGTTTTAAGCCTGTGAGGAATTTCTGGGAGGTGGCATGAAAAACAGTTAGAAGGTTCACATAAAAAAAAAAGCAGGGTGCTTGCACTGCCAGCTCATGGCTTAAAGCCAGGCTCCCATCCAGCTGCCACTATGGCCTGCAGGATACCTTAACTGTTATACATCTGGATGGATTTTAGCACTCTCCTGGTTAAAACCTATTTGCTTCCCAAAGGTTTTGGTTCAGAGTGTGGTCTTGGTTTTTTAAGTGAATGAGAAATACTATTTTTAGTGGGCTTTCAGACACTCTACTTGGTGCCGTCTATTTCAGCATCTGCCTGAACATTAATGTGGCATTTTAAGAGCACTGCCTGTTGGTGCACTGCATTTATGGTCAAGACATAAGCTCTTGGATGAACAGTAACAAATGTAGCCTGTAGCAACAAACAGGACATTAAAAAAAAAGGTAACTGTTGAGGAAGTGGCATCAAACCAAGGCTAAGGTGCAGAGTCTATGTTCTAAGGAAACTGGTGAGGAAGAGCTATTTTGGATAATGATTACATGCTTTTTAGGACATGTGGGCACAGGCAGGGTATATTGGGCATGTCCTGATGTTACTTATGCATCAAAACATCACAGAAGCCAGGACATATCTTCATTACATGTGTTATTTTTACAATTGGTTAGCACTGTGTACCCTCTGAGGGCTGACCTTCATAACCACACAAGCTGAATTTACATAGATTTTTGCTTGACTTGGTGGAGCTAGATCAAAAAAGACCTGCCTTTATAATCAGTTCAGTCCTCTGCTACAGGTGCCAATCACAGCCTTTCATACCTCTTAAGTCTTGTCACTCTTAAGCCAGCAGGAAACTTGCTTGAAATCCACTCTTTTTTACTACATACATCTCCTCCTCATATCTAGGCTATTTATCTTTTAGCTGATACTTTCCCCAGGCTACACAGGGTCTGTGTTTCTCTTCTTTCCATCCATTTGCAGATGGAAACTACTGTTTGCTCACAGCCTTCTGAACAGACACCTGAATGTAAGTTTTTCACATTTCAGGTGAATGTCAGAAGGATGGTACTCTTAGAGGTCTGAGCTGAGGCTATCCTTGATTTTGCAGTTAGAAACTTGAACTGTTAAATATTCAAACATTTAAAGAAATTAGCTTATAGACCCATCATTAATGCAGTCATGTGTGACATAGGAGAACCAGACTTTAGCCACACTGCTCTGCTTAGCATTTAGTTACTTGTAAAGTAGAAGAAAACATCTTCTAAATAGCAGAGCTCTGGTGATGAAACTCTGTAAAAGAGTGGCATGGGAGGGTTTGATCTTCCCAAGAATCTTCCAAGTAAGTGCAGTGCTGCTGTGGTGGGAAACCATGTGTGTTCGCATCAATCTCTCCCTGTGAACAGTTTCCTAGAAATATGCTATTAAAGCAACTGCACTTCCCAGGACTTCCTACAAGTCAAAAATGCTTTTGGTAGAGCTGGTGCTTGGCTCAGGATAAGAGATAATAGAGCTGTAAAGCCTGGTGTCCTGTCTTCTTCAGAAACTGTCTCATCCTGCCAGGATGTCTATCAGGCCATTAAGGAAATCTAGACTGAGGGTCAGAATGGGGCCACTTTTTAACATCCAGCATTTAAAAAGTGAAGACCTGAGCAGGTGTCCACCCCAAACGAGGTGAGAAAAGCATGAGAAAGATGTTGCTCAGGGTGGATGCCTTGTCTCCAAAATCAAGTCCTTGTGATCTATGTTTTTGAGAAATTTTGTCAACTGTCTGCGTTGCAGAAGCTGCAGGTGGATGCACTGATGCCAGCAGGAGCTATACCAGTCCCTTTCTAATGCAGCGCAAGAGCAGTAGTACTGATGCTGTGGGAATTAGTATTGTTGTTAGTCCCTTCTTGTTTAACTCTGTTTGAAATGAGCTCAGTAAAACTGAAGGATGGCCTAATACTTAGCTGCAATTTAGTTGAATGTCAGGCAGTGCCTTTGGGTCTGTAGAAATCTGCAGTGATTAAAACACCTGCTTAAGGAACCTGTTTTGCTGAGCATTTTGAATCTGTGCTTTTAATGTCACTTTGCTATAAACTATGAGTACAGGGCATAAGATGGAATCACTGTTGTTCTTTGAAATCAATGACCTATATCCATGAAAAATATTAAATGACAGACTATTGACTCCTAGATCCATGACATGTCTAACAAAGATTGGGCATCCAAAATAACTGATGAGAATGATTCCACAATTAACACATTGACAACAACACTTATCAAACCAAGGGAATTGCACTTACTGCATGTTGATGTCTGCACTGATAAGGAGTTGGGGATTAGTGAATCTTTGTTACAAAAAAACCCCCAAATATTAAAAAGGTGGAACCTTGGAGGAAATGCAAACAGAAACTGCAGATCTTTGGGCTGACAGACTTTCCCTTCTTGTCTTTCTGTTTGCTGGCCTCCGTGGTGGCTTGCTGCCTGGAGGTATATTTTGCCTGGTTGTTACTACATTCCAAGCCATGTGGGACGTTCTGCATTTTTTAAGGAATACATGATTTGAACCACTCTGTGGGTCCCTTAGCTGTTGTGTGTCATGCACCCCACACTTGGCAGCTATGGAGACAGCAGGAAAGGCCTGGCAGAACTGGCACTGAATTACCATCCCTTTTAACAGTTCTCAATAATATTCCCAGATGATATCAATAAAAATTAGAAGACTTAGTAAAATTTTTCTTGCCAACCTCTGTAAAATTCACCTGAATGCTTATTATCTGGTATAACATAAAGTAATGGAGTTGATATAAATGGATTTACAGTGGTGTGTTCCAATGCTATAAAACTGAATCTTCACACCAAAAGCTGCCACAACAGTTTTTAGCACCCTACTCACAAGTAAGTTCTTGCAGTTGTTACATTGAGTAAAGTTGCAGCTTTATCCAGTGTAACAACAGTGAAGTGCTGGCAAAGCATATGAAGATCAGAAGGTATTTCCAGATGTATACAAAGGAGAAAATGCAAGGATAATGGGGTTGCTGATGTTGTTATGGATGTGTGCAAATGTGACCAAGTACCCAAGTTAGGGACTGAGGCCTGATATCTTGGCTGCCATTCAGTACCAGAACAAAAAAGGTGATTGGGACACTCTTTTTGATGGAGACCAAGTTTTACATTAGCAGTCCTGGAGAAATACATGAGAGTAAACAAAAACAAGTCATAAAGTACACTATTTGCCCACAGCTACTGCATATGCCTTGTATGCTGCAGGCGGGATAAACATGTGTCATTTGCTGTCAGCACAGGTCTATCTAGATTGAAAGGAGTTCTGCAGAGTGCAGTTGTAACCAGGGACAACCTTTTGTTTGTACAAGAAGCTTTCTGACACTAATTAAACATTTTTTTTATTTGGAAAGCAGACAACTCCTGACTACCTGCGTGCCCCCAGATTTACACAAATGGTTGATTACAAACCTCTTATGTTCTGAAAGAGTGAGAGGGAATTCCTATTTTAGATGTGCTGAAATGACAGATGTAGGCAATTCAAGTAATGGGCTGCTGGTAATTTTTTAAATATTGCTCTTCAGCAAAATGGCTAATGATGATGGCCTTTCCATGCTACCTTTAAAAGAGTACACAGTACATTCTGAAAAGAGATTATCTTGGATACAGAGGGCCACTAGCTTGAATACTGTCCAAATCAAGCCATTATCTGTGACAGTCAACCAACTCTGCCAGGCCACACAGATTAGTTGCTGTATAAAGTTCCATGCTTTAAACTGAATGGGTAATGTACAAATATGAAATTATTCAGGAGATGAGACTTGATTTTTAGAGGAAGGATAAACTTTTAGTAGAGGTGGACCACCTCCTAGGGGCATAAGAACCATTTTCTGGGTAAGAATCTTCTTGTCCTTCTAAAGCAGCTCATAAAAACTGTCCAACCATATCTGATCTAAAATACTTCAACCAACACTGACCAACATTGTGGTGTCCACATATAACTAGACACTGATCTGTTCCTAATTGTTGAGCTTTTCAGTCTGAACAGACAGAGGCTTGTTCCCCACCAGAAAATCATGAAGTTGGTCGTCCCAGCCCTTAGAGAAATACCTACTGATTTGGTGGCTTTTTTCTTTAGTGCAAACTGATACAAGCATATGCAGAAACAGAATGGCTATCCATTGTCAGTATAGTTATAAGTACCACTAAATCTTCCCATATAATTTTGGGAATTCCCAAAGTAATCCAGGAAGGAACATTTCATGGCTGACCCCATTTACAGATTAACAAACTTCTTGCGCATTAATGAAACATATACTATATTATCTTTCTTCCTCCACCTGATTGCGTTGAGACAGTCTCATGTTTTGTTAGTGTTTCTAGCACATTCATAAAAAAATTCCTCAAGAGAAGTGGAATGATGGATGAGTCTTTATATTGAAAAAAAGTCTTTACTGATACCATAAAGAATTCTATAGACTCTGCTTTGGCTAAACTACCAAGTTTACATTGCGGATGAGAATTTCTAGTATAAAACTTCATTATTGTGTTTTTACTTAACAATACAAAATGCTCATATCCACATTTCTTGGCAAGCAATATTCAGACATTATTTTAGCAGATCCTCTCACCAGAAAAGTTTTCTCAGGTTCCAGGCACTGGCACTGAATATACTGTTAGTATGGAAATCACATATTACAAAAATCTCTTCATGTTGCTGTTTAAACAAAGGTGTTTCCTTATATAAAGCCAAAGAAGGATGTATGGATTTATATGGAGATGCTTCATAATAAATTTGAATAGTATATGCTGGGCTGAATATATTTGACTAAGCCAAAGGGAGAACAAAACAAGTCACCAGCAAGGCAGTGTGTTTTGCCAAGGCAATGAAATACGGGTTTAAATCACAGGGCCAAGACCTCGACGAATGTAAATGGGAGGAACCCCATGGCTTTCACTGGAGCTGACTAAGGATCTTGCCCTCAGTTTTCAAGATACTTTTAAGTATTGGATATAAACAACTTTTCACAATAGATACACTTTGGTTTAGGGTGGATTTTTCACTGCTCCAACTTACCTATTAATTGCAGCAATGTTTTGCTGCAATCCTTTGGATTAAAATGCTATTTCTAAGTGTCAGTTAATGGGTTTTGGTGAAAGCAATTTCTTAAACATTATGTACTCAGTTTAAATCTAACAGGGTAACTAAACATTAAAGTAACAGGGGAGAAAATCTATATTGCTCTAATTTGTATTGTATGTTCTTTTCACCAAGTATAATTGCTATTGACTGCCTAAAGCAGCATTCTCCAAATCATGAGTAACCTGAAAAAAAGACAAATTACAATTGCATGTAAAAAGCAGTGTCATGGCTTACTAGCATAAACATGGGATGAAGAGCCAAGAGTTATGCAATTTGATGCTCTGCATTTGCTGTTTTTTCTCTCTTTCTTAGATAGGGATGTTAATGACTATACAGCTCCCAGTGATGTGAGAAGATTGTGATCATAACAGATGCATGCATATTTTACTGGTAATGCAAACCACAATAGAGGGGCTAAAACCAGATTGAACAAGAGTTTGTATAAAGGACAAGGTGATGTCTTGACACAGAATTTATTCTCACACAATGTTAGATGATAAGTTCTATTTCATAAATTTCAGCAACAGGTCTTCCTCCTCAGTGCACAACAGGTGAGACTGCCATAGCCTTAGGAGAGTGGTGTTCACATTATTACGTGTGAATATGAGTGGAGGAGAGGAGCTGGTGTCCAAATGGTGTGGTTTAAGCCCAGCCAATAACTCAGAACCACGCAGCAGCTTGCTCACTCCACCCCACCTTCCTCCTCCTGCTCCCAGAGGAATGGGGAGGAGAATCAAAAGAATGTAACTCCTGCCGGTTGAGACAAGAGCAGTCCAGTAACTAAGGTATAACACAGACCACTGCTGCTACCACCAATAATAAATAATGATAAGGGAAATAACAAGGGAAGAGAATACAACTGCTCACCACCTGATGACTGATACCCAGCCTGATCCGAGCAGTGATCTAGCCCTTCCAGGTAACTGCCCCCAGTTTATATACTGGGTATGATGTGCTGTGGTATGGAATACCCTTTGGTTAGTTTAAGTCAGGTGTCCTTTCTCTTCTTCCTCCTGTCTTCCTCTCCTCCCTGGCAGAGCATGAGACTCAGAAATTCCTTGATCAGAGTAAACATTACTGAGCAACAACTAACACCATCCGTGTTATCAACGCTGTTCCCAGGCTGAAAGTCAAAAGCAGAGCACTGCACCAGCTACTAAGAAGGAGAAAAATGACTGCTACTGCTGAACCCAGAACACCAAGGTATCACTGGTATAAAGAAGACTTCAAAGGGAAAAAAAAAAGGACAAAAATCATACCTTCCTTCAAATTCATAGAATTTTATCTTTATTATTTGGAAACAATAATATCTCCTGAGATATGACTTGTATGAATTCCATTATTCTCTGTGATAATCCACATGGTGTTTGATATCCATCAAGAATTCGACTTTTGAGAGGATAAACTATCATCAAGTGAGTCCTTTTGATTCTTTGCCCATTCTACTGAGTTAACCAAAACTTCATTACAGACCTATATCTATCCATAAATAATGCATAAATAATGTCCTGCAGCTTCAGAAAACTCATCAGCAGTCTGTAAAGATGGATGTCAAAGCCAGGGACCCTCATGCCCTCATCTTCAAGGGTTATTGGCAACATTTTAATGAAATCTTACTGACCAGCTATGATGCACTCACTCCCTTGTCTTCATTGTCATGATCTGGAGAAATGGTTCCCATTCAGACACTTGTTCATGGCAACTGAATGCACGCCTATGAATGAAAACTTATTGTTGGGAGAGGAGGTATCAGCTAATGAATAACAACTTTTTATTCAAAAACATGTAGACTTTAATATTTACCTGATGTCTGCCTCTTAATTTTTTGCTTTCTAAATACTAAAACCTGATCTTTATTTTCATTTTCTACAGCCAAAGAATATCCAAAGGAAAGCTATCATTCTTCATGTGTTTAACTGCTTGCTTTGAAGTCAGAAATGCTCATATGCTAACTGATGAAGCTTATGGGCTATTCAGTGCATTCATTTTGTGATATATGTTTTGCAACCTGCCTTTATCTGTGCCCTGTCTGCAGGTTGATTTCCTCCTGACAGGTGCAGATTTATGTGGGATAAAAAGAGAGCTTAATGTTCCTCACCCTCAGCCCTTGGCTCACACTTTCCTTTCATGGTATCCACAGCACCCATTTTCCCAAAGCAATGCTGCAGATTATTTCTGAGTCCCTGGTCTTCATGTCAAAGGCAGACAGAGTTGGAAGCTGAGGCACTTAGAGAGTTTGGGTCCTATGCCCACTCCTAGCTCTGCTTCTTTGTGCACATGCATCACATGGAGGGGACAGAAAGACATGTCTCTCAGCTGAGATCTGGGAGATATCTGCTCCAGCTTTAAGTCCTACTTCTAGTTTGGTTTACTCCTTAGTAATGAGAAACAGTTCCCAATTCTCTCATAAAAGTCAACTTAACTTTTGAAGTGTTTCTTTTTTTTTTTTTTTTTGTAGCCTGTGTGGAATGTATTTGCTGAAAATTATGGTGTTGTAAGAGCCAAAATCAGTTGATTTTGGAAAAGGTAGCACATATGTCCCAGGTTAATGCCAATGATTTTTCACATATTTTTGTGGAAACCAGCTGAGACACATAACCTATACAATTTCAGGTCAGTCTCATCCCTTCACTTCCTGTGTCTGTCCAGGGTGGGTTTTACAGCTGACTTTTGTGCTGAACTCAATAACAAATGCTAAACCAGCCTGCGCCAGCAAAAGAACAGTGACAGACAGCTGTAGGGTAATACTGTCTCGTATTAACACAGACATTTCTGCATGAACTTGTTGCCTTCTAAAGTAGAAACAGAAAGTTCAAGGGAGCTATAGAGGCTTAAGTTGTTTTGTGGCACTGGAGTTGGTAGATCTGAAAGCATAGTGACTCCTTGGGGCAGGACCATGTCTGTTTTGTTTAGTATTTCATCAAGCTTGATATTCTGTAAGTAAATAAAAATAACAAGGATGCTATGGTGCATTAGTGTCTGCCTTAGGAGCCCTTGGCTGGTTGCATTATGCATGTCAGCATAGAGAGTATAGAAACTCCTCTTAAGGAGCTGTGGCCAACAAAGGTTGTTCAGCCAGCGGTGTGACAGGGGTGTGCATGATTGATTCTTACAGTGCTGTTTACACTTTCCTTGCAGAGAAAGAAAACTGAAATGGTTTAGACAGGAATTTCTAAGGAAATCTGGGGCCATCTGTGTTTATTGCTTTGCCTGTATTGCAAAAAGTGTTCTTCAGTAACTTTAATCCATATTCAAACAGGATTAATATAGAGTTGTTAAGGTATAAGCATGCAGGCATGAATTCAAAATAACAAGAAATGAGATGGTCAAATGCATTGATTGGAAAAAGATTCTTTGTTACAAAACTGCAGAATATAAAGATTCTAATAACAGGTAATAATAGAAGTTCTTGCTGTATATTTTGTAGGTATTTCTAGTGAATTATGGGCATTTTCTCTTATTACCTAAACATTTAGATTTAGCAGGCCTCTTTATACTACTTTCCATCTCCTTCTATACAAGACAGCCTCTGTTGAATGTCAGATGATGGGATTATCAGTGCCATTTTACTTTCACCCCACGTTCTCTCAAGTCAGTGATGAGGATGGAAGAGTTAGTTTGCTACTTGAAAGATGTTATAGATAGGAACATTTTTGGAAAAGGTCTCTGGATCTGCAATCTATGTCTCAGAGTTGACTTTGTTAGTTAATTTCAGCAGTTCTTCTAAGCTGCTGATTGCCAGGAGCTGGGACAATCCACAGAGGAGAGAATAATTCAGTCGTTTCTGCTGTGGCTTTTATATTCTTTCACCAGGCAACAGTTATTGGCAGGTGTTGGAGACAGGATATTAAGTTAAACAAACCTCTAGTCTGACCCCATAGGGCAGTTCTTTCAGTTTTATTTAGAGCCACATCTCAGCAGTGGAAGAGTCCATAGCCTGATCCATTACCCAGTTAAAAGAACATGTTGCAACTCACTTAAAAGCAAATGCAGTCTTAAATTACACGTATAGCAGCTAAAAGTAGCCCCAACTTAAATTAAAGGGCATGCTTTCCCAGAGGGGCAGCTAGCTCTGGCAGCCCAGAATAAGTCTTTTCCTGTGTGGGAGATTCTTTTTTTAAGGCCATATCTACTTATGCCAAAATGCTTCCTGCTTCAGAGGCTGTGCTAACGCAAGCAAAAAAAAGAAGGGTGAAGTATTGCACACTGCTATTACACACTATTTAAACAAATATCCTTTTTATGGACCTATGGAGGTTTGTTGGTTTGTTTTCTTTTTTTAAGACAGAGCAGTCTTTTGGCAGGAGGATAAGAACTCCAGAAGGAATTCAACATGATGCTTTTTTATCATGCTGCCAGGGCTTCATGGGAAAGCCAGGACTGTGGAAAACACTTTCAGCTGTGGTTCACAATAACACCTATCATCTGCCTGCACGTGGGTCTCCAGTGAGGAATTAGCCAAGTGTTTTGTGCTAGCCATACAAAGCAAAGGTAACTTAAAGTGTGGACTACTACATTTGTAAGAAAATGCTTAGGTAGGGGGCAGCCATCTGGACTAATGGTTATTTTTGTGACAAGTATTCTAAGAGAAAAAGGTTTGTTAGGTTATTTGAAGAGTCTAGGGAGAGAGGAGAGGAGAGGAGAAGGGGAAAGGAAAGGGCAGAAGGTAAAACTTAGCATTTTCAGGATAAGAGGTGTGAATTCAATTGCCTGCCTTTGGACATATATTAGATACTCTTGTTGGATCTGTTTTTAAGACAGCAATACAACAAATAGAAAGGCTTCGGTGCTGGGAAGCCCAGTCTCAGATACAGAAGTGTTCCTCAGGGCTAACATGCATGTGCAGGTGCAAATTAGCAATAAGTTGACCCAAAGAAGAATCCATAGTACAGATCTGCTTGGTGTGCCTTTCCTGCTCTCTCTCTCCTCAAAGCTAACCACACATTTTGTTTCATTTTTCTATGCAGTTACTTCAAAGCCTCATTCTCACTCAGTTCGCACTTCACCTCTTGGGTGTATTTTGTTTCTGTTGTTCTCATTGTGCTGGCTAAATAAGGCAGGAAGCCTAATAAATTCAAATAACATTTCTGATTGGCTTAACATCAGTTTAAGTATCTAGAATAATTTAGTGTTATTGGATACTTTATATGATGAGTCCATGATGTTTAGACTAGAAAATAATAAAATGCACTCAATTGATTAAGCTCTTTGTAGGAGTCTAGGAATTAGCATACTGTCTAATGGCAAATAATTTATAATTACCAAGAAGAGCTGATAAAAGAGTTCAGTGCTATTGACTGCCTGACTTGATGACCTTGATCAGCAAGCTGCTTTAAACGAAAAATCCTAGATTGAACATAACTCTGTTAAAGGCATGAGATGACTTTAACACTTTGTCTCTTGAATGGGATGCTGCTGTTCTGACAGACAATCCCAAAGTGTTGCCTTTGGAGACTAGCACATGCTTTAGACGGAGGGGCATGTTGCTAGTCTGACTGGCAACACATTCCCAAGTGGAAATTTGCCCTGCAAGCAAAATCTCTGTTTGAAATGAAGTAGCGCAGAGATATGTATAAAGTAACTTTCTGCAAGGTTTTGGCCTGTACTTCATTAACTGCGCTTGTGAGAGTAGGAAAATGAGTTGCGCAGTGCTGTTTGCTATACTCTGTACACTGTAGTTGGAGATACAGTCTGGTTTCTTTCACACATTTCTCTGATGTGACAGCTGTTCGAGACGAATTTAAGGTTAGAAATAGCTTGTAGAAATATAGGAATGTGAGTAGATCACAGCTTCTGGGGTGGACCTGTGGCCTCTTGGTCTTTACTAAACTGGAAGAAGGTGAATAGGTGGGGCTTTCATGGAGAGGGAAAGGTACTGCATGAAAACTGAAAGATGCTGATGTGACAGGAGGGCTGAGAGCTCTGCCACTTAAAAGGGCTCTTCTGAAGGACATTCCCTATTCACATTGATCAGTTATGGCTGGCAAGTACTCATTAAGTTCAGAACTGCCCTCATCTCTGACTGAAGACATCAAAAAAGAATTCTGGTTGTTCACCTGTTCTGCTGGTATGGACCAATGAACACCAGTTTTCTGCTTTCCCCACACTTTCACTCTAGTGAATAGAAAGGTCTGGTTAAGTGTTTCATACAAGAGGGGAGCAAGCAGATCCTGTGGCTGTCATTGGCATGGAGCAGATTTGTAACAGCCACAGGTTTGTCATTTCAAGTCAAAATACAACAAACTGGTATGCTTTCATGAAAAGTCTTTAGCCTACAGAACAGGATAAAGATGATGAAGGAGGACAAGTCCCTGGAAAGTTAAGGAGTATAATAAATGCATCCTTTATTTGCCTATGCTTTTCCAGCTTTCTTTTGTAGTGGGATGGATAGATTTTACTGCTTTAGGAAGGTAGAAAAACTTGGATTCTTACCCTCTGTTGTTGAAATGTTGAGATCTTCAGTTTCAAAATGGACTCTTTGAATGTGTCATCCCTTCTGCCCTTGTTCTGACACAACAGAACAATTGGTTTGAATGCTTGCCTCTAGCCATGCTCTCTTCAATCATCAACTCAAGGTTTCTTGCAGTCAGATCAAAGAGATGGAGCTTTGCAGGATACCTTTTATGGTTTTGAAAACACTTCTTAGGAGCACTGTGCTCAGCTGACATTTATATCTGGGCACGCAGCAGACACTAATAGGAATAGAAATTGCTGGCACTATATGCAAAGAAACAGCTACATTCCCCATATTTTTTACTGTATTTGCTAGGTGTCACATTAGAAGGACTGAAGCTGTGATGATGGACTATCTATCCAACCACTGCAGCAAATCATGTAGCACCAAAACTGCTTTGCTAAGAAGCAGAAAAATTCTCATTTTCAAAAATAAATTCTCATTGCTTTCAATACTGGAATGAAATGGTTTGAATGAATCTTATGTGTCATAAGGACTCAGTCTGAGCAGAGGCTGGTTATGTTTCATTCTAAGGTCACAAAATTTTGCACGTTACTCCTAATTAAAAATACTTCAGAGAAGACAATTTAAATTTGCATTGCTACAGATGAGAAATGTGATGTAAACTTGGAACCATGAAAGTTTAAAATCTCCTAAAACCTTGCCTAATTATGTAGTGCAGCATAAGCCTAATTCATATAGTTAAAGAGTTCAGAACATATACATGTATACTTATATAACATATAAGTAATTCCTTAAAATATCTTCAAAGCGACTAATTTGTCATAGAAGAGTACAATAATATGTACTGATATACATAATATACTATTAATAGTATTAATACAAACTAATACTATCTTGTTTGGTTTCAAATACAAAACTCATGTTGTATGACTGGGTTTGAAACAGAGAGAAAGAGTTCATAGGAAAAAGTTATCTAACAATTAAGATTCTTCCTGTTCTTGGAATGCCTGTTTTGATTTTATTGCTCCTGAAGATTATTTGAAGAATATCTCTCTAAAGCTCACTCTGTGGATAAATTACAAATATTTGATATTTTCAATTGTAGGTTTCATTATCATTGGTCTTATCAGTGATATCGTGTATTCTATTTCCCAGAAGAAATGACTACAACTTTTTTCTGAAATCGTTGGTATTAAATTCATCTGAGCTAGTCATGCTAGGCTCTCTTTCTTCACAGATTTAGGCACTTCCATAATATGAATCATGACCTCCTAAACCAAATATCTAAAATAGATCTGGTGATTCACGTCTAACAGAGTCTGCTTTTCTCCTTTAGCTACAAAGGGATTACAGGTTAACTACCTTGGGTGTTGATGTCCACATTGTTGAAGTCTGAAACTAGCTGAGAGGAATCCCACTCTTTTTTTGATTTATATATAATTTGATTATATTTGCATTAAAGAGTGTTGTAAAATTAATTTTTCAGGAACTTTATTGTTCTTAAAAGATAAGCATGATGGAAATGTAGATTGGTGGATAGTAGAAGAACAGCTCTCTAAGTGATGGGTGACAACCTAGTACTTGTTAGGATTGAGTTCATGTAAAGTTGAGATTTCTTCTCTGACCTCAGGCAGATCACATGAAGTCAGTTTCCCTGAAAGGAAGAAGTGTGTAACAATTTTTCTGTCTCACAAGAACTTTTCTGGGATTAATACAATGGCTCTGTGAAGGGAACTATTTATCTTTCTATTCAGATGACTCAGAGTAAATGAGTTTTTAAAATTCACAAATGCTTACGGAGTTAAAAAGATTTGCTTCACAGGGGAAAATGAGCTTGTCCATCTTTGTAGGCAACTCTTCACTGCCTGAGTTTAAAAGACTATCATGTTACAAAAAGAACTCAGTATCAAAGATGGTAGAGGGAGCTGGGAAGACGTGTAGCTGGTGTAAGATTTCTGCTTTCTAGATCACACGATAAAATAGGCTCACATGTGCTGTGGAAAAAAGGTTCTCTGACTTAGCAAGAATTGGTGAAGGCACATCTGAGACATACTATATGTGCCATCTCAGAATGAGGGAAGAAAAGTCATCCATCCTTTGGAAAAGTTAGCACCCACTGTTGCCTTTTACTGAAGACAGAAGCCTTCCCTGATTACCATTATCTTTCAAAGAAAATCAAGACTAACATCACAATGATGCTCGCCAACTCCCTGAGTATTTGAGTGTCTCCCATCAGATACCAGCGGCTGGTTTATGTCCAGTTTGTTGTGCTCTTACCTCCTTCACTAAGAGTAAGTTTTCTTGTTTCAGACCTTCCGCTTGGTCTCTGGTGCCTGAGATATTGAAGGATGATCTTACCAATAAAAACAGAGATGGAGAAATCATGGTGACCTTGGTCTTCTCCATGGCTTTTTGTAGAGGTCCTCATTTCCATTCCGCAGCAGACTTGCATTTTCCTTTTGCTACTATTACTGCTGTTGTACCTCTGGTAGTTCTTTTTTTTGCCCTTCATGTCCTTCGCCAGATTAAGCTTCCAATGGACTTTGGCTTTCTAATGTCATTGCTCCACACTTGGGCAGTGTCTTTATTCTTCTTGGGTGCCTGACCCATGTTTTCCATCTCCTGTACACTTCCTTTTTACATTGAAATTTTGTCAGGAGGAATTTGTTCATCCATGCAGTCCTCCTTTGCTTCACATGGCTGGATGGATCATTCTATATCTTGGAGGAGGTGACCCTAGAAAGTCAGTCAGCTCTCCTGGAACCGTTCCCATGGGATGCTTCCAAGCAGGTCCCTGAAAAAAGTCATCTCTTATGAAGTCCATGGTTGTGATCCTGCCGTTTGCCTTGATCCCTCCTAGTATTCTGAACTCTAACTTGTCTTCTTTTATGAATTTGTGATGCTGTGGTTCATTGTTCTTTTTTGGTTCTATATACAGATTTAACTGGTGCATATTTTCTAACCTCTGTCTCCTGTTCCTACTGCTCCATTGGGACAGTACTTGAATTTAACCTGCAGTAACATGCTAGTAACTGGAGTAGCTCTACAGGATCAGAAAACATGGAATAAATCTGGCCTAAGGTGAGAATCGGGCCCCTCAGTCCTTGTAGCAGAGATAATACTGACTCCTATTACACAGTCTCACAGTCTTCTGAAGGATTCTCTGATTTTTTTCTTTTTTTTTTTTTTTGTGCCTGGTCCACCTTTATTTTATTAAAGTAATGAAATAATACATCTTTACCAACTCCTCAATGCCCTTTATATTAACAAAGCATGCATTATTTCATCTCTGTCTAATTAATATCCTGTTTAATAGGTATCTCACTTCATGTTAGGTTCATGTATTCTTAAGAATTTTTACTAATTTAATTGAGAGCAGTCTCAAATTAATTGTATAATTAATCTTGTCAAATTAGGTAACATTCATACAGCACCTTATTAAAGAAACTTGAATATTTTAAATTACCATGCTATTAGGCATTAATAAAGAAGTTCTTCCTCTGTATTGTTCTGCTTTATATCACAAAGAAGGTAATTGCAATATAAATTGCGATATAAAAGCTAAGTTCTATAGTACATTAATAATTAGATACGCATTATTCCCCATTAAAGCTTTTTCTCTTATTAATTCAATCATAGAATGGATAAGCCTTTTTTAAAACAGGAATAATAACCTCCCCCCCCCAAAAAAAAAATACTAGGAATGAACTATTGTGCTGATGCCTGAACAATAAGATGGATAGAACCCGAGTTGTTGCTTGACTGATGTCTCAGAGAAGCAGGTTTCTCATAAACCTAGTGATGTGCTGTAAACCACTTAAAGACACATGTAGCTGTGGAAAGCTTTCTTTGCATCTCATGTTGCAAGAAAGTGACAAGAAATCTGTCAATTTCTTGACTGAAAGTGAAGAGGTGTGCTCCCTGATATGCTCCTGATGATTACAGAGCACAGCAGCCTCCTTGCAGAACCTGAACCAGTTGCCCCAGAGACCTCTGGAGGTGACCATAAGGCTGATGTACAGGACTGGGTAATGGGAGGTGGCGGCTGTGATGTAGGAGGGGAGAGTGGGCGGGCTGAGCAGCGGGGAATGGGTAATGAGAAGCACTATCAATTTTTTATGAGTATATGGAAATTGTACTCAAGGTCAGAAAGCCCAAATACTATATTATATCTGTGGGTGCCAAAGAGATTTTCATTTATGTAATATATTGGTCTACTATTTTAAATCCTTAATCTCAGTGCCTGTAGTTGTGTATACTAAAAGTGCCTATTAGATTAAATACTTTAGGCACAAGAAATCATCCACGCATGAATGCTGAATGAGTAAAACAGCACTTCACATAAGGACATATGCTTGGGTATAATGTGTGGGATACAATAAATTGCAATGTCAGCCGTATATGTAGAACAGCCTGTTCTGATAAATTTGAAGTTACTGCTGAGAGGGAAAACCATAAACTAGCAGTGTGAAAGCTGTTCTCACCAGACAGCCAGAATTATTGGCAACTTACAGGTGTATCACGTGAGAGTTCACTTAGTTGTCCCTGTGAACATGTTCTAACATGGGGCAGTGGATTACCTGCCTTGGCCAGCTGCCCATGCAAGGCAAGAAAAGGCTAAGAAATGTAATTTCTTTCCACCCCTCTCTCTTTCACTCTTCTTCCCAACTCTTCACTAGGTAAAATCACCCCTGAACTAACTGTAAGTGCTCTCAGCCATGGTCTCTGGAGTAAATTTGAAGCAGCTCTATCAACTCAGCTCTAGGTCTCTTAAGCACAGGTTTGTGAATAACAGCTCATTTACTTATTTATTCATACAAATGAACAGGAGAAATGTGTTTTAAAACAAACCAGAACATTTTATCTATGCCACTTAAAGTAAAGGGGAGAGAGGGAAGTGGGGGCAGGAGATGTTGAATTGAAACATTGCATTCAGCCTGACACCAAGTGTTCTCATTTGTTATTTGAGGCTAGACGTTTCCCATTGTCTTTTTATTTAGCTCTCTTTTCCACAGGAAATAAAAAAAAAGTCCTATTTCAGAGCAGAAATCCAGATTTGTTTTGAAATGTTACAAAAAAAGACCCTCCTTCATTTTTCTTGGCAGAGGCTAATCACCAAATGTGATCAGCATTTGCAAATAGGGCTTATCTCCTCCTCCTTCCCCAAATCTGAATCTGCTGTCATTTCCTCTTGCTCTCTCTCTATCACCTTTATTTTTTTTTTCAGTTGGTTGGTTGGTTGGTTTTGTTGGTTTTTTTTTTTTTTTGTGACTAAGGTGGCATTGAGCACTTTTCCCTCAGCTCTGCCCTTGAGAGCCCATGATTTCAATGGGAGCCTAGTAGACTGATTAGATATGATGCAGCTGTCTTCTGGAATGGGGATCTCTGTTGCCACTTCGTGTTTGTCAAAAATAGGATGTTCACAGGATGCACTATCAAAGAATCCTTTTCCCACTTACTCTCTTTTGAGGATGGACTTTTCCCAGATTTGTTCTTGTGTGGTAGGGATTGTGATAAAGCACCTAGTTGGTTCAAACAATGTGCTATAGTTCAATAAAACATTAAAGCCTAAGAGTGTAGGTAAACCTGCAAAAGTTGAAATGTTGTGAAAGCCTTAAAGTTGTCTTTTTCCAGCAAGAAGAGTATTAGATAAGACGAGGTGCTGCAGAACACTGATAAAAACTACAACAAGAATTCCTCTGAATAATAGGACTTCATAGCTCAGCAGGTAGTGTGCTGCCATCCTGAAGAGTGAGTGGCATGAGGAAATGGCTTCTGAAGACAAGTGGGATTAAAAAAAAAACAGGTTTAGCACAAAATGTTGCAGAGAAACAACTTCAAAGTTTTAATCATCAATTCTGATTTTTAACCCTACCGGAAAAAATGTCACAAACTGTGAAATCCAATGTGCTACACATCCCTGTAGCTGTTACCTGAGTGAGTAATTACTGTGGGAGTGACACTCCCATTAGCAGGTCTTGGACAGGTAAACACTGAGTGGGAGCTACACGGTCACTGAAGAATGAAATATCGACAAGGTACTGTGTTGGACGTCCTTCACTTTCAGCCTGGTTGTAATCTTCAGGCACTAAGACTTGTATTTTTTACAAGAATGTGAGCCCTTTGCAGCTGTATCTGCCCCCTTCAAAGGGTGTGGGATGTAATGTGTGTCTGTTGCTAGTGATGTTTTTCTTTGTAATTCTGTATGGTTTGAATATGATGGAGTTCAGTTCTTGCTGCTTTTTTGCAGAGCTGTCATTCTAATTTATTTGTGGGTTGTTGCTGTTTTGGGGTTTATTTTTGATGTGTATAATGATATCTAAATAACCCTGGTGCATCCTTTCTCCCCCATGTAATCTGTAATATTGGCCATTCTGTACTGCACTACTTCTCTTGAAGATATGACTTCAGCCCTGTCAGCCACCCAGCTCATTCTGTCACTGGCCTCCTGCTGGTAAGACTGACAACACCAGACTGCACATCTTACCCTCCAAACAGGAAGGGGGGGAGAAAATGTCCCAGAGATATATTTCCTCTGTTGCTTTTATTAAAATCAATCTTGCTCACCTGCAGGGTTTCTTTTATTATTTTAAACATTTTTCCCCCACAGTCATTCCACATTATCGTTCAATGTTAATAAAACTGGTTGCTTGCAGTGAGGAGAAAAAATGTTTTTTTTTTTATCAGGTGTATATTAGCAGAACATGCTGAGTCCAATTGCTGCTTCTTGCAGTTAGTCATTTGTTTCTTACAGTTCCTCTCCCTCCTCCCCAACATCCCACCTTCTAAAGCAAATAGATTTTAGAAGAGAAGTCTGAACACAGATGTCAAGCCCTAGAGTTGTACTGCAGTCAATTGGATCACACAAGATGTGCCTGTTTCCTTAGGGCTTGGAGCTGACCCATTTCAAGGTCTTGAATCCTCCAAGTCACTGTGCATTTGGCCACAGGATCCGCCCTCATAAATTGCAAATGTCAGGATCAGTTTTGAACTGCAGGGCAACAGACAACAAACAAGAACAAGTTTCTAGAACTATCTGGGCTTCCTTTGATGCTTTTGTTTGAAACAACATTATTCGTGATGTATTTGGTAATACAAGAAAAGCCTTCCACTAGAGACAATCCCTAAATTCATGGTCTCTTTAAGACTTTAACCTAGAGCAAATGTCATATTCATGTTCAAGTACTTAGCTTAAATGTTGTCCAGGTTTGTGATAAACACAGAAGAAATATTTGTGGAAAATTAAGTATTTAGGGAGGAATTGGGCTGGTGCTTGGTAGAGCCTTTGGAGCAGAGATGAAAGCAAAATCTTGAGCCTTAAGAAAGAACTTACTTATTTCTACCATGCTTAGATTCATCCCCAGAGGCAATTCCCAGCACATGCCAGAAGGCTGATAAACCTCCAACTTTTTGTGATACTCAAGTAAAGATGATGAAATTCTGTTGCAAGCATCAGCAAGCATCAGCACAGAGAGTTTCTCTGATAAACAAATTAGTGAGCTGAAGTAGTTACTTGCATGGGAAATGTATGCTTAGATGGATAATATTATCACATCATTGGTGGATGGGTTGTGAGAATCAACATGTACAAATCATTTTGAGGAGTACAAGTGGAAGACTCCACATACCAAATATGTTGGAGGACAGAAGGCTGATGTGGGTTCAGCAAAAGTACAAACTCTGTGGACCTTTGGAGGTGTGACTGATTTTATCTCTTTTGAGTGAAAATGAACCTTATAACTCCAAAACATACCCCAGCTGCTGATTTGCCTCCTGTGCTTTCAGAAAGGAACTTTGGCTAACTAAATTTCACAACACCCCCCCCCCCCCCCCCCTCCCGGAGCTCTTGCTGTGTCCCAGTCCTAAAGCTTGGGGATAATGTCTCAGTTCTCTTCTGCTGTTCTGAGCCACTGTTTCTTTCTGAGAAAGTAGTACTTCTGCTCCCCAACATCACAGATCACTTTCTTAAAGAGAAAATAGATCAGCACACAGGGTAAATTCCCTGCCCTCAAGTAGAAAGGCCATCTCAAATTTTGTCTTTTCCTTCCCTCTCCTGTTCACTGTTACAGTCCTTTGTGACACCTGGAACAAGACAGCTGTGGCTGCATTTCCAGGCCCTTCCAAGGACATGTCAGCTGGGGACATTCCTATGGGAATGGTGCAGAAAGGTCCAGCATGCAACTCTCCTCCTGGCCACTGCTGTGACTGAGAGATGATGCTGCAGGGGAAACAAAAAGGGTTGGGTGCTTTCCTAGATATTGTCATCTTTCCCAAGAGACTCAACACAGCATATAGATTGTGCTCAGTATGGGTATGGCCCTATATTGTACAAATGAGATACATTGGCCTTGCTGAGTCTGTATGGGAACTCGGACAAAGTCTGCATATCATTAAGGACACATAGATTACTGAAGGTATGTACTGTTCAGTAGAGACTTCAGAATCAGTATTTCCTTTAAAGCAATTCTGTCTCTGTGAGTATGCTTACAGTTCCTTTCAATGAGCGGCTGTAGAAATTGGTCCAGAGGACTGTCTGCACTGAAGATTTGTTGTAAAAGAAATTAAGGGGAGATGGAGGAATAATAACTTTTTTTAGTCCCATTTCATTTCCTCCTTTGGTGTCAAAAGAAAGCAACTATGAATCATTGTCATGGCATAAGCTGCTTCAATGAGATTTTGGAGCTCTCTACCCAGAGCACCACTAAACCAACATGGCAACAATCTAGGGTGCAGTATATCTTATTAAATTCAAGTTAGCCCATTCAGCTTTCATCTTGGTACTCTTAGCAACTTGTTCTCCTTCAGAAATGTCCCTGGCTGATGGAAGGTCCCTGTGCCTGGCATGCACATTCTGGGATTTCTCCCATAGTGCAGGGCAGGAGATAGCCCAGTGAAGCAGAAAACATAATTTGCTTTCCTTAAAACCACCTGCTCCCAGCTGATCTTTCTTTTTTTTTTTTTTTTCTGTGAAGATTTTATCTGGGGAGAGACATATGAAGAAAGGAGGAGGGGGAGAATAAGGGGCATAACACCTGCAATTTCAGGAGACCTGAACGGCAGAGACAGCAGTGATCTTCTTATGCATGCAAGACTTTACAGAACTGCCAGTGTTTCTCAACATGCCACTGCCAGTTAAGGGCAGAGCTATAAGCTCTGTACTTTGCAGTGTTATGCAGTGAGTAGGGGAATACCACCTGGACACTGCTGCAAGAAAATGTAGTTACTGAAATAGATCTAAAAGGAAAGTATTAAATGTTTGGGGTTTAATACCTGGGTTATTTATACTGTAGTCTCACTGCTTAAGATAAAAGTATCTTCCATTCTAAAGGTCAGGAAATGCCATCGACCCTTAAATCAGCCCTGTTATGCTGGATAGAATACGCACATACTAGGATACCAGCTGATTACATGACCTTGCAGTGTTTTTCTGTGGGGACAGGAAATGTTCAGAGACCAAATAAGCAAACTGACAGATAATAAGGCAAGGTGCATAGAAAGAGGGAGCATCCCCCTCAAGGAGGTTTTATTCCTGTGTGCTCCCCGGATTTGTCATGAAATATTAGTTGATGAAGTTAGTCCAAATGTCCAGAAATATCACTGCCAAATACTTGAGCCTTTCTAATTACTTTTTTTTTGGTACTAGTTAAGAATTTATAGATGGAGGACTGTTTTTATTTTATTATTTTTTTTTAATAATTTCTGCCTTGATTCCAGAGAGCACCGACTACTGAGTGCAATCCTCTAGAGGAAAAATATCCATTTCCCCCTTTTTCTTCATTCTGTTTGAACTCTACAACTTCCCTAATTCCCCCAGGGAACAATTCTCTTCCCTACAGAGCTACACTCAGTTTCAAAATTGACTTGAAAACAAGAAAACAAAAATCTGCCTTTCTTTTTCTTGCTTTCTAAAATTTCTGACAAGGGCCTTTCTCCAGAGAGTCATCTTTTTCAATCTCTTTGTGTTTACTGTCACCTGCCAGCATTTTGCTCTGCAGTAAGGAGGCAGTAAGCTAGATAAGCTGACTCTTTTTTGTGGCTTCTTCTGCCCACAGGCCAGCTTCCAGCTAGATGTATCTGAATCTGGTCTTCAGCTTGGTCCCTATTCATTTCTCTAATTACTTGTCTGCATCCAGAACATTCATATTATTCTGTGGATGGGTCTCTTTAATTGGATGCACTTTGCCTTTTTCACTGTTTTCTTTTTCAGTTTGGGAAAAGTTAGAGGCCATGACTGTGTGTGGGGCATCACACAGGAGCCTTCTTTTGTGAAATACTTGCTATTAAACTATACTAGGAACCCCTTATTTCTGCTGGAGCTCTGTATTGAATTACCTGGATACTTAATTAGACAGATGTATTTTGATTTTAAATATCCACATGACTTGTGCAATTATTATTCAGGTTCTTGTAACTTGCCTCTACCTTTGATATACTTTGTCTAATGAGGGTAGTGACACAAAAACACACAGGCAAAAGATGTCTCTGTGTCATTCTAAGCATCATGTCAGTCCTGTTTTATGAAATATTTTGAGATCCTCAGACAGTAGCCATTTCACTGAAATAAAGAGCAGTATTAAAATATTGGCTCATTTCCCCACCTATTATAGCTGTATGCTAGTCATGCTTCCTCACCCAGACTGGGGCCAGAATGATATTTGGAGCACTCACCTGAGTACCAGATACTATGTGTAGCATACCTTTACGAGACCGTAGACCTCTGTTTAGATGCCACTGGCCTGAGAACCTGCTTGGTTCTCTCTGACTCTGCAGTAATTCACTTTCCGATACTCTAGCTTCAAGGGGACTCAGATAAACAGTTTGCTCCTTCTGCAGCACATTGTGGATGAAAGACAACACAAAGGTTTTGGAACAAATTCTTCTAGTCAGCAGAAAATCTATACAAATCTGGGTTAAGAACATGCTTGCTTTTCACCACTTTTATTTCATTACAAGTTTTTTCTGGTGCAATAATACACTTTCATGATTGCAGTCAGTCATGACTTTCCCCATGGAACATAATGTATATTGTCTCTCTCCAGTCAGCTTGTTTGCCCAATGTCAGATGTATATTCCATTTCTGAAACACCGGTGTTCTTCATCTTGCTGTTAACCCTGCTTGCTTGCTTTGTCAAAAATCCTACCCTGAGAGTGACGCCCTTATGTTTGATTGCATAAAGATTTTCTTCATCATGACCTGGGTAGAACTGTTTTCTTTCAAGGTAAGCACCAACCTTTGCATATATGAGTCACAAGTTCTGGGAGAAAACATTAAGTATATTTGAGAAATCAAAAATAGAAAGACCCAAGTCATTCTACTACAACAACCTTTTGCACATAAATGTTCCAGCTGTAGCAGATCCCAGCTGTAGAAATAATGGAGAGAACTCTCCAGAGAATCCATGTGGTCAGTGTTTTCTTGGGTTCAGTCTGGTAATAGTCTGAATCATTTCTCTCTTTATTAGTTCTGCTTCTAAACTGAGAGGACAATGTGTCACTGAATAACCTCTGAGCCCACTTTCTCTTTGAGGCTGTTGTTAAAGAAGGTAGCCATATACTAACACCTATTTGAAGGGAAAAATCCTATCACAGCCTTATAGTAGGTGTTTAAAGCTTTTATGTTTTCCACAGAGAACAGACACCAATACTCAATTTTGCATTTGAGAGACATCATTTATGTGAGTTATGTCACAAAGCTAGGAGTTCTCAGCTAAAGAGCTTTTAGTACCTGTTTAACTTGTAGCTGGCTTAGTCATGTACTGTTTTAAGATTTTTCTGCTTTGGAAAATCTCATTTCAGTGTTAAAACATTAGTGGCACTGCAATGTTATTTCCATGGTGCCCTGCTTAACTCCAGGTCACTTATATTTTGTCAATCAGTCCTACAGTGTTAGTTATTTATCTATCACTTAATAACCATGCTGCAGAGAATAATTTATCTGGCATAGCATGGTAATTTGTACTATAATTTCACCCCTGCTGCTGCAGACTTGCATTCTGTTACAGCAATGATTGAGGAAAATTAAGATTCCTAGGTCACACTTTACGTTTTCTGCCTTTCATAATTTCATTTCACTTCATCATATTTGATTGAAGAAAGGGTTCATCTAGAAATGTGAGAAGTGGTAAAAAACACCATGTTGTTCAGCCCACTAGGACACAGTTCAAGAAGATAAAGGGAAGGGGACTGTGCATCTTGAAACTGCTCAGGAGACTTATATGCCACCAAAGTTGAATCCATTGTAAAGCCTCTGCAGGCAAGCTCAAACTACATTTTTTGTTTCTCACTTCTCTTAGAAACATAAATAAAACATACACATAACATTGATGCACCCTTTTCCCCAAAGTCTAGCCAGTATTAATGCCAGTCATGTATAGATTCCAACCTTATCACTCATCTGTATTAAGGAGCCATTTATCACAACTAACTGTGAAACAGGAAAAGGGAGTAAATATAAAGAAAGTGAAGAAGGCTGAAAGAGAAGGTAAAAAATGTTACTAATAGAATTAGTTTTACTCAGCCTCTTTTATAGAGCATAATAAACATACTTTAAAAAAACAAACAAAGAAACAATGAAACCCCAAGCCCCACAAGTTTTAATATAATGATTAGATGATGGAACTTCTTGCAGTTCAAGTGGCCAGCCATCACAGAATTACTCTATTTCAGGTATTCACTTTCAGGTTGAGGAAAAGGTGAAGACTATAACATGCATGCATTTTATCCACTATTAAACACTAGCATTTCAGCTGTTCTCTCTGTGGAACAGAGAAATTTTCACATTCAAATTTTATCCAGATATTGCATCCTTTAAAAAAGGTGTTAGAGATGATCATTTTTTGATACAAGCAAAATTGATTGATGCCTGCTAAAATAAGACTCTAGTCAGATTTTAAAATACAAATGAAATATGAATAGTAACAGAATAAGCAATATCAGTTTTATGGAGATTAATTTTAATGCAAGCTCTCCTCTGAGAGATTTAGGGGACTTGATACACACCTACTCCTGCATCCCTACCATTTGCATATTTATTTTTATGATTTTTTTTCCAGAAGAGCTTCCGCAGTAGTTGCAGAGCAGCCAGTGAGTATCATCTGCTTATCCAGTGTTGACACTGAGTTGCTCTTTTCTCTGTGCTTTTGAGTAAGATACTCCTGTGTTAACTGTTTTATTTGCCTTAGCTCTGCTTCAGTATTGCAGCAGAACCTAGAAAAGAAAAGCTATTCTCATCATCAGTCGTTTCTTTCTGAATTGCACTTGATCTCCATAGCACACCAAACTTGGTTAATGGATTCTTCAGTCTGGTGTCTCAATTCTAATTCTTAGAAGTTACTTAGAACTACAGAGCAGTTGGTGTCACCTCTGCCTGGCAAAATCTTGGAGCAGATTTTCCTGGAAGGCATGCTAAGGCACATGAAAAACAACAAGGTGCTTGGTGACAGCCAGCATGGCTTCACTAAGGGGAAATCCTGCCTGACCAATTTGGTGGCCTTCTATGACGGGGCTACAGAACTGATGGACAGGGGTAGAGCAGTTGGTGTCATCTACCTGAACTTGTGCAAAACATTCAACACTGTCCTGCATGACACCCTTGTCTCTAAATTGGAGAGACATCAATTTGATAGGTGAACCACTCAGTGGACAAAGCACTGGCCGGATGGCTGCATGCAAACCGTTGTGGTCAATGGCTCAATGTCCAGCTGGAGACCTGTAACGAGTGGTGTCCCTCAGGGATCGATGTTGGGACCAGTCTTGTTCAACATCTTTGTTGGTGACATGGACAGTGGGATTGAGTGCGTCCTCAGCAAGTTTGCTGATGACACCGAGCTGTGTGGTTCAGTTGGTATGCTGGAGGGAAGGAATGCCATTCAGAGGGACCTTGACACGCTTGTGAGGTGGGCTGATGCCAGCCTTATGAAGTTTAGCCATGCGAAGTGCAAGGTCCTACACCTGGGTGGGAGCAATCCCAGGCACAGCTACAGGTTGGGCAGAGAAGAGATTCAGAGCAGCCCTGTGGAGAAGGACTTGGGGGTGTTGGTCGATGAGAAAATGAACATGAGCCAACAGTGTGCACTTAAAGCCCAGAAAGCCAACCATATCCTGGGCTGCATCAAAAGGAGCATGACCAGCAGGTGGAAGGAGGTGATCCTGCCCCTCTACTCTGCTCTCGTGAGACCTCACTTGGAGTACTGTGTGCAGTTCTGGTGTCCTCAACATAGAAAGGACATGGTACAGTTAGAACAAGTCCAGAGGAGGGCCACGGGGATGATCAGGGGACTGGAGCACCTCCTGTATGAAGACAGGCTGAGAAAGTTGGGGCTGTTCAGCCTGGAGAAGAGAAGGCTGCGTTGAGACCTCATAGCTGCCTGCCGGTATCTGAAAGGGATATAAGGATGCTGGGGAGGAGCTCTTCATTAGGGACTGTAGTGATAGGACAAGGGGTAATGGGTTCAAACGGGGGAAGTTTAGATTGGATATAAGGAAGAAATTCTTTACTGTTAGGTTGGTGAGGCACTGGAATGGGTTGGCCAGGGAAGCTGTGAATGCTCCATCCCTGGCAGTGTTCAAGGCCAGGCTGAGCAGAGGCTTGGGTAACATGGCTTAGTGTGAGGTGTCCCTTCCCATGGCAGGGGGGTTGGAACTAGATGATCTTAAGCTCCTTTCCAACCTTAACTATTCTATAATTCTATGATATAGGAGTAGGGAGTTCAGCTTGGACTCATATTTCTTTGTTAACAAGTAACCTGAGAGGTAGAGATCTTCTAACAAATACAGATGTCGTGAGGCTGCAGCCTGAATGGTGTTTTTGTTATTTACAAGTAATAAACTACATCGTGCTGGTAAAACCACTGACTTTTTTCATTATCACAATCTCAGCCTATCTAGAAACAGTTCTGAGTACATACTGGTGAGTTGTCTACACAATAAACAAATCAATGACAAATATTTGGTAAAAGATACATTAGAAATATTAGGATTTGGGAGAAACTGCTGCATGCATATCAATACATACAATTTCTCAGAGATTAGTATTTCAGACTTGTAGTTTATGTTTTACTTGAACTGTTAGTAAAGGACAAAATATTCATGAAACAAAGCAGCATCTGGAAATAAGCAGGCAGCAAGAATTTATTGCTGCTGATTTTCGATCTTCAGAAATGCTGATGAAATCCAAACATCAAACCATCAGTCTCAGGACCGTCTTGACTGTAGTGTGGTCACCCACCTTGGTTTATTTGTAAATAGCTTCTTGCTTGCTAAACCTTTATACATGGCTTTGAGGTTAATTTATTGGAAAACTTTAGTTCTCAGTATAGTCTCATGCTGCCTCTTTCTGCTGCATTCCTTTCAAGGATGACTTCCTCTCCATCACCTACTGGTCTTATTTTGCAGGTGCTCCTTCCATTTCTACTTCATAATCTGGCAGGTGTCAGGTCAACTTTGTCGTGACTGAATAATTGAGCTCAAGCTCTGCTTTGGCAGAGAATCAAGCCTTACAAGTTGACACCTAAACTTTATTTCTTTTTGTGCATTTAGCCTCTCCAGGTGGCAGGTAATAAGCATCCACCTTTCTCTTGCTAATCTCTGCAGAAAATACAAGCAAGCCTTCCTAATAGATTTTTAAAAACAACAAATTAAAAAACAAAAACAAAAACAAACAACAAACCCCCTAAATGGTCTATTATTTAAAAAAAAAGTTTACTGCATTATTATAGAGTGCTATAAAATGTGCCACTTGGCAGATCTTCCTTTCGTTGCCTGTGCTGTCCTTGTGTACAGATCATATCAAAAGTTTATGAGAACTGCCTTTGGCTACTTTTGGGGAGAAAGGCTGGAGACAAACAGAAGCAGCCCTAGAAAACTGGAAGTCTGTATCACTTACAGGAATGGGCAAGGTGGGCAAAAGGACAGCTGGAGCAGTTTGTGCATTAAAGTTTTCAGAGCTCAACTTCACATATCAAGAGTATGGTCAGGAGAAACATTATTTGAGTCATGTCTGAGTCCATCTACATGGGACTCTTTGGAAAGCCAGGACTTTGCCTATGAGTCCTGTCCCATCTGTCAAGCAGTGCCAGGCTTCAGGCATTGCACTCAAGCTTTACGTCACCTAAAAAGCTTGTATGTACCCACATGCTTTTTTTAAGACCTTTACTGAAATTTGAGAGCAGGTTAAACCCTCCGTGTAAATACAGCTCAAAATAGATACTGGCAAACTACAATAAATGTTTTAAATGTAGAAACATTTTAGATATGAAGATAGATATGAAAAGTAAATCTTTGTATCTGCCTTCTGCTAGCTTTATACGGATGTAACAGCAAATTTTTATCTTAGAGACATATCCATCAGCATATTGCATTGATATGGAAACTAGTCATAATGGAACAAATGGAGACAGCTGACCAAGTCCTAGGAGTACAGTAAATCCTGGAGGGGTTGTTCTCTTTATACTAACACCAATTTTCACTCTCAGGTGAAGAGAGATTACTCTGCATTTCTATAACACCCCATAAAGATTTTGGGCACAGAGCCTAGAAGATAATTTAGATACCAGGACAACTGATAGGAGGGAAGTGAAGAACTCCTCTGCCTTTATGTATATTTTCTTAAAGTCTTAAATTGCTTTCTAGTATTGTGGAAGAATATGAAACCTCACCTGGAGTCTCCATCCTTCTCACTCTGCAAGCCAGATGAGACAGTGGAGTTAGCAACCTGTTATCACAGCACAGAGGTCATCTCAGCTGAGCCAGGAATGACAACATGTCCATGTGTCAAGACATCAGCAAAACTGAGAAAAATACTTGGCAGTTTGCTTCTGTATCGATAAAGGCCACTTTCAAGGATGTGTTTTTTCCCAGCTGCTGTTTTTCAGTCATCACCATGTTACTGCTGGTTTTTTACTTACCTAGGCTTCTCTACTCAGCCCTTTTTCATGCCTCTTTTCTCCTTATTCATCTTTCAATCTCTTCCTTATAGATCCCCCTACCAAAAAAGGTTTCTTCAGCAGTTGTTTGTCCATGTACCAGTGTTTCACACAAATGATATGGCTCCTCCCAACCTCTTTGCCTCATATACAAGTGTTAGCGCCATCTTTTAATCTGAAGAAGCCTTTCAGGTTTGCCTCCTTTTACTTGTGTCTGTATGTGCCTATCGCCCTTTGCAAAAGAAAATAATATGACTTATCATTAATTTTCCTCTATATCTCTAGGAGCATTTTAAATATTGCCCTTTATAAATGTAAATAAAAAGCTGAGATGACTGGGACTTGACTTCCAGTGCCTGTAAACTGCATTGCATCCTTTTGGGAACTGCTACCATATAAATAGCAATGAAGCCAGTGATTCAGAATCTCAGAGAAGGAGCATTTCCAGAACAGACAGAGAAAGGTAAAGTACTGGTCCTGCTGTTTTCAGTGTCCTATCATTACAAGAAGTAGAACATACTGGTCTGTCTCTGACTAGCTTACCTGAAAATCAATACATGTCTGCCTTCTCTAAACAGCATTTGCTTGCCTTTGCAACTACAGTTATTCTGACTTTGAAATTTACAATCTGCATTATTCCTTGGCTGCATAATTTGAAGTTAATTATTTGTACATCTGCTTACAAAATCTGATTATTTTAAAAGGTTATTCCTCTCTGTACTTGATCAGTTATTTAGATCATTTGAAAGGTTATGTCACTAGCTAGTTCTTATCCATTGGTTATCTTTGAAGATACAGTTTTTATAGCGTTGCTTGCTTACTCTGACTGCTCAGTGGCATTCACAACTGTGCACTAAGATGCAAAGCCCTTTACCACACCATCAAAGTATCCCACTTCAGTAAGAGTTGCAGGCAAAGGTGTATGTTATGGCTTCGACCACACCAGACCTCCTCTGAAGGAGCCAGTGGGAACTTTGTCTTCTGTCTCATATATTAAGAGAAAGGTTCCCAGTTCTGACATACAGCCTCGAGGAATGCTGTAGCATTAGCAGAAGATACTAACTGCAGTCTCAGAGAAAAAAAAATTTAAAAAAAGGTGAGAAACAGTGCTCTTTTGTTATTTTTGTTGGTTTTGTATACTGGACTGAGTGGTTTGACTGGCTGAACTTACAGCCAGGTTCTGCTGGGTCCTGTAGCAGACCTCTCAGAACTAAATGGAAGAAACAGCTCTGTCCAGGCAGCCTCATCCAAAGACACAGGCTTCCCATTTCACAAGGAATAAGTGTCTGGGAGAAAATGGTGCTCTCTTTGTGTTTATTTATATTCCTATGGAAGGAACACAGCATCACAGACCAAATGGATCGGGATCTATGAGTCTTACACCATTCTAACAACCTTTTCTTTTTCCATATCAGTGGAAAAGATCCATGTTTTGTGCCCATCTGAACAGCTGCTCTGTGCGCGTGCATGTGTGTGTGTGTGTATGCATTTAGAAGGATGCTTTATTAAATGAATTGGATGTCCTAGGGAGGCACCTGATGATAATGCATAGTTGCCTCCCACTGGTATGCCCAGTTACATCCATATTTATAAACAACTTTATCCTCAGAACAGGAGCCATTAAATCACTATCCCTGAGGCTGCTCTGGTTGTGGTTAGATAAATGTAAGTATATCTATGTATTTTTATGTCTAAGGATTGTAAGTCTGCATAGAGAGTTAAAAAGGGCAAAAGTTCAAAGCAGGATATGATTGAATGGACGAATGGTAAGAAATAGGATCAGATGAGAGTAGAGCGCCTTGTGTGGAAGGAAGTCTGCTCATTAACAATGCAGAGATGCTCTAGGAAACAGCCAGGCAAGTGTCTGTGAGCCCCAAAATTTGAGAGGTCTACAGGCATGGGGAGCCTATGAACAGTAGGAGGGGACCAGCTTGGGGGACCGCAAAAAAATCTGGAAGCTTTAAGATGTTTCGAAGGACTGCATTCTCCCCTGCATGTATGTGCTAATCTGACCTGAGTAAGGAGTGATGCTGCTTGTAAAAGTAAAATCAGTGTTTTCTGTTTAATTCTGGTTTTACATATTGTCCATTTTGTACTGTCTTAAAATCCTGATGTTTAGCTAATTTTTTGCTAATCTTCAGTTCATCTGGGATTTGTCCTGCAGATTCAGAGTTTCTTGGAAGGGCACTGATTCCTACTGGGAACAATGTTGATTTTCAACATAATGCAGATATCCATAACTTTTCTTTAAATTAGTGTGGTTTTATTTCTGTTCTTCTGTACTTGTGTTACCTCTCTTATGTATTCCACCGTGCCCATGAAAGCTGTATGCTGGACAGTTTTGGAGCCTGAAAGCTGCTTTAACAGGTGAGTTGAATGGCCTGAAGCCAAATGCAAACTTCAGGATACATTGGTATGGCACATTCACATACTCCAGAAACTTTTGTTTGGTTTTCTTACCACATAGCTTGTATGTCTCTGGCTGCAGTAATAGCTCAAGGTAATCAATGTTTAATACACAGAGTAAGATCTGCCTGATCCTACAGATGGTCAGGAATGGTCATTCAGAGATAGACAGGAATTCATCTGGTTGGTGAAAGATGTTTACAGCACCTGCTTTGAAGTCCAGTGATGACTTGCCTCAGTGCTGCCTTTAATTCAGTCTTTACTAGCAAGACTGGCCTTCAGGATCCCAGGGCCAAGACCAGAGGGAAAGTCTGGAACAAGGAAGACTTACCCTCTTGGTGGATAAGAGCAGGTTAGGGAACATGTTAACAAACCAAACACACACAGGTCTACACGGCCTTACTGGCTGCAGTCGCAAGTCCCAGGGGAGCTGGCTGGTATCAGTGGGAGGCCACTCTCTATTATCTTTGAAAAGCTGTGGCAACTAGAAAAGGTTCTTGAAGACTGGAGGAGAGCAAGTGACACTCCTATATTCATGAAGGGTGATGAGGGTCTGGGGAATGAGAGGCTGGCTGGTCAGCCTCATCTTGATTCCTGGGAAGGTGGTGGAACAGCTAATTCTGGGAACCATTATGAGACACGTGAAGGAGAAGGTGATCAGAAACAGTCAGCATGGAATGAGAAAGGGGAACTCACATTTAACCAACCCAACAGTCTGCTACAAAGATTTGACTATCTGTGTGAATGAGAAGAGAGCAGTGAATGCTGTTTACTACAACTTTAGCAAAGCTTCTGACATTATCTCTGATAACAACCTTATAGACTAGCTGGCAAAGTATGGAGTAGAGATATGTACATTGAGGTGGGTTGAAAAATAGTTGAACAGCTGGGCCCAGAGGGTTGTAATCAACAACATGAAGTCAGTGGGAGGCAAGTCACTTCTGGTGCATCCTGGGGGTTGATACTGTCATTAATGATGTGGATGGTAGGACAGAGTGTACTGTCAGTTACTTTGATGATGATACAAAACTGTGAGAAATTATTGATACAGACAATGGCTGTGCTGCCATTCAGAGTGATATCAACAGACTGGAGAAATGAGCACAGGGGAACCTCATGGAGTTCCACAAAGGCAAGTGCAAAGTTCTGCTTGTGCAAAGTGCAAAGTGCAAAGTTCTGCATAGGCTGGGAGCTGACTGGGTGGAAAGCAGCTCTGTAGAGAAGGACCTGGAGGTCCTGGTGGACAGCAAACTGACCACGAGCCACCAGTGTGTGGTGAAGAAAGGCAGCACCCTCCTGGGCTTTATCAGGAAGAACATTGCCATCTGTTTGAGAGTTACTCTTCTCCTTTACTCAGCCATTGTGAGACACATTTGGAGTACTGGGTCCCCTCATGCTGGCTCATAGACTAAAGTTTTAAGATATCACACTGTTCTTTTCTTGGTAGAGTGAGCATTGTATTGACTCCAGTTTGGCCACAGGGTCTGTTTTATGGTGAGAAGAGTGCAGTCTTCATGCCTGTTCCACAAATGACCTCTTGTCTGAGCCCAGCCCCAGAGGCACTCACTTCAGTTGTACACCTGAGTACTACAATAGCTTTTTTTGGTAAAAGATTTCTGATTTTTATAGGAAGGACGTCATGAGGGTGCCATATGAAGTGGTAATTAGAAGGTGGAGATTAGTAGATGGAACTGTTTGTTCAAGAAAACTCTCTACTATAATCCATAGTGATTTATGAAACACTTGTCCCCCTCCTTTATATGATCCCTAAATTATTGTCTTCCTTCTCTGTAATGCAGAGACCTAATATTAGAAACCTAATAAACCCTAATGCTTTAATTTGCTCTAATGAAAACAATTGAAATCCATTTTTCTTAAACAAAGTGATGTTTATATAGATCTCTCTGACAGGATATAAGAATTGAAGTCTATAAAAAGTGAAGAATAAACTCAAGGGCATTACAGATGTAATTTGTACAGACAATAGCCATGTTCTGGCTACTTTCATTTCATTTTTCTGTTTCTTAGACCACACAAAATAGCTTGTCCTTTTAAAAAATATTTATTTATTTTTAAGCACAGAGAATTGGCTACATTAGGAACATGCCTGCAGGCTGCAGCCCAGTATTATTGTACTCATTAACGTAAACCAGTAAAGCAGTACAGGCCAGATACTGCTTTGCTATCCCTTTGTGACCTCCTCAAGTTCACGCGGGCTGTAAAGGCTAAAGAGTAGCTGTCTGACTTCATGTAACTGGCTGAAATAGGATGTGTAAAGTTGATACTTACCGTAGGGCAATGACCATTTATTTCGGATTTACGTTACTGACTGCATTATACTCAGCCCAGGAAAGGAGAATGCTGTGCTGCCATGAGATGGCTGTGATGACAGAAAGGTCTGAGAGAAAAAAAATATAGTTAAGCTTTTAAAAGAGAGCATCCTGATGATAACTTAAGAAATCAGAACCACCTGGGGCAAAGAAGATAGGTGACCCAAACTGAGACAAACACAAGAGAGGGCTTATAGGGCAAACTCATCTCAGAAACAATTCCTCTCCCTTTAGTAGAGCTACAGTAGGTATAACTTGACCTATATGGGTCACTTTGCTATAAAAGAGGAATGTCCATACTCTTAAAATAAATCATTCCTAATTTTGGAAATGTTGCCTACATAGAGTAGGAACTGGCCATGTGTTGGGCTGACTGGTTCATTTGGGAACACATGCTATAAACTGTGCAAGCTAAATTAATGGAAATAATGAGTGTGGGTTGTTTTTAACCTGATTTCCCAAGAAAACAAGCCTCCTGCAATCACCCTGGCTGAGTGTGTTGTCTCAAAGGAGGTTGTTTCCTGATAACTTTTGAATCTATAGACTACTTCCAGCCAATTTGACAAATTAATAGAGGTGAAGAAATTAGTTTATTTCTACAAATTTTGTGAAAATTGAGGGAGGTTCCTCTTACTGCCTTTATCAGTGGGAAGACAGATAATCTGACCTTTTATTAGAATAACAGAGGATCTACAAAAGAGATTTGGTTCATTAATTCTCCTACTAAAAGAATTATTTGTTTCACTCCTCAACTCTCTTCCTTTTTCACATGGGAGCTCCCTACTGAAACACTGAATTATTCTTAACTGTCTGCAGGCAGATATTCTACTCTTAATTGAAAGAGACATATATAAACCTGTGTTTATGACAACTGGACATAGACTTCATCTTTAGTATATTTTGCCATATTGAGCAATCATTGTCAAAGTGAGTACAAGGCTGAGATATGCAAGAATCGAAAACTTTATCTGTTGTTCAGTTACATGTGTAGCTTCCACACTGGAGGAGCTGGCACTAAGCTTTACATAAACTCTTAATGAGTTTATAGGCTAAACAGAGAAGAAGAGAAAATAAGGTATTGGGCTTGCTCAGAGCTAAGCAGAAAGCCAGTGACGAGAACCAGGACACAAATCCTGATCTCTAATCTGAACTGTATCTTTTAGCCCTACAAGCCTCTTCTTAGCTTTAAATCTATTGCTCTTGAGAAACAGCTGATGTCAGAAGTAGATCTGTAAAGAGACTATATTTCATTTCTTTTTTTTGCCCCCTGCTGTTGAAATAATTTCCTGTCTTAGCTGGTTAACCTTTTCTACTCATTTCTATTTTCATGTAATTTCTTATTATAGTTGCAAGTTAATCACAAATCTATTGAGAGACTCCTTTTTAATCTAGCAGCCTTCGTTTACTTTCTGTGTCATTTAGAACAGTTGTGCTATGGTTAAGAGTGTCCAATTACATTCACTGCAGGAGAAAAAACCAAGAGATCAGCAGCCTACAATTTCAGCTGAAGATATCATCAAATGGGAAAACAAATTAGGTACCTAAAAATAAAATTAAGGATAAAGATTCACATGCCAGATTTGCTTGTACTGAGTGACACAGAATGACTGGTCTGATAATTGTTAACCTTTTCACCCCAAATAAGAAAAAATGGTGTGCCTTTTTTTTAACAGTTCTAAACTAGAGAAGAAGAGGCAGCCTTGTAGAATCTGTACAGATGATGTATTTTAGAGCATCTGCCACTACAGTTTCTTAAATCTCATTGTGTGCTTGCTGTCACATAGGAAATCAGCAGAGATTTCTCTGACTCAACCAACAGATTCATATCCTAATAAAAAAATGATAAAATAAACCATCTTCTGTATGGTGATGGTGGAGAAACTTTTGAAAATGGGGATATAGCACACATTGACTAGTGGGTTATGTGCATCTTTGCTTGATTGCTTCCTTCCTTATTCCCTTCTCTTTTTATTCCTACAGCTCTCCCTTCCTTCCTCCCTCCCTTTCTCCCTTCCTCCTTTTTCCCATTCTTTTCTTCCTACTGTCCTCCCTCTCTTCCTCCGTCTCTTTATGGGGGCCTACTAAATAATGTTTTGAAATAAATCTGATTTCTCCCATCCAACAGTCAAAGTGTCCATATGTTAATCAGTGCTCTGAAAGCTCTTTAGTTAGGAAAAGATTATTACCTGGACAGTCATGGTTTCAAATGCAGACTTAGATACATAATGTTTACTCATACTTTTCTACATTTCTAGAATAGAGAAAGTGGTAAACACCCATTCCATCATGCACAAGATTGTTGCACCCTGTCACTGCCTTACATAAAGCATCTGCCTCAGAACCTTTCAATAACGACACTGTGAATGATCTTTAGCACCAGGATGCCTCTTCCCTGAGCAGGTCAATAGATTATTAAAGCACTAGGTAACTAAAACAAGCAATTCTGCAGGTAGAAAGGAAATTGATAAGTCTCCATCTAGTTATCCAAATAATTAAATATCTCCTAGAAGAATCAGAGATCATATTCCACTCAAGAATTCTTGATAGAGTAAATTTGACAGAAAAGCAGGTTTTTATAGCTGAACTTCAGACACTATTAATCTATCAAGCTTTTCAAAAAGGCCAGGAATCACATATTTCCCAGAAAAACTCCATGTTCTCCAATGTACAAATCCAGGCACAAATCTGAACCATGTTGTCAAGTATCGGTCCTTATAACTTGTCTGCCATAAATGCTCTTCAAGAGTAAATATAATAGAGCAATTTTCCAGGCACCAGATTGATTAAAATTGCAAACTACAATTCAGAGCTTGAAATTCAGCACATGAAATATCCTAAGCTCAGATTCATTGCTCAAGTTACCATGGCATCTTCTGAAATCATAAAAAGCAAACAAGCCCAGCAATATAATCGAGCCTTTAAAGGGGCAATCTGTCCTCAATTCAAAAGTAATAAAAGGTCAATCTGTTTCAGGTCTGTGTGGCTTAAAATTATCATGGAAGAACTGAAATAAGCTGCTGGTCCATGCATACATGTGTGTGTTCCTTTCTTTAACATGGCTATACCCCATTTCTCAGTTTCAGCATATAAATCGATGTTTGCCAGCACTTACATGAAAGTGTAAATAAAAAGGGCTTGATGACTCACTGCACAACTATAGTATTTCACAGACAGGACCGCAGCTGCTATCTACCTACCCTTGAATTGGCTCAATATATCCTGTCCGGGTGGATGTTATTGACTTGCCTCATTTGTCTGTGCTAACAGGCTCTCTTTGGAGAAGGAAATGGAGGAAGTGAGAGAAACCATTCTGAAACTGCCCTTGCCAGATTCAAAGATTAGTACTCCAAACACTCAGTCATTGCATATCCCTTCAAGTTATTCATCACAATGTACACACTTTGGGGTTTTGGGAGCTTGCTGATGACCTGCGTGAGAGCAGGGAGTAGCATGAGAAAGCCCTTTTCCACAAACTTTGTGAAGTGCTGGGAGCTGTAGAAAAGCGAATGGGACTGGGCAGATGGAGGAAAAGTTCCAGGCAGCGCCTGCTTGATGTAGTTTCTGGCTCTGGGGAACAGCAGCAGCCCTTAAAGAGTTAGCTTTGCTGTACTTGTTCAGGTGTCTTGTATTACAAGGCACCTGGTAAATATCTATTTATCTATGCATTCACATGTATATATGCATCACCACCTACTGAAACATTATTAGTGATAAACAAATAGGAGCTGAACCCAAATGCAGAAGAATCCTGGCTATTTCCACATCATCTGATTTCATGAAGCGGAGAAGATTTGTTCATTACCAGAGAGAGTGGAATAGAAGGAAGGTAAAATTACAGTCTTTCAAGATAATATGTAGGAAACTGTTGTGTGGAACTCTATTTCTTACCTCGTTCTGCATAGAAAAAAAACATAGCTTTACATAAGGAAACTATGCTTGGAGCAAATAATTACAACTATCCTGGAGCCTTGTATTCTGGACATTCCACTTTTCTCTTAAAGTAGGAGTTAAATCAGAGTAATTTATGCCCAATAGCACTAATATATCCTGAAAGTGAATAATTTGCCTCTGGCCCCAGATTACTGTTTTCATCACCAGATACTTGTTCCTTTGGTGTGCAAGCTTACACACATGATTAAGGTTTATTTAACATTTGTGCATTTTTCAATACCTGGTTATTCTTACATTAAGATTGGCTCTTCATTAATCCCTGCAAGATGGAACCAAAGAATTCAGGATAAGACTTCTGTAACTCCTGCCTAGCCTAATAAATATGGGCTATGAGGAAATGCAATCTGCTGAAACATTGGTGCACATTTTAAGCAGTTGTCATGGTGTAAATATTCCTAAATAGAAGTCCATGGTAATCTAATACAATACTGTGATCTGCAATATGGTAATTACAACTGTGACTTGAGTCATTAATTTTGGTAACAGTTGTTAAGCAGCTCATTAGGTGGGTATCGAACAGCAGACGTCAATCTGGGGAGCCTCTCAAAACCTTCCAATATTTTCCTTTTCACAGCAAGAGGTATGGCAGAGGAGGGGGGGAGGCTGGACTTAGGGACTTCTGAGATGTTATGTTCTGGGCATTTCATGATTTTGGCAAATATTTTGCTAACTCTGTGAGCCAGAATTAAGCAAAGATACTATTGTATAGTACATTCAACTGCTAGCCTTGAAAAATTCCCCTTGGTTGCTCATCACTTGTATTCCAGCAGACCCTCCAGTTTCTGCTGACAAACAAGGGGGCTAACAGAGCACACCCCTGCACAAGATTACACAAAGCTGGCCTGTGCTTCCATTTGTTCATTTCATGTCACACTTGTGTGTGATTTGATGTTCTAAATGGGATGATTTTTGGTTCTTACTTATATTAATTGAGCTATAGTACATAGGTTGGAAATAAACACACATTAGCTCCTCTTCATAAATCTGTATGCTGCTTATGGTGAATAAGATCACAAAACTCACAGATATGAAAATTAAAGCTGTCAATGGCAAGCACATGATGTATAACATTTTTAACATATACTTGAATCTCCTTGCGGGAGCAGGGATTAAATTGATTTCATCAATTCATTCTTAGGCACTTTAAGAAATGGTGTGACAGAGTCCGAGACTGGCCTAAAATGGACAGTTCTGGCCAGATAGCCGCTCTGCAGAGTGGAAACTAGATTTGACTTCAAGTATTTAGCTTTTTCCTCTTGTTCTGAGGTGTTCCTTGAGCAGATTCCTCAAGGGAATTTGAATAGACAGGTCTGAAGCTGACTGACTACAAAGAGCAATGCCAATGCACACAGGGCCAGGTTCAGGCACAGTGTCCATAGATATGCACAGTTTAATCTTTGAACTGAGTGAAGCCTAAAAGCTGTCAAATTTATCTCCTTCCCCCTCCACTAAACTTGTCCAGACAGGCACAGAAGTGCCAAGATCACTATTGGACTCTCTAGTACAGAGGGAAACACTGGAGCTACTTGAAAGTTTTTAGTAAAATCTCTCAGTCCAATTGCAATGCTTTGGCAGGAATGGAGTCAGGAGCACTGCATCTAAATGATGTCCCCCCCCCCGTGTATCACAAAGGGCTTTCTGTTGGTGCATTTCCCCTATTGTCTGCATCCATGAGTGAAGCCTTTGTCTCCAGAAAAGAAGCACCATGGCTTTGTAGTGCTGTTTTAGGGCAATGGTGTTTTGCAGCTGGCAGACATTTACTGGGTAGCCAAAGTTTAATTTGCATTCCTGCTCCTAGTCTACTTCCCTACTTTACTCACATCTTTCTTTTTCCACTATGTCAGGCCAAACTGCATCCTGAATAAATGCTCACCTGCTAAGTAAATGACAATCTTCTGGTATGTAGATTATTTAAACCAATGGTGCAATATAGCTGCCTTTTGGACATTTAGGCATTTTTATTCCATGAGTGACTAAGTATATTAAGTACTGCTTTTCATCTACTTTTTTCTTTTCCTATCTTTTAATCATCCTCATTTCATTTTTGATAAACAGTGATGACAAATAACACCATACATCCTATACTACTAGGAGAAGGACTAGTAGTGGCAGCACTTAAGTGATAAACACTAGTATGTTTATGTCAGACTTAAGGTTAGCTTAGAGATGAGAGACGTATACTCCTTACTGTGAATCTGCCCCAAGATACAGTTTGCTGAGTCACCTGCAGAGTACAGCCACATAGGGTAAAGTATCTCGCATCCATAGCAACACTGCATCTCTTTAAATTCTTTGTCAACATCTCCCCCTCCATCACAGCCTCCACACACAAATGTGTCCTCCACACACAAATAATGATATTGCAAATAACAGTCAAAATGGTATTCCCTCCCCCACACAGACATACTTTCTACCATTAGGTTACATATGAACTAAGGCTTTTAAAAGCCTGGTTTCTCCCCCAGGAATACAATCTGGATGCTGTTGAATGCAAGCCTTCTCACCTGGGTCACCTTTAGTCTGGAACAGCATTTTTTGTCTCTGTCTTGTTAGGTGTCCATCATTTTTCAAGCCTTACTGGCAAAATTCTCCTTCTCTGCTCCTTAAATTTAATCCTGTAGAGTAAGTTGTAGTAGAATATTGGTTATATGAAAGATACTGCAGGTCAGTTCCACCTTCCTTAGTGTAAGCTATTGAAAAATTGATTGTCTTTTCCAAGTTAGCTGTCCAGGTTCCTTTTGTAGTCAGTGGAGAGATAAATGATTTAGCCAATACTAGATAAGTATTAGGGGACAAACTGCAAGTTACATATGGGCTAGTTAATACTGTGAAGAAGTCTGCTCCCACTGACTTAATTGTATAACCAAGGTCCCAATGCACCTCAAAGTCAGTCTGGATCCAAATTCTGACAGCCCACATGGTTTCTCAACGCACTAGTAATCTTGTATTGTGCTAAGGAAGTTTTATTTAGTGCCAGACTCAGACAGCTTTTCTTATGTGGAATAAGCAATTTATTTTTCCCTTATTTGATATTTTTTGTGCATCCCTGTGAAGTGGAATTGCTGGATTTTATAAGTGTTTCAGCAAATAGTTGTCTAAAGTCCTGTGGTACCACAATTCAAGCAAAAAGCCAAGCATGTGTCTGATCCTTGAAAGTGCTACTAGAGCTCACTTCCCTGCCTACGTTCTTTTGCATCACTCACGTACTTTTCAGGGCAGAGACTTTTGCTCTTCCAGCTCCATTGTGTGCCTTTTCTTTGCTGCACCAAGTTATTTGCAAGATGTGGGGATTGTAGAGAAAAAGCCCTTTGCTGGGTCTTCACTTCTTTGTCTTGTAACAAAAAAGCTAAATAGAAACTAAATAAAAGTTCTGTTTAGCTCTTAGGTAAACATAAAAAAATCCTCAAATCTACAGAAAGTTGCTCCACTCAGATCCTTTGAGATTCAAACTATTTCAAGCCTGGACAAACACAAAGCTGTTGACTTCTGTTTAAAGCCAGACCAGGCAGTCATGATGTTGTACTGGTGGCACCTTTGGTGTATCATACCGTGCATAAGTAAAGGCTGCTGGGTTGGAGGAGACGAGCCCTGGAGAGAGCTGCTAAATGTCTAGTAGCATCAGAAAGGTAGATAGAAAAGGAAGAGGGAGAATGATGCAAGTCTTTTGAAGTGTTTGATTTGCCTTAGCTCTTGCATTTAATGTTTATATTTCTTTGCAATGAGGCAGATAACTATCCAGTGAGCAAAGGAAACTAAGTGAGGTTTTTCTTACCTCTTTTACTAAACCCAGTCCCCCAAAGTATCTGCTATAGCAGGGGTTTTGTTTTGTTTTTTATTTAATTCCATTTTCTTCCATCCTTTTTCTCCTACAAAATCCTCCATGAGATACAGCACTTTTTCTCCCCTTTAGCTTTGGTTGCATCCCTGAGGCAAATTTTCTGAAAAATGCTTCTAACTATGGGCAAGTTATTGGAGAAAGCTGATAAGGACAGAAAAAGATTAGGAATAAATTCTACTTTGAGGAAGCAGATTTTGTTAAGCATTTCTTATTTTTAAATAGTTCCAAAATACAGAAATTGTAGTAGGCTGGTTCTTCATATAGAGATAAATAAATTGCCATATATTGTAAAGCAGTTTAATTAGTTCATGAATTAGGTATGCTATGTGTGGTTATTTGGTTATGAGACACCAGATACAATCAATAATTCTGCTTTATCATTGTACTATAACAATATTTCCTAGGCATAAAGGGCTAAGAAAATCCACATCTATTATGAACCACTGTCTCAGTTTTTCTATTGCAGGTCTTCACAAGCTACTTTTTTATGTGTGTCAAGTCTCATCTGTGGGGGAAGAATAATTTAGAAGATCAGTAATAGGATGTGGAACATTTCACCTCCAGGTCACTTGTTTGAATCTAACCCTGAACCAGCAGTGATTGAAAATCATTGCCATCTGATTGCTTTCTTTTGCTGGCCTAATGGATATGAACCATTGGTCCTAGTCTTGAGCATAAAGGACGTCTGTCCACATCAAAAATCTTCTTTCAGATTGTAGTTAGCCTCTTTACAATCCCAGCAGAGAAAGGACCAGAGTGGAATGGGCAATAGTGAATGAATTGCATTACCCTCATGACCCTGAGGTAGCCTTTTCACATTAGTGAGATATTCTGGTAGAGTTATGGAGAAACTTTTATTGCCAGCATGATACTCTGCAGAGAGATAGCAAACCAAGCCTCCAAGTCAGATGATGTCACATAACTTTTGAGGGCTAAACTTTTCAGGAGAGTTGAAGTATTTTGGGAGTTATTCTCTAACCTGTAGTGCTACTAGAGAAAATCTCAGAGATTTTAGGAGGCTGAAAAGAAGTAGAAAGTGTGTGAGAGGGATGAAGGGGAAGATGATAAAACAAAGGCAGAGGTGATGGCCCTACTGAAACAAAAAGTAACTGAAACCATGACATTACTGGCCAAGAATTTGTAGCTTGGCTAATACACCACATCACACAAACTGTCCAGCAAAATCAGTCCTTTTAAGATGGGGTTTTAGTGATGAATCTTACTGTTTCTAACTGATGAAGTTTAACTATGATCTTTCCCTTGGCTTCCCTTCTCTTACTTCTTTCTGAGAGGCAGCCTACTGGATGCTGTCTATAACTCAAAGGGAATGTGCCTAGAGAAGAGGTCCATATTTGCACCCCAGAGGGGAACTGTTATTTTTAGGTGTTAAAAAGCTGTTTGGGATCTATGCTGTTGCTCTTTATTGTTACCTAAGCTGGTTAATAGTGATCCACAAGGGGTGTATAGGCATAACCAAATGCAAATGGCCATGCCTATGATGCTACCTTTTCTCTGTCTCTACAGGCATAAGGCACCTCAGGTCCAGAAGCTAGAAAGCTGCATTTCTCAGTGCTGCCACAGCTCATCTCTAGTTCTCCTTTTACAGTCCTGTTTGTTTTTTCAGGACAGTAGACCAATCAGACAGTGTGAGGAATACTCTTATCATTTTATTCTACAAGACCAGAAAAGAAAAATTAGATCAACTCTGTGAATTATAACCAAAGGAAGAGAGGGTTCATTATTATTCTAACTACAAAGCCCTGCCTTAATCATGGAGCTTTGCTTAATTCTTCATCTGGTAAAATCCTTAGGTAAAATCCTTTTTGAATTAGTATCAGTAATATCAAAGCTAAAAGCTAAAGCAAGACTTCAAGATTTGGCACCATATGGTTTTGAGTGTTTGGGGGTTTTATTTGTTTGTTTGTTTTGTAATGCAGGTCCTCACATTTCAGTACAAAGCAGAGTTCAATACCAATTTAGGAGAAAAAAGCGATGAAAACATAGAACTGTACTGCTGCCTTCCAGGAGCCAGTAAGACTAATGTCTTAGATTATAAGAAAGGGCAGTAGCAATATCACCAGTGCAAAGAACAAGTAGCAACTTCTGGTTGCTTTATCACTGACTTTGTTTTTTTGCCAATTTAAGATCAAGATCTTAGAAAGAATTACATTCTGTCTTAGGAGGAACTGACAGAAACACATTTTCAATTACCAGTGGGTGACAACAGAACAACAATGTTGGTACTTTTTAAAACAAGGTTATTTCTTGGTTTACAGAGGTGACTATTTATAAATGACTGAACAAGATGCTCTTACAAATGATTTTATTTTTTAAAAAAGGAAATACCCTCATTGTGGGAATGGAGACATTCAATTTATATCATACACTCTGTTGTAAGGCGCAAAACATCTTTGAGCACACAAAAGTTGCAATAAAATATTTTGAATTTATCAGTTCTTTATATGCTATCTAACTGTGTGATGGGGTCTCTTGCACCAACCTTCTGCATGGACACAATCCTGCCAGACTCATCTAAGTTCTGCCCTGTGTGAACAGAGCCTTAAAAAAGAGTGTGGTACTGTCTCTAAAACACCACCTCTTTGAAGGAAGAACAATGTTTTAATGTGCAGCCACACAAACCAGCAGAGACACAACCCTTATAGATAAGACATTAGTCTGATATCTTAAGGAAAACAAAGAAATTTCGCAGTTTTTCAGTGCTTTGAATAAATGCTTTCAGTGAGCTAAGCAGGAGGGAAGAAAGGTGGAGATCTTGTTTCTATGTGATTATAATGTAAACGGAATTGTTGTTAAACTATTCCTACTTAAATATTCATCTAATTTGAGCTTTGCCAATATAAAAACTGAATTGTACATTAAAATTACCTGGAACAAGCACTATTCTGATGACCAAGCACTGTTTACCACACACAGAAACACAAGTCAGAAAATGATCCAAGTGCAAGGCATCATGACTTCCACCTAATGGGGCACTTTGTGAGGTTGTAAAACAGATGTTATATGCATTAGTCCAGTGATATATGAATTACATCAGGGTAAAGGAGTCACATAAGCATGGCAGGCAGTGTGCTACCTGGGAGATGGAAGCTGGATAGCAAGAAAGCAACAAACAAGTGTTTGTGACAGATGTGTCTTATTTTAATTTACATTGATACCTGGCTGACATCAATACTGCAGCTGCATCCATTTATCTTAGGATGATGATCCTGACAAATGCTGGTCCTTTCTGGTACTGTTTAGTTTATTTTTACAAATCTGGCAGTATCATAGTTATACAAGCATGCCCTAAAAGCCCAAAATGGAAGGGATGTCAGACCCATTGAGATCTCTGGGCAACAGCAGAAGGTTAGAAGGAATGATCTGATGATGAAGTCTGACACTGAACAGCAAACCCGGTAAATCAAGTGTGAGAAAAGACTTGGTGTTGATAGAGGATTTTAAATACCCAAGCATATTTTGGAAAATTGGTGTGGTGACAAACAGCCTGTCAAGCAGATCATACCCCATCTCAAAGAGCTTATCAGCAGTTCATTGTAGATAGGCAGCTTGTGTGAGAACAGTTCTGAAATAACAGGGCACATTTCTTAGAAATAAGAATAAACCTAGAATTCTACAAAACCTTCAGAACCTTAGGAAAATATTGAAGCGGGGTTCACATGATCTAGAAAAGAGGGGTCTCCCTGGGGACAGTCAGATCGACATGTGACAATGATCTTGCTATGAACAAGAATAAACAGTGCTTCATAACGTCTCTGAGCAGGACAAGGGGAAATTAGCCTAAATTGCACAAAAGATTAAAATTATAAAATATTAAAATATAGGAGGGAAACTGAAATTGTTAGGCCCTCAAACGGATTGCTTAGGGAGGATGTGGGATTTTCCCCTTGGGGCAGCTCGCAGGGACAGATTAGACAAGGCATCATGAATAGTTCAAGTACAGCTAATCTTGCACAGGAGGCATGGAGTGGGCAGGGCTCTCTCTATGATGAGGGAATTCACTTAGTCTTATAAGAAGAAAGCTGAAATTGGAGAACAAGGCTCAAGTGCTAGCCTTCATGGAAAAACAAAAATGTTAATGATATTAGGGATTTTTTCCTTCAAAAACTCTCCCAACTTCCTCACTGTTCAAATTGTAAATTTTACCTATACAAAATTGTCCAACCTTTCATTTTATTTCCAGATGCCATTATCTTAACTATTTCCAAACCATCTAATTTGGGTTAAAAAGCTTTCTTATAGAAAAGGGTTTTGCTTTAAAGCTTTTTGACAGACCTATCACATTTTAGGCTTTTCACAGAGTCATTTTTCTTTTTTGCCTTGTCCTTTCTTTTCCAACACATATATTACAAATTGATCTAGCTAAACAAGTTTTGTAGTTTAGCTGCTTACAAATTGTCACTGCTCTTTTGCCAAGGGGGAAACATTTTAAATTTTTGTAACAAAGTGCTTTGCCTTCACTGAATCTGAGAAATTTAAAGAAACCGAATCTTAGACTTTTTTAAATAGGAATAACAGCTAATGTTTAAAATCTAAATGCATATTGTGCACTATAACTGGTCTGGAGAAGTTGAATTTTAAAATATCTGGTTTGGGAAAAGTAAAACTTGCAATTGTTGGAAACAGGAGGAATATTAAATAAAATACATAACCCCACAATTCCCCCTCTTTATGAACATCAGTGCATAAACCTGGAAAGGATAAAAGCTGAAATTTGCTCCATGACATTCCCAGAATTTATTCTACCGCTGGACTATGCTTGCTACCTAGAAAACTCCACCTCCCAAACCTCAGATAAAAAAGAAATTACCAGCAGTGGAAGGAAATCTCAATTAAAATCCATGACCTTAATACTGTCAGCAGACATATCTGTGCCAGTTATGCGTGTCTTAATTTTTCAGTAAGATCTATTCCAAAAGGACTGAGATGTTTCATTTTCCCCTGGACTGATCATTTTCATATCAGTTTATAGAGAAAACTCTTTTATCTGTGGGCATAATTTTGAAAGCAATTTATGTATACCGTCTTCTTAAGGCCTCTGTGCTTCTTATTGAGCTTGAGGGGACATTAAACAATTTTTCTGGAATCTGCAACGCAAAAAACTCTATATTCACAGTAGGAGGACTGGTTCAGATAATTGCAGATCCAGAGACCTGGACTAGTACTTAGGCTGGAAATACCAGAAGATTATTTTTTTCCAGCACTGCTTCCATAATCTTATTTATAGACCAAGATGGAAAAAGGCACACAAGAAATACTTTACAGTAAGGCAGAAGAGTCCAAGGAAGAGAATAAGCTAAGTGCATCTTTCATAAAAGGCTTTATTTTTTGCTTAGTTTTATACAATAGTGAAAAATTTTGTCTGAATGAAGTTGATTCTCTCTTTTTTAAAATGTTGGACAGTCCTGCAGAATCTATTGCCAGTAACTTGTTGTAGATAAAGCCCTGTGGCTAAATGTCTTCCGTAATATTTATTCAATGTATTTTTCTATATAGAAGATAAACACGTGTCTACAGCATATTTTTATGAACCAGTTTGCTAAAATGTCTAGTGGGATTTTTTGTTTGTTTGACTAGCTTTTGCTGTTTGGTTGGTTGGTTTTTCTGTGTTTTTTTTTTGTTTTGGTTTGGTTTTTGTTTTTATTTTTTCCTGTGGAGGAAACAGACTAAACCAGAACAACTGCTGGAGGCATCATGACACCTTAGCTACATTTCAATTAGACAATACAATAGATTAGTTTCTTGCTGTAGTGGGCTGACCTTGAAGTCTGCCAGCCACCCACCCATCCATACACCCAGCCCTCAACACCTCAACAAAAATGGGAAGAAAATGACGAGAAAGCTCCTGACTTGAGATTAAAACATGGAGATCAATTACCAGTTACTGTCACAGGCAAAACAGACTTGACGTGTGGAAGTACATTTATATGTGTATTGAGTGTAGGTTGCTAGGTGTTGGCAATAGGCAACTGCGTCTGCCATGGTGCAGCCCTGCAGGTCCCCCTCTCACTTCTGCCCACCACTTCCAACACCTGGCCGCCTTCATCCAGTACACTTATACTGACAGTGTCCCCCAGCAGAGAAACTGGAACTGTGTTTACATTGAAGACCCTTGAGCTACCATTACCTTAGAACATGGTGTTTCAGGCGAATAAATACAGGACATCACTGATAACACAGGGACAGTTTTCAAATGCGGAAAACTTCAGCAGCTAAGTCCATATTTTAGCCTTTAAGCTGACCTGCAAATAATTTTTGATCAGTGCTCTACCCGCCAAGTCCTGAGCTAAGTTCCTGAACACTGGTATAGCATTTGCAGTATTGCAGTATCTATGATTTCTTCAAAGTTTGAGATTTTCCTGTATCTCACTAGAAACACTATAGTCACTGCTCCACTTGAAGGTGAGCCCACACCAGGCACTAGAGGCAATCCTGAGGGAAGACAGTTACAAGTCTGTGTAAGGATTACCAGTGGCAGGTTGGCCTCATGGCAACCTAGTACATGGTATAGTGACAGTGAAATCTACTCAACACCACAAGGTGGCTACAACACAGGACTTTATATACTTGAGCTCCAAAGAGTGGTAAACTCACTTTTGGTCAACATGTGCTGCATTATTTAATTTACTGGTTTGGAGTATATGAGTTTTTCTTCTCCCTTCTTATTTCTTTTTTTTTTCTTTATTTCTTAATCTGCCACTCAACTAGGCATGAAAATATGATGGTGAGATGCATCCAATGACCAATGGCAAAGGCTCAGTTACTGAGTTAAATATTGCTGCCTTATGCTAACAAACACAACACAAGGCAGGCATAGAAGATGAGGGAGATACAGAGGAATAACCAAACTGGCTGGTTGCTTACAGCTATGAAAAATTGAAACACAACTTTTAAGTGAAGTTAAGGCTTCTTGTCAGGTTGTTCCTTTAGGCATCACTTCATACGATTTCTTTCAGCAGCTCAACTGGCTTAAATATCTACTTCAAACATTCTGTAACTCCAGATCTGTAGTCTGAAGTTTCTACCAGTGCAACGTGGCTGCTAAATCAGACCTTATTTTCTCCAGATGTTGAGCATCTGTCATTCTTAATTAAACCACAGGAGCTGAGGCTGTGGAAAAGCATGCACTTTTAAAGGTGACTTGCAGTGGGATGGAAAACTGGAATTTTGGCCTTTCTGCTTCTTCATGATGTGAAAGAAAAGCGAGAAAACTTTCTCTTTTTGAGTCTAAGTTTATTTTATTTAAGTGATATGCTTAGAAATATCAGGAATATAAAGTCAGACATTTCCTGGTTTTGCTAGGGAACTCTTTGGAGGCTTCGTCTCCACATATTATTTATTTGTACTGAGGTATGGCTGAATAGGGATCAGTGCTGCATTGTGCATGTATGATTTGTACAGCATCTGGCACAATCTTTGTTTGTTCTTAAAAGCTCTGTGGGTTTTAAGTCTTAAACAAAAGAGTGTTTTCTCACAAGGTTTTTTAGGTAGATCTGTTGAATCAGTGTGTTTAAGAACAGGAAAAAAATTCCTTTGCCATTCATCAGTGTGGACAGAAAATGTTTTGGCTTGGTCTCACGTGATGTTGGTTAACCTGGGAAACAGTGTATCATTGTTTATAATTAAAATACATTTTGTATAAATGTCTTTCAGAACTGTGAACCCAATAGACTTTCAAATATTTGATGTACTTTAGTGAGCTTTCCCTATAGAGGTGTAAGTCATCAGTGGAAACGATACTATATTTTTCTTTAGCCATAATAAGACTAAATATTTTGGACAATACATCTGCATAGGTTAGAAAGTTTGAATTAACCAGTTTCTATTACCTTTTTGATTTTTGCTGCCATAACAAGATGAATTCTTCTTCTGGTCTTAAGTCTTTGTAGGTAAGAACAAAGCAAAACAAAACAAGAGAAATCAAACCAAGCTATCACAAGAAAAGTAAATTGAAATTCTAAATTCTAGAAATAGAAAGGAAAGGCTCAAATTGAAATATGTGAATTTTAAAAATAACAAAGATTAAGGGACCTTTATGAGATATGTAATAAAGAAACAAACGCAGATACAGCTTGATGTTGTTTTTATTTGTGTGGTACCTCTGAAAGAAATTTAACTTAATTGCTTAAGTAGGAATCTGTCCTTTGGAGCTCCCTCTGTTTTCCTTTTCATTTTCTCCATACTTCTGGCTACACTGAAAGCCTTAATTGTGCAGAAACAAGCTATCTCTTTCAGCTGAGTCAGAGACACCTATAAAATCTGAGCTGTTTGAATCAGATGGGGGAAATGTAAACAGGCTCAATCATGCATGAAAGTTTTCTCACAGTGTGCAAATACAGAATATAATTTGGGAGTACCAGAAGTGCAAAAACTCGTATCATTTGCATGGCAAGATCGGGTTAATAAAAGAGAAGCTGCAGCAGAAAGCCAGCTTCCACAGAAACAAGGAGCAGAGCATGAAGATTTTTTCACTGAACAAGAATTAATCAAGCATCTATGACGGTTTAAAAAGACACTACATGCAGGGAATGTTAGTATCTTTTCATCTGTAAAGAAACGATAATCCACAAAATCACTAAAGCAATTTACCCTGCCCTATGTGCACAGCTGCTGTTGATTTCACAGGAAAACAAAAGCACGGAAGAAAAGGCAGAGCCAGCTTTTACAGACAAACATATGGATTGATGTTTTTGTTTCCTTCAGGTTTAAGAATCTAGTGGATAGGTGTACTAGATTACTTTGTACCACATGATATTTTAAACAGTAGCTGTAACTTTTAAAACTGATTAATGCAGTGTAGTGTTCATCTTGCAGCGCTGGTCTTTACCTAACAGAAACCTTTGCTAAACTGAATTATTTTACTTTTCTTTTTCCTTTGGCTATGGACCACTTGTAATGCGAGTTAATCCTGATAGTTGTAGCATTAGAATGGTGTGGTGAAGATCCAAACCACTTTTTTGTATGCAGCTAAAGTGCTTCCTACTTATAGTATCTATCTTTATACATCATTCCTGTTAGCATATGTTCTGGAGCTTCTTTTTGATCAGCGTTTGAGTTGCAAACAATCTGCCTGAATTGTCAGGGGTTCTTTAGATACTGTGAGAGGATATAAAGATCTGTTTACCTCTAACTTCTCAATTTGTTTTGGATGCTTTTATCTTAAAGATGCGGGACAAATGCCTATTTTGTTAAAAAAGTTCAGTCTCATTTTTTATATAATCTATGTTTAAAGAACATTATGGCTTTTCACGTATCTTTTCACTTTAAAAAAGAGGCAGGCAGAAAAAAGTCTACTTTTTAGCATTATATTAGGATTTGTGGCATTCAATCTAGTTAGGTGTGACTAAACCTCAGACTAGCAGTGGTAACATGCTGCATGTGAGCTATATAAAACACCAGTAAACTCTGCTTAATCTTTTTCACAATGAGGAAAAAAAACCACAACCATAAAATACACAAACAAAAAACCCAAACAGAAAAAAACCCCCAAATAATAAAAACATACCACTTTACTGAAAAAAACCAATACAGTGTGAGTTGATAACCACATTTATTTATCTTCAAGAGGAAAAGTAAATGTCAATAGGGAAACTGGCTTTTCTAAGATCTCCTCTTTGTGTTAAAGGGAGCAATATTAGAGAGGCTTTAAGGGTTTCACATTCACACAGATGCAAAGCAGCTGATTCAAGGTGCACCAAAGTGAAACCACTGGTAGATAAATGCATGGATTTTGAAAGGAGCTATGACAGTGAAAACCTTCTTTTACAATCAAAAACACTCAGAAAAGCTCAATTCTGGAGCCATTGAGACAGGGAATAGTGAAGAGCAAATCCTAGGACACAGAATAAGGGACTGCTTCTAGGGTTGCTGTAGGATTGCCTTCCCTTGCCTGCATGCTCTTCTGGTGAGCTGTCTTTCCCAGTAATCAGGAATTTATACTTGCCTTGCATGAAGTAACATGCTTTTTCCATTTTTAACCATGTTTATTTTTAACAAATTGATTCAGTAGACCTGACAAATTGGCACACTTTTTAATCTCCCTGGAGTTAAGAGGTTTGCATAAGGCAGCATTGTAAAAAAAGACTTTTACTTTTTGAGATCTAGGCAAACTTGGGGGTCCATCCCTGTCTGCTAGACGGGATCTGAAACCTGCTACTGTCAGCTGTCAGGATGCAGAGGGCAAACATACCCTGTCAGGAGTTCCCTGGTGTCTTTGGAAAAGAGGCCTGCAGAGAAAGGAAATCCTGTGGCTTCAGGAGTCACATATTCTGATGTAAATTATCTGCTTAAACAGCAACACTTAAAAATAATGGTGGCAGCTTGAATTGTCTTTCAGCTCTGGCGCCTTTTGGCAAGTCACTGAAAGGTGATTATTGTTTAAGGATGTCTGAACCCCTTCTCAGAGCTCACTGAAAATCAGCGTGGTTTCTTTTCCAGAAACCAATAAGTTGTATGCATTCTTGGAAAAAAAGTAATCAAACATAGAAGTGGTAAAATATTCTTCAGTGAAGTTGATCCAAGAAGTTAATCATAAGTTAGTCTTCTGCGTTATTTATGAAGCAGAATTGTGCCTTAATGATCTACTTACTGAGGCTCTGACTTCATTTGTTCACTACCTTGCAGTTTTCTAGGGGAAAGGAAATCATCTCTGCAGTGGGCAACACATGAAATGAGCCAGTGGGTGTGAAAGTTTCATCCCAACTCCCCAAATAGAGATCGGTTGTCTGTGTTGAGTATGGCGCTTTCTAAAACTCATAATAATGGTACGAGAACATTTGTGCGTGAGTTTCATCCTACAAAAACTCAGTACGAATTTAATTTCAGGAATATCTATTAGCATTGCATTCCCAGACTAATCATGTAATGTTTCTTGAAAATGTTCCTTTTTTTCACAGTTTTCTAAACCAATGGGGGACTTGAGCAGAAAGCTTTTAATCACTTGCTATCTCTATGTACTTTAAAGAAACCTGTAATAGACAGTTTGAAACTGTATTATGCAATGTTGTATGAATCAGTGCTGGAAACACTTATGAAATTTTAATCTAAACCCAATATTGACTTACACAGACTTCATGCTGATATTTTTTAAGTACTTTCATTGCAGCTCTTGTAATACTTAAAAGACAGGGTGAAAAATTAATTTGATTTTTTACAAAATATAATATGAATGTATCTTTTGTACAAGTGAATTAAACAATTAACTCAGAGATATAAGTAACTCAACTACTCTACCTAGATAGATGTAATCAGCTGATATCACTAAAAGTCAAGCTAAAGTATCAGAGAGAGTGAGAAACAGCACAGCTTCATGTCAAACTATGGTCACACAAGCTGCCATTAACTGCCTATAGAAATGAATAAATATTTTTCAGTTTAACCTTCATATCAAGTCAGAAACAGTTAATTCCACTCCTCTGCCCTTAATATTAAGATGACAAACAAACAAGAACACAGAACATTTTACTCATTTTGCATACCCTGAAAAGGTTTCTTTTTTTTTTTCCAAGAACGCAGAAATTCTGATCTTAATACTTCTTGTTTGGATAACTATAAAGTCTTACCCACTTCAGGGGGGGCTCCTCATGAATCTATGCTCAAATTAGGAGTAATTTTAATACATTCTGAGGACCACAGCCTTGGTTGTAATAAGAGAAATCCCTGTCCTTTAGCTTTGTGATTAAGAACACAGGGGATTTCCACTCTTGATGTCTGCATCAAAGGCCAAGGGTAAAGAAGTAAAATCATGCAAGTGAAATTTCATCTGTCTTGCTTACAGCAGGAACATAACATATTAGCTAACTTTTTTTTCTTTTTTTTTTCATGAGAATATTGTCCCTTTGACCAGGGTGACTTTAAAACTGCTTCAGTTTCCCGTTTCTTATAATCAGTTTAGGGGTCGCTCCTAGCTAGCTCCACTAGCTCCTGAAGGAATTTTGCTTTGAGAAATGTGCTAAAGTCTTGAAGTTTAAAACTTGAACAGCTGAAAAAAATCAGGGCGTATTGACTTGTGGCAGATGTTTTCCCAACACTGCTCTCACAGCAAACTCCTGCTCCTACATCATCTTGCAAGTGCAGATTTACCCTTCTTGCCCATTTATCCCTCCCCTGGGTTCTGGATTCCATGGAAATAACAAAATGAGGCTTCATTAGCATTTCTGCAAGAGCCTTTGATCAGATGGCTCATTTAGGGGAAGAAAGGAAGAGTGGAAGGAGAAGGCCACATGGTTATTGCTCCTTGTTACTGCTGGCTGTTCTCTCCAGCCTTCCTGTTTCCGATGCTGACATGTCAAAAATCTCTAGAGATGTCAGTGTTTTTAAAATGAGTACACAGATTTACTTTTCATGTGTGTCTTGTTTCTTTAAAAGGGAACAAACACCCCGCTCTCATCTGTATCTAATCCTTGCTGGATGCAACATGGATGCTGCCTTCCTTACCAGAAAATCTATACGACTGATAGATGTTTGTTCCTATTATGCAAATATCTAGCCACCTATTACGTGAGTGTAGGAATGTGCACATGAACTTGGGGAGAGCTATGAGTTCTGACAAAAGCAGTAATTATCTCACCTGCCATCTGAGTCTCCACTGCAGCTTATTTGGGTTAACAATAGCTGGCTAATTTAGAGGAATGAGTACAACTTTTCTTACTTCTGAGGTGAAATCTTCACCTTGATTTAAATCCTTTTTTACTGACAAATGACCAGAGTGATTAAAAGGAACTGAGGAAACTTGTTTCTGTAAAACTATCCCCAGAAGATGTTTGCAAGCAGTTGTGAGGAGTAGAGTGTGGAAGGAACTGAGAGCTACCATTGCCTGCTCTTGGTCTGCCAGTGCTATGGACAAAGGCAATGCAGTCCAGAGTAAAGAAGGCAACTTCTGTTTCCAGAACCTGATACCGTGGCAGAATGTTGGAAAAGAAAAACAAATTGGAAGAATCTGTTGTTATCCTTCATTTCTCTGCCTCATTACTTCTCACTTCTCTGCAGCATCCTCAAGCAATACCTTCTGAAGTTACTGTGAATGGTTTACCACCTCTCTGTTTCCCTCTGGTCTTCCTCTCCAAGTACATTTTAATGTCTTATCATAGGCATCCTGTGTATGTTTCAAACAATCCAACCAATATTGTGTCCAGTATTGCGTACAGACACTTTCCTTATTTACCTTGCCCACTTTTTTACAACAGTAAGTAGTCTTCCAGCACTGCTTTAGGTCTTATTTCTATTCTTGCATCTCCAATTCAAAAAGCCATCTGCTCTTTGTTCTAGCCTGACAAGTCGGTTTTTGTATGCAGACCAACCTGGCTGGAGATTTTCAGCCTGACTGTAGCTATCTGAGCACAAAAGAGACAAGGCTCATATATTCTTACAATTCCCTCTCTGCTCATATAAAATATAAATTACAGACACGACAGATTAACGTTATCCTGTTACATCAATCTGGGATGTAAAAAGTTCCTGCCACTGTACACATAGCCAGTATTTTTGTCCCTTTCTCCAACTCAGTAGCTCTGTTTTCCATTTGCATAGTCTCTGCCCTGTAGATCTTATAGTTTGTTACGCCACTATGGTCTTTAGTTACTACCATAACAATCTAAAAGTTTATTAATATCCTGCAGCACTTCTAGATTGGAGGGAGGAGGTAATCTTAGAAGATCTTAGAAATTGCTGCAGACCAGGCAGCCCTTCCTTCTACAGGAAAATTCCCCCAGTGGGGAAAGAGGAGGCAGGAATGAGGACAGATGCCCCAGCATTAAAATTTCTGCTGTTAGATCCTGTTTGGGGCCCTCCATAACTTCATGCTTCACCATTTCATAGCTCATGCAATGAGATCTGAAGATGTCTTGGAGGAAGGGGATCAGAAAAAGCTTCTCATTTGAACATGGAAGGTGAAACTGGCCCTACCAGAATAATGCAAGTACTGGATACAACACTATGGTGCTATGGCTTTTTGCATAGGTGTAAATGGAAAAACAAAGACATAAAAATACACACAAGCCTATCAGAAATGCTAAATGAAGTAAATGTTGTGTATAAATACATGAATACACATTTGTATTTAAATACGTGAAAAAAAATTATTATTACTATGATGTACAATGTCACCAAACATTCTCCTTTTTTCCCTCATTTGCAAATATAAACACTCACAAATGTGTTTTGCTGAATGCTTGGGTACTATTTGGTAACAATCAAATTCTAGCTAAGGAAAATAAGAGCCTCCGTGCTCTTGTCTTTTTAACATCTTAACACTGCAACTTGTGATTTTTTTCCCCCAGAGGACTCAATCTTTCTCAAAGCAGAACAGCTCCCCTTGTGCTGCTTTTCTCAAGTTATGCTTAAAATGACCCATAAGCAGAGTGAGACTGGATGAACCTCTCTTCCACAGCCCTGTGAATTTTTAATGCCTGGCATTAAGGTGAAAATCATCATTTCTCTCTGCCTGCTGGGTGATGGACCATCAATTAAATTCTCTTTTGTCCATATGTAAAATAGCTAATTCTTGCAGCTTCTTTCCATAATAGAGCCATTAGTGGTAATCTAAATGGTCCCTCTCTGCCAACCGATTTACTCAGATGGGTATAGATGAATTGGCAGTAATGTGCCATATAAACCTGGCTTTGTAGATGTCCTGAAAGCAGCAAAAGTCCCTCAATATGATAGTTTGCTGCATTGTATTGCTGTTTGATATGTAACATAATTATATACTGCTGTGGCTGTAGTTGAATTTGCAAATGGTTTTGTATTCCAGGATTTCAGTTTACACTAATCTGGTTCATGATCCAATACAATGCATATATAAAATATCTTCAATTTGGTAATGTGCATCTGATTCACATTGATTATACTCAGTGCTGGTATTCAAAGCCCTAAATAATCCTCGCTGTTTGCTAGCTTACAAATACATGAGATAACTGTTAGGGAATTTGAGAATTTGAAACCCTTTGCAAATATGCCCATTTGACTTCTGCACAATTAGTATTTTAGAAGTTGTCTTCTCTAAAGAACTCCTTCTTTGTGGGGGGTGGGGAGCACAGGGGGCCGCATCGCATCACACATCACATCGCACAGCACTGCATTCCGTGGTAATGTTGAAGCAAGAAGGGAAAGCAAAATACAAGCCACATAGTCAACAGTGATGAATGTTTCAGTCATGTGCAGTGGCTGAATAATCAGCAAGATAAACCATCATTTTATTTGTATTTGCTTGTTTGTTTGACAAGTTTAATAAGCCAAGTAACTTATTCAGTAAAAAGGCGGCAATGGTCCAGGGGAATGTGTTTTTATTTTGTATTTTCCCAGGATTGAAGGGCATTAATATATATCCAGCTGTTACCAGATGTGACATTATTTTAAACGTATAGGAAGACTACAGCAATATGAAAAATCTCTGTAGCAGCTGGGAAAGATGTAGAGAGTATTTGAAAGTGAAGTTGGCAAAAGAGTAGATAAACTTCTTGCACTACTTAAATGTTCAATGGATTAAAATGTGCTATCAAGAGAGCATTTCTGTCCTGACAATAATTCACCTAATGGACCAGTGTTTACTCACGGTTATATGTAAAACGTTTGAGGTTGTTTCCCTTTTCAGTAATGTGAGGGAGGAAAGAAAAAAATTGGGAAGAAGAGATACTGGGAGAGGTGTTCCAAAAGCTGTTGCTAGTATTTCCATTCTACTCTCTGAGTCTGAGGCGGAATCCAAGGAGTTGATGCTGAAACAAAATTAGACCAGTACTGAACGCTTCTCTGTCCTGTATGTTTATGTGCACACATTCAAGTTTACGCACGTATGCATACATTGTAATTAATGTATCTGTGTCCAGTAAACACATACACACTTTTTTCATGCTTGCTTTTCTTGACTGGCTCACTTTCTGCAGAATGTTTCCAATTTGGGTCATTTCTGTCCTCCTGCCAGTTTTCCAGTCCAGTATGATCCAAATTAAATAACCTTCTATTGTACCATTCCTGATGAATGTCAGATTAATCTTAGCAGAATGTGGGACTTTGCTTGACAAGATGATTACTGCGATATTTAAACAACCCTTAGGGCCTTGATTCACTAACAATTTATGGTCCACCCTATATGTGAGTGCCATTCTTGTCTCCTGAATGTCCAGGTGCACTCTCCTGTGAAATATACAATATACTAATGTCTGGTGACAGGTACTCACTCTCTTTGTTACACAACAGAGTGTTTTAGATAGGATCCGAGGAGAACTTTGAAAATGCTGCCCTTCTTCTCCACCCCCAAACTCCAAGGAAGAAATTTCAACCCAAAGAAAAAGAGAAAAATGCTGACAGCAAGTCAGGAGGAACCAGGTAAGGGAAAACCTCTCTTGCTTACATTTAAGCAGAGGAGCTGTGAACCACACTGTGATGACTGTCCCTACCTGTCACTCAGATCCAGTGAGGAGCACAGCCTCTGCTCCCTGCTAGGGCCAGCTGTAAGTGTGGGTACTGAAGGAGCTGGGGCCAGCCAAGGAAAACCCTCACTAGAAACCCCAGTCCACAGTTCAGACACCAGACGAAGAGGCCAGAATAGAATCTGGGAAGTTTAGGAGGAATTTAAGAATGAAGCCAACATTTAATGAGGCTTGGGAAGAAATTTCCCCTAAGGGCCTGTTATTGAATAGCTGTAGGCTTTTTTCATTCTCTTTTAGAGCAGCTGGTACTGGCCATTACTGGAGACAGAAAACCGATGGGGTCAGAGATGGCAATAGCTGCCTTTAAGGCTTGTTTAATTTGAGCTAATAGAGCACAGATTCTAACCAAAGAACACATGATGAGGATGTATTTACAGTGTATGAGTTAAGGAAATATCCCGCTTTCCCTCTCACTTTGTGTCCAGCCTGTCCCAGGATACAGGGTTATGTTTCACTCTCACAGTTTGTCTTTTTCTGTCTTATGTCTGTAGTGTCATAAAGCAACTGGTAGTGCTTAGTGGCTCTGCACCAGCAGCTCCATCTTGAGGGACTGAAATTGATGTAATTTATCATGGCAGGTGAATATGCAAGCTGTGCCTCTTGCTCCGTCACACAATGTAGCAGAAGAAGCAACAGACAGTGAGTCAGAAATAGCTTTCTCTTTTTTTACCACAGCTTTCCAAAACAGCAGCATCAGATGTCTGCATGGCTGGGATACGTAGGTACAGTAGCTCCTCTTAATGGAGTTGTGTACCACAGCACACTGTCAGAAGCTGTGTCAGAAGCTATTGATGCCTTATTACTGAACCATTCACTTTGCATCTATTTTGCCAGAAGTGGTAATAAAGAATGTATTCTGTTTTGTAACTTTTTCTTTTTTTTTCCCAAAGAAAGAATTCCTTTCCTTGTGTTTATACCTTGTTTTGATACTTTTGTTCTGTCACTTAACTCTGAAGGACCCTTGTATCTTTTATTTAACAGACATAACCCAAGCAGGACTGAGCAAACGGATGGCGTTGTCATTGCGTGGATTGGCATTTTTTTCTCCCTCCACACTTACTATACCCTAATCACACACTATCACCCCTGGTTTGATAGATCTGTTAAAAATCATAGCTCCAGGCCTTTTGATTACATGTACCAGTTCTTTCAGAAATCTAGGATGAAGATTACCAGGTTGCCCTGACTTGACTGCAGTGAGCTCCTTGAGTTTTGGTTCCACCTCAGCTGTGTTACTTTGTGTTTGCACAGACTTTTTTCCATTAACCTTCTTGCCTGCACCTCCGCGCTGAGAATCATTTCACTAATCCATGCCCAAAAGACAGGAAACATGGGTCTGAGTCATGCACACAGGGGGTATCCAAGGGATACATAATCCTATCCCTGCTAAGAAGGATCCCTCATCATGAATATAGCAACTTGAGTTCAGATATGCTGCTGCTATTATTTGGAGGAGAGGGATTCTGCAGGACTGGGGGGAGAAGACAGCAAGTGACATGGCTTTGTCTGGGCAGGGACCCATTGCAACCACTTCTAGAATTTGTCCCAGTTAGCCTCCTTCTCACAGGTGCTGGCCCCAGCAAGTCCCTGGGGCAGCTGGTAGGAAACACAGCTGTTCTGCACCTCTGCAGGCCAGGCAGCTCATGTCTGAGACTAATCAGAAATGTTTCAACCATGAAAAGGTTTGTGACTTTGCGAATATTTTACATATCCCTACTAAGAAACATCAAAATAACCCTAATCCCTTCGCAAACGTTAAGTCTTAACACAATCTTTTACTTGGCACTGTAGCCGTGGGCAGTCATACACACAATAACAGTCCTAATGAGCGGAACGGTCAAAACAAAAAAACAAAACAAAATAAAATAAAATAAAGTAAAATAAAATATAATAAATAAAATAAAATAAACCAAAATAAGAGAAGAAAAATAAAATAGAGTAAAATAAGATAAATAATAAACCCCTCCTGTTCCCAACAGTGAAGTCTTATCACTGTTGGGCTATATTTTTCTTCTGCAGAATTCAAAGTTTTGTTTTAAATTCTGCACATCACAGCCATACTAAATATCCCCTTAGACAAGACACAAAGCTGCTGAGTAAGACCCCTGCAAATCAGGGATGCTTTTTCGTAAGACCAACATGCATAATTTATATCTGCATACAATTAGCCTGTTTACATTTATACATCTTCTGTTTCCTTTTATGTGAAATATTCCACAGGATACTTGGTAATGCATTCAAAGTAACCTGCTTCTTGTTGTTTTGTTATTTTTTTTTAAGGCTTGAGGACTACACAACTTATAAAACCTCACACCTAATAAATAACTTTATATGAATACATAAGAGTTTTCTTACTGGGTAGCAATGGCTTTACATTAAAAATAGTCCTCCTTTTTCCCAGTTTTGAAGCTCTCTCAAGCAGTAGTCCTTGACACATATAAAAATGTGTTTAAATTGTGGTTTTGTGAATGTATTCAGTGTCAGAGTCATAATCATCTCTACAGAATGGATACAACAGACCACAGTCGTTCTGTCACTCCTGATCTGAAGCGTCACTCCTTTAGGGAGCTGGACTTGCTTCACCAGGCTTATGGAGTTTTTCTTTAACCCTTCTGTGCCTGGTCACCTTTATGGTGTTTCATGGCCCAAATTATGTGGTGAGGTTACATGTACATGACAGATGATAATAAAGACATTTGGTGTGATCATCAGAAATACAGCTAGCTCACAGGAAAAGCTAGGAAGTGCAGTGCATGCAGGGCAGTGCAGTGCAGGGCATGCCTGCACAGCAGGTAAGAAGATGGGTAGGGGTCACACTGGGACATTCACTGGGAAACGAGTGAGGATGAAAAGCACTCTCTGGGGCAGGGGGAACTGGTCTGAGCAAGAGGGGTCATGGAGAAAGAGACCTCAGGGAAGGACAAGTGTCTGGGAGGGAATGAGCAGGGACAGAGACTGGGAGAGGCTCTTGGGAAAGGAGACTAAGACTTTCAGAAGAAAACTCTTTCTTGCTGAAGGGAAAGAAATGCTCTTATTCCCTGGGTAGCAAAGACCACATGCTTTTTATACAGATAATATTTAATAGTGAAGACATACAAATCATATCCCTCTGTAAACAGCCCTACTAGCTCTGTACTCACATACAATGGGGGAAGTTGTGCCTATTGTAAAAACACCTACAGAGGTATAGCAAAAATTCTCTCTTTTGAAGCATGTCATGTTCAGAGCAATGGAATTTTGGGTTCCCCACATACCCCTCTACAACTTCTACCATGCAATGATGAGTCAGGTCAGTAGTGTTTTAAATACCAGTTGCTGAACCTTGCATTTGAGTGACTGGGGACAGACTGGCACTGTCTCCCTCAGCACACCCTGGCACTTAATCCTGGAACATTTGTTCTTTGGAGCGGATTTCCTTTTCATATTCCACTCACTACCTCCCCCTTCTCTTTTTTTTTTTTTTTTTTACAGTATCCCCTGAGAGCACAGTAGCTATTTTCTACCCATGAGTCAATGGTGAGAACCATGAAGAATTTGGTACAGGATGATTCAAGAGAAAGGGAATTACTGGTATGACTTTGCTCTCACTCAGCACCAACTCTCCAAAGAGCTGTTATTGTAATATAAAACACAGCTGGAACATAAAACATTGATCCTTATGAGTTTTTTCTTCAATCAATATTTCTTTATAGGGAACTTCACTTAGAATGTAATAAAGAGGTAGATCATAACTGCTATGTACCACAGGATACAAGGGTTCATTTTAGATGCTCTGAGTCCTGCTGGTATTGAAAGGAGACTGCAGTGCCACAGCAGGCCAGAAGATGATACATTTGGAGTCTGGGCTCTACAGTCTGTAGAACTATTGGTGAGAACTAAGACCTCTCAGATAGCTCCCCAGGGCACAACACTTGAGTCTGCAGTTCTTGGCCTCTTCTGTACCTTAGTTTCCAGGAAGTTATTTCTCTGTTATATTCTGACTCATCAGCTTTGAGACTCATAGTTCTCCAGATGAGGAACAGGATGACTAAATACTGACCTGGATAAATCCAAATTATCTAGATTCTTATAAAGACTGAGGGATTGAAAATGAGCAGAGAAGAAACATCACAAAATTTATTTACATAAAAACAAGCTGACTGGCATAAAAAGACAAATAAAACATCCATCCCAGCAGTGCATTATTAAAATGAATTCTGTTAGGAGCCCAGGAAGAGCTCAGAACCACCTCACAAGGCAATAAGGGAAGAGTGTCAGATAGGAAATAGTGTTCATACAGCCAGGCAGATGGGTTGTCCCATGCAGCTCAGATATGGAAGGGGCATATGCCTATTTTTTGAGACTGAAAGGCACGAAACCTCTCATTGTAACAGTAAAGCTTGTCTGTCAGATACTGAAACAGAGTAAGATAATTTCATATTCTTACAGTTCTATGTTTAATGCTAAATAGAGAGTTACTATTTAAATAAATGGAGGAAAATGAGAAGGAAGAAAACATCCTGGGACAAGTTAATCTTCGGTCTTATTGTACAATTTGCCATTATTTTGAAAACATCCCCATTTTTATTTCAATTTTATTTTTAGAAAGGTGTTTCAATCCTTTCCCACTATCATCTGCTGTTCACTGTGAAATTAACAACAACTTATTAATGTTGCTGAAACTAAGCTGGACTTCTGTTGCCCAGTGTTGCCCAGAGATCCTTGTCAGTATGTGAGCATCATTACTCTGCCATTTATCATTTTCCACGAGCCAGTGACCAACAGATATCATCCTGTCTCAAGTAGTCCAGAGATTTAGTGAAGTTTCAACAACATACAATAAACAGCAGGGAAGAGAGAGATAAAGATTACAGAGGCCAAAGCCAAAAGCAGAATAGGATAGCTACAGATCATTTGGTTGTTCTAAAATTAATACCTGCTGGAAAGGAGTGAAGGGGAAAGGGACCTGGGGGTCCTGGTGGATAGGAGGATGACCATGAGCCAGCAATGTGCCCTTGTGGCCAAGAAGGCAAATGGCATCCTAGGGTGCATTAGAAAGGGTGTGGTTAGTAAGGCAAGAGAGGTTCTCCTCCCCCTCTACTCTGCCTTGGTGAGGCCGCATCTGGAATATTGCGTCCAGTTCTGGGCCCCCCAGTTCAAGAAGGACAGGGAATTGCTTGAAAGAGTCCAGCACAGAGCCACAAAGATAATTAAAAGAGTGGAACACCTCCCTTATGAGGAGAGGCTGAGACAGCTGGGTCTCTTTAGCTTGGAGGAGACTGAGGGGTGACCTCATCAGTGTTTACAAATATGTAAAGGGTGGGTGTCAGGATGATGGAGCTAGGCTTTTTTCAGTGATATCCAGTGATAGGACAAGGGGCAATGGGTGTAAACTGGAGCATAGGAGGTTCCACGTTAACATCAGGAAGAACTTCTTTACTGTAAGAGTGACAGAGCACTGGAACAGGTTGCCCAGGGGGGTTGTGGAGTCTCCTACGTTGGAGATATTCAAGGCCTGCCTAGACAAGTTCCTGTGTGATGTACTCTAGGTTACCCTGCTCTTGCAGGGGGGTTGGACTAGATGATCTTTTGAGGTCCCTTCCAACCCTCGGGATTCTGTGATTCTGTAATAGCTGCTGGCAATTGTACTTCGACCCTTTGCAGACATGCCCTGCAAAATGAGTTACCTGTGGCACTAAATCTCACCATGTTGTCTTATTTCCAGTTACCATCTGAGGGCAGGGATCTAGTAAGCTTTGTTTGCTTCCTCTGATTTTCTGAATCTCCTCTCAGTTTGGTTCCTAACACATGGCAGAAGAAAAGATGTTGCCTGTCTTCCCTCTTTCCAGATCTGCTCCTGTCCTCACTTCAGCCCCAGAAGTTTTAGTGCTGAGGAGGTGAATCCCATATGAATCCCATTGTGGATAGGGATAGGGGTCCTCACAGACTAAGATCATTGTCACTGAAAACAGCTGAGAAGAGCTACAGATCCTTCTGTTTTGGTGTAGAAACAGGTATCAGATGGTTATAAATAAACTGATAAAAAAACCTTGTGAGTTTTTAAGTAGATACTTGGGAGTTAAGGGATTGCTAGCCTTTAAGTAGTAGGGCTCATCTACCACATTTTCATCTGTTTTCTTTCTAGCTGTTCTTCCCTTAGATGCACAGTGAGAGAGAAACAAACAATTGGAACAAACAGGAATGGTGGTTGACTTGCTCTATCAGGAGGTCAATACTAACATATTTCTGAGTCACTGAACTGTGCAATGAAAATGCTGATTATTTCAGGGAGATGGCAAAGATCATGCACAAGAATGTACAATGACACATAAGCACAAGCGTATGCAAGACACACACACATATGTAGTACACATACACTGACACTCATGTAAATAAATGTCACAGTGATGTCTAATGAAAAAAATGGGTATTTTCTCAGACAATTCCAGATAAAATGATTGCTTGTTTGATCTACTATGTTGACTGTGAAGAGAAAACAAGATGGAAGCGTAGGCAGAGGTATGATGTGGGCAGAGAGTGTTAGAAACTTCAGAATTTTATCTTAGTGCAAAAATGCTTTGGCAGAGCACATAGGTGTAAAAATCTGAAGATAGAATGAGAGGGAATTCAATTTCCTCCATTTTGAGCCTTTCTTTTACTAAAGAGGTGAAAAGTTCTTAAAACATTGAAGAGAAACATGGGTTGTTTGAGCTGTGAAAAATTCAGCTTAGTTCACACAAGCATTGCTGATTTTCTCACTTTCTGTTGATATGGTATGCATGGAGTTATCACACCAGTGATATTTCACAATGTTTCTCAGACCCCTGAAAGGTCACTGGATCAGTTGCTGACAAAGTTCTGCTGCAAATGCTGATCAGACCTGCAGGATTCAGTGCTAGATAAGGTATGCCTGAGCATTTTTCATTTTGAAGTTCACTGAAAAGTTTAAGGAAACTACCAGCTATTTGCTACACTAAAACAGGCCAAAAGAATAATCTTTGAAGGTAAGATGTTCCTCACAACTATCCAGCATGTTGTGGAGCAGCAGGTGGAAGTATTAGGAAAACCATAGCTAATTTGAGAATAAAGGATTAGCTACACTGTCAAAGGATAAAGATCTTCTGGTCTCTTTGAACCAACCTATTCCTCGTACCCTAAAATTCAGCAATGAAAAGTAAGCTATTTGCAGAAAGAAAACTGGAAATCCCTTAAGATATGTAGTAAGTGTACCATTTAATGAAGTACATGAATAGTAATCATTAGTAAGTGTGTAAAATATTGGGTTACTTGCACAAGAGCAAAGAGAAAGATTCTAAGAAAGCACATATATATCCTGAGGGGGTTGGGAGTGGTGGTGGAGAAGGCCATAAGAGAATGATCAATGAGTGAAAAATGGTCAAATGAGTTTCTGTTTCCAGCCTTAATAAATGACTCTAGCGATTCCTGTACTTTGTTGATTTGTAAAATAGTTTAACAGCTCAGCGTGAACACTGTCAAGATTTAACTCTATCGTAGAACTGAAATACAACCTTTTAGGGGATTTTTGCTGTTCCTGGTCTGCTACATGCTCTGTCAGAGGTTTAGTGTAGTAATGAGCAACTAAGAAAGGGCATTTGTACAAAATTTCATCTGTTCTATGATTTGATATTAATGCTGGAGCTCCAGGAGGGACATTCAGGCTGCCTGATGCTCATGTATGCGAATCTGAACTAGTCCTACATTTTTGTTGCTAAAACCCACAGCATCTTGCTGAATGCAATCAACTCTGGGCTCTGCTGCTGCTAAGTTTCCATTATAAATGGTCTTCACTGAGAATACTTCAGTGCCTCTGAGAGGGGAAGGGAATATGTGACAGAGATTTTCCAGAGTGTATTAATGAGGCGAAAGTTAGGCTACTCATGTAACTCCATCTCTATTTGTTGCTGAGGGAGGAGTTCACTTTACATGCATAGTGTAGCAGTGGCTTCACAGTTCACTCTACATTGACCTAATTTAAAATGCTTTCTGACATGCTTGTTCGTAGCAACACACCATGAGTGTCTGAGAGATGGCCAGATGGATAAAGATGGTGCAAACCTGACATGCTGGCCACGGGTAGGCTGAGAAACCCATTCTCCTGATTTACTATGTTGCTGTCTAGGTATGCATCTGCTGCCCTCTCTAAGCATGCCTCCTGGGGTGGTAGAGAAGTAAAGAAAGAGTTATTGGCTTCTCAACCACAAGATATCAGAATCTACTGACTCTGTGGTGTATGATGCCTCTCAAGTGACTCCTGAAATTTAATCCTGTTAATGCCATGAGGTGTCTATTGTGCACACAGATGGGGTATGAAGGTCTTGATTTTCAGCCAGCCTGCACAACGCTGGTTTGGTTCACAGGTTATGTAGAAACTGGATGGGGAGGTGATCTGAAAGTGGTGATAAAAGCAGTGAGAGAGTGAATTTATTGAAGGTAAGACTGAGCATCTCCTTATCCTGCCAGGTAGTGAGATAGAGGACTTACAAACCTTAATGTGTTTATGATATTACTAGTTGTAATTCTAACCAGTAATGAACCTACTTGGAAGAATATTTTGCTGGTGTATTTTGTGTGCAATTTTGTTTTAATATATGTCCTTTGCTCTTCAGCTACTCTTCAATTAACTGATCTCAGTACTGACATTTGGTGATGTTTATCTGTATAGATGAGGACTAGGTGAAGGAAGTTGAGGTTTTATGATACATTTGAGAGATGCTTAGGTACTTTGAAATATGCATATATTACAATACATATCAATATAGTTATGTAAAACAGGGTACTGGGCAACATAAAACACATAAAGGGAATTGTTTAGACAGAATAGTGAGTGTAAACCATGAGTTTTTACTGAAACTTCTTTCTGAAGAAAACTGGGATTTAGAATGCTAAACTTCTAGTGTTTTGGTAAATAAGAATCTGAGCTTTTTATGTGCTTAAGTTCAAAACTGTTTTTAATTAGTTCTAAATAATGACATTGTTTCAAAAATATTCCTGAGTAAGGTGAAAAAAACCCTGTTTCTTAGGATGAGATGATCGCTATCTAGATGTACATTAGTTGCCGAGACACAAAGACAATTCTAATCTAACGCAGGTGGCAGCCGTGGGGGGGGGGCAGACTGTCATATTTCTATGCCAATGGCCCTTTATGGGTTTTTTGTGCCTTCAGTAACTGCCACAACTATCCAGCACTTGTCACTCAGTCTTCCCAGCCCCTTCTGCATCCTTTTAATTCTTTGAGGTGAGCCCCTTATTCAGGAACTAAGGAGAACAGATAGAGTTCTCAATGAAAAAGATCCTCACTTTGCAGTGCTAGCTGATGCTCCTCATCTTAACAAATCTCTCTTAAGTGCTTCAGTAGAGAAGAATAGTCATCTTTGCTAAAGGGAGTAGCTTGAGAAAGGACGCCTGCAACACCGGAGCGGAGATGGGGGAGATCAGCGTCCAGAAGCCTCACCACAGAGTGACAAGAGCCACTGAGGAGGGAGCCCCAAGTCCTTGACAGGACTTGCCCAAGAACTCAGCTCCTGCGAGGAGGTGACTCACCGGGGGCGGAGACAGGAGGAGTGGCACCAACTGTGAGTGGTTAAAAACCTATCCGGGGAGCGCGGCGACCAGAGCGGGTAAACAGAGCAGGTTGAGGCAGTTTGCGCGGCAGTTCGTGCAGGCAGGTGAGAGGGATAGTGAGCACTCGCCGTATGACCAGGGTCCAGTCTGGGAGCTCTGCCCCGGCCGCCCCGGTGGTGGCCAGCGTAGGCACCCAGACAGAGCCGGTAAGTGGGGAGGTTGCGGTGCAGAGCTTGGAGAGTAGAGAGTGCCTGCACTGGTCTGGTGAGGGAAAGGTGCAGAATGGGCAGGGCTGCGCTCGCTGCTCCCTGATGGAGGTCCTCCTCCAGCAGGTGGCTGAGCTACGGGATGTTGTCAGTAAGCTGCAAGATGTCAGGGAAGCTGAGAGGAAGCAGGACTGCTTGCTCCAGGCCCAAACAGCACAGGGGCCTCAAGCTTCCCCTCTAACTCATGGAGGAAAGAAGGAAGCTGTTGATCAGGGAAGCTGGGAATTAGTAACAAAAAAAAAAAAACAACCAAAGGAGGAAGAGAGCAATTAAAAGCAAGGGGCTTCCTCCTAAATCTGCTGTACCCACCCAGAACCGCTTTGCTGTCCTGCAGGGGGCTGATGAGGAAATGCACTTGCACCAGAAACAGTCGCTGGTGCACTGGTACAGAAGAGCTCTACTGGTGCCGCCAGGAAAAAGCGGTGGGTTGTAGTAGTAGGGGACTCTGCCTTGAAAGGGACAGAAGCGCTCATCTGTCGGCCTGACCCAGTCGCAAGGGAGGTGTGTTGTCTACCTGGGGCACGGATCAGGGACGTGGAGAGGCTGCCTGCTCTGGTAAGTCCCATGGACTATTACCCGCTTCTAGTGATACATGTGGGTGCTAGGGATATAGATAGTAGTAGCCTGAGGAGTATAAAGAAGGACTACAGAGCTCTGGGAGAGGTGGTCAGGGGTTCTGGAGCTCAGATAGTCTTTTCGACAATTCTCCAGGACACAGGGGAAGAACTTCCAAAGGCAAGGAGGATTGGACAGGTTAATAAATGGTTAAAAGGGTGGTGTCATAGTCAAGGGTTTGGGTGTCTTGGACATGGGGCCCACATCTGTAGGCCAGGCCTACTGGGGGCTGGTGGAACTGCTCTGATAAAGAAAGGGAAGAGAGGCTTTGCTGGGAGGCTTGCCAGACTTGTCAAGGATGCTTTAAACTAGTAGTGGTGGGGGAGGGGAGCATCATTCCATCCCAACACACCCAGTCAGTTGCCAGCACCTATAATAAATACTCTGAGCAATGTAGTAATATTCTAGCCGCTCCAGCCACTGAGCCGGCTTCATTTGGAGCTCGGATCAGATGCCTCTATACAAATGCCCGTAGCATGGGGAATAAACAAGAGGAATTAGAGATGTGGGCACATTTACGGGGCTATGATATAATAGGCATCACTGAAACATGGTGGGATGGCTCCTTTGACTGGAGTGTTGGAATGGAAGGTTATAGGCTTTTTAGAAAAGACAGGCCCGGTAGGAGGGGAGGGGGAGTTGTCCTTTATGTTAGGGATAGGCTGGAGAGTATGGAACTCTGTCTGGGGACAGGTAATCAGTTAACAGAAAGTTTGTGGGCCAGGGTTAAGGGGAAATCGGTGATGGGACACATTACTGTGGGGATATGTTACAGACCACCTGATCAAGAGGAACCTGTGGATGAAGAACTCTACAGACAAATAGGAAAAGCCTCACACTCACAGGCCCTTGTTCTCATGGGGGACTTCAACCACCCTGGCATCTGTTGTGGCGATGGTACGGCCCGGCACAAGCAATCCAGGAGGTTTCTCGATTGTGTGGAAGACAACTTCCTTCTGCAAGTAATAGAGGAGCTGACGAGGAGAGGTGCCCTGCTTGACCTCGTGCTCACCAACAGGGAAGGGCTCGTTGGAAATGTGACTCTCCAGGGAAGTCTTGGATGCAGTGATCACGAGGTGGTCGAATTTGAGGTCCTCAAGACAGTGAGAAGAGCGTGCAGTAAGCTCACTGCCCTGGACTTCAAAAGAGCAGACTTTGGCCTCTTCAGGAACCTGCTTAGCAAGGTTCCATGGGATATAGCCCTTGAGGGCAAGGGGGCCCAAGACTCTTGGTTAACATTCAAGGATCACCTGCTACAAGCTCAGGAGTGTTGCATCCCGACCAGAAGGAAGTGCAGCAGGAGGGCTGGGAGACCTCCTTGGATGGATAAGGAGCTGCTGAGAAAAATTCACAGGAAAAAAGAGGCTTATAAAAGGTGGAAGCAAGGACAGGTGGCCTGGGATGAATACAGGGATATTGTCAGGGTAGTTAGGGACCAAGTTAGGAAAGCTAAGGCCCAATTGGAGCTAAACTTGGCAAGGGATGTTAAAGATAATAGGAAGGGATTTTATAGGTATGTAGCGGCTAAAAACAGACTAAGGACAATGTAGGCCCCCCTCCGGAAACTGGTAGTCCTGGCTATACAGGACTTGGAGAAGGTTGGGGTTCTGAATGGCTTCTTTGCCTCGGTCTTCACTGGCAAAGGCTCTGACTGCAGCACCCGAGTCTTGGAAGGCGGACGCAGGAACTGTGAAAACCTAGACCTTGGGCCCACTGTAGGAGAGGATCTGGTTCGAGACCATCTTAAGAACCTGAATGTACACAAGTCCATGGGACCTGATGAAATCCATCCGCGGGTCCTGAAGGAGCTGGTGAATGAAGCTGCAAAGCCACTGGCCATCATATTTGAAAAATCATGGCAGACAGGTGAAGTTCCTGATGACTGGAAAAAGGGAAATATAACCCCCATTTTCAAGAAGTGGAAAATGGATGAGCCAGGGAATTACAGACCAGCCAGTCTCACCTCTGTGCCTGGCAAAATCTGGGAGCAGATTCTTTTGGAAGGCATGCTAGGGCACATGAAAAAGAGAAATGTGCTTGGTGACAGCCAGCATGGCTTTACTAGGGGAAAATCCTGCCTGACCAATTTGGTGGCCTTCTATGAAGGGGCTACAAAAGTGATGGACAGGGGTGGAGCAGTTGACATCATCTACCTGGACTTGTGCAAAGCGGTCGACACGGTCCCACATGACATCCTTGCCTCTAAATTGGAGTGTCATCAATTTGATAGGTGGATCACTCGGTGAATAAAAAACTGGCTGGATGGTCGCACTCAAAGAGTTGTGGTCAACGGTTCAATGTCCAGCTGGAGACCAGTAACGAGTGGTGTCCCTCAGGGATCAGTGTTGGGACCGGTCTTGTTTAATATCTTTGTTGGTGACATGGACAATGGAATTGAGTGCACCCTCAGCAAGTTTGCTGATGACACCGAGCTGTGTGGTTCTGTTGATACGCTAGAGGGAAGGAATGCCATTCAGAGGGACCTTGACACACTTGTGAGGTGGGCTGATGCCAACCTCATGAAGTTTAACCATGCCAAGTGCAAGGTCCTACACCTGGGTTGGAGCAATCCCAGGCACAGCTACAGGTTGGGCAAAAAGGAAATTCATTGTAGTCCTGTGGAGAAGGACTTGGGGGTGTGTGGAGACAGTGTTCTCACAGGAGAATGGATATTTGGTACATGAGCTCTGAATAACTCTGAGGGATACAGCAAGGCCATGGGAGGCCCGAGGAAGCCTAAGCAAGCAAGATAAGAAGAAGCTGCAATTCACTGAGTTATGAGAATTGTGGACTGTTGGCAAGCGTTTGAGGTCAAGTTCTCACACCTGTGCTTAACCAATTATGTGTTAGTCACTAAGGGTCTTCAAGACAACTATCCAATCATGATATGCCAAATTGCTGTAGGTGTGTAAGCAACAGTATATAAGGAGTTAATGCTTTGTAATAAATGGCTTTTTGTCTGATCATATCGATCTCTGACTGAGTCCTTTCCGTGGCAGGGGTGTTAGTCAATGAGAAAATTAACATGAGCCAGCAGTGTGCACTCACAGTCCAGAAAGCCAACTGTATCCTGGGCTGCATCAAGAGGAGCGTGACCAGCAGGTCAAAGGAGGTGATCCTGCCCCTCTACTCTGCTCTCGTGAGACCTCACTCGGAGTATTGTGTGCAGTTCTGGTGTCCTCAACATAGAAAGGACATGGAACTGTTGGAACAAGTCCAGAGGAGGCCACGAGGATGATCAGGGGACTGGAGAACCTCCCATATGAAGACAGGCTGAGAAAGTTGGGGCTGTTCAGCTTGGAGAAGAGAAGGCTGCGTGGAGACCTCATAGCAGCCTTCCAGTATCTGAAGGGGGCCTACAGGGATGCTGGGGAGGGACTATTCATTAGAGACTGTAGTGATAGGACAAGGGGTAATGGGTTGAAACTTAAACAGCAGAGGTTTAGACTGGATTTAAGAAAGAAATTCTTTACTGTTACGTTGGTGAGGTACTGGAATGGGTTGCCCAGGGAGGTAGTGAATGCTCCATCCCTGGTGGTGTTCAAGGTCAGGCTGGATGAAGCCTTGGGTGATATGGTTTAGTGTGGGGTGTCCCTGCCCATGGGATCTGAGGATCTTGAGGTCCTTTCCAATCCTAACTATTCTATGATTCTATGATTCTATGATCTTCTTGATAGTTTCATTCAGAGTCTATGTTGATTTTTTCAACAAGTCAGAAGAGTGGAAGAACAAATTACATGATGAGGATTCAGAAGATGTTATCCTGGTTTTAGTTATACCACAGATAGAATCCCTCCTCACACCTGACAGAGTCTCTGCTTTATCTTACTAATGTATAATTTGGGATAATGCATAACTTAATGGGTGGTCTGAGATGTAGTTGAATACTGTTTGCAAATTCAGCAGGGTTTTCTAATGATCAGTAGTTGTGCAGTAACACACATACTTCTGCTATTGATCTTTGCTATGAATTTGACTGATACCATGGAGTTACTGGACCAGTGGCCATTTCTGTTGCTGGAGGTTCTGATCCAAAAGAACTACTGCAATTGTCATATTAATTTTATTGCTGGGATGATGCGTTAGCCTCCAGATTGTCATTACTTGCCTTGAATAAGAAGCTGGGCTTTATGGAGAGTAAAAACCTTACTCTCATTATAATGTCATGAGTTGCTCCTGGACCGCAGTGATGATGAAACTTCATACTGGAAAAATACTAGAAAGTGGCAATATGGAAAGAATTTGTGAACAGATCTTAAATGTGGTGTAATTCTGTTAGTGTTCCTTCCTTCCTTCCTTCCTTCCTTCCTTCCTTCCTTCCTTCCTTCCTTCCTTCCTTCCTTCCTTCCTTCCTTCCTTCCTTCCTCCCTCCCTCCCTCCCTCCCTCCCTCCCTCCCTCCCTCCCTCCCTCCCTCCCTCCCTCCCTCCCTCCCTCCCTCCCTCCCTCCCTCCCTCCCTCCCTCCCTCCCTCCCTCCCTCCCTCCCTCCCTCCCTCCCTCCCTCCCTCCCTCCCTCCCTCCCTCCCTCCCTCCCTCCCTCCCTCCCTCCCTCCCTCCCTATCAATGACTATATGTATGTCTGTTTTCTTACTTATCAGTAACTATAGGGTTTTTTTCTGTTCTAGTGTGGCAAAATTAATCCCTTGTGTCAGGTAAGCTGATTCACATAAACTTTGTAGCCCAGTATATAATTTTTAATAATTTTTAGTTAGATCATTGAATTTACAGTCTTTGGTTCTAAAATAAAATGCTGGAGAAGGAAACATGTGCATTTTGAATTAGTAGAATACATATCAGGATCCTCATTTAAACTGTATATCAAAACAAGGATATGAATTCAGTGAGTATGATCTTCAGCTGAGACATCAGTATACAAACTGGCTAATTATGTATCTTAAATACATAATTATAGCAAAGGAAAAGTCTGCTTGTATGTCAAATAACTGGGTACACTATTACCAAATTCTCCAATTGTTTGGGAAAAGTATCCTTTCTTCCTTTTTATTTTAAAGATCCAATAGAGCATACCCTCCATTTGTTTGTCAATGTCAGAAAGCTAAATTAGGATGACTTTTAGAGAGAGGGGCTATTTGCTACCTTGCTGTTAAAATCGTGTTTTGCTGTCTGCAAACACAATATTTTCAACATTGTAATGCTAGGCAGGAAGCAGAAGATTACTAGTTATCCTTTCTGATTTCACTGTTTCCTGTTTCATGGCTTATCTGGCCTAAAATTTCTGTAGATAAATGCAGTTTCCAAGTTAAATACAGATGTGGTGCAGTGTAATTCTGGCAGGTGCTATTGTGTTTGTGCAATAAGAGGTGTTACCTGATCTTGCTCTTCTTTAGAGCTGAGAAGACAGGGGGCTGATTCTGCTTTCCCTCAAACATACATAGTGATGTAGAAAGGAAAATCTCCACCAGCACCAGCATTTTGGAGGAGGCCCACAGTGAAGTTTGTTTTCCAGTCCTTCCTGGACTCTCACAAATACCTGCCCTCGGTTCCCTGGGAATTTTGCTTTCCTTTGCAATTTTTGAGTGTGCATTACAGCAGTTTGTGGAGAAGCTGATACAAAAAAAAAATGAAGGTTAAGGGTGTTCTAACAGGCGTCATGGAGAGAAGAGAAATATGCACTATAATGCGGAGATTAAGAGAGAGTATTGCAAGAAATGATCTAAAGATGCATGCAAATAGGAGGATTAAATGGGAAAAAATAAGGTAGTAGACCATGATTAAAAATGGTTAGCATGAAAGCATGAGGCAGGAAAAAAGGAGCTAAGACAATACTTATTGAAATTTCATTCATCAGAGGAACACGAGAAACAGGCACCTAATTTTCATGAGCATCCTAAAAGTTCAGCAAGCATAAAATCATAGTTAAATTACAGAATACCAACACTCTAAGTCATGCATACATACATAAACCAAGATGCTTAAAAAAATAAAATTTAATCTTGTTTTAAACAGCTTATGGTCTCCTCCAGAACAAATTTAGCCATTTTGTCTGTAATACGCTGGCATGGTTTGTGTAAAAATGGGAGCACCTTGAGATTCAGCAAGTTAGTTAGCAATTTAATTGGGGGGGAATAAAAATCACTTCGGCATATTCAAATAATGTTAAAAGGCTTTACTTAAACTCACAAATTACAGAACTCAGGCACGACTAAGTGGTCCTGCTCAACTCCCTCCACTCTGCTGAAGGATTACAACAGCTATCCATTGTTTGCAACTTGTTTTAACACTTAAATTCAGCAGATTAAAGATCAGATTTTGAAAATTGAGTAATAGGTAAGAAGTTTGTGGGAATAATAATGACAAAAGGAGCAACTGTCATCAAATTATTCTAATTTGATAGTTATATTTATAGTTGTGCTGGATAATGCCCAGGAGCTGGAAAGATTTTTAAACCCTTTTTAAGTTCTTGACTGTCATTTTTCTCTTTGAGTGATATGTCTGTTGTGCCTGTATGAAAGTTGCTCAGAAACTAGAAATCACAGTGAGGTTGAAAACCTTCTTTTTGTTTTAACTTCTTCAATATTGCCAACATGATTTTTCTGGTTATCAGAACACATTGATTTGTGAGAAATCAGATGCTTGGTTAATAAAAAGTACAATAAAATCTGGAAAGCATTAATAAAAAAGATTATGAAATGGCTCCTTCTCATAGAAAAGAAATAAATTCTACATTCTTCTTATTCCTTGTCATAGACAAATGTGTTCAAGGAGTTCTGACAATTGTTTTGTTTTGCTTTAATTGTAATATTCCTTATAGAAATATTAATATCTACCATAAAATATCTATCACGTTTAGGCATATCTATCATATTTGGGTAAGATGAGTAGAAGATGTAATGGCTTTGTGATAACAACTACTACAGAACTTTGGCACAAAGTTAAGCTTTATTTCTCAAAACAGATAGCTGTGAACTTGAGTACTAATAGATTCAATGGGATCTGATGAAGATTAATGATGCGTTTGAATTTCAGACAGTATGTGCTTTACTGAACTGTGGAATAAGGTATCTCTCTATTACTTTTTCAGGTGAACACTATTTTTAAAACTCTTCCCTCAAGAAGGCACTGGATCAGCTTTTAGAAGAGCTGATTTATGATTCTGTAACCTTCAGAGACCAGAAAAGCCCTCTCATAACAACTAGTTTCTCAAGTTTTTATTTTTGCTTCAGGTCAGCTCTGCTCCTGTGATTATCAAGAGCAATCTGATAGCCTATTGGCAGAAGAGCAAGATTATTTCTTTGTTATTAATGGTTTTGTTAATAACAATAAATAGTGATTTTCCCAAATTCAATCTCTAATGCACAAAAATTAAAATAAACATACTTTCTATATCTAATTGAAATGCTTTTCTTGGACTGAGATCCTTCTGTTCAATGTTTTTGCTCCAAACTACTAGCATTGCCTTGGCAGCTTGACAATTACATATTGGCATTACCAAAATGTTCTCACAGACTTCATGTTCCTTCAGATTCCCATCATAAGAAAACATACATGAGAGCTTTGAATCTTCATACCTTTGAAAGCTTCATAAACCCAAGCTCAAGAGCTATAAACAAAATACATTAGTCTCACATATCCTGCAATGGCATTAGTGTCTTTTAGTTCATACTACACAGAAACACTGCTGAATTCTGAATTCCAAAACTTTTAATTTAAGCCATTGGTTTGTCAGTTAAATGCTGATAAGACATTTCCTGCCTTTGCATATGGGCAGAGGCAGGCTGGCTACAAGATTTCAAATGCTGTGAGACCAGAACTCTTACACTGTGGCTGAAGGATGAAAAGTATCAGTACAGCAAAGAAGCAAAACCACCTGAGAAATTTAAGTTAAACTATCCTGTATGTTTGTGCTAAAAGAAATGTTTGTTTTGAACACAAGCCAATTACTCACATCTGTGACACTATGCCACCTTCTTACCTATGGTACTAATTGTTAAGGTAACTTAAGACTAAACACATGAACTTTTATAGCCTTTAATTTTATGCCTTTGGAGTGAAACTTTAAAATATTGAGATTAAAATATTCTGGGAATGTATTTTTCACTTTTTTTTTTTTAATAATAGTAAGATGAATCCCACTGTGGTTTATGTCAGTCTTGTCAAATTCTGTCATGTCAGCTATCAGAAAGATAAATGGAACAAAGAATGGAAACAAAGAGGTAGGTTACTGAGCAGGAGACAAATCAGGATGTATATATAGTGAGAGATAGAGAGGATGACATAAAAGGATGAAAGGAGAACTGACAGTACAGTATGGAGCAGAGGAGGTGAAGAAAAAGTGATGATATAATGAAAAAGGAACATAGCGCTATACAACAGTGAAAATCTCCATTAAGCCTCCTCCAGTAAACAGTCTAAAAATACTTTAATAACCTTAAGATGCTTAAAGATAGCTTTAGGTTATCTCAGTACAACTTTGTTTGACCTTTATTTGTCATCCACTTCTATCAGAAATCTTGGAGAACAGTCTCCCTATATCATATGCTATTCAAAGTTTATGCAAGGAAGGCATTAATGCATTGTTGGTGCTTATATCATCCTTGTTTTTAACACTGCAGTGACCCAACACATTGTTCATGATAGTGCCTCTTAGTGCTTTTCCCCAACCACAAAATGTCTCCCATGTCATTGCATCTTGTCCCATCTATTTTGTTTTACAAGATCTGTTAATTATGAACTATACTGTTAGTAAATACAAAGGAGATGATAATATAAACCACTCTTCAGTTTATGTTAAAATATCACACGGCAGTGCATGTGAGGTCCTTGCAATTATGAAGAGCAGAGGTTTGTAGTGTTACAACAGATTACTTGCTCCACTGAATATCCATGAAGTCCCTGTCACCCTGGTATCATAGCCCTTGTGAAAACCACGCTGCATACAGTGAGCTGTTATTACTGCTATTCCTCAAACAGGTGTTTTCAAATATTTCGATTGCTTGGATGGCATGTTAAAAGAAAGAAGATTTTGTAGATTGTCTTTTCCTTTCTTTGCTGACTGAGGAGCATCCCAGTGGTATTTACAGCAGCTGATTACATGGAAACATAATGTTAAGGAAGAGCATTTGATTTTTTTTTCTTTTTCTTTTTTTTCCCTCTCTCTGTTATTGACTGTAATTTAACAGTGAGAAGGAGGAAAAGCAGACTTGTGGTTTGTTACCATCCTGATCACAAGCAGTATGTATCATTGTGGTCCACAGGAATCAATTTCAGAACCACCCTCTAGGACTGAGCACTATAGAAAGAAATGTGTTGTCTGTGGCTGTTCTTGGATGTGAAGCTCCATGAAGAATTTAGATCTTTGTTTTAGAAGCAAAGCTTGTGACACAGTGAATACCAGTTCCCACTTTCCCGGAGGTGAATGTCCTGCACACAAACCTGTAATCACAGGCTTTTTGTACCACTGCCTATCAGGTATCATGGATCTTGGTCTTAGAGTATATAAAGTTTTTGCCATAAAGGTCTTTTAAATGTAATCCATAAATTTCAGTGTTTGCTTTAGAAAAGCAAGTCTACATTTATATGCACACAGGAAACAGTAAAGAAAGCTTTTTGCCCAGCAGAAGACAGGCATATTTTTACTCAGCGAGAAGCTAGAAGCATGCACCTCAGATGGGTTGTTGGAGAAGCTTGTTAGAAAAAAAAATCTTTATAGGGTACTGCAAGGAATCCACCATTGAAGAAAGGTGAAAAAAGAAATACACTGGAAAGCAACATAGAAACAAATCCCAGGATGTGGCAAGGGTGTTGAAGGCAAACAAGATGGGAAGAGAAGTGAAAAACAGAAAAACAGCTCTTTATCTGAGATTAATTTCTGCCTCCCACATGGGAATAAATATTATTTTCATACTTAATGGAAGTTCAAAATTCCTTCAAGATTCCTTTTTCTCAACTGAGGGCTAATTACAATTAATCTCATATTTTTCAATTCTCACATGAATTTCCTCCTGATAGTTGGCTTCTAGATACTGAAAGAAATGATGCCATTTACAAATCCTTTGGGGAGAAGATTCAGTAATTTATACTGCATTGATGTCAACTGTGTACAAAGAAACACTTGTAGGTTAAGGAGGTCAATAACCGAACCCCTTAGTTAATGATAAAAATATGGTTTTGTTAGGAGATCATAAAGCACCCCAGGGTAGCTGCCAGACATGTAAAATGTCTGATCATCCAGTCTTAGCATCTCTTGAAGCATTGAATGGTGTCATCTTTTTTGCCAGAAATATTTTTTCCAGATACCTGTCTTATAAGTTGTCACTAAGAGAAAAATTGAAAGGATCCACAGATAAAAACATGGTTTAGAAGATTGTAACACCAACTGACAAAATCTAAGAGACTGAAAATGCAACATAGGTCACAGCCTGTGTTTTTCTTTGCAGCAGCACAATAAGGCAAAATTCCGCTCCTACCATTGAACTTCCTGGCTTTTGTCATTTTTGTCATCATGTTAACACTGATAAGCATTCAGCAGTGCCAAAGGGGTGTGTGAAAATGATTACATAAATACAGTATTGCTATGCATATAATTAATATAATAACAGAAAATATGCAGAAGCTACTGCTGTACTTGACTTGTCTGACTTTCATTGGTTGAGCTAGAATCTGCACTTAGTTTCAAGTGTTAATATGAAGTGGGGATGAGGGAAATGTGCTAATTCTTGGAACCGTTGCCCTTCTGTAGAGTGACAAGGTGGAATTTTCTAGGATACTTGAGATTTCAGTCCACTAGTATGATTACAGCATGTTGCAATGCAAAGTGGAATTTCCTATTTAAGGATGTGTCTCAGGTTCTTAAGCCCCAGGCCAATGAAACCTGAGTGTACTGTGAAGGTGAAAATGTTCAGTCTCCAAAGTAAGAGAGCCATCCACATCAATTTGCAGCAGGCTAAGTGGCATCAGCTATGGGAGGCAAACTTACAAAATCTAGCTTAGAGAATTGTACTGCAGAAGTTACATAGTACAGAATGAAGAAATCTGAATAAACAAGTTAGAGGCTTGTAGCTAAAATACTCCAACACCATTAAGTCTATAGAAGCATAGGGCTGCAGTGGAGAAGATGACAAAGGAGTAGTGTCTCCTGCATAGCATTAAATAGTGTAGAATGTATTAAAGAATAAACTTGTTTGGTTAATACTATGCAGTAGCTGGGATTTACATCAGACCATATATTAGGGAAATTTGCGAAGTAAGCTTCACTTGTGGTATTGCAAAACTTTGAGATTTTACATTTGCAAGTACATGTACATATATATATATATATATATATATATATACATACACGTAGTCTGTGTGAATCTGCATCCCACTCCTCCCCATGAGATTCGCTGAGGAGTGAGCACCAAATCTAAAATAAAAACTCCCCAGAGCAGCCAAAATTGTCCTGGTACCCACCAGTACAATGACACTGATTGGGCAGACTGATTCAGTGCAAAGTAAAAAAAAAATGCCCCGGATGCTTCTCAAGTTTTATGGCTTCTGATGATTCTGTAAAAGCACATAGAATATGAATTTCATTATTATAGTGGCATCTGAAAGCATCAAAGTTTTCAGAATTCAGGTTTCATTTTGCCCTTCTGAGAAAAGCAATGCAAAAACATTGAGTTAAAATAGTCTGGGAGAAGACAATTATGTAACATTTATGGAAGAGTGCCTGAAATTGTGATAATACTGCATTTTCAAGAGAACTTTAAAATCTTCAAATAAGACCTGTTTGTGTTAATCTCATCTTATTTTCTTTCAAAATAAGGTTAATCATAGAGACAAAATCTGAAAACAGCTATTGCAGCCTTCAGTGTATTTAAAATGAGGTGTCAATTTACGTTCTCATAAAAAGGCATACAGAAGTGAAATCTGCATGGAATAAAAAAGGCAAATGGATGGAAGATGTTGTTAATGTTATTAGCTATACAGAAACCCAGATCCAGAGAAGCCCCTTTGTGGGAGAACCTGGTATCCAGATAGTGATCTAGAACCAAGTTTACTGCCAAGGTTATAGAAAATTCTGAACTTCCGGGAAGATTTTCTTCCAGCTTTAAGGAGTGTTAAACTCCAGATCTAAACTTAAGTGCTTCTTCCGTTCCTAAAATTTTCTGTTATTTGTTGTATATGTATAATAGTTTCGGCAACTGCATACTGATAGCAACTGTTGTTGAAAACATGTTTTTCCTTATAATAAGAGTCAATAGAACAGAAATCCTTAAAAATGCAATATAACATTTGATGAACCATGAAGTGACACCTGCTGGTGTCATCATAAATACCTGCTATAGTGGCACAAAGAAGCTATATTGACATAATTTGATATATTGGGTATATCCAAACACACAGCCCAGGAGAGCTTTTACTCACAGATAGTTTTCAGTGAATATATGCAAGGCTGTTTTTTCAGCTATAGAATTGAAATGGTATATATATATTTGGAAAATAAACTTATTGTTACAGGAAGAAAACACAACAGTGGAAAATGTCAATAAGAGAGCCTCTGTCCTCACTAGTATCCTCAGTTGCTTCTTTGCTGAAGAAGTTCACTGAGATGCTGAATACCTGAAGGTCTGCTAGGTTCATAACTTCAGGTTCCCACACTTTTTGTTTGCTTAAAAGACCAAGTTTTCAGGCAATAGATTTCAAGCACTTCTATTTAACTGGAAGCTAGGCATCATACATTTTTATCTTCTTATGAACAGTTTCAGTAAGACATTATATATAGCCACTTGGAAATATATGATGTATGTAGAGTTTGCTTATCTACAGTATTTTTCTCCTCCTTGGTGAATGTCAAGCTCAGCGTACACTTATGGATGCCAGCTGTTGTGGTGTTCCCTTTTAATAAGATGTTCTTGTCACTTCCCTCTGACATGTTTTGAGCGAATTGAAAGGCTGTTATGATAGTAGGACAATCTGTTCCAATATGGAAGAGTAGATGCTTTATATGGCAAGTTTGGGTTCTGGAGTACAGCATTATGATTTCCCTCTGTGAGAATTTCCCTGTGGTGATATGGAACTATAGTCATAAGCTTTGTGATTCATAAACTATACCTGGAATCTTGTGCAAAAATAGCTTAATTAGGAGGGCTGTCTGACAGATATACTAGACAATAGTATCACCACGAAAGCTAGCCAAGAATTTTGTGATCAAATGGCTTTTCATCATAGAAAAATGATTCATCAAACCTGAAACTTTCAGCGGAAACTCTCTCTTTCACCTTACCCTTTGCAGAAAGATTTCACAGGCTCAGGGTAGAAATAACAACAAAAATCATAAAGTTAGTCAACATTGCTATGACAAGGGAGTTCTTAAAAAAAGCCCCAACAGCCCTGGTTTGGGCTGGAAACTCAGCTCTTGGCCTTCCCAATGTCCCTTGTGTATCCTGACTTTTCTCCAGAGGGCAGGTATTTTGTGAAAATTAAAATACTGTGAAGCAGGGACCTGAACCTTGGTCTTCCATGCCCCTCATGACTTCTCACTGTAGTATACAGCAGTTTTGCCCTGTGATGGCACACTGGCTGCTGAGCTGCTTGAAAGGGACTCTGTCAAGGAGGCTCAGCAATGATGACTCGTGTTTTCATCTGCACTGAAGATTAAGGAGTTTGCACATTCAGGTGAACCCATTGGCATCCTTCCCATCTTCTTTCCCTCTCCTGCAGAAGAGATTGAGATGGGAATTTCCTGTCACCCTGTTATTCTTCAGCACATGCTTCTATTTTTCACTATCTGGTAAACATGCAATTCTTTGCTCCTGAGCTCTACCACAAGATTTATTCTCTAAGAAACCTGTGCGTATTGTGTTACCATGCCTGCAAGGAAATTCTCCAGGTGACAACCAACCTGTTGCTGCCTGTGCCAGAAAGAGAGTATTTCTTACTGAAAGCTGCTCTATTTCCTTGGGTGAGGATACCCTGAGAGGAAGAAATATGCATGTGAGTGATCTTGGGATAGCTGGGTTTTGTTGCCAGCATTAACATTGGAAAGCCTGGGCAAAGGAATTCTAGATTGCATTTTAATTTAAGCATTGCCTGCACTGTTCCTTGCAGCTCTTTTCATCACAAACCTTTATTTTTTTTAATTTCTTCTGTTAGCTCCTGAAAAAGCTATTTTCTCTCCTAATGTACTAATATAATTTCTCTCTTTGGAAAATCTTTTACCCTTTGTCCAAATCACTGTTGCTTCTTTCTGTTCTATAGGGGTCTTACGAATATGGCAAAAAAAAAAGAGATTATAAACAGTCTTTTCAAATGCAGTTGAATCTTGTGTTAAGCCTAATATATACTCAAATAAACATTGCTTCCCTTGCAGTCTCAGCTATCCTTCAGTCTAGTTGGAGAACTGAAGTGTAACACAAAATTTCTCAATCACAACATTTAGGGATAAGGAGATGGAAAGCATGTCTGATACTGAACTTTGCCTTTTTTGAAGGTAAAATAGATTTGACTACATCCATGTCTAACTAGATATTGTATTGTAAGACCTTTTTGTCACTTGTTTCATAATTTTTTCCCATGACTGGACCACACAACACATAACCTGGCAAAATATAACATTAGAGGAGAGATCATATTATTTATGCACAGGCAGCAACATGCACAGTTTTGTAAGTGTGTGCAAATAGCAAAACCTGTATTTAATAAGAAACAATGTGTTACAGAAACTAGTACAACTTCCCATCCACACAAGTGCTTCCTATAATTTGAGTCCAGTTATCGATTGATACATAAGAAGATCTTCAAGGAAAAACTTTATAACATGCTGAGGGAAGGAAAGCATAATTCCAAAAATAGGCTGCCAGGATTATTATTAGTGTTTTCCCAAAAAAAAATCATAACATCATCTGAAATGGAGTACATTTGGATTTTTTTATATTTGCCTCTGGGTTTTGTATATAAGGTTTTGTGCCTGAAGCATTTTGCATCACAGTAAGGACAAGGTATTTTTTAAAAAGGAAAGAGCAAACAGATTTTCACATAATACCTTCAATTCAATGATGAGATCTAGGAAAATCATCACATAGTGCAAAGCTCTCAATAAAAATCACAAGAGTTGATAATACAGCCTCCAAATAATGATTTTTTCTTTTCACTGCAGGTTTCTATCCTGATAGAAGAACATCTAGAGTTCAGATCCAGCACACAGAATAGTCTCTCTTGAATGCATGAGGTCTTTCCTAGCTGAGGCAAGAAAACTACTTATTATCACTTCCATTTACACTGCTGCAAAATATGACACTTTAATTCTTTGCAAGGATCTCATAAGACAGTCTCACAATATCTGTATTTGGTCTGCAACAGTAAATTTTGCTTAAGAAAAACCGTTGTTTTTTGGAATAAGTTCAGCTGCTTTACAGACTTTTTGCAGTCTAGCTGTTGGAGGAAGATTCTTGGGGAGGCTATTAAAATTTACTGTTTCAAAAGTGAACTCTATTGTATGTTTAACAGGTATTTTTAGCTTTCAAAACTATTTTTATTATTTCTCAAAGTCTAAATAATATATATTCAATTGGAGAAATTGTTTTGCTTACCACTGAGTGGATCTAGAATAACTCCATTCTCTTGAATAGTATCATTTCAGCATAAAGGAAAGCAGGATTATGTTCTGTATGTTTCTCAACTCATTGTGTTGCTGTATGTGTACAAATGTATTTCACAATTTTCCTAGTGTTAGTAAAGCGTATGTTTTTTCAGTTCAGTCAGTTTTGTTCCTCTTTCCTTTCTAAGCACATATTTACTAGTATCTGTAGTATTACTAGATATGGTATAGAGGTATTTTATTGTCTTCCTAATGTTAGCTGATATAGTAAGTATTTCTCGGTTATTGCAATACTGTATCTCTTTAAATATATATATAAAGGAGATATTTCACACTTCCATGGTTGGGAGTATTCTTCCATTTGTCTGCAATATTTCATTACAGTGCATTTGAAAGTTCCAAAATTGATTTTTCAGCCTATAATGTGCCTTTTACAGAACTTTCTTCGTTTTAATACTGATTTCACTGTATCTTTGCATCTAAATTTTTTGTAATTCCCATTTTTTTTTAATATTAGCTTTGGGTATGAAAGGAAGTGTTAATTCTTGCTCTTTGATGCTACTTGGACTTTCTAAGTTGCCTCTCCTAGTATGCTAACTTTAGTCTTAAATTGACTTAGAAGTCAGGAGGCCTCTGGCTGTCAGAAACCCCACAATCAACATTGAAAAATCTACCCATCAGCTTCTCTGTGATAAATCTAGGATTTGGCATTTTTTTTCCCACTCCTGCATTCCAGTTTTCATCTCCGTTGATTCCCCAGTTTCCTATTTCTTATTCACTACATCCTTCTTTACCCTTCAGTTCCTCTTCCACATGTAGTTCTTCTCTTTTTTTCCCATGACACATTACCCAATTACACTATTCCCTGCTTCTTCTCTTCTAGCCTGCTTTTCTGCTCCCCATTTTCTACTACAGCCACTTTTAAGAAATGCAGAAACAAAAGTTTGTATTTTCTACTAGGTGCACTTCAATATTTGCTTGCAAAGACTTCAGAGAGGTACTGACCATATTGCAGGAAGTATCGTAGTTAGGACTGTATTCAGAATAGTGGGAGAAAATGTCATGTCAGTAAAGGGGAAAGCCTCACAGATTTGCTTCAGGAGCTAAGTCCTAAGGAAACAAAGACAGTTGATGCACTTCTGGCAATCCTATAAGCATCAGGAACTCAGCTCATAATCTTCCACTCTGCAAAACATCCTTTCTTTCCTACTCTCAGTTTCTGCAGATAGTAAGGTAGAATGCAAAACAATAATGTTCTATGAGGAGGGGAAAGCATGTATGGACCACAGAGGGAGATGCAAGCTGATGTTTTTGTTTAAGGAGAAGGTATTTCTCTGGTGCTTTATTTTTTTCTTTCAATGCAGCTAATCTGACATTATGCTACATGAAATATAATAAATACTGAACTATTTTCCAAATTACTAGCAAAAGGGACTATTTTTATAATATTGCTTTCTATAACAGTATTTACCTTACTCATTTCTGCTGTGACATGCTGAAGGAAAGTGACATGTAGAGGGAAGGACATGATCAAACTTCTAAATTAGAGGTATTTAGAGTTGCAGATGAGGGTGTGTGAATCTAGTGCAATGGGCCTAAATTATCAAAATAATTTAGTCTAATTCTATGCTATGTCTGAACTTATTAGGTGATGTTCAGCTTAGTTCTCACAGAAATCTAAGAGCACATTGCTGTGAGCTTCTTATAGTAGTTCACTGTTGTTTATATAGGTATTTCTCTGGGTTTCTTTTTGCCATGAGTCACTATGAGTCTGAAAAGAAGGCTAGATGCAAGTGATGAGTAGACTGAGCAACGACGTGATTTTTTTCCATTGTGTTGTTTAAACCCATTACACTAAACTTACTACAAGATTTCATTCCTGAAGTCTGATGGTATGTGAACTCCACATTTATAAGGTGTAGGTCATACAGTATGGCACTGAATATTAATTGATCAGTGTAAGTTATAAATATACCCCTTGGGAATATTAATTATTTTAGAATATATACTAAAACCCCAGTTTTGCAAAGACCAAAGCATCTACTGGATTTGTTCTAAGTCACTGCATGGAGTTCAGAGAAATTACTTGCAGCCTATGCATGTATTTTCTTTTTGCTAGATCAGGGTCTCCATTAATACTTTGCAGCAACTGCTTTAAAGCAGTTCTTCTAACTTTTAGAAGTATCTGAGAAACTATTTAGCATATGGGACAGATAGAAAAAGAAACTTAAAATTCTTTGACTATGGTTATCAAATATTTAGTCGGAGGTGATAGATTATTTGTTCACCTCTGATTATTATTAGAATAAAAGATTTTAGCTACAATTTCACAAATAGTAGAAAAGAATATAATTCTTAATAGCTTTATCTTGCCCTGAAGTTATGAAGATACAAAGCAGCGCCTCTACAATTGACACTACATGCAGTGGAAAATAAAACCTACATGGAGTATGTTTGGCTAGGGGAAATAGGTATCAACAAACCTAAGTCTTGATTAGCAATGTGCAAAAAAGATTGAAGTGAGTCAAGACAATTATTAATTATGATATAGAATTATAGTCTGGAGTTAGTTCATGATGATGCTATGTAGAGGAAAGATATCATATGAAAAGTAATTTTATTACCTCTGATACAGCATTCTTGCAGAAGATCTCATTTTATACCAGGAAATTAGAATATGGAGTACTATTATTAACAGCTTAATTGAGTGTAAAGAGCTTAAAGAACTGCAGACTTTTAGGACAAAATTCCAGCCAGGATTTTAAATAGAACTATGCAAAACTGCATAGTTGAACTCTCTGAACGTACTTAGAGGGCAGACTGAAATGTAAGATTTCCTTAGCCAATTTGGTTCTGAAGGCTTTCATGGACTGCATGGACACAGTGGACTAAACACAGAAGTCTGCTAGAGTTTGTTCTGATTTTGACCTGTATATATACATGCATATATGCATATACTCAACAACACAACTGATATCCAGGAAACAGAGATAGAGGGATCTTTGGAAAAGGGTGTGTCTTTTTTCTCTTGAATAGTATTTGTGGAAAAACTAAGAAATAATGTTTTGCTGAAAATCTGGGGTTTAGGCAGAAATAGTTTTCATTTACTAATTCTGTCTTCATAATGGGGCACATTAATCATAGCTGTATGGTAATTAACTGAAGTCATTCAAGGTTATTTTTGCCTAATAATTTGACCGAAAAAGGGAAGCCCTGCAGGATCAGAAGACATTTTGCTACAACATGGATGCTTTCCTTAGGTCAAATGTTTCATTGTTCTTTCTTGCTGTATGTTACTTTGTTTTTACACTCAGAAAATGAGGAGGGAGAGAATTCCTAAAGCAGACTTGTCAGTTAGAAGTGTAGTATTTTAAATGGCATCTTTATTGCATCTAAAAGCATGCACCTACCTTAAAGTGAACTGCAAAGCACTGAAATGGAAAGAGCTCATTAGCTGGGGTAGAAAGTGTAGGTGCCTTCTGACAAGTGCTGTGGGATTGTTAATGTCTAGAAGTGGAAGGATTTGGTTTTGCAACTCATCCAATACAAAGAGTACTTCCTTAGTTTAAGGCAGCTGGAGAACTTGGCTCCTTACTTGCCACAAGACTTGTAGATGTGTGCTGTGGGAGTGCTCCTGTTTGGATGCTGACAATGTAGCTTGCCTTGCTGATAAGCCCACAGCTCAGACTGATACTGCCTGGCTCTATATAATTCAGAGAGGTGCAAGACATTTTCAGGTTTGTTTGTCCTCATCCTTCATGGAGATGTAATTATTTCTTTTTGGAGTAGTTAAATCCTTTTTGCTCTAATTCAAGAGTTAAAAAGAAACCAAAACCAATACATCGAACAAGTAATGATGATTTCTATCAAGGATTTGTAACATCCTATAAACTAAAGGAAATGAGAAAAGTGAAAATCAGGCACATGCCAAATTCAGAATAAAATCCAGTGGTTTTTTGAGTTCTTAAATTACTAATGTAGAAAAATCTTAGGAAGAAGCTGACTTTGTACAGAACATGGATGGTATATTTATGTTTATGATCAGAGGAACCTTAGTTCATGATCTCACAAAATATTTTTTCCTGTAGACTTAGTTCTTTGCCACTTTAACATTAGAACAAAAAAATGCTGAATTGTAATAGTATGTTTGAATGAAATATGCTTTATTGTATCAAACAAAAACCATTGAGGTGACACAGAAGCCTGTGCATACTGAAATCTGTCTACCAGAGTTTGAATCACTCAAAGTTTTCACACCCATGCCAGCATTCTGTTATGATTTTTGTTTTAGTTTACATCCTACTGTAGTTCTAGATGAAACTATGGGAGAAGTTAAAAATCAACATTGCGTACAGCTCACAGTCTTCATTGGAATATGAATAAGTGTAACCTGTATATAGGACAGGAGGGGGGGAGGAGGGGAAGGGGGAGTCTAGAAAGTAAAAGTGGAGACAGATATTGTAGAAATTGTAGTGTATTATAAAGGAAAGGCAACGCATCTAACAAATACTGAGAGTGGATCTGTTTGAAGCACTGGGAAAGAATGCTTTTTCAATTGAAAAGGAAAGCTCTATCTAAAGCAAAATAAATGTTAAAACCACTGTACCATTATAAATGATCTTATAAATGAGAGATGAAAACACCTGGGACCTGATAAAGACTGTATAGAACATAGGACATAGAAAAATATACAAAATATGAGATAGAGGATTTAGCTTACAAATGCCTATTAGACTGACAAAACAGAAGCTCTGAGATACATGGTTTTCATACAGGCAAGATTTCTTGGAGAAATAATATATTTTATCCACTTATGATATGGGGAAAAAAAGAAATAACCTTTCTCAAACACGTAAGTACTTCATCAGAACTGGAATAGAAGCATGAAACAATAGCTTGCTATAATAAATGTGTGGCTTGTGTTAAAAATGCTGAGCCTCAAAAAGACACCCTGGCTCAGGTTTGCTTTAGAAGTAGCTGAAATTTAGCTAAATCTAAGCACGGATGTCACAGAGCAGGTACTTCTGTTTTCATGTGTAAAATAGAAGGGACAAAATAAGTTTCATTACAAACTGACAGACTTTCTTTTCTTCATGCTTTTTGTTTTGACTTTGTATTATTTTATTTTGAGTCATTTTCCCTACTTTAAGAAAGGGGAAAAGCTTTAGAATTCATGGCCAGAAAAGATTTTATTTCTTTATAAAATAATAAAGTTGGGAGACCTTTTTAAAATGGCTTGTGTTTCTTTTGTGGTTCTTTCTGTAAATATTCCAAAGTGGTGAATAGTCTTAATGCACCTACTTCGATTACAGTTGTCTGGCAGATGCTTTTATGGTGCTCTTGCTCAGCTGAGGTTACTGGGCTTTTAGATATCTGCTCAGATTCTGTAGAGAATTAGAAAAATGTAACATACATTGTTTCATAGTCATACTCACAATGAACAATACAGAATATCACTTACAATTTAAGGATTTATAAAACAGAAAGCTTATTTAACTCCCTTGCTTCAGTGGATATTGAACTTACAGCACCTTTTGATAGTGCATTTTATGATTCTTCAGACTAAAATGTGACAAACCACAATATTAGACATTAGAACTTCTTTTTCATGAGTATACTGGAGTTCAGGCAGCAATGTTTATTTGTTCTCTCAGTACCCAATTACAAAACTGTATAAAACACTGAAAGTAAAAGAAGAACAAAATCTATTTCTAGAATAGTACTTTTTTCCCTTTTTTACAAACAAGCAATCAAAAACCCCATATTGCAGTTGAATTAAAATTCTGTATTTTTGCCAGAATCACTGTGTACATGTTGCCAAAAATGCCAGAAAGTCAGCCTAATTTTCAAATACAAGCATCTTAATAGAATATCCAAATTGCACATTTGGGTACTTACATGGATGCTTAGATGTGTAAATGATCACTCTGTGGATCTAAGTGCTGATTTGAGCATACATGTCTGAGATTTAGACATGCCATTAAAACATCCATATTTGATATTGGGCCCACAGTGTGCAAGTGTATTATTAATGTTTAAATAGAGCAGGAGCATATGAGCCAACTATGCATCTTATACAATACTGGGTAGCTGAGTGCATTTCTAACGCATACATGTTGTATATAATAAAACAACACCACTGAGGCTCCCTGTAAATGTACAGACAATGCTTTGAAGTACCTTGGGTAGGAAGAACATGAAATGTCTGCACTATAAAATAAAAACAATTTCAGGATACGCTTTTACTTCTAAATGCGTGCACTACAATAAAGTTAGGAATATAAATATAGCAATAAACATTGAACCTTATTTTTGCTGTGCATAGTTCTACTAGAACCTGAAGAAAGGTCACTTATTGCAATAAAGATGTTCATGGTTTAGGATGCTCCCTAAGCAGCAGTTGCCCAGTGTATTGGATATTAAGCATTCCAGACATACCAGACAAACAACCTCATTCAGTCAGGAATTCATGTCTCTACCAAGCTTTTTCATGCCTTCCCCTCCTGCTCATTGAACAATCTTCTTTTATGATTCTGTGGGGCTTTTCAAGCTTTCTTCCATGCACCCTAGCTTAAGCATAATCTTCTGAGTTAGAATCACTTCAGGCATAAAAAACCACAATTAGGCAGGAAAAAATAAATGCAATCAATCCAACCTGCAATCAATCTGAGCACAATGTGAAAATCTTTGTTTGTTTTTTAATTCCAATGTGCATAAGTGGTTAATGTTAAGCTTGGAGGTGTAATGAAAGGACAAAAAAACTGTGACAGACTTGAATGTGATTTTAAATGGAAAAATGTAAAAAAGGAAAATGGAAAGGTAAAAAAAAAAAAATCCCAAAAAATGTTTGCAGAAAGACTGGTCTTGATGAAGTAGGCACCTGAAAGCTCTAGCACAGACATCCAGGACTTGTATTTCTACAGAAGCCTTGAAGCACATGGATCCTTCGGGCAGGTGGCCTAGGGGCCTGTTGGATGGAGCCCTGCCTGGGGATAGAGAAAACTGGTGGCTCTTCCTCAGCTGCTGGGTCCCAACATGAGAAGAATCCCACCAACTTTGCTTAGAGGAGATGCAGAAATCCTCCGAATTACTTTCTTTTTATCTGGAATGGAAGTGGGAAGGTAGAATTCTATCAGGCTTTTCCTGAGTATGTTCAAAGCAGGTACACCTTCTGTGATCAAAGGCTTCCTGTTCTCCGTTTTTTGCAGAATCAGAGCGAGAACTGAAATATGCATCAAGTATGAAAAAGCAGATATTAAAATGCTTATGAAAACAAGTGTGGACAATGAAATGATAAGGAAGTGTGTAGGAAAACATCAGTCTTAGCATTAGTTAGGTAAAAGGAAAAATGATCATCTGAAGCAGACTGGAAGCAAGCACACAGGAGAAGAAACACAACTATTTTTCTGCTGTGAAAAGATCTTACTTTAGTCACACCCAGCTCAAATTACAATAGAGTGAAACAATTTAGACAGATTCGAGTTACAATTATCTTAAACAATCATACAAGTATAAACTGAGTTAACACTCCAGCATTTGAATCAATGAACTCAAACTAGGGGTAATTTTTCTACCATTCAGTTTATGGTAATTGGGAATAAGCAACGATTTTTAACATTTTCTGATACAAACCTACATGCTAAAATACACTACAACTAATTTCAGGCAATAATTTTTAAAAAAGGTTGGCACTTAGCTATTTTGTTCTGTACAGCTTGCATGATATTTTAATGCCATCAGGTAACACAGTAAAATGTATTGCAAAGCCATATTCAGTTCTGGTGCAAATGAATACAAGTTTTGAGTTGTTTTGCATATTTAAGACTTGATAGGTCAGGTCCATACTCTTCCCTGTACTTGAAAATAATGAACATTTATTTTGTCACTGAAGAAATTGTCATCATTTACTTTGCATGAAGGTGTAAAGGAACTCAATGGTGAACGGTAGCTCTGATTAATAAAACTTTAAAATTTGCTTGAGAAACACTGACTTAAGAAGTAATAGCTGTTGCTGAAGAAACATTGTATGTCAATAAAAATAATTACCTTTACATTACAGTATTATGAATTTAAAGTTAAGCATCTATGTCTCAGGTAGGACAAGTCCCAAGAAAGTAATTTAAGTATAAATTAAGGATTGCACAGTTTGTATGATTTAAAAATAAGTGCCTGACTTTATAAAAGGATTATAAACTGCGTGAACATGAGAGTAATTCTTCAAATATAGAAATGTGACACAGTAAAAGAGATTTAATAAACAAATGAATCTTACTTACAATCATACTATATGAAACTGTTCTGGACTTTTACTCATTTTCATATTTCATGATTTTTCAATTTACTGGTGCTACTGAAAGTTCAAAAAGGCTGTCAAAGCTTACCTGTTATACGTAACTCATAACTTTCTTAAGTCAAATAATAAGTGTTATAATATTTTACATGTTCACAAACTACTTTTTTGGAAGGATGATAGGATTTTTGGGATTAAAAGTTTGCTTAAATACAATCCACAACATGGATAAGAGTATTGCTGAATCTTATAAACCATGTCCTGAGGACACTCACCTGCAATGGAGGAGACCTATACTGAAGTCCTCCCCTCCACAGGTATTGTCTGAACATTTTCTGCTTTTAATATCTTGCAAAATAGTCAATAGTTTTAAGAGACAGTAACAGGATGGCTTTAAAACTTCTGGACAAAAGTTGAAGGAGATGATGCAGCGAGATTCCTGTCCCCTGAAGCAATGCATTCTTTTGTTTAATGGTGTGAAAACATCCAATTCTTAGCCCTTGAAGCCAAAGGTTTTAAAAAGATAAGAAATGTAGAGGTGAACTGTTCTGGTATAATAATTTGTTGGGGTTTTTTTTGCTTTTGGTAGAAACTATTAATTAAAAATTACTCATTTGTGCATGGCTCAGACCCAGAAAAATTATAAATTCCTTTTTTCCAAAATATAAGTAAAATGCCCTGTTCTATTTGTATCTTACAGGTTGGGAATTGCCAATATCTTCTCTAAATGTGATAAACTGGCCAATAATAGAATTCAGCTAAATACGTTCTTCCTGTGCTTGTCTTCCTTGAAATAGAGACAGTTTGCTCTCTGTTTCCTGAACACTGAAGATGGGCTGTTATTGCTACAAAATTTGCATTCTCTAAAGTAGGATTTCTGCAGTTCTAAAATACAGGTGGTATAAAACAAAATATACTGTGAACGTGTTTCAATCTGAAAATGTTCAATGCATTAGGCATTTTTCAAATCAATCCAAGTTTTATGAGGATTTTTTGTTGTTGTTTTGGCATTTGAACACAGAGATGAAAATTTGTCTCATCTATTACATTAAATGCTTGTGTTCTGCACTCATCTCTGAAAGAAACAGATTGTGAATAGTTTTCTTTGAACAGAAAACATGTTTGTGGGCCTTGATCATATATGACTCCTCTGCAACATGCTTTGCAACACAAACTGTACTGCAATTAGCAAACAATGTAGTCTGATTCTGCAAGGAATATTAAACACAATTAAAGAGAGGAAAACAGCTTCTTTAAACTTCTAGTCAGTTTATAAAAACCTGGCAAATCCTTTGAAATGTCAATAGTCCAACTTAACGTTGCGTGAATAACCAAAGTTGCATAAGTGATAAAACTTGATGAATATTAATCCGAATTAAGCACTATGCATGGAAGCCTCTTTATTCCACCTGAGACTTTTTTTCAGTGAAATACTTCATTATAATGAAAATTAATACTTTTAAAGATTAATCTGAGGGAACAGAGAAGTAAAGGTAGCTTTTTATTGAAAATTGGTCTGTTTGCAAAGCCTGTTGTTAGCAAAGCAGTAGCTTGAATATATGACATATTCAGATGCAATCAATCCACTAATTAATTACTAGATGCATTTGAGTTTAACTTTTAGATTTTTTCTTCTTTTTTTTTTGCTTTTGGTTTCCTTTGGGTCATAAAATTGGCAGTGTGTTTTGTTTACTCACATTTTAGCAACAGATTTGTATTTCAGAAGGCAACTTCTCATCTCTATTTTTGTCTTTCACAGTGTGTTGGTTCCTTCTGGGGGACGGGATCCAAACCTTCTTCCAATTGAAATTTTTTCTGGATGGTTATACTCCTGTTCTTGTGTGGCTGACCTTCAGCGCCATATATAAAAAGTAATAGCTATTAACCTTATGGTAATTGCTTTTTTTTTTTTTTTTTTTCCAGGCATCTTCCATGCCTTCCATACCTTTGGCTGAATTTTAAATTGTGATCACATTTTGGCAAGTTAAGATTGCTTGATTGCAGTCTATTTAATAAGCATAAGCTACCGGAGACAATTTTACTCCTTTAACTAATTTCATTATTGCATGAATTATTTAGTAGAAGCTATATCTTCTGTTGATTTACAACAATAATTCTGCTATTGACATTTTCTGATTCTTAAATACTCTTATTACTCAATGTTCTTTGAAGACAGTGTATTTGTATGGAACATACCATGTATGCCCATGTGCAGATATAGGTGATTGTTACCTTCAGATCTTTTCAGTCTGAGATTGAGGTTATGACAGAACCATTTCTATGTTCAGGGAACTTTGATCATTTCTTCACCTAGCTCAAAGAGTTGTTGGTTTTTTTTTCTCATGCTTTTATCTGTGCTTGAAAGTTTTGAAGCCCTTATATTGGTGAATATATAATATTTTCACGTTGGGGTGGGGAGGAACTACTGGGTGTTATACTGCCATCAGAATGGTGTAAGTGTTCTTTCACAAGCACAATGTATGTATGCAAGATTTTCTTGTAACAAACAGCTAAATAGGCAGACAAGTCCAAAAACTCTGTCAGCTGCAGAAGGATATTAAGAACTCTAAAAAAAAAAAAACTAGTTTGGGCTGCTAGTCAAGTCATTACAATGCTGACAGCCTATGTAAGGCTGGGGAAAATGATACTTTAGACATAATTACTGATTCTTCAGAGATATGGCCCATTATCTCCCACACTCTTTGGACTTTATGCAGATTTGACAATATTACTTTATTTACCTGAAAATGATGCACTTTTAACTACACCTCTGCTATATTTCCCATTACACTTGTTGCATCTAATTTAGCTCCTCTTCCCTCTGCCATAATTGTAAGCAGATGGAAAGTGCATTTGCCTCTGTGGATTTGAATCAACATTGTCTGTCTTGCTTAATACAGGGAAAAAGATAAAGCAAGAAAGAGAGAGTAGTACATGCTGAGTGAAAGTGCACAAAATCAAAACCGACAGTTGGGTATCTCTGTCTGATTGAAGGGTCCCAGGGAATGACCTATCATCTTGGATTAGGTCAGACCTGGAGACAGAGTCAGGGCCCTGTTATTCTGATTTCCAAGGCTGACAATATTGCTAACCTTACTGTTTACATCACACTTATTGCTGAATTACTGCTGTGTCATAACTGCCTCACTCCCACAGAGCAGCAGGCTGTTGGGTGGCAGACTGGAAAATAAAAGGAAAAATCTGGGAAAAAAAGGGGAAGTTGTTAAAAGATGGTTCAAGAAATAAGGAGAAAACCAAAAGCAGGAGAAAAAAATGCAAGTAAAAGCCAGAAGTATTTAACTGAGAGAAGGAACATCAATTGAATAGTTAGATAGATTGTTAGGTGACTAAACTGTCTGACTGTTAAAAAATATACCATTTGTCAATGAGAGAAATATAATCAGTAAGGGCCTTGGAGAAAGGAGAAAACATGGTTGGAGAATTTCAGGTTGCCTTGAGACACTTTACCATTGAGTGAGAAGTCTTAGTTTCTTTTTATCTTGTTTCAACAAGCTACAGCATTTCATACGTGATTTGGATGAGTGTGCAGCATGACTAAGCTATATCAGGGCATGGGAGTGAAAACTATACCACCTTGTATGAGAAAGGAGGTATAATTTGATTGTTGAAGGGAAATTTCTCAAAGCTGAATTGCGGGAGGTAGTAGCTTTAAAATCTTCTAGAACTGTTTGGAAAAGCCATTGGTATATTTTAGTAGTCTAAAGTATCTGTGCAAGAGATGTTTTATTGCTTCTTTGGAGAAATTTCCTTTGCACTCTACATTTCTCTTTCGTACTCTTTGCTAGACAGAACTTGAAAAGAATTGTGAGTACTTCTTGGTAGTAGAGCTGAACTTTGAGAAGGAAAAAAGCTTATGAGGTTAAAGCTCAAACCTGGGGAAAAATGTTTTTTAGAAGAGGTATTCCTGATTCTGATCTGAATTGCACCACAGATATATGACAAATTTATTTATATGGCTGTTCAAGACCTTTAAAACAGAAGTAATTTCTTCCAGAACGCAGAAAACTAAATAGCTTTTCTTTTCCCAGAAAGCAGGTAATACAATGGTGAAAGAAATAAGATTACTCATGGGAGACTTGTTACCTAGAATAACACACCGATGGGTGGTAGGAAGAATTAATGACAGAAAGAATGATATGACAGCTTAGGGATTTAAGACAGACGTTTTGTTTTTTGGTTTCTTTTTTTAAATAAAGAAAGGACAGGAGGTCATTTAGTGCTTTAAAAAGATCTGCAATTTCCTCAATGTATAAGTCAAATACATCTCATTTTGCTGGATTTTCAGCTGTCCAAATAAAGAACTAGAATTTAAAACAAGCAGAAAGTTATCAAATGTTTTCATAATCAATATTAAGGAAAAATCTGAGTTTGCAGGATGTGGCTGATATCCTGTTATTCTTTTACACTCATTAGCTCTAATATGCTTCACAGACCACTGAACTAGCACACTCACTACAATACTGTGCATTTTTAGCCTCTGTTTTATTTTTTCAGTCTGTCTATTCTCTGTGAGCTGAAGTGCTTTCAGCACAGCTGATCATGCTCTTAAAATGCCATCTTTCCTGACCTCTTGAACCTTTCATAGCTGCTCTCCTACCTCCTTAAGATCTGCCTCCCAAAGAGCTGCCAAAAGGAATTCTTATTCATCCCTTGATTGGTTCTTCCCTCTCTGTTACAGAAAACAAAGCTGATTCCCTTGTCTGTCATCTTTTTGTGTCCTTGCACTGGTGCTGTCTTAAATTCAGACAGCAAGTCTTTTGGACCAGAGTTCGTCATTTCATCTGTTTGTGCTCAGGGCCTCTCCAGGTTAGAAGCTACTCCTTCGCTAGGTTTCCTAGGCATTTTGGTAATGCAATGTATTAACAACACTCATAAGTCTAAGGTCTTTTCCAGTCCACAGGAAAGGAAAATGAATACAAATAAGTAAATGGGCAGCTGAAAATAAGACAAACCTCCCAAGTAACAAGGAAGTGGAAAAAAAATGTACTGACTGTGTAATTAAGAGTAGAACCAAGTGGAAATAACTGCCTTCAGAATATATTGTAGAGTATAACTCTTTATTGACTTCATCTATATATATGTCTTAGAAGGCTCCAATTGCTTGTTACCAGAATAAATTTTTATGAAAAAGGTGATGTGATTTACAGAAATCCTTTAAAAAAAATCCTGTTACTTTTTAGTTGAAATATTGTCACCTCTGTTGAAAAGTAGTATACAGAGATATCCCAGTTTTTCCAAAGCTGTACCTTTCCCTTTTCTTTTATTTTTTTTTCTTCCTTCCCACTCCCAAAACTTACATTAGACTGCATCTGAAGAATTACGTTCACAGGATGAGGCATTCTGTTTTGCAGATTTTGCTCTACAGGACATTTTCTGGATCAATGACTTCCTCAGGAGAGTGTGTGCATATTTACGAAGTCTTGTCCTGTCTACTGCAGCAACCCAGAAGCTGAACATACTCTACAAATGAAAGAAATGCAAGCTTTAAGTACAAATGAAGGTTTGCTGTAGCTAGAGCACCCTGATACTGGAAACAGGTTACCAAATTAGTCAAGCAGCTGAAAGTGCCACCTTTTTGCTAACAAAATATCACTGTGGAAGCAGGCTAGTGGATCATTGACTGACAGAAAAAAGTATAAGCCAAGACAATTAATTAAGTAGTCGAGAGTAAACTCATTCCAAATGTTTGCAATAAGCAATATGACTGAGTGTGTAGAAGCAGCATTGCATTTAAACCCCAGATACTTATCAATACTGGTAGAAAGCACTCCAAGAAATTGGATGTTGTTTGTAGTGGATCATTTCAGCAGTGATTCATCAAATGCTATCACATATATCTGACAGAACTCAAAACTGGCAAATGTTCTAATGGAATATAATAACAACGATGAGTTGTACATTTGTAGCACTTAGTAAAAAGAATTCCAGGATTGACAAATTGGAGTAGCAATGTTGGCAGACTTAAAATAAAGCATTTGTACAGTATATACAGTACTGAGAGATGTGGAATAGATTCCAATATGAATTGCAGAGAGGTTCCTTAACATCTTTCCAAAGCTTCATGCCAAGATGGTGCCTGATTTTTATCCTGTCACTCACAAACTCCTTTGCATCTGTTGTTTCAACGTGTGAACAGTGACCCGGTTCAAGCTGCTGCTAAAACTTAAGCATTAATTAATAAGGAGAAAGCTGGTTGATGGATAATTAAGAGCAGAGTAGGAAATTCTGGACAATGTATTTGCAAGACTGTACTTGGAAGAGAGATGTAGTGTGGCTTAAGAAAAATAAAACCATTTTGAAATGAGATATTTCAGCAGAAGTACCACACATTTCAATCAGCATGGAAGGCTTCAACCTTTCACCTTCCTAGGAAACTTCACTGTAATCATCCCAACTGCTGGACTGGCCTTGTACTTGACTCGAAGTTGCATCTCCTCTCTCAAGGTCACATAATCAAAAAGCATTTTTAAAGGGCCTTAGCTCTTCAGTGCTACTTATAATAACAGGTCTACAAGAGGTATAACTCCTAATCTGTCTCTTCATGTAGACACCCTTATTGTGAAATTAACAGAGGGGCTCCCTTACACCAGTATGCCTGGAGCTCTCAGCTGAATATTAAGCTTGTACTGCAGGAAAGTCCCCTTTCATCACCAAGAATTGCTTGAGGCACAAGACATGCACAATTTCTATGTGGACCTGTTGTCTGGAACTTGTCTTAAATCTATTTATCAAATACATTTATTTCTTTGTGATGTCTTCTAAGAAGACACATTATGTTGTGCTAATCCATTGTCCTTTGCCATTTTGTGCCTATTAGAAATTCTTCTTTGAAATTATTATCTATTTTTTACCTTCTCTTTTCTTATATCTCTATGGCTGAACACAATAGGGCAGCAATCCAGATCAGAGCTTTCCACAAAACAAATGTAGTCTCATATGTAGCACAACAAAAAATATTTTGTAATTTTGTATATCTCTGAAGAGATTCTTTTTATCTCCTGTTTACTTCACTTTAAAATACAGTTTTACAAATGAGACTATCTGATTTATTTTTTTGAACAGTTGAAGTTGATCAAGTTAAGTGGAAAAATTGTAGCTATACACACACACACAAATTAGTTTACATTTATTCAGGTTTTGATTGACATGTAAAATCACATTAAGTAATGATTTCACTCAAAGGTACTAAATACAGAAAAACTACCAGCCACAAATCTCTAGGAAATAATTCCAAGCAGTTTTTGATTAATAACCATTAGTTTACTACACAGATGCCAGAACACAGGAAGGCACAGGTATCAGAAGGCATAAGAAAGGCTCTAGGATTATGAGTGAATCAGCCATATTTACGTGATCACATGATACCAGGACACAGACAGTGGTGGAAAATAGGATTTTTTGAGAAACAGCCCTATGGACTGCAACAACTGCTTCTTAAACCATTGCTGCTGCTTCCTTCATAGATCTCAGTCTTAAGGAATAAAGAAAATAAGGTCTGACCACATTTATCAAAAATCCTCCAATTAAACTCAGCAAGTCCTTTTACGGCATATTCCTCGAGCAGTGCCATACAAAAACATCCACACACATGTTATAAAAATTAATTTCAGGAGTGAAAGGCATAAAAATGCTATCAGAAATAAAGATGTGGCATATCTGAAGAGAATGACTGTCTATGTACTTTCATCTTCTTCACTTATTTTCTTCTAAGTCCTAGCACTCCATTTTTAAACTTCACTTTCAACAAAAATGCCTTGATGGCCATTAAATATTGAATATATTCTGCAAGGAGGATGGTTTCTCTTTCTGCAGATGATGAGGTCTGGCAGAGCTAATTCTGATAGTCACATCAATGTGATCTTCCTCAAGCATTCCTGCAGCCTGCCAGCATGGAAATGTGTAATTTTACATTTGAGATTTATGTTTGAGTACAATTTACATTCCAAAAGGTGAGTGAAAAATATTTTTTTATTCTGTTTATCTGAGGAAAATACAATCATTATGTTACTTCAACTCTTTTTCAGGTCAGTACTCAAGCTTTCTTTTGTGCAGCCTAGTGCTTGCTCTCAGATTTGAAGCAGCTGGGTGATATTTTGGCCACAGATGCTGGGTTCCTGCTGAACTGAGCAGAAGCAAGGAGCCAGGAGCTGCCTGCTCAGAGAGAAGAAAAATCCCACCTCAGTGGAAAGGCTCTGGTTTGCAGAAGGGGCTGGATTTTCTCCCTGGTGACAGCCAGAGGCTCATGAATCACAGCTCCCTCTGTAACTTTGCCATAGCTGAATGGCAGAGAACTGGCCCACTGCAGCATGCCTCTGAGCTTAGCAAGGTGCAATGGGCCCTCAATTCAGACTGGGAGAGGAGCGGATCTGGAACCTGCTGTTTCACACAGCCTGCAAAAACAGAGAAGTTCCTGTTCAGCTCCTCCAGGACCCTTGCACGAAACCCCCTTGCAAGGAGGGGCAGAATCATTGCAGTGTGTTGGTTCGTCATCTTGCCTCATTGCTAGCAGCTCTGGCCAAGGGTGCCTTGTATGTATCAAAGAAAGTTGCTCTTCCCAAGATTTGAGTAGGCATGCAGCAGGTAAGCATTACCATCCCAGGGCTGGGAGGGTTTCTGTTTCCTTCTCCTTTCCTTGAGCAACAAGGTGAGAACTCACATAATTAGTTTTATTCATGCTTCTGTAACTCAGAAGTAACTCCTGTAAGGTCAGTAAAGGATGAAAACTGGGAGCATCAATTCCTGAGGCAGTTAGGAGGCTGGGCAAAATTAACCCCTCCCTGCAAATAGTACTGTCTCGGAACAGGATGTTTCTTTATAATAAACATAAATGGAAAACTTTATTATTTGCACAATTTTTGTAAAAATTCAATTTGAAAACAACATGACTCAGTGTTTATAACTCTGACAGGTATGTTCTAAGAGGTGAAATTACTTATTTTGGTCCAAAATTAAAATTGTTTTTTTTATTTTGTAATTCAATTTGGAAACTAGAATTGGTATCTGTTGTGTGAAAAGTGATAATTCTTTTTCAAAATACTTCATAGCTTAAAAAGAAAGATAATATTGGTTGAGAACTCATTTAGCTTTTTATAACATTTTTATTTCTAAACTGCTTAAATACTACAGTTGCTTGTGCAAACTTCTCTATGCATTTGACTGAAAGGTGCTGATGATATAAAGCAGAAAGCCTTTGAAGGGTACAAAAAAAAATCTTTTCAACAGTTCTGTTCTATCAGCCTGCAACAGGATGGGCTGTTGGGTTAGGGTGAAAACAAAATATACTGGAAAATATACAGTTGCATTCATTTCAAATAACCATAATCACGTAAGTTTGTAATGACATGTAATCAAAATATGATTTTGGAGAGGTGAAAAATCTAGTGAAAAATCCTTTTCTTGCTGAAAAACATAATAATACAAACTGCATTTAATGACAATCAAGATGCAGCTGGATAATGATTTGATGTGCTCTTCCATAACTATTTCAAGGTGTCAGCACATCTGAATATCATACTTTCTATGGGAGTTATTCTTCTATAACATTGCTGATGTCAAGGTGAAGGGTTTAACCTATTTGCTGAATTAAGAACAAAAGGAATAAATTTGTGTCCATCGTCTGCTGGAAATGGAAGACCTGTGGACTGCTGACAGGCACTGTTGACAGCATGGTGAGAGGCAAGAAGTTAGAAGGAAGGACTGCAGTTGTCTGTCCTCTTAACATCAGGAAAAAGGAAAGTCAGAGCACTGTGTAGCTGGTGCTGTGTTCTACTCCAATCCTGACTGCTCCCTAGCATGGATTTTGTTTGCTTATTTCCTGGGATTTGAGGGACTTTACAGGCTTTGACATATGTCTGTAGGTCACTCACTCTTCAACTACTGCCTCCCAGAGAAAATTATTCTGTTCAAAGCTGATATGGACTTAATTCTTGAAAACCAACAGAAACTCTAAAGCGTCTCGTTAAAACATTGATCCAAAATATTTCCCTGTAATTTGAAATTTTGTGGAAACCAGAGCAGCTCTCCAGCCACAGAAGCTTAATACCAGCTATGAAAACCAAAGTGGACTTGGTTCAAAGAGATTGTGCGATCACTCAGCTCTCAAAACTCTTAATAATATCTGAAATCTGCTTCCTTTGTTACATTAAGCTTTATTATGCCTCTCTCTCCTAGTGTCTGTATTTTGAAGCATCTCTCTGAGCCTCAGCTCCCCCATGGCAGCTTGGAGGTGGCCTCTCAGCCTGAACCAATTGGGAAATTTTCCTGTGCAAAAAATCTAATAGTATTGTGTTGTCTTCATTGACTAGGGGGTGGAAGCACCAGATTTTAAAGGTTTGTCCTGATAGAAGGAATGCTTTCTACTTAGGCATTTCTATATCACCAAAAGCTTGGTGTGGGAACCCCTTCATTCTTTTCATATATGACTCTCCTAAAATGTCATGTCTCATCTTCATATCATATGAGCTCAATAATGGCAATAACCATACAAGGCACTCAAAACTGAAACCACTCTGTGCTCTCCAACTTGAGCATTGAAAATGGATTCTTCTCTGTAGGGCTGGTGCAACCTGCTACAGACAAAAAGTAGCTAATACTTATTGTATAATGAGCAATTCTTTGTTTATTGCAGGAACAGTATCAACCATTCTAAATAGAGGAAAAGTCTGGAAACATCCTAAAGGCAGCAGCATTCAGAGGCATAAAAAAATAAAAAAGAGAAATGGACTGCTGGTAGTCGTGAATATATGTTGAAAACTCACAGGCAATCGCCACCTTGTGCCTCTCTGCAGGAGGCAGAGACTGAGGAAAAGCTCCTGCAGATTAGTGTTTAAAAGTGCTTATACAAATATTAAGCAGCACGTTGTCCAACCCAGCCAGTGTCATTTGTACATGGAAGAGACTGGACACACAGCTGAGGTCTGCCAAGATAAAGATGTTGAGGAGGTTATCAGCAAGAGCAACTCTTCCTCGAGCAGACACATACATTTCTTGTTATAAAGCAGCAGAGCTGTGCATTTCCCACGTTCTGTTCTGCAGTGGGCCATTCCCTGGAGACTTCAACCTGCCACAGCACCTGCTGGCAGTACCTAGCCTTTCAAACCTTACATGCCCTCAAGAATGTGTTTGCATGTTGCTGCCAAACTTTAATATATAAAGTCTGTATTTTTGTACAGTTGTTTAGCTTTTCGTACAGGAATACAGCTCCATACTATAATTACCGGAGGATATAAACAAAGTACTTACTCAGCAGTATTAAAATACAGTAAGTTCTGAATAATTTATGACAAAGCTTTAGGTGTAAAACTTTACCAGAGACTGCTACTAAATAAATGTATTAAGGAAATGAAAAGAACAAGGGGAATATAGCAAAAGTATACGAATTTGACCATCCCTTACCATCTTCTCTTCTTATACTTTCTTTGTATAACAGAATTCTGCTATCATTTAGAGCCCATTAATGTCACTCTCCCACTACAAGTTAATTTTTATAGCCTGTAAAGACATTAAATACGTAAGCTTCCTCTGTATGGCATACATGGAATAGTTTGCTACAGCAGGCTCTCTGAAGCAGAAGAGGTAGAACATGACACAGTATGTGGTTGGGTAGATATAAAAAGTAATTTCCCCCTGAAGCTGAAAAATTAGTCTGTTCCCAGATTTTGGTGGCATGCTTTCTATTGCTGGAATGGGATGACACAACATTATTACTATTCATGGCAAATTACTGCATGTTTCAACATGTATTTTCCTTGACCTTCTGTGTGTTGATTACTTGGACCATTGGAAATTTTATAGGATGTTGTTGCTTAACTGAATTTTCCCACATGTTCTCAAACTTCTTTGGAAAACATGCAGTCAAAATTTGTACAGTAATTTTAAAGTAAATTAATGCAAAAGCAAAACAGAAAAATGTGCAGTAAACGAAAAATATCAGTAGCTGCATTTTAAAATTCTTCCTCTATTAGCTACTATGAAAATTATTTTTTTTGTTAAATGTGTCCTTTACCTTTCTGCTGTTCTCAAAAGATTTTTGGTGTTTTTCTCCTTTTGTGATTCAGCTTTTCTGCTTTTCTCCACAGAGATCTTTTCAACCCTTGGATCTTCTCTGTTTCTCTGATTTCATGAAGATAAGAAAAAAGAAAGCCTCAAACCTTAATTACTTTGGCAAGATATTCACACTGAATGCTCTTTATCAGCATGATTAGATTAATAATAGAGTTAATTGGCAAAATATTTTACTACTTTTTAATTATTTTTATTTCTTTTACAGAGGGTGTCATAATTAAGATTCAAAACTAACAGTCAGAGGAAAGAAACAGGATAGAGCAGGTTGGTCAGTTGTGGTGTGTACAGAAACAAACTTCAGATTGGTATGATCCTCTGGATGCAGACAGATGTTTGATGATCTGGTTTTGAGATGAAAATGTGAGAGTGTGTGGTAGATCTTCAGGTTAGACTCTTGTTATGACAGAGTCCAGGAAGTGTGGAGTGAGCAGCTCCACAGCAGTCCAATAGCTGAGGTGCTCCCCTTTTCCTTACTCCTCTTTTGTGGAGGTCAAACATTTGCTTTTCTGAGTCATGTTCCTTTCTTCAAGTGCAGAAACAACTTGCTTTAAGCTGCCTGATGGAGTTGTACTTTGTACAATATATTGCAAAATATTTTCAAACCCAAACAGTTCAGCAAATTAGGAACTGTTCTTTACCTGTAAGAGCAGCTCGTGTAGTGTAGATCAGCTTGGCCCAATGTTTTACTCTTTACAGTAGTCATGTATTCTATTTTATATAAAATAAGATCTGAAACAGCTACTGAGACCCAGCTAAAGTGGTGCAGACCTTTCTCTTTCTTATCTCTCCTATAAGTTGCCTGAATTGTACAAAAGTGACCTCTGAGGAAGCTTTCACATGTAGATAAAATATTTATCACAAAGCACTAGCAAATGAATGATAATTTGTGTGTGACAACACACCAACATAGAAAAATGACCCTAGTTAGAATATGTATTTTTATTGCCTGAATAATGAAGTTTACCTGCTAAAACCTACTGACTGCATCTGCCTTGCCAGCTCTGTCACACTGCCTGCACTTGTGACTACACAGTTAAAGCCCTCCACAATTAAATATCTTCTACCTTCTACTAATGGCAGCAGGTGTAGGAGTTGTGATTTACTTGTGGTTATTGCTCTTTTCTGCCTCTCACCTGCAGTGCTCAGCCATACAATGCACTCTCATTTGAGGTCACCTATACTAACACCCTTGCTTTCTCACTGCTGCTGGCCCCACAGCATGTCACCTAAACACACCGTCAGGGCCTCATCTGTTCACCACTGGGAAGTATTTTTGTGCAGAATAATGTAATAACTTTGAAGGAATCTTTGATGGCATCTTTGATTCTCTTATCCACCCTCAGGGGTCCTGTCCTTAAGGACTCTCTGAGGTTAGGGCTGTGCTCTTGGATAACTCCACTATTAGTTTGGCATATGATAAAAGTTGATATAATTTCTACTTTTGCAGGCTTCACAGCCTGCTGGCTAATCTGCTAATTGGGTTGGAGAAAAGGGGGAAGGAAGTGGGAAAAAAGGGAGTAGTGATGAGAGAAGGTGAAAACACATTGCTGTTGGGATTAGTAACAGGTCCAGAGGCACAGGTCTTTCAAAAGGTTTCTGAAAGATCAAGGTTTTCTCAGACCTGTTTTAATCATGGCAGAGTCTTTCCTAATAACTTGTGGTCATTGTCAGTACTTTGGAAGAGCCAAAGGAAAGCTCCCCATGCACTAATAAAACACTGCCCCTCTGTCAGAAGTTACAAAGTCATCTAGATCAGTTCTCTACTTGCTCCTATTCCCAAATCACAATTTTATTATAATTAATGTGCTATTGTACTTTTAAATATCATTTATAAATATGCATAAACTGAAATTGTCTGTAGCAGAAAGGAATTGGGAATAAAAACATTATGAAACCTATGCATTTCCAATATAAAATATTATAATGTAAACATATTGCACATAATTACATATAATGACAAATGTGTCTCTGTGTGGTATGATTAGTAGTGCTGTAACAAAAGAAGAAAGAAGAAGATATCACTCTAGTTGTCAGCTGTGTCAGAAAATAAATGCAGACAAAGCATCTCTCTTTCGCCGTTATTCTATTTACTCATTAAATAGTCACTATAAACTAACCAACAACTTGCATTTGACTATAGAGTTACATAAATCTTACTCCTTTATTGGGGACAATGAGCTGGATTCAGATTCATACATCTCATTTAGACAAAGAACATGCGCAAAATGACTCGTCAACTTTACAAAGAGCAGAGGAGCTTTGCTGTAGTTACTTAGAAACCAGATGACAAATTGCTCTCTGAGCATGCCTTCATAAGATTATTCTATTGGGAGATCTAGAAAATGGTTGGGGAAGAATCAGATCTAAACTGTATTAAGCAAAAGCAAGGTCTTGAGTAGCTATAGGAAACTTTCTGAGAATATGAAACACCGTGGTGAGGACATCTATGGGAAACTCTCCAAAAATCAGATCAATGAGCCTGAACCTAATGCTGTAGAGCTGGCAGGGACATTTTAACTGAAAATGACAGGGACATTTAAACTGAAACCACTGTAAAGTTTCTCAAGCTCTGCTTAGGATGAAAGCCTACAGCAGTCTGAGAGCAAACAACTACCCACCTCTTCAGTAAGGTGAGAGAGGGCAAAAAAAAGGTCAATGCTCTAAGTGAAATTGGTGAGTCGGCTTACCATTGAACTATGGGGAAGTGAATGGTGGCCCTGTCTTGCTATCTCATTTTTGTAAAAGATTTCTGAAGGTCTCATTTTTATCAAAAAATGTAACAAACCCAAATTTAAAAGCTTGGTTTTTTATAAAACAAAATTTCTGCACAGAGCAAATAACACCAAATGCTGAGATTAATCTAAATGTCCTGGGAAAAGGATAATAAAAAGTGTTATCTTTGGTAGGTATGAAGTTACCTTGCAGGAGATATGTTTATATTTTAAAACATGCAAGCATACATGTGTCCAGCCCTAGTGCTGTTTTACATTTCTGCCCTTCCAGTCTGTTTAGCAGTGCTTATGAAGTGCATGCATTAAAGCTATAGTCAACTACACATACAGAATGGAACAGGGAAAAGTAGTCCACATTGTCTTACACATTAAACAACTGCTGTGACAGTATAAACCAGTAAATGGTAAACAGAACTATAAAGGTAAGTCATATTTGTCTTGGCACACGTAAAAGTAATTCAAGTAAATGTAGAACCTGCTTATAAGTTTAACTTTATTGCTGGCTAAACGTCCACAATAATTTTCTTCAGACATGAAAGATGTACACTGTCTTTTTGAAACAGTAGACTGAAGGAAAGTGCTTCTGTAATTACCAACATACTAATAGACATTTTCTTGCTGTCCACACCACTGAATTGTGGAAAAAAAATACTAATCTGTGGAATATTTTGTGGGAATTATATATCTCCCCTCTCCCTCTATCTTCCTTTCCTTTTTTAAAGAAAATTAAGTCACTCATGAAAGACTACATGTATATCTGTGAAGAATACACACATTTCTGTGTTTTTTTTCTGCACACAAAAGATAAATGATCAGAAAGCAGCATTTACTATAGTGCTTTCTTTCCATAAGAGCCCTTGATTTTGCCAGAAATGAAAAATACTTATCATCTGCCTACAAAATCACATTTTGAAAGTGAAACCAAATTATCAAGGGAGTGACAACTCCTGCAAAAAGAGAGCTCAATCAGTGATAGTAAGGCCAAACAGGGGAGAGGAAAATTTCAGATGCATAGAAGGACCTTCCTGATGTGAAACCATGTATTTACCCCAGATGGTGAGGCAGATAGATAGAATTTATTTGCTGCTTCCATGGAGTTTTTTTTCCTCAGTTTCTGTAAAGTGCTCTTCCTCTCCACATGGTAGCTAGACCACTGTAAATTGATTCACTGAGCTGCGGCAGGAACGAATGTTGAAACCACATACCAGCCACTCTTAACTCCTACAAGTGAACATAGCACCTCCCTGGTAAATCAACTGTTGTTGTTATGGAAGGAGGAAAGGATATTAGAAAACTTAAACATGTTGTGCAACATCATTTGTTTACTTTTTACAATGAGGAAGAGGGAGTGGAAGGTCAGCATGAGTCTTCTTTCAAATAAAATAACCTGAAAGTAGCCTCAGCTAATTCTATAAAAGAAGAAAAAAAAGTATAGAAAAGCAAATGTCAGAAGAAGCTGAATCATCCCAGTTGATACTTGCCCAGTGTGCCACTACTCTAAAAGTAGGGCTGGCTGGGGCTTCACACTCCCTTTTATAGCCTGGGCTTTGGAATTACGCTGCAAGCAGCAAAGAATGCTTTCATAGTGAGTCAGAAACCTTAATTGTCCAAGGAGTACCAAGATGCCTCCTGCAAATAGGAAGGTGGAAGAACGGTTGCAATGACAGCCAGTTTTAACTTTGCGTTGTGATAAACTGTGGGCTTCTGATAACAGCTGCAGCATCTCAGCACACATTCATCTTGCCATTACAAATACTCTGAGGAGAAGCAGGGCTGTATTCTACAAAGATCTTGTTTCTCGTAAGTTAGACTCAGCTCTAAAGCCTAGAGCAATCTCATACTTCTGGGATCCTTTGTTTATTCTTAATTGACTGTTAAGTTCTGAGAGAACAATTTCAGAATGTCACTTTTAGTCAACACAAGGCTCTCATTTTTCTGTCCCTTTTGTCAGTGTCAAGATCTTAGTAAATCAAGATTTTTTAATAAATTCCATTTTGGATTGCAGTGGTCATTTTGAAAAATTATATTTCAACATTTTATTTAAAATGTACTGTGGGAAAAAAAAAGTATGCTTTCAATGGTATGTGGTATGTTTTGTAGTCAGCTTTTCCTAAAGTGAAATTTCTGGGAGGAGATTTCAAAGAGGCAGTCCTGTTTGAAACAAAGCCACCCATGAGGAGTCCTGGAGCAAAAGAATGCTGCAATGCTGGAGCATTCAGGTCCCCATTTAGCCCTGTTTACCATCACAGTTGCAACTGTCTGTGTGGAAGAATCTGGAAATAGGCAGGTGTACAAGGTAAGCTTCTCCTGTTAACCCCTATGCACAGGTTGCCAAATCCTGCCAACCATAAGAATATACAATAGCTATCACAACTAGTAGCTTTAACACTTTTACCAGAAGAACTCTGGGTATTTTTGTCACTTGTTAATATCGCTTGTTTATGGCTTGTTGTGTTTGGTGTTTTCAGAGTTTTCATAATTTATTGCCTGATTATGCCACTGAATAGCATACACAACTCTTACTGACTTCAAGGGGAGTTTCACACAGAGAACATGGCAATATAATGCAACACTTCTAAAATACTTCCTATAACTATTCATGACTTTGTCTACACTGGTATTAAGATGTAAACTGAAGAATGGAAAATTATTCCCAGTAATTCCTTTTGTCATACTCTACTTCTGTACGTTATGAAGACAATAAGAGTTTGCAACATTATGGTTCCTACCAGAACAGGAGAAAGCAAATAATTTGCCAGTTAATTCCACTAAGGAAGCGGTATAGATAGAAATCTATACACAGAGGTTTTGGCACACATAAAGTTCCACAGTAACTGACCTAAACTGGTATATAAATGGAAAATGGAAAGTGCTGGCAAATCTCCAGGAAGAGTGAGTGTTTGTTAAACAATTTTCTGGTAGTATGTTTCCAGAGGGCAGGTAAATTTATAGCCAAATATCCCCAGCTCCCTGCTGAACATAGGATGATGGCAACAATTAGTGCCTGGACATCAGTTTTAATGTTTGAAGCCCTCTCTCTTCACAAATGTAATTGTTGCTTATTTACTGTGTTTAGGAACAGATATGTTAGATCATTGAACTAGCTTCAAGGAAGGCTGTTCACCAGCATATTCTCTCCATAAATCCTGGAGAGAATCAACTTTAGGCCTCAGAAGATGTACCACTTGAACTCATCAGCCTGGCAAGATAGAGTTCGTACTGGCGAAGAGGTGACCGGGGGAAGATAGGAGATTATTCCCAAAATAATGCAAGACAAATGACAACTCCAGATCAGAAGCTTCTGAATTATTTTCCCACACTTTTTGATAGCCTATTTCACTGAAGGACAAAAGGTGATTTATAGAGGTGTCTGCTGAAAGACAAAGAGGTACTGGCTTGCTCCTCACAATAGGCCATGAGAAGCCTGTGAAAATGATGTTTTGCCAATAGAATGAAAGAGTTATAACTCAACATATATAAACTGTAAGTGATAAAGACAGACATTTTCTTACCATGATGAGAATATAGCTGTATTATGCTGGAACACTAAGCTAGCATCTAACTTATTCTAAAATTATTATTTTTCCTTTTTGTAATCTTTGGTTGAAGAATCTTGAAGGAATCAAGGAGGAACAATTTTGAAAGAAGTCTCTGAAGGGCAAAAACTCCTCCTTTCTACAGGCAATGATCATTCGGGATGATGAAACAAACCCACATCACTCAAAACCAAGTCAATTAGAACTTGGGAGCGTCTTCAAATGGACACCTTTGCAAATCCTCTTGCTGAAGAGAAGTGTATCAGAATACGCAATATATCTATCTTTGCAAGGATAAAAGAAAATTCTGGGCTTGTAAATTCTGTTTGAGAACATAAAAAGTAGATTTTTGGTTCAGGAGATCTTTGATTCTATGTGCAGATAAAGTGAATTGCAGCAAGGATTAGGAAACAGGCTCTGGAGACAACTTGCATTGCATGAGGTGTCAAGTTAAGAAAATCATGTTCTTAATTTAGCATTTTGGTAGGTTATCTCAGCAGGGCTTTTCAGGAAAGATAGCAAAACAAGACACATGAAAGTGTTCAGTCTGTGCAATTCAGTAAGAAGTAACATAACCCTAGCAAATGAAGTTTAGTTGTAAGAGAAGGAAATAGAAAAAATAATTAATTCTTCTGGCATTGTCTTTTAACCAGTGTTACATGAAGATTTTGACGGAGGAAGAAGTTCATGTAAGACATCATATTCATGGAGTTTTCAGGGTTTCCTGTCTTCATAGATATTGGTAAACAGGGATTTCTCTGCTTCTTCCCTGCTGATATTGCTTTTGAGCCATTTGTGTGCCTCTACTGTAACAGAGAAATATCTACAGAGCCTGAGAACTTCCTATGAATGTGGAAGGAAAGAGGGAAAAAAGTCACTGTCATTGATACCTAACCTTAATGGACAAGGACACATCACTTTCATTGGGTGAATTGGGTGAGGGAGAAGAATTGGGTGAGAGAAGAAAGCCTGATTTCTATCCATGTAAGGTACATTAACTGTTTGAAAAGTTCAAAACCTCAGAGAGTTAAAATAAGAAGCTCAGCTGCAAAATACTTGACTTGGAAGAAAAACTTCCAGTGAGAGATTTTGGCTAGGCACCTTTAAAGGTGTGAAATGAGAGAGCCATCCAGGTGACTGTCAAAAGAAGCAGGGCTGAAAGGTGATACTGAGATGCCAGACTAAAGCAAGGACAAGAAGCCATTTATTTGACTTAATGGTGGTGGTGGCAGGCAAACTTAGCATCAAGGACTGGGGAGATTTTAGGTAGCACCTTACTTTCCACTGTACCATAACTTCTAATATGTCAAAGATAGTCAAGGCTGAATTATGATCTTGCATGACCTTTTATCTCCTAGTCTCCATTCTTGACTCTTCATTCTGCTTCCCCCTACTTGATTACCCGACCACACCCCTCTCTTTCTCATAAAGGGATGAAGCAAGATATCTGTTCCATGAAGCAGGGATTAATGCAACAGAAGAAAAATGGGAACTGCTGCATTTATAGAAGAAGTGGTTATTTCATTTTCAAGTACATGAAGCAAGAATACTGGCAAGAATAACAGGAGATGTTATCAAAACATAGTATATACCCATTGTTAGCTGTCTTTGAGCATACAGCGCACTGGTTGTAAAGCACCTCACTGCAATGCCAGTGAAGTCAATGTGTGAAATTCTCTCTATAATACCTTTGAAACCCCACAAGTCTTCAGTGCTGGTGCATGTACCTGGGGGTGAAAAATGACTTAAAGTGTGAAGTATGTTCTGGAACATGGTTTTAATATGTTATGATCTGACTTTCATTTATTAATTTTAACTGAGATGTAAAATAGGCATAACATTTATCTTGACTTTGTTTTACTAACAATACATTGGAACTTGATCAATTGAATGATAAGATGGAAATAATAATTACAATTAAAACTGTAAACAGTACCTTTTGGGGGCTGAAGGAATTATCAGATTATGGTAATACTCAGCAAGTACTATAGCATCAAATATTTTTGTAAATACAGGACAATGGTTAGTGTCTTTCAAACTACTGGTGTCAAAAAGATCATTTACAAAACAAAAACTTAAGCATGCACAGATATAACCTGATTGACCTTCTCAAGCCAGGCAAAAAATCAGAAAATAATTCTCTTCCTTTACTTAGGAAATTATTTTACTCTCACTACCTACAAATTCATGTACTGCAAAGCAAAATAAAGACATCGATGCTTTCTGTTACCATGAGACCATTCTTTGCCGTGTTGTCTTGTAGCCAAGTGGAAAGCAAAATTAAACACCTAAGTATGCAATAAGAAATCTCTTTACTAACCAGAAACATTTTTTTTTTTCATTTAATGAATATCACTTTAAAGTTATCTGCTGTCTCATTTGTATTCTCCAGGTTCTTTATTTGTGTTCCAGAAAGGCTGTGCTGAAGAGGTCCCCAAAATTTGTCAGAGTTAACTATTTCATTAAACTTAAAGCTGCCACTTCTGGTGATTAATCAAATTTTGCTCTAAATAGGATTAATTCGGGTGTATCTGTGAAGAAGATTGTCAGAGTGCATGTCCCTCTTCTCATCTGTCCTCGGGTCTTTTTTTCTTGCTGAATTTAAAATGAAGCTTGAGCTATAATCTTGCATGGCAGATACTGGATCGTTCCTTTGATAAACATCTAAAATGCTAATGAATGTGGGTTGCAGTTCTGAAACAGCAAAGCAAATGATTTGACAAGAATCTGGAGGGTAAAAAAAAATAGGAACTTTCTGACTTAAAAGAAAAACTCTTTTTATTCATATAGAGTATTGTTTCCCCAAGAAAAATCTTTCTGCTCTGCAGAAAACAGAAAAAATCCTACTACATCAAAATGCGGAAGCATGAAAAACTGATGAGCTTTCAGATTGTCCTCTTTTGCATGCAAATCATATCAGAAGTTCTCATTAGCATAAATGCATGAGCAACTCTAAATGCTTTTAATTTCCAATCTCAGCCAGCAGAGGAGTAATTTGTCACTGTCAGGGTGAAAATCTAAAAAAGAAAAAAAAAGAGAGAAGGACTCCATGCTAAATTGGAATCATATAAATTTTTGATTTGCTAATTGACTGATGCTGCAGTTCAATCAGCTGCCTTGAAAGTGTAAATAATTCAGTGTACAGTCAGAAATAAAAGCCTAATGTGCTTCTACTGCAGGCATATTACCATTCATTGCACCAGGACACACCTGACCATGTCTTTTTCATAATACCTTTTAGTCATGTTCTAACTTTAAGCTGACAGGTGCACTACACTAACAAATAAATCTAACTCTGAAAATATTTAGGCTTTCATATTAAGAAACATGCTTTAAGAGATAGCTTAAAATATTTTCACTCCAAATAATCTAGTAAGTCAGCCCTAATACTTGCAGGAATAGTGGAATACATTTGTATAACACTGATGCAATTATAAAACATAGAAAGTGCATAAATGGAAATACGACACTTCTATCAACTTTTAATTATCCCTTTCCCTTAATCAACTGCTTTAAATGTCATATGCAAAGTGTATTTATTGCAAAAATGCTTTTCATCAGTGTGCATACACTAAGGGTATGTTAGAATCTGTAAAGGTAGTTACAATAGTTGGTGATTTACAATACAGGAGCAATATTCAGATGTTTTGTTCCATTTGTGTTAATCAAAAATTATTTCATTCAAAGCTGTTGCTTAAGTGAAACCTATTTCAACTGACTAGTCATTTACTCATTACCTAAATCAAATAAGATTTATAGCCATCTTGTATTTTTATAATATAATTATACTTCCAAGAATGCAAACGAATAATTAACAAAAGCGCCTTTAATATACAAAACCCTTCCTATGGAATAAATATGGTCTATGTATGTAAAAGATCCAGCCTGTAGTTTACTAGATGCATTAAGTTAATCATTAATGTCTCATGGACTGGTGGAGTTGAAAATCAAATATGGCTACATTGACCCACAAAATTAGTATTGTTGTGAATTACATTTCACATTAATCCTAGTTGTACAATTGTGTTGACCTAACACAAAAATGTATCAGATACACGCTATCTGTTCTTTAGATTCATCATCAAACCTGTTTTCTCTGTCTTTATCCCTCTAAACATATATTTAAAACAGGTCTGGTTTACACAATTTATATTAAGATTTTATACCAGGCAATGAGCAGATTTAACTGCCAGTGGCAATCTTACAATGGAAATCTAGGTTTTCAATAATGGAAGGTTTACACCATATTCCCCAGTGTTTTGAGTGGGTATATAATCTGAATAAAGTCTGCAGGATTAGGTTCCAAGGAGTTCAGTTTGATCGAACATTGGATTCTGCTTTCAGTGAAATCAATGATGACATTGATTCAGTCATTCACACCTTTTACTTGTCATAAATTGCAAGTTTCCTTTTAAAATAATGTTAAAATATGAACAACAATAGCCAAGTAATGGGAATACATGAAATGTAATAGGATGAATACAAACTGTAAGGATTCAGTTTCCAAACAAGCACTTCCTGCTTACTCTGATAGTTGACTAAGGAAGAAGGATAAGTCAATTCAGTCTATATGAGTCTAGAAAAAAAAATCTGAAAATCAGTTTTAGGAATAATTTTTGTTTTTTATACCCCAGGCTGTGGAAAACCCAACTGGAAGTCAAATCTCCAAATTCTTACTAGACAAAGCAAAAGCTAGGGTGAAAAAAAAACTTGTGATGGCAACTCAAGTGTCTACCATGCTGAACATAGCCCAAAACAGTTGTAGATCACACTCTGGGCCAACAGCTGACTCTTCAGTGCAAGCATAGGAGGCAAGCTGAGCAGATATCCATAGAGGTCATTGGCAATATCAAAAGGCAAAAGGTAGAACTGGCAAAAAAACCTAAGATGGCTCATTCAGTCTCCACATCCATGGAAGTGTGGCTGCTGTGCTCCCCTGGGCTGGTGGTGGTCCAGCGCACTGGTGAGGGATCACAGGAACCCTCAGCAACTGGGCTCCTCAGGGGAGCTAGTAGAGCTGCGCTGCCCTTTCCTTCAAGTTGGCAAGCACAGGAAGGGCACGTGAAGGGGCTCTGCTTAGACAGAAATGATTTCTGCAGGCCCTGCTCTTCCTTTCTACAGGCTCTTTCATGTTCTGGCATCCCAGTGAAAAGGGAGCGTTGTGGGGAAAGCCTTACTAAAATACGGATGTCTCACCACTGCTTCATTCACCATTCAAAAGACAAGCTGCTTTGTTCTGCTGGTCAGGGTGAGTTACAGCCCTAGTTCCCAGTGGGACTAGCAAGGGGAAAATGAGCTGGATCACAGGATTAAACAATGGGGAAATGTCCTGGTTTCTCTTTCAGACTGTTAGTTGGCAATTAATATTTTGCTCTAAATGATTAATGCAAAAAAATAAAGCAATTTCAAGGGTTTTTTCAATAGCTTCTCAAATTCCCTTTAAATATCTGTATTTTGGTCTTTTTAATCTCTTATGTAGCTGCCTCTAGGTTTCTTGTGACTTGTGGATTGTACTGTGGCAGCCTTTAAGGTGCAGCAGAAGTGAGATTACTTGAATTAAATTCAGTCTTGCTCTACCAAGTTGTTCATATTTACACTTGAGACATTCATATGGAGTACAACTGAAATCTCTGACAGAAGCAAATACTCATGATTATGGTATTACAATAGTTTAGGATTCCCATTAATACATCCACTTAATTTTTTTACATAAAGGAAGAAGGACAAATTTGGAAATTTCTTTGTGAGCAGAATCTCTTTACTGCTTGGAGAACAGAGGGGCTTAGACTCTTTGGCTCTGAAACCCTGCCCAAGTTACTGTCTGGCCACTGGTACAGGCCCAGGGGTTAAGTAGAATTTGCAGCCCTGAAGTTTCTGCACCAGACAACCCTGAGTGGGGTAGATGGCATTATGCTCTGTCAAAGTTACAGCATACCAGGATAGGGTTCCTGAGTGGATGTGCTGCAGTCCTACGATCTCTTCCAAGTCACTCAAATCACACCAGTGGGAGTGTGTGTACTGGACCAGACTGTGCTGGCTGGTAGGGTCACCAATGTACTTTGAAAATATCAACCTGTGCACCGACTAATACCAACCGAAAGATGCACTGCATTGCTTCTGTTAAAACAAAACCCAAAATAAAATGAAAACCAAACACAAAAAACCCCAAACAAACAGAAGAAAAAAAATCAACTTACTCTCCCTTTACCCCATTTCTCAACAGCAGAAGTGGGTATCTTAATTTGCTTGTTAAAATGCACTGCCATTCATAGATGTGAAATACAGTAATCTTCCTGAGGCTGCCAAGCCCATTCTTCTCCCTCCCTTTCTCCCTCTCTCAAGTGATTTTTACTCCAACTCATTGCATTAATATTTAGATTATAAATAAATAAATACATAAATTACTTGTGATCCCTTGGGCCTGGGTTGAACCCTTCTGCATGTCCAGAAATAAAGATATGGCTCTGACCCTGTAGGAATGTACTATGGTGGTCAGGCTCACAACTGCTGTAATCCTGTCAGGCCAAAGTTAGGAGGGATTGCTGCTGCTGCTGCTTCCCAAGGTTTGTGTAGCAGCAAAGGAGTCTCATGAAGGGCTCCACTCCAGGGCCAGGAGGGTTGAAGTGACCCTTCAACCAGAGCTTGAAGTGACTATTTTTGCAAGAGAGGACTAGAAAGAAAGTACTCCTTTCACTGTTTGCTGCTACATTGCTTATCCAGTATCAGTAAATCCCAGAGTCAGGTTGTTGTGGACTTGGAGCCTGGGGACCATGCTGGGGACATCACCAGCCTTGGGGAGCATGTGTTCAGAGCTCAATACTTATCCTAGCTCATCTGCGTGGATTTAGCAGCCAGAAGATATAGTGAGGATCAGAAACACAAAATAGCACCCTTTTTTTCAGGATGAAGGCTTGGATCTAAAATGTGTTACATGATTTTATTTCACCTTTTCCTTCCTGTTTTTTACTTATGGTAAATTTTCTCTGTTTCAGTTGATTCTTAGAGCTTTTTTTTTTTCCATAGTAACATGGTTCACTCTTGCAGAAATGTATGCAAATTACGTTTTTATGAAAAATGGGGGCAGAAATAAAACATTATGCTGCTCTTGCAAAATAAAAAATCATTAGTGATTGCCAAAAGCAACAAAGTTGATCTCTTGGCAGCATATTGTATATAATTATAATTTTCTATTTTATTTCAGTCCTTGTGAACAGGAGAAGAATAGACTTATCATAGGACACAAAATACTTCTGACCCCACAGTAACTCACTTGTCTACCTCATTCTGACCAGCTTCACACGAGCATTGTTTTAGACAAGCCACATTTTCACTGGAGCTTTGAGAAGGAGGGAGAGAGCAAACACTTTTTCATTACTTGAAAAGTGCCAAGGATGCTATAAGCATACCTCAGGCAGATTTAATTGTAATATTAATTAACTGGTTCACTTGCTCACTAATTAATCTGCTGCCCTATCTTTCTCACACTAATGCATTTCAGAAGCAGATTCAGAAAAAATGTTAGAAAAGTTTCTTTTGACAATCTCTGAACTGAAATCTGTGGAAGTATGTACAAAAATTACAATAGGATCAGAAGGGCAATGCTTTAGTCTACTACCTTCATTTGATCTAGTAATTTAGAAATAGAAAGAGGCAACTACTTACTGACTGGATATTATGACTAAAAGACAATCTAAATATATCTTAAAAAAAAATCCTTAGAGTTGCTATAGACTAATAAATCTATGTACTAGTGATATCCATGTAACAGGTTTTGCTGCTCTGTCTTTAACTACAAGCATTTCTCAACCACAGAGAAATACATAACAGATATTAATATTAGTATTATAAATACATGGAAAACTCCACATAGACGGTATCCTACACAGTCTTCCTCGTTAGTTCTCTCTTGTTGATTTTTTTTTCAGCCACTCCATGCAAATAACTGCTCCTATATCTACAAAAGCTAACCTGCAAGAAAAGCATTCCCCCACTAGTGACATTCCCATCCTGTTGATTTGGAAACAAGACACTTCTGTCATCAAAAAGAGGAGACTGCTAGCTTGCTGATGAGATTCACAGCACTGTCACTTGTTCAGTCAGGGCTGATAACACTGGAGTTTAATCTAAGGTACTCTTATTCATAGACCAGGTTTAGAAGCATTTTCAATATATTGGTTACAATTTCTTTTTGACAGAAAGGCTTTCCCAAGAGAACTTCAATTTATAAGGAAATGGACCAAAAAAAAAGAAAATCATATTCTTCTTGCTGCTTTGCTAGTGCAATGATGGAAAGCTTCTTAAGGTGGGCAAGGTAAAGAAAATATTCAGATCTCCTACTTTAGGCTATGTTAAGTATATAACTCCAGTGCTAGCTAAAAGGCCATGACAAGGTTTGCACAGGGCAGCATGACAAAGGTGCCACCAGCTGCAATTCTAAGCACTAAGTGCAAACATCTTTTATCACCTTTTGGGATTTAGGGCCTCTGAAAAAGACCAAACCACAGAGCCTTAATTGACTTTCCCAAGATCAGAAAACAAACCTGGGGCAAAACAGGAAGCAAGTCTATGTTTTCGAGTACAGAGAGACACTTAGCACTGCGCCACATTTTTTGCCTCTAAGATGTTTTTAGGGGTAGGTAGAATAAGTAGCATACATAGAAAAAATGATGGCATAACATAACCTTATGGTTTATTTCAGTGTCTTGGGACAGGCTGCGTAGATTTCTCATGGCTTCAGCACACTGAGTGTAAGTTATTCCCCAAGCCACAATGTTTTTCTTTATCACTAGCATTACTTTGATAAAGAGATAAAATACATCCTGTTAATAAGCACTGTTAATTTGTTTCAAGTGGATAGTCCAGTGTTTTGGCTCAGCTCTTAATTTAAATGTTCTTTCAAGCTTATACCTCCAACAAGGGTGATTAAATCAGTGTTCGTTCTTCAAGTGATCTTCCTCTGAGACAGCAGTAAAGTTAACACCATCTTTCTGTTGGTGTTAAAAAACTAAAAAAGCTAAAAAACTAAAAAGCTAAAAATACTTTTCCTTATCAAAATTGAAGAAAAGTTATTTGTTGTAGAGCTAAAGATGTTAACTTGATTAAGCTTAAGCATCTTTCAGTGGTCAGTATCTAGTGATCTAATTTATACTTGTATATTGGAAAAATTACTAGGGAATAACACTTCAAACATAACAATTTCAAAATGGTCTAAAATAATTAAATGAATAAATTTTTCAGACTTTTTGGTTGGATGAGGACCTGATCCCAGTGTACTCATACATTTTCACTGAAGTTGTGGCTGAGCAAGACCTGCAGTCACTCTCGCACATAACCTTACAATCGCATTTTGATAAAAAGGAAATTTTAAAATACAGCAAATTACTGAATCAAGGAGACATAAGAAAAGCATGGCAATAGTAATTTGTTCCTAAGTTATATTTCTCAAAATTCTTTCTCTGTATACTGACTCAGATTTCTTTGGTGTCATGAGCCTGCCAAAGCTGACACACTTCCTCCAAAGCTTGGCCAAGTAGAACATTTTGCTTTCCATTGAAAATCTGCCTGGGAACAGGCAGATATTTGCTATCTGAATAACTAATATGGATTGCAAGCAAATGGTTCAGCTGTCAGAACAGTAAAACAATGTCCATTCTAAGGTAAGAAAATGTTTTTGAAAAAGGTGCAAGTTGATATTTGAAACTGCATTTCAAATTAATTTTTTTTTTATGTCCCTGCAACAAATGGTGACATTAATAAAGAAGCATAAGGAGACTTCTGCTTTGTTTATAGCAGTCTTTCAGGAAGGTCTGCAACTGTAAATGATCGAGGTTATTTGGTGTTCTGCTCTGTCTCAGCAGCTAAACCTTTTCAATAAAGTAAACTTTTCATTGATTATAAATTGATCTTTTTTTCCTAAGCAAAAATAGGTTTCTGTTTGTACCACTTTTGTTTCCAGACCCCACATACAGAAGAACAATCTTGTGTCAATTATAAATCTACCAGATTGAGATGTTCTGTAATTTGTGTAGACTGGGGCAATATTCAGCATCCTGCATTGTCTTGTGTTCACTAGGAAAAACAAACAAGAAGGAAGTTAGCCCACAGAACTAAGAGTTAATATAGAGTGCACCAGCATATCACTCTCTCTCTAAGATGTACTCTTCAGTATAAAAGGAAATTTTTCAGAGCACACAAGTCTGGGAAAATCTGATTATCTGAAAATTGCTAGAAATCTTCCCTGCTTTCTGGATTAAGAATTCACCCTGTATTTCTGCACTTAATAGCTGCCTCATTTTAAAGACAGTCTACTTTTATTTTTATAACTTTAGAAAAGGTAGTAGCAGGTTTTCTTGTGAGGCAGTAGCAACTGTGACAAATTCCTAGTGAAAGCCTGCTTTAACTCTGTGTGATAAGAGATACAGTGTGTGTAAGAAGCACTTGTCGTAAGAATCATAATCTGGCCAGGTAAATGTTTGTATTGCTTTCTGGGTAGGAGAGTCTTGAAATGTTAAAAAATAGCCTTTTGGTTCAGCCAGTACATTTTCATCTCTTTTCAATCATGCTATGAACATCTTTTGCTCATTGGAAATACATCCCGAGACTTACGAAACAGATTAGCTATTGAAGCCTGAGTCAAGTGGGGTTTTTGCCACCATCTGGTTGTGAGCTCTATAGAGAAGCTATTGATGGGTCTGCTTGCTATTTAAGCGGTAGCCATATCCACAATGGTGTACCAATTAGAAAACAAAAAAAGAAAAAGAAAAAAGAAGTTATTTAATTGGAAAGACAAGTTCACACATTTCCAAATTTTATGGCAGGCCCAGATGAGAACAAAAACCCAAACCATAAAAAAGAGACCAGAATACCCCATCCTGGTTATGTCAAGACTGGATTTTTCTCAAATTGGCACAGAAGTGACCATATTTTACTTAACAAATTTCTGAACTATCCTGGGTGGGATGGGGGAGGGAAGAAAAATTTGTAATTATTTTTCTGATATAAAGAGGAAGGAAAAAGCATGTGGATTCCAAAATGGCACCTTTCCAGGAACCTGATGAAAAATCTGTTATCTTTTGAGAAAGAAATTAAGTTTTGTAGGTTTCTAAACTGAACAATGAAAGGCTTAGATATTGTTAGCTTTTTAAAGGTTTTTTTTCTTTTTCTGGGGGGAGGGGTTTACCAGCATTTTGAAGGAGCTCCTGTTGGCCTACTTTAAAAGGTAGCCTGTATTTACTAGACCTGAATGTATCACCTGCAGCAAAGGTGTAACTCCTTTCTAATCTGATTCAGAGTTCACTGAATGATTCCTTTCAATTCTACTGCATATAAATACCTTTCTCTAAAGTAAGTAATGCACAGCTACTTAAAACCCTGTACCCCTATGACCAGATATAATTACATATATAACAACTTTATTTTTAGCCATTTTCCTACAAAAGTTTGTGCTACTGTAATTCCCATAAGCATTAGGTACATGGGTACTTGCAGTCCTAAAAATGCAGCAGACTGTTAGGCCAGTATTACAACTACAGGAATCAGAACTTAACATATTTGAATAACTTTAGTTTTAAAATACTATTTTGTTTTAAGCTGAAACAAAAAAATAATAATCCTTATTCCCCAGCAATATTATAGCTAGCAGAGGTATTAAAATGTCATTAGAGCTCGTGTTTGAGTTTCATTCCACCAGTGCATGATAATGTCCTTCGAACCCTAAATAAAATAACGAAATTTCAGTTAATATATTTCATGTATGTTGAGCTGCCATTAGCTAGAATGAACCAGTTTGCTCTTGAAACTGAAGTCACTTTTTTTTCCACATACATAAGTGGTGGAATCAGTAGCTCCTAAGTGTTAAAAGGTGACTGGCATTGCCATATTTGTAGTATATATAGATGAGATGATATCAAAAACAATCAACCGCAGGTTTGTGTTCCTCTCACCTGCATATTAGTGGGGGAAATAATGGAACATACTTTTTATTCTACAGCAATGAACTGTCAGATGCTGAAAAATGGGACCAAAATCCTTATTGCAGTGAACATACAAAGTTAAGTATCTGCTTTACCACAAGGAAACTATCAAAAGTTTCTGGCACTGGCTTAGTAACAAAATTGTATCTAAATCAACAAATGCAGAGCACGATGCTTGTTCAGCTGAAAAAAAAAAGGAAGATATTATAGGGAAGTGTAAAGAATATTTGATATATTCTGAAATTCTAAGTTAATGCATACATGTGTACACATTTTGGAAACATTCACATAATTTTATGTCTTTCAAGGATCTTTTCCTGGGAAAATGGGCAGTACTTCAGGCAAAATAAAAGCACAATTCCCAAAGAGGGTTTTTTTCTGCCTAGCAGCTTTATCTGAAGACACGTAGCAAATGAGTGTTAAATACGCATGTGGTGCAAACCTGCAATCAGACTCCTAGGGTCAGATCTGTGACACCATGTGCCGGAGTCAATATATCTTTAAATGAATACAAGATAGCAATGGGTGATATTTGAAAATTCCCCAATACTGATGTCATACCCTAGAAATATATCAGCATCCACCTCCTGCAGTCAGGCAACTCGTTATGCTGTTATGTTACAGGCTCCACCTTTCCAGGCTCTGCTTAAGCAAAGAGGCCAGAAGGCAGAGTCAGTGAAGTGACTGAGGGCTGCTATAAATGCACTGTCTTATTACAATATATGAGGGATCCTCTATAAAGGATAAGAGCTGTGGAATAGCTCTGCCTTCCTCTCTGTACACCAGCCAACAGAGGTAAGAATGAAAGGAGATTAAGGAAGAAAAGTGTGTAAGCATGGCTTTGAATTACAGCATCTTTTCTGGTCTGCTCATGGGATGTTATAGCTAGGTGATGCTTTCAAAAAATTAGACCAAAACTTGTAGGTTATGTTCTAGACCAGACATTGCAATCTAGCAGCCTAATCTATACCTTGAAATTTTACATCTGTTTTTGGATTCATACATGTAGTATCTGTTAGCAATGTGTATTGGAATGCTGGGTGAAATCCATCAAAGTTTTATATACCTAACTTCAGTGTGAATTTCAGTAAACTGTCTCCTGTGCACATGAGCAAACTGAATGTGCAGTAGTTGTATTCTTAGTAAGATTGCTAAAAATATTTTAAGTATCACAATGGGGGTTAGTAAAATTCAATAGATGCATTTTTTTTAATTCTCTAAATTTGTTTAGGTAGATGTGGTCTGTAAAGAAGCTAACTGATAAAGGAAGAAAGAATTGAACATTCTCCAAACCTGCAATCAGTGTCTGCTAAACACTGGAAGGTCTCAACCCTAAGTAAGTAAATTTCTGGTGTTGGTACTTGTGACTGTGCTCAAAGGCCAGAAGTTGTGACCTCCAGAGAGTTCAACAAGGGCTGCCTACTTTACCTACTAGAAGGTATCTGTCAGATCAACCCTTAAATGCAGCAAAACAGAAGAGAGAAAGCTTTCTGGTATAAGAGTTACCCAGATTTTTTTATATCCTTTCTTACGTGGATTTACATCATCTAACTCCTAGAAGCACATTCTGACCACTAGCTTTTGATGCACAATGACATATCCACCCTGAAATTTTCTCATGAAAGTTGTTTTACTGTATGTAGAAGACAGTGGGATCTATATTGTGGGTTTCCTGAAAAGCACACCATCTATCAACCAAGCCATTTTTTATTGTACCTAGCCAAAGGAAGAAGATTTATTGCAAAAAGCCTGACATGGAGGAAGAAGCTCCTGTTTGCCAGGTGGGCAGTATCTGCATTCTCGACATTTGCTAGCAACTGGTCCCCTGTTTGAATTGTCTGGCATCTTTGTAATGGCATGTAGGTGTCACACCAAGGGCAGCAGGTTCTATAATACTAAGTACAGGGTTTTTTTGGATCTAGATGGTGATAAAGAGTTGGTTCAATCCAGATTGTATATTGTTTGACTGTCATGGCAGCTGCTACTTCAATAGGCCATTGTAAAACAAAACTGTAACCTACACCCGACAAGTAACCTAAACATCACCTTCACAGGATGGTACACAGATCACACCTGTAGTAAGAATCCCTCTAGCATTCACCTGTAAACTAATCTCACCAATGTAAACATTTTCTAAAATAGAACTGTCTAGGAGTATTGCACATTTTAAATACTATACTCTTCATGATGCTTAAATTCAGAGATGTTATTATTATGTTATACAATCACAGAGTTTGTCCCACAAGAGTAAGGAAAATTCATGGCTCTACATTAATCACATGGGGATGATGTGTAGTATTTGGGCTCCAACATGTTCTAAGAGATCATACACACAAACACATGAGATATAGATATACAGAGTTCAGAATGTGCATAAATTTAAATTAACTCTGAATGGGGTTTTAATGTATTCCCAAACTAAAAGAATGTGGAAATGGATTTAACTAAACAGATCAAAATGTCTATATTTGAACTTTATAGTCATTGGTTATCAGTCTTTTGTGTCATATTTAAATTGTTTACATGCTCTTTGTTATAATAGTTCTGCTAAAGCTGAGAAGAGTTGCTAAATAATGATAATCATAAAAAAAAAAAGAAAAAGAAAATGTAAGAAAATAGTTCATGAAAAACCCAAACCAAGGAAAGGTTTGCATGAGAAAAAACAGAAAATGTCTTATTGGCAAAAGTTTTTTCTGTCTAGGCTGGTCTTTCTGCTCGAGAGCAGAGATAAAAGTGAACAATGTAGCAATGAACAATGTTATACGTAATACAGGGGTATGAGAACAGCCACTGAGGACCTTTGTCTTGGCTGCTAGCATCTTGATCAAGTACCATAAGCAAAGGGTACCAGCGAGCCTATGGCCAATGTCTCTCCCTAAGTCTCAAAAAAATTCTGTGTGTCTGGGGTCTAACAAGCACAGAAAAGTCTTGAAAATCACAATTCAGTGGGACAAAGACATTGATTGTTTCCTGCCTGGTTCTATTCATAATCTGTTGGTCACCAAAGGTAGGAAAAGAAAAATAACTCTGATGCTCTGACATAGTTTTTTAAAATGCATTTGCTCAGCAATTTACAGATACTAAATTATTTGTGAAGCAATAATTTGATATTAAATTTCCAATGAACTTCATGTGTAGAACACACAGACAAATCATCTGATCTAGGACAGCTTTCCCTGTTTAATGCTGTATCCTATTTCTAACAGTGCTCAGAGGCCCAGTTGCAGAGGCAGCTATGAAACTAGAAAACAAAGGAAAAAAAAACCAAATCATAATTCCTGCAGACATGAGTATACCTGTAGCATGCTGTATCTAATATTACACAATATAAAACTTATTGTAAAAAGTAGCACATTTTCCCCTGTTGGAATCTAAGCAGTATTTACTTTATATGTCACAGGCTCATACTTTATATAGGAGAATTTTTTTTCCTCAAAAAAAATAGAGGAGAGTCATCCAAAAGTTTTATTCTTGCAGAATGTCCTTTTATTTCAATGGAACAAAATATGCCTAGTGCTATTTCATTCAATAATGCTTTGTGTGCTCTCCGCTCCCGACGGCTGTCCATGTGATTAGTTGTTCTAGACAAATAGGATTGTTTCTCCGCTTCTGTAATTAATTCTGATGTGCAGGTCTGGACATTGTTTCTGTGTTCTGCCACTTTGATTCGCCTATTTAATTGAAAATGCGTTATGTTTACAGAACATCAGAAGGAGCACGTTTGTAAAAGTCTGTTGAAGCAACTTTCAACCACAAGATGGCAATGGTGTTTACATTTTTTATTAGCACTTCGATTATGTTCTGTTATATAACCTACAGTTTGGTTTATGTTAAAAAATAATTATGATTTGACTCTGGAGTGGCATCTTCAAATCTCTAACCATGTATCTAAAACTTCAGCTATGGCCTTCACACCATCAGGGAACATGCAGTGAGTCACATTATGAAAGCCATCCCATCAGCCAGCTTCCAAGTCAAAGGAAGGCACGATGACACTGTGTTAACAGCGAGCCACCAGATGGCTCATTGCAAGACGGCTTGAGTCCAAGGGGCAAAATTCATTCACCAACGCGAGCTCACCAACTCCCTCACACATACCTAGGGTGAGATGCTTCCTGCGTTTTTTTCCCAGGGATGCTCATTTGCTAACATAGATTTATTTTCTTCAGTAGCATCCTAATATCCACTGTTAACCACCTCTGAAAACAACCTGCAGTTTCCTCTACATTTGCTGCCAAACTGGCCAGCTTGGTTAGTTAGTATACTTTCCCTTTCAAGATGCTTGCCTTACTCTCTTCAGACAGAATCTAATGCCTAGGGAGCAAAATCCCTACTTGATTTGACCAGGATTCAAAAGTCCTGCTGTTTAGCTTCCTCCCTGTGACATTACTGCCAACACATCCTTACTCCACCGTGATTTTAATGTATGTATGTCTATGCATATTATACCCCCCCCCAAAAAAAAAAAAATTAAATACAGCAGCAGAGCAAATACAGAATTGTCAAAGCAAACTCCTAACCCTGCAATTGTAACTGCATTATATCCCTTGGCATGGAGCTTAGAAGTTAGTTTATTTAATGATGTGCTTCAATTTGGAATATAAAATTTTAGGTCAGGGAATATTTATTCTTATTTTTTGCCCAGAACATGCCTACAGTACAAGCAACAGACAGACGTAAGTAATACAATACAGAAACACTAGAACATGATAAACAGCCTCACTATAATCAACACTGATGAACATCATCTTGACTATTTTATTATAATCTGAAGTATAGTAAGTAATGATTACAGACACCCACCGGGTGATTTAGGAGCATGAAACAACTCTTCACAGAGGAAAGGAAAGGGGACAAAATGAGGTCATATAAAAGAAGGCCTACTTCAATTTTGGCCGTTAGAAGATTAAATCAACAACAGACTCTCACAAAGATGTATGAGTGAGTCTATCTCCACCACAGCGTTGGGCAGAGGGAAGCAGGATGGGAGCGTAGGGGGAGATTTCTTAAAGATAAAATGCTGAGTGGTTTTGTGCAGAGCAATGGATTATTGATCCCAAAGACAACAATGGCAAAGAGGAGCATACAAACAGCTGTTTGGGCTCTGGGTCAGAAAGGCATCCTTATTCAATACATTATCTAAGCACGTGAGCATATGTTTCACTGTTGCTTTGAACAAAAATGCATTTCATCAGTTTTTTTAATAAAGACCTAAATAAATATTGAAAGGTAGAAGATGAAACAGTAGAGGACTAAGCTGTGAAAACAAAGGGAAGGTAGTATTTCAAGGCAGTTACCATAATTCTGAAGTCCAAGAAGTCAAGAAGGGTGAAGGTGTCATTTGACTACACAGATGGTGTTAGCTATTTAAGTATAATCAGTTTCAGCATAATGGAAAACGTCTCAAGAATTAGTTTGATGAAGCAAAAGAAGAACAAAGGACAGCAATAGCTGAGGGAGAGGTGGGTGCTGAATAGGGAGTTGGGAAGTGTCATGGAACATGTGACACATGAGGTGTGAAGCGCTGGGCTGTGCTGGGAACAAGACAAAAAAAAAAAGGGTTAGAGGAGACAGAGGGCATTGGAAATTGAGCTGTTGGGGAAGGCAGAGAGGGATGGAAAGAGCTATTGTGCACTCATCTGGCAACCGGTTATGTCAGCCTGGCCCATGAAATATTTGAGTCTGGTTCATCAGTTTTCCCTAGAGAAAGAGGAGGAAAGTGCCACCCTGTGCTGGTGCTTCCACAAAAGGCAATGTTTTCTCCTGTGCCTGCTGCTGTCAAAACTGATGATGCTGAGGGACAGTGATTGCTGATGAAAACTGGATTTCCAGACAGCTGTTGTCTCCTCTTGCTTCCTATGGAGCTGCCTTGCTTCACATGCGGGGCACCAGCTTGCTCTCCTGCTGCCCTCCTTTGTGCTCTCTAGTATGCTCCTACAAGGCTAAAGATTCAGTGAGGATTAGAAAAGTTGACTTATGGCTTAAATATGATTATGCATTAAGATTATTCATCAGAAACCTTCTTGTGTCATCCGAGGATGGGAAGCAATGGATGTATTCTGCAGTGCTTGCCTGTGAACACTCAGTCAAAGGCAGCTGGCATTTTGCCTCAATACAGATTGCAGAATCCATCTACATGAAGGAGAGATTTCAGTATCTCACTCTAAGCCTGAAGAATCAAGACTGGATTTTCAATCGTATTTCTCACCCCAACTACTTCAGTGACCTATGGTAGCACATTTTATTCCACAGCTTTCTAAATGACTGGTAATTTTGATGCCACACAGCCCGATATTCAGACATGCTCAGCTACAATTTCCAACTTAAATATTAAAGACTATATGAAAATGCTGCTATTGCCTCTGGCCCAATATCCCTGTTTGTAATAAGGAGTCAGCTTACTTCCCAAGAACGCTGTGAATTTAATTACATAATTAAAAAGTAATTGGAAGAAAAGCACTATATAAGTGCAAAGCATTATAATTGTATTAAATGTGTATCTCCAGTATTGCAGGGAAGGGATGTGATTATCTAATAAGCAATGACCTCTCATCACCAGCAATAAAAGACTTTGTGAAAACCACAAGCTTGTGCTGGCATAGACTGAATTAAATGTCAAAAATATCAAGCAATGGTTTTAAAGTTTTCAGTGCACATAAGGTTAAAAGAATTTCTGTTAAAACGTGTACTGCCCAATCAGAATATTCTCAGTACTAATGGCTTTACAAATACTGGTGCAGATATTAACTGGAAAAGCTAATTTGAGGCTATTTGCTGTCACCAGTGCAGGTTTAGATGAATGAATTCTAATCTGACCCTCAAGAGTCAGTCTAGCTGAATAATAATGAAAAATGCAAGAGAATAGCAATTTCAACATGGCTATTTCACAGACAAGCTTATTTTATGCATCAATAGCAAATAAATCAAGAAATTGAATGGACTTTCTGAATGTCTTTCACTGTTCTAAGTAGATCTATCTAGCCAGCGTAACCATCAGTTCTAGAGATCGGAGAGTAAACAGAGGAGGAATATTGATGGATTGCTTTATTTGGAATGGAATTCTTCAGGAATTTAATTTATAGGGGTGAAACTTCCTTTTTTGTTGCTATAAGCTGAACTATAAGATACGCTTACTGCTAGCATTTGCATTTCACTGATTATCTGAACAGAAACTGCATGTAAATACTTGTGCAAACTTTATATAAACACCAAAGAATAACAACTGACTGTTAGCAACAAGTTATTACACAGCTCTGGTAGAAGGGACTAATGAAGTGTTTTTGAAAGACTTTCACAAAGAGTACTGTAAAGTATGTGTCCTAATTAGTAACAACAGGAATTGCACACTGTCGGAGAAAAATAGACTACTTAGTTCAAATTTAGGTGCCTAAAACATAATTCAGCTTAGTCTGGCACAGTGTTGTAGTCTACCACTTTTTGCTCTAAGAGTTTCCCAGTGAGCACATAGAGCGCGTCACTATTAAGCAAACAAACAAAAATACTGGGTTTGGTGTGAAATTTATCTACTCCTAATATTACGTGCTCAGGTTTAAATTTTGGGCCCAATTCCCAGGACTTATTTCATTTGCTTTGGAGAATAACCCAGACCTTTGTATTAAAACAAAGCAGAAAAGCTTTTATATTAATGCTTATGAGTAGATTCAAGCGGAGTTCAGACAGCCAAAGTTTCATTTAAACCACCACGCCTTCAGTAGTAGCTTAGAAAAGCAACAGATCACAGTTTGTTTTGAAAAGGAAGTTTGACATATTTTACTTGATGAGTTTTCAGCTTTGCTATATGAGAACTGATACAGCCTCAGAATAATATTCTTTAACAAATCACTGTGTGTATTTCAGTATCTGAAAATCAGATACTTTTAAGACGATTTTCACTGAAAACCTCAAACATGAGCATATGCATTCAGCTTTCTGAAGATTCCCTTTCTATTGAATGAGGCCTTATGATTGTTCTATTAAGCACAGAAAAGTTAGTAAGCGATGTATTATTATACCTTACCAAATGCGCAGGAAACAGCTCTTGAAAGTTACCACTTTGCATGAACGTGTGCCTGCACATGTGTGGCACTGAATGGCTGGGATTGATATTTATGTTTGAAAAGTCTTAAACAAAGGGCTTTTTTCAGTTACCCTGTCTTGTGTGGATGTCCATTCACGTGTGCAGTTTAAACACGATATCAGAATTACAAAGGAAATAACTTACTGCCCATGGACTTCAAATTGTATTGCTGAGAACAAAACTAAGCAAAAGTTAATGAAACTGTTCTTTGATGAATCCTCAGCAGAAAGGTGGTATGAAGCCCTTCTGGGCTTTCATTTCCAGTATCTCTTTCTCCTGGCCTGATATTCGCAGATTGATACAAATGAAAAAGAAATCCTCATGGGCTACTTGAGATAACCTAGCCCATTGTTTTCTGAGCAACTTCTTCCGTGAAATTGAAATTCTGTATGATAAACCAAGAAGCTACTTTGAGAGTGGATCTACCAGGATAATGGCTGGAGAAAGCACCAATGAGAGCTGATGATTAAAGCCTGTTATTTCAAAGACAACAGTAACATACATACAGAGAGGTTTGTCCTTAATGGGACAAAACTAAAACTAAATCTATGGAATATCTATTGCAATACAGACATTCAAGAAATCCTAACTTATTAGGGTCAGAAAAAAACAGACTGAAATTCTATAAACCCCATTGTTGTATCTGTACCGATAAGATGAAGTTCTATGCCATATGTTTATACCACATCACTGACATCACTTTCATTAGAGACACTAGAAAGCAATATCAAACTTCCTTTCCACAGACTGGAGAAAAGAAATACTGAGTACAAATATCCTATATGAAAATCCCTGTCCCAGTGTATTAAAAAAAACCAAAACACCTTAATTAAAATAATGGAATTTGGAGAAAATCTACTGTCAGCTGTGTACAGCAGATACAGTTCATAAGGTTATCTGGGTTTTGTCTGGGTTAACATTTATTTTCAGATAGTACCATGGCACCTGAGCCAGGATGACTGCCACCAACAGCACTGGAAAAGATCTCTTGGAAGATCATGGGAAAGATGAATATAGATACAAAACAAGGAATTCTGGACTAATGTAGCCAAAGCTTGAGCCTCTCTACTTTCAGTGGTATCAAACAGATTTTCACGGCACGTATATTCAGCATAGTAGCTCTTCAGCCCTGTATCAACAGATCATCTGGAATGATTGCAGTGGGTTATCCCTCTGATACTTTCAAAGTTTGGAAAAGGTGTGCTGAAAGTATACCTACACAAAAAGCATCTCAATATGAAATGGCAAACATATTTCAAAACAGAAATAAAATGTTGCCTAACAGGTATTTTTCTGTAAGTTTTGTGGGAGGACAAGATTTTTTGAAAAGTGGGGGAAGACTTTGGAAGGCAATGGGTCATATGACATTACAAAATGTTAGTGCACATAAACTAAAAGCATAAATAAAAAATTACTTCAAAATCTGTACAGGTACAATGTTTGATGCCACCAGGACTCTACCTAGGCAAGTATAAAGAGCCAGAGTAACCCCATGTATAGAGAAAGTTTAAACCCCAAATATTTTAGGACAAAGAGCTGTTTAAATACATCTCATAAATCTAGGATGGGGGTGAGGTATTAAGATACCAACTCTGAAAATATTTCCAAAGAGCTATTGTTTTTATCTCCAAATCACCTAAATGATCCATTCATTAGTTAAGTATATAACATATACATGACTTCGTAATAAACTGAATTACAGTACTGTATTGGTAAAGTATTTGTACTTTCAGCACAGAATCATTAAAATCATAGTATTATATTTATGGACCATTGTACATATATCAGACACTAGATTGAAAAGCGTTTATATCATATTTTATCACTGTCAAAACAATATTTCTCTTGACTTAGTCCAAACACATTCAAGTCCAAACAAATTAGCACATCAGCAGGTTTACTGCTGTAATTAACAAGAGAAGGTGGCTTTTACATTAAGGATAAATCGTCTGTATTCTATTTATCCCACAGTCCTTAAAGATTCTAGTGTGGTAAAAAATAGTGAGGTCTTTGTCTCCCTGAAGTCCAGTCTTCTCTTGCTAAGTTTCATAAAATAACTAAACCCAAAACCTTTACACAGAAATGAATCCCACCCAGGAAGAAAGTCATCCTTCAGTAACAATAGCATGTGTTCATGCATATAAATAAGACAGTAGAGTTAAGACTGTGTAGATCATCTTTATTTACATTTTCGCACTCTTGAATGCTTTGATCTACTACCTTTTAATGTAGGTGTTTGCTAATATAATTAGAGAAAAGCCATAAACAACTTCACCAGACACAGAAGCTCAAAGATTTCTTTGGGGGATCCTACAGTGAGCCTATCACTGTGATAGCTTATGCAATGAAACATGCAACAGAGACTTAAGTCAGACATGAAAATTGTCTGGACCTGATTTATCTTTGCAGTCCCTAGTAATTCTTATTTAACCTTCTGCCAGCCCTTCTACTGCATGTGCTGTAGTGGAAACTTAAGAAAGGTCCTCAGAAAGAATTATAGCATGTAAACACATCCAGCTTCAGCTACATCAGTTACAACTTCACTTTTCCAACACTGTCCTGACTCGAGCTATGAAAGGATGCATTTTCAGGTAGTGGAAGAAATGTGTTGGAAAAAGAACCTGATCATCTGCAGACTATCACATTGTGTGGCTATTTATACAGGGCAAAGAAGAAATAAATCATGTTTTCACTCAATCTGCAAACAATGTTGTAAAATATAAAAATAGAACAGAAGACGAAACCCAAAATGGAAGTGGGCTTATACTGCTTGGTAATGGAGAAGCAGAGAAGGCATTCAACAGAAAAGTAGACATATAAACTATGTATATTATAGTAAACTGAAGTGTAGGACCAAAGCTTGCACACTCACACAACTGCTCAGTGCTTTATTTTTAGCATACTCTGTATGATGGTCGTGGCCAAGTTAGGTACCATTTTCACAAGGGGTGTCCTGGCATACACTTCTAGATAACGTGGGCTAGGAAGTGATCCAGTAAGGAGTATGGATGGGAGCATTTGGTTAGGAGCAGGGAGGAGGGGTTTAGCCAGGACACACACCTGCCCTGAAGGCTAGAGAACAGACTCCAGTCACTGTTGTTGATTTGTTAGTATAGATATGGCCAGAAGTACACATAATGGAATAATCTATTTTCTCTCCTGTAGAAAAAAAACTTCTTCACTCTACTACTCATATGCTAAAGGGGCAGGGAGGGGAAAGGATGGAAAGTTAACCATCTTTATGGAATGGTAAAGACCCACTAAAATTGTTATTGTAATTCACCGAATAAACCAGACTTTTAAGTTCATCTACCAGAAGACAGAGAGGGAAGAAAGAGGAAATCATGTTCCTTGTTATCAGAATTGTTCTGTGGCCAATACTGAGTAATTTTACTGTGTTTCCATATAGGAATAAAGATCCTCCGTGGTTTAAACTATGAAGATCTGATTAGCAAACCTCATGAAGATGTTCACAGTTTAACACAAGTGACACTTATTTGCCTACAGCCATCTTTCTAGTAAGTGAGATAACACAATGAATAATTGAAACATTGCTGTTTGATACCTGTTCAATTATTCAATGGTAAAAGAGAGAATATAAATTTTTAGGTAAACATTGCTATCCTGAATTTGTTTACCTGTGGTGCTAAGATCACAATGGCAGCTTTACCCACAGTGACAGTGAAGAATCCTAGACTGTTTTCCGATGGTTATTCTATGTTCTAACAGACTAAAAGCATTATTTTCAAGGGTGGTAATACTGGGTGTTCTCACACTGTAGGTCTGGGTGTGGTGTATACAAGAACTCAAAAAAGTCAGTTTTATGCACTGTACAGCAAAATTTATTTTCATTTTGGTTTTGCCTATTTTATCTTACAGAAAATTTCTAATTCATTGCAGAGCACTGCAGCTGAGTATCCTGTTCAGTTATTGGTGACTGGATTAGATTTCTAGGAAAAATGTAAGAAAGGCGAGATACGAGATTTAAATTGAAGCAATGAAAAAAAATGGAAAAAAAGAAAAAAGAAAAGGTTTTCAGTCTCCAGGTTACACAAGTAAACTGATGACCTACAAGAATTATGTACAGATAGGCTATATATGAGCACATATGGTACATATATTTTCATAAAAGGGCAAAAAACTTACAGCTAAAATTGAGCAGTCAACATTTCACATGAGATTTTTTTTTTATCAGACTAGCAAAATATACCTACTTAAAAAATCTAAGTGTCATTAGCCCAAAGTTCAGATCTGCCTAGAGAATCACCTTAGGCACACTGTACGAGAAGATCAGGTTCAAGATCATCTTAAGAATCTGAATTTACACAACTCCATGGGACCTAATAAAATCCATCCGCGGATCCTGAAGGAGCTGGGGAATGAAGTTGCTAAGTCACTGTCCATCATATTTGAAAAATCATGGCAGTCAGGTGAAGTTCCCAATGACTGGAAAAAGGGAAATATAACCCCCATTTTCAAGAAGGGGAACATAGATGACCCAGGGAATTACAGACCAGTCTCATCTCCATGCCTGGCAAAATCTTGGAGCAGATTCTCCTGAAAGGTATGCTAAAGCACATGAATAACAAGGTGCTTGGTGACAGCCAGCATGGCTTCACTAAGGGGAATTGATCCTGCCTGACCAATTTGGTGGCTTTCTATGACGGGGCTACGGAACTGATGGACAGAGGCAGAGCAGTTGACGTCATCTACCTGGACTTGTGCAAAGCATTTGACACACAGAGACATTAGGGCAGAGAAGAGATTCAGAGCAGCCCTGAGGAGAAGGACTTGGGGGTGTTGCCCCTCTGCTCTGCTCTTGTGAGACCTCACTTGGAGTATTGTGTGCAGTTCTGGTGTCCTCAGCATAAAAAGGATATGGAACCACTGGAACAAGTCCGGAGGAGGCCCACGAGGATGATCAGGGGACTGCAACACCTCCTGTATGAAGATAGGGTGAGAAAGTTGGGGCTGTTCTGCCTGGAGAAGAGAAGGCTGTGTGGAGACCTAACAACTTTCCAGTATCCAAAAGGGGCCTACAAGGATGCTGGGGAGGGACTCTGCACTAGGGACTGTAGTGATAGGACAAGGAGTAATGGATTCAAAATTAAACAGGGGAAATTTAGGTTAGATATAAGGAAAAAGTTCTTTACTGTAAGTGTGGTGAGGCAAGTGGGTTACCAAGGAAGTTATGAGTGTTCCATTTGTAGCAGGGTTCAAGGCCAGGTTGGACGGAGTCTTGGGTGCCATGGTTTAGCATGATGTGTCCCCACCTATGGCAGGGGGGATGGAACTAGATGATACTACAGTCCTTTCCAACTCTAACTGAGAATATGGATTCTATGAATCTATATATTTTAAACACCCTGTCTACACTTTAAGGAATGATATTTTCTAACTCCACCAGGAATCAGACAGGACTTCAGACTTGTATAGCAATTCAATTAAATGTTCTGAACTCCACTCTGTGTATAGAAATCAGACTCTAAATTTGGAGTCCCAATTGCCTTGTTTCTACAACTCTTTTCAAGGAGTTTCCAGTTCTAACTTGACCAAGTACTCACCCGTGATCAACGTTTTCTTCTAGTATTTGCTCTGCAGTAGATGGATGTGTAGGTTATTAACATGTATAGCTTACGTGTAGTTCATAAACATGAAATGTTGATGGCATTAACCCATATTGTTATAGGTGCAACATTTGAGTTGGCTCCAAAAACCTGAGGTTCCAGTAAAAGTTTGCTCACAGTTCCATAGAAGATACATTGTGAATTTCTAGATTTCTTGTAAAGGGTACTGACTAATCTTTTCATTCCTTGTTCTAAAAAGGACAAAATGTTTCAAAGAGAAGCATAATGGAACGATTTCCTGAAGTAATTTAATTGTCCCTAGTGCTTTCCCAAGTTTGACAGCCATATCAGAAGAAACAAGGTACTGCTTCCACAATTTAATGATAATGCCTTCATCCAGGACAGCAATAATTGAGTTTTAATGTCCTGCACTGTTGCTTGTCATAAATCCTCTCTATGTGAAACTCTAACCTCTGCTAGGCAAGATTAATGGTTAACAGTGTATATAATATTTATTAAACCTCTTTTTATATTGCTTGGCAATCTGTGCTGCCATCAAACAACTTGAAATAATTGACATTTGGCGCATCAACCTTCCTTTGACTAAGCAGCATGACATTCATGTAGATAGTAAACATTTGGCAATTGCTGTAAATGTCTTCAAATTTAACGCCATGACCTTTTCTCAGGTAAATGTTTTGTGATAAAATGTAAATAGTGATTTGCTGTATGTCAAATATCATGCAACGTCAAGTTTACTGTCTTATTATTCTTGAGAGGTTTGCAACTTGATTTTCACCTGTTGCTTCATCTTTTAAACTTTTGTACAAAATGCATATGTGTTTTTTTTCAGTATATGTTTGACTTGAAGGCTAAGAGAAGTTCATAGAAATTCATTTTTTTATAGTTTTACAGTTCTAATGACAAGAACCCAGTAAAATTACTACTAACATAAATAAAAGAAGACACCTAAATTTCAGTAAGGTGACTTTAGTAATAATGTATGTGTTACATTGTTTTTAAAAAATATTCTTTTTGTTGTTGTTATTTGCTTGTTATGCCATGTATTGCGAAGACAGTGCTCCAGAAACAAACAAAACAAAATTCACACTAGAAAAAGTAGCTGAATACAAAAGAATAACTGTTGGATTCATTCAGGTCAAAAAAAGGCATTAGTACATTGTGATTGAATTTGGTCCAGAATGAACACAGCAGGTTCTCATGTTTGCTTATGAGTTCAGCAGGTAGTTATTTGTATTTAACCACTGTCTTAATTTCGAAAGAAAACCTGGAATATTTCCCTGTATATACCTGTGATTTAGAAATGGGGGTATTTGATTACTGACATGGTTGCTACTAGTGAAAACACATCCATGTGTGAAAACTGGAGTGACAAGAACATGGAGTTACTAAGAGATCTGCTTTGATCATGGGAGCTGGGGAGGTATGTTATGAGAGTTAAATCAAGAACCATGCATGACTTGTCTTCTTGTTATGGCACTCCATTGCCATTTGGATCAGCTTCACCTGCTCCTGCCAACCTTTGGTCATTTTGTGAGCCCTATAGAGGTGGTAGTAGCAACTCCCGTGTCAGAAGAAGCCTCAGGTGTTGTCTGAAAGCAAACTGAAATCCTTTTGATACTGCTATTAACTGCCATTTTAGCCATTAATTTGAAAACAGTTTCTGATATGGAAGTCTCTTCAGGACAGCAACAGAAGAGAGCACATGATATATGATCTGGCTATCATTGCCTATCACTGCCATCACTGGTCTGTTGTCTTTACCTGTCTTTTCTGCAGAATGGTTCTGCTCCTCTGACACATTTAATCTGCTGTTTACAGAGTATCAGTTTAGCCAGGAAATTCCAAATAAAGCACAGAAAGCCTTAGCAAGAACTGCTCATGTAAAACTCCACATTGCCTCTACAATCCTTTTCAGTTCCTTCCTCCTATACCTCCACAGAGTTGTAGGATACATGAGGATCTTGGGTTGTTATTGAAGAGCAAGCCCTTCTCCAGAAAATTCAATGCAAGACCAGATAAAGGTATTTTCTGCTCACCAGCAGTCTCTGTTCCTAATCTTCCATGAACATTGTATGTGCCAGCAACAGACTCTTCCCCAAACAACATATTTCTTTACCAGTAGTCAGCAAACCTTCCTGCTCTGTCTCTATAGGCAGAAAAATCCTCTGCATGGGTAGCCAGATGTGTTTGTTGTGCCAATTAAGCTTTCAGGCACCTATTCACCCTTCTATGCCAATGTGGTAGCAATGGACATCCTTACAAGTGAATATACTGTATGAAATGAAAACAAACAGTGACTATCCATTAACTACATATTTGCAGAACAGGCAGTATAAAACTCATTATCTCTGGACTCAAACAACAATCAAAGACACTGATGAGCAAAAGAGCTAACTCCATCAAGTCATCAGTAGCTATAATCAATAACTAGAGCCATTGGTTTGGCCATCAAACTGTAAATGGCAAGAGAAGATAAAGGCAGTAATTTGTTACAATGAAACAACCCTACAGTCGATGATAACATCTCAAACATATAAAAGTTTAGTTGGATTTCACCAGCCTTTAACTTCCTCAGATACTTTGTTTCTGGATCATATTATTCAGAAATTTTGATCTTCCCTATTGATTAAATGGCAATTTTATATAGCCAATGATTAGATAATCCAATCTTATCTGCCAAAAGTGATCAACTGTATATGAAATAAAGGGCAGAAGTTGTGTAATTTACAATACAAATGAGCTGGATTCTGTGGCTCTGATTAAATATAACAAAAAATCAAATTAAACAGTGATCAAATTATAGGGGTGGCACTGTAACCATTTTAATTTTTCATGATTCATTTAATTTAAAACAGAACTTAGCTAAAAAATAAATAAAAAAAAGAACCCTTTTTACTTCTTCCTTCTTTGAAGTTAATTAGCCTTACTTCAACTTATTTCTTGAAATGCCATGGTGCAAAATACTGAGAGATATTTTCAAAGTCATCCAAGTATTATTTCTACACCATACATAAAAGTGTTGACAACATCCTCAGTGATAAATCTAATTTGGGAATAATGCTTCTACTTTTTAACTGATTTTCCCCAAGCTGCGTCAGTCCATTCAAGAGAAGTTGTTTCCATTACAATACTGAAAAGACATCTTCAAAGCATCAGCTCAGTTTACTGTGTCCTAAAATTAATGAGGCAATTCAGCCTGGCCAGCTTAGGTAACGTTTCTTGAGCATCCATCTGAACTCTGTGTCCATATGCAGGAGGACAATGGGAGGCAGGTGGCTCCTCCAGGACACTGTTCTCCCGGAGGGAGGGAAAAAAATGTGTCTCTGGTCACTGATCTGTGTTGTGTCAGGCACAGATACAGGTAGGCATGTCAAGCATAAGAGAAGTTGTGCTTGCACTGGCAGAGTTATTTCTGGAGATAGACAGACTACAGCTGTGACTGTCAAAGCATGGGAGGGAAATACCATGAAGCTACCTCTGAGGAGCATGCGTCATTAGGCAGCTTTGCATGATATAGCTGTTTTTCACCAACATAGGAATTAAGTTTTGTGACTTAAAAATTTCTGTTAAACTCCTGCCCAAAATTACTTGTGTAATACCCTGTCCATTTTTAATAAAGAACTCAATGCCAAAAACATAATAAGATTGTCACTGTCCCTCTAGTATCCAGATCAATATGTCAAAGACACACAAGAATGCAGGGGTGGTCATTTTTTGACAATACAGGTTCAGAAATAAATCAATTACTGTAAGCATGGCATCAAAGCCATACTGTGAAAAGAATGGAAAACAGATTATTTCTGAAATAATGCAAGTGAAAGTCTGAAAGTAGAGTAGGATAAAATAAAATCAGAATGATTTGGGTATATTTGGCGTGTTGTTTGTTGGTATTATTTTGGAGAAAAGAATGCAGAGCTAAGTAGTGGTTTAAAAGCAGCTGATTTCAAACCAAAAGAGCTAAAAGGAGTTGATGAAAGTATGAAAATCTGTTTTAATCACTAATAGTTTCCATTCATAAGAAATGTACTGATTAGAATAGGATGTACCTGTTATCCATGCCTCTGTGTGTTCCTTCTCTATTCAAAAGTATGTTTCTACCAGTGCCAGAATCTGTCCATCATTCTAATTAAGCTTCTTTTCCCCGTAGCACCATTATGGAATTGGTGTTGTTGACTCAAACATTCTTTTCCCCTTAGCACCATTACGGAATTGGTGTCGTTGACTCAGACATTACAGACAATTTGGTACTGTGTTGGTGCCATTGTTTATCTTGGCTTGCTACTTCAGAAACAATTGTATTTTAAAAAGGATGACATTAAGCTATAAAAAATGTTTTGCAGGTCAATCTAGACAGATGGTCACCCTAAGTGTGCATGCCTGGACAGCGGAAACATCAAGACCTGTTTTTTCTCAATTCTTTGTATTAACTCACTGGCTCTCAGATAAATGTGGGTGTTTCAATATTAGTACTTTGACGTGTTCACAGTTATGGGATGCTGCCTCCCTGGTACCAGGAGAGAGGCAGCAAGGTGAATTCCAATTAATGATCAAAATAATTACTTGCAGTAAGGACAAAGTATAACTTTGTCTTGTTTGTAACTATTATTTATTTGATGAGCTATAAAATCTTTGATCTTTTCAGCAGATGGTTGAAATTCAGTGAGGGGATCCTACTCAGGTGACAGGATGGATTTTGGGGCTGATACCTATAAGAAATTATATAGAATTAATCAATATACAAACCTATGAAATTCCACAGAGTCATGAAAGTAGATGACTTGAGTAAATCAGGTAGTGATGCAGTTTCAATATAGTTGCATATAACAGAATTTGTTTTTATAATCACTGTAAATAACATACAAAAAGAAGAAAATTACAGTTGCAAATTAGAGCACATCAAAGATGACACGCTCTTAAATCAGCTCCCATTTATTATATATCATAATACAGTCTTTAATGACATGATAACATACCCCTACCTCATTAAGTGTGTAGAATATACTGTGATTAAAGGAAGAATGTTTTACAGTCGGGAAAAAAGCACCTTCTGTTACAGCACAGGATGAAAGCCCAGGAAAGCTGGATGTACCCGTGATTCCATCACAGACTGCATATGTGATAGCTATCAGAAGACAGATAAAAAAGGATTTCAAATTTGACTGCATGGCCAAACTTGTACTTGCTAATTTCTGAATAATTTATATTTTCAAAGGTATATTACTCTTAGCACCATTCTCTGTATGAAATATCAGTTACATGCAAGCAAACTACAGCAAAGTTATGAGATGCTTAAATAGTCTTTTACTGGTAACAAATGCTTTCTTATTTCAATTGCATTAAAATACATAAGAGTTCTTATCAACAGTAAGCTGAGTAATTTTCACCACAATGTAAATTAAATTCTAATAAAGGACTTCAAACTCATAAGGAATTGAAAACATTCTTGCCCTTTTAGTTCTCTTGATACAGACTTATACCTAGGGTCACGAAATAATATAAGCTTGCAGTATTCAAAATACAAATGTGCTCATGTATTTGATCTGTCCAGTTAATGCTTTCCTGTACATTTTTTGGCAAACAGTCCCACTGTACAGAAACAAATTCTAATTCTAGACTTAAAAATATTCTGGTACAAAACAAACAGTGCCTTCCATAGCTAAGCTGTTGTTGATATTCTCCAACTAATTTTTCACTGAAACACTTCCTTTCATGTTTGTTTTCAAAGTATTGCAGAACTTGTTTCTGAAAGCCAAGCAGGAGAAAGCACTGTTTCAGTTGTAAAAGATGCTTCTTATACATAAGAGGCAAGATAAAGAAGATGTTAAAGAGTAATTAATATACTGAATAATTCACAGTCATATGTGAAAATGTATAGAGCTTAGATATTTATATTCTGTGAGTCACTACTATCTCATTTTATACAGGAACATTATACATTTTTCAAAATGTTAGCAGAATTGTAATTGGCACTTGAAACAAAAGCTCAGTGATAGTAAAAAATTTCATCAACTGTTAGTGCAGCTTAAATGACAGTTAATACAGTAAGTATTTTAAACCTATTTAAGGCTACAAACTGAGAAATTATAAACCAGAAAAAAATCTGTGTTGATAAGAGTTAATTTTCTCCAAAAGGCTGATGTGGCTTCCTGAAACTTAATGCTAGTTCTTGAAGTCACCTCTATTATTTCTTCAAGCCAAAATGTGCAGAAGAACATGTGAAGAAAATGACTTTTGATTCGTGTCAGTTATTTAGGGGTAAAAAGATTAATATGTACTTATGCAAGATTGTAATAAGTCTTATGCTAACCTCAGATAGACAATGCCTGTGCAAGCTTAGCACTGCTGCAAAGATATGGTTCGCTGCTTAAAGGTCACGGAATGAGGAAGATTGAGGAACCTGCAAGAAGGCAGAATAAGACCTCTAGCAACAGGATGGCACAGACTCAAACGATACCATGAAAGGACACGAATACAGGATGTGGACCGGATACAAGAATGTATAAAAGGACAGACCCCTGGAGGGAGGGTGTGCGTCATTGGTGGAGCGGAGACTCCCCTGCACACCCAGCGCTGCTTTGCTTATTGTCTCTCAAATTATTAATCATTTGTAAATAAAGTTAATTTGGATAAAGCCCTGTTTATGGGAAATTTTTATAACAGAACACACAAACACTGTTTGTAAATCTGAAAAATAGATGTTTTCAAAAGTGTAATGCAAAGGCTCTTGAACACTCAAGAAGTCTTTTCAGTAATGCTGCAAAAAGCAAAAATTTATCACAGAACAAAATTAGAAAAACACATAGGAACTCATTTCTGACTTGTCAACTGTTTTGGAGTAATATGATATAAAACTTGTGATCTGGATTATTAATGCCTGCATAAATTCATCTACCAATAAGTACTTTTTTTCAACTTAAAATACCCTGGTTTTATTGAGTTCAATATGAGGTTTTAAAGCTCATTTAGAACACTGTTGTATATTTAATTTATTTCTGACTTAAATACCTCTGATTTTCTTAAGACTGCAATTCTATATAAATTAACAAGTTCAGTCAACAGAAAGGAGTGACTGCTCTGTCAAATGTAGAAAAGAATATAAAAGTAGTACTCAGCAAATACATTAACTGTTCACTGTCAGTCATTAATGTTAGTTCATGTGAACTTAACAGGCTTAGCAATTGTAATTTGAATGTTGATTTTTTGGTGTTGCTGTAAACTGGACAGAGATGTGGACAATTTATGGAAGATCCTTAGGTTAAAAAAGGGCTAACTAGGTTATTTTTTCTACAGAACAAGTTGTTTCCCGGCTATAAAATGTTAAGAAGAACAGCCCAGACTCACTGTTGTCACACTAACAGTATACTGATTTAACCTTTCTTTTTCCTGCTTTCTAGTAAGTTCAAAATAGACTTCATCAGTTATACCATCCTAAAACAAATCAAGCTCCCTGATTTTATACTTCCTATGAAATCTGTATTCAGGACATTTTCAGAGTCGAAGGTTGACAAAAAGAAGACAAAAGCTTTCATTTCCAGGGATGTCTGAAAACGGAGGAGATTCTGCACACAATTTATAATTCAGACCTGAGGGGAGCAGTTCATATTAATTGTTTTTAATTTATGGATCAGAAATTGGGCTCCATGGAATCATTCCTGGCACTTGTTCTAGCTGCCTGCCTGCTCGCATAGGAAGCAGAAAGCAGCCAGCTGTAGCTAGTGATGGTGGAGGCTCCTTCAGCAGCCTCCTGCAGTGGATGTTTCAGGAGAAAGCTCCACAGCTGGATGAAGCAATGCAGTGAAGACTTGTTTCAGGGTTGGGGGCACAGCAGGAAAAGCCTATTTGCATCCTCCACCCTCCACTGCACACTGAATGCAGCTGAACCACGTTGGAGAATATAAATCTGCACAGTGTCTGCATGCATCCTGGACATCAGCAGTATTGTAACAGAAGGTGCAAATGTAGCATGGATAAATATTGAACATTTAAATGTAGCAAAATGAGACTTTGGGAACTCTGTTAGCACTAAAAATGCTTTCAATAAGAAGTTGTTAGCAGCACATACTTTTTTACCTAGGGAACCCAAATGAGTGTGTGTGTGGGCATCATTCCTGTCCCAACCTTCCGGGGACCTTCTCTGCCTTAAAGAGTTGTAACAAGTTATGCATCAAAGACTACACAGGTAGGTGGGTGGGATCATGATACGTTTTCCCTTCTCAGGCTTCCTCTGGCATTGAACTGAGTATCTGCCAACCTTTGGATGAGCACCTGTGTGACAGAATTTTTCAGACTGAAAGCTGAACTTATTCTAAGACTTTTATTTAAATCTTCTCTTTTTAGTAGACTTGCTGGTTGCTCTAGATCACTAAATATGTAAGCTGAGTAGCCAACGAACTTATGTCCAAAAACTCTGATGCTTAATATTTGACCTGTACAAGTTTTGGGGATCATGATTTTGGTTTTCACTGAAGTTTTTACTTAAAATTCCAGAAAAAAAAAAAAAAGAAAGAAAGAAAAGGAAACTTGGAACAGTGTTTGTAAGTTCTTGAATCTGCTCAACTTAAAATGAAGGACTACAGGAGTTCTGATATCCAGAAGATAACTCACTGTATTCTCTGGAGACATGTCCAAACACACAGCAATGCCCTTCACTAAATACAGTGGAGCCAGGAAGCTTTCATACCACTTTTCTTTGAAAGTCATGAAAGTTTTTGCTCATATTCGCAGCCTCTGTAAATACTGGAATACATATAGAAAGGCCAATCAGGTATAAACTAAACCCTAGATCTTCAATAACTTTAGATATCAAGCTCCTGAACTGCCACTGACTCCCAAAGGCTTTAGTGACCTAAATAGCTTTGAAGATACGGCTAGGGACATGACTTTTTTTTTCCCCCTTCATACCAGTCCTCATAAGAACGTGACTATTCAAACGTACCTGTCCACCATCTGGTATTCCTGCTCAATGCAAAAAAAAGAGATTCTTGTTTATAAAATGTCATCTCTTAGGTAGGGAATGGAAAAGAAACTGCACAATGGGTATCCCAAGCCCAAATTTGTCACTGAGCCCTCACAGACAGCAGTGAAGACTGGCTGCGGGGAAGTCAATGCTGGATCTTTTCTGCATAAGTGACTCTGGAAGCATTCTGCCCCTCCTTGTGCAAGTGACACAAGGAGGCTTTTAATGTATGCAGAGGATTTGAAGTTATTGAAGCTTTAGTGTTTTCTTATTAAAGTAAAAAATTCCAGAATGGACATGCTTGCTTGATAGACACCCATAAATAAAACCATTTTTATCCAGTGTTCTGTTCTAGCAGAAAGTCTCTGTGTTACAGAGAAAATTAGGGTAATCAATCTATTTTTATACAAAGGGCAGAAATAATTTTCTAGCATATCTAGCATGTCCTGTGCAGAGATGTCACAATAAATCTTAAAAATAAAATAAATTGCAAAAATAATCAATAGACTTATGCATACTTTTTGGCTAGAGAGAGTAAAAAAAAAACCTACTTGTCATCAGCTCACTAGCATAAAAGAAAAATTACTTTTATATTTTCTAAGCTACATGTATGAACCTAGCTCACTCTGAGGTACCAGGGAGTTCTTGGGACAGAGCACAACAGAACACACCATGTCTCTAACTGAGCACTCAGACAAATGCCATACTTAAGAAACTATCGGGAAAAATATTTGGGAAATAAATAAAATAGTTACAAAGCTGCAACTATAAATAGAGCTTAGAACATCTTACTTTTAGCTCCTTTTCAGCAATCAAGCAAAGCAGTTATTAAGTGCAATGAAATTACCAGTTTTCAAATGTGGTTATTTTGAGTACACTTACCCAGTAATATCTGTACTATTTAAGTTAAAATGCATGCTAGTAAAATGTCTATGAATTACTAATAATTAAGAGGAAAAATATGAAAGTAATCTTTCACCTTTGTTAGTGAACTGCTGATAACTATTTTTTTACTCCATTCCAAATACATGTATTTAGAAAAAAAATGTGAAGCAGATGTTACATAAATAGAACTATAGAAAAGTGACAAAAATCAGAAATAGACACTGGTTTAATCCTTTACTTTTTCATTGGACCAACACAAGAATTTGTTTTCACATTAAACATTTTATGGTGTACTACACACAAGAATATATATAAAATTAAATACCAAAAGATGAGGGATAATGATTTAACTTCTAGGATGTGATCTGCATTTGATAAAACTGACAGGATCACTAACAGCTTCAGAAGAAAGATCAGACTGTTAGCTATTAGAATCAGATTTCTTCCAGCTGCCAGGAAAATCAAGGTCTTAGAAACCTACATCCAAGTTGGCTGAAATTTGCATAGCAGGAGTCCTAACTCTACAGACAAGTGCACAAATCCTGGTTGCAAGCACAGAATTATCTACTGGGTCTCAAAGGTGACTTTTTTTTGTTGTTGTAATTGACTTAGGACTAGGCAAACTATATCTAAATTGAGCTATTTTGGAGCAGAAGAGCTGTCCACCATATCTCATCTTCCATGAAACACAAAGAGAAAAAATGGGAAAGATAAATTACCTCTTCCTCAACAGAAGTAGCATGCAAGCCATTTAGAGCAGGTTTCAGTGAAATCTGAACAGCTCTGCACTGTAAGAAAATATGTTTTATTTATTCAAAGATTTCTCAAGAATGCTGCTCTTCTCAAAGACTCTACTAGAGACCCTAGCAGCTTTTCTGCCAATGAAAAGTCCTTTTTATCTTTTCTAATGACCAAGTAGATTGGTTTAGTAAATCAAAAATTTTCACCCCTCTTTGTATGCTTACATAGCACATTACTATATTATATATGAACTTGAATTATTTTCCTAGGTGGAGCAACAAAATGGAGTTAAATTACTGCTACTCAACTACTTCAGTGGTCTGTTTCCTGGGGTTGATCCCAATACCCCTCTCCCTGTTCTCTATACTGTCCTTTGATAGAACTGGTTTGTCTTTTTCAGCACATCTTTCCACACAGGATGTTTACAGAAATGTAGGATTACAGCTTGCAATTCTTGCACTTAAATATCTTGCTGTGAATGAATGGTCAGTAGATGAATTTGACCTATGACTGAAAGCATCTGAAATGATGGCATGACAATGTTGTTATGGTAATGCCTAACATACAAAGCCATATGACACAGTAATTTTAAACATACCTTGTCTGAGAACTAAGGATGAATTCTCAGTTGCATCACCAACAGACATATGGTCTGAAATCTGTTCTGTGAATGTGAAAATTTTGCCAAAGGAATTTATAATTATTTTACAGATTGGATTAGTTGATAAGGCATTATATGCAATTTGTTCATATTGATTTAAAATCCTAGTGAAGAAAACAGCATCACTTAGACTACAAAGAAATTGTGACATTTTCACAAATCAGCCAAAGTGTGAGTTAAAGGTACACTGTAGCCTTGGTTTAAGCAAATGAGTTGTTATTAACAAGAGACTGTGAATGCAGTTGCTGGTATCAATCAGAATTGTCATTACTGAATGTATCAGAAAGGTCACTACTGAAGCAGAAGTCACCATGTGGAAGCCAAGAATTGTTACTTAAGTAGTGAAATATCTGTAGGTCATGAGCAAGAGATATATGTATTCAATCCCCCTTTTCTTCTTTTTTAAGTAGAAAGGAGGATGGCTGAGAAGGAGGGAGAAGTGGCAACTCTTTCTGAGCTATTAGTAGAAATAACAAATCATGGGGGAGGTTCACATGCATGTTCTGTAGTAGGGATGAAGTTAGAGGGGGAGGAGGCAGAGGGTGTGACTCAATTTACAAGTATTAGGGATTATTTTTAGTGTCCACTTATCTACTGTAATTCATGATCGGAAGTGTTCGAAAAAAGTAAGTAAGAAACCAGAATAAAGCTATCAATAAATCTCTGCAAGATTCTCAATCATATCCTGATGTCTGGGAGGAATAACTTCCGAAGCACAAGCAGATGAAATAATCTCTATCTTCTGAAATTCTCTGCATAGAGCTTCTGTTCTTGATCTTCTGTTCTCAAGACACTTGAGAGGTAAAATGTTTATTTTTAAATGAGTGCATATATAAAGATTGAGCCCTAAAGACGGATTATTTTTCAAGCAGCAAGGAGTCTCATGCTTATTCACGAAAGTGCTGTTTGCCACCAGAGTTAAACTGCATATAACACAGTCTTCTTTTTCTTTTCTTTTTTTAGGTGTCAGCGATACAGAAATTCAAAATCATTTCTCATTATATTTGGCACTGATCTCACTCTTAATTTGAAGCATGTGGTGTAAACCAGAGTTGTGCTTCTGTAATCAGTTGCCCTTTAAACAAATAGACTTAAAGTTTATGGCAGACACATTATCAGTAAAATTAACCATTTAATTCCATTTCACACGTATTAAGGGGCAACTTATAATAGCAAATGTTAATTTTTCCAGCCAGTGGAAGTGTACATCTTCCAATAACAGTGATATACCCCTGGATTCTTTCTGCTTTTGGCATGCTGTAACAGGCTGTCATCTCTGTTACAGGCTACATAGTACAGCTCAGGAATTGCAGGCTTAGCAGAACGGTGGTGGGTAGGTCTTTATTCTCCTGATCTGCACTTTTCTTTCCTTTGCACTAAGGAACCTGGAATGGTTCTTAGTTATTTCTGAGAAACTGAGTAGTTTTACCAGTCAATGAGGGTGTCTGCAAAATGTATGCTTCAATTATTTTTCTTATATCATATTGAGGACAATGAATAGAGTCTGGCATTGTTAATTTCTCAAAAGCACTGATTGCACTTGGAGTGAACAGCTAAAGGCAATGAGGCTGATGAAAAGCAAAGGAGATACCTCTCAGTGTTCTGTATCTTCCATCAGTATTTAGTTTTCCTTTTTAATGTGTTCACTTTCATGGAGGAAAAGATCTCAAGGCCCCCACATAAAACATTTGTTTCTAGATCTCAAACATATCACAGCATCTGACTCACAAACTAAGGCTGAGGAGCCAAGTTTCATAGAATCATGGAATAGCTTGGGTCTGAAGGAATCTTTAAAGGTCATCTAGTCCAACCCCCCACTTACTTTACAGCAGAGCCCCAGTCTGAAAATATTTCCTTCTCAAACTGATGAAAATTGGCCGGCCCACAACAGGCCTAGCTTCCTCTGCTTCCTCCTCTTTGCTCTCCACAAGATGGGCAACCTCTGAACCCCATTTTACCCCACCTGAATGTCCCCAGACAACACAGTCATACCTCAAAGCGTGTCTCAAGCACCACATAACCTAGCTATTTCCCAGAGAGAGCAGGGTGCCCATGGAAATTCCTGAAGTACTTCTGCTACTAGAAAGCATTTTCAGCTATGACATTTCTTCATTCTGGGGCGTAGTGGTGGGGAAGACTGACTGTATAAATTGTATCAAGTTCCAACTGCTCAGTTTAGGTAAACTGACATCAAGACAGCAAGTATGCATGTTTAGCCAAACAGCATAGAGAGAATTAATTTAAAACTCAATATTTGAAAATTATCCTGATTTACATCTATTTAGAAGTTTAAAGAGATTAACATTACCATAATGTTAATATTAAATAAAAAGCATATAAAATACAAAAGTGTTCAGCAATAAATTCAGTAGTAGTACAATCAAAGTCTCAATACTGCATTAAAGGCACTATAATAGCTAGATGTGTACATTTTCTTGTTTTGGGCTTCTTAACTGATATTTTTGTTTTTAGCTCAGGAGGACATTGTTTAAACTAAAGATATATTACCTTTTGGAATACCAGAAATGCCAGAGCCAAGGCATAATATGTGACATGCAGTATAAAGCAGAATGAATGCACAAACACAGGCATAGCCTTATCAGTCAGATTCATTCTGTGAAATAGAATACAATTGAATTACTTAACTCTCAGATTTCAAGACGTGTTCTCAAGTGCCTTTTAATCTTACTAAGGTTACTTATTTTCTTAAAAGAATTTACAGTTCATCAGTTAAGAGGTTTAAATATGTTGCTTCTTACATTTTGCCTTTTTTATTTTAAGTCATTTTTTTTTTGTAATGGATGGTGAGATAGTTGCTGATTTCTATGCAATTTCTTCACCAGTTTATATTATTGTATTTTCTCTGAAAGCCCAAATACCTTCACAGCAAGTTGAAAACCACTGGGTGATAACTTTGCTCTGCTTAAGTCGTTGATAAAGTTAACATAATTTCAATCACTATGTGTAGAGTCATGCTTTAAAACTCAATTTTTATACAGATTAGCTAGCAGAGATACCAGCTGGGTATGCAAATCATGGTGATAGCGATATATTACACATGTCAATGAAGAGTGCCTTGAAGGCCCACCTATACAACTAAGTTTTTGAAAGGTTTTGAGACATATTTATGATCTTCTGTACTGATAGAAATAACTTCTAACTCCAGTTTGAGTACATACTTCCCTATTTCTCTATATGAAGACTCATTAGGCTTGTAGTTTTGAGCTAATGATTTAATTAATATATTTGGACTATCATTAACTACAAATCTTTCCCTAACCACTTCAAAATGAAGCTTAATTGTGAATGAAGTGTGAAGCTATCATAATGAAATAAGTAAGTTTTAAGTAATTCAGTACCCAAACTAGGTAAAGTACTGTGGCTGGAAAGCCGGGTGCTAAACTGCACAAATGGTACCAGAAATCAGCAAAGCCAATAAAGTGTATTTGTAGTTGACTTTGCACCTCCTATACTGTTAATTCGTTAGAGAATTTACTATGTGCTCTTTATCCCAATGCACAGAGACTGAGAGATTCTTCAATGATTACAAAATCAGATTATATCATTGAGCAAAAAACTCCGTTACAGGTATAGTGGCAAAAGGTTTAGATGTGTTCTTTCCCATCTGACACTGAAGAATTAGATTTTAGTTTCATGAAGAGGGAGAAACATCTTTGTATTTCTAAACTTTTGAATTTTTATTAGGCACTTAAAGAGATTAAAGATCACTTTAGATGATTAGCTCAGACAAAGTGAGTCCTTGACCTAGTGTAAGATCAACTCCAGGGCTGGGAGAAAAAAATCTGAGGGAAGAGATCATCTTGCTTCCACAGATGTAGTTGACTATTGCGTGGAGTACCAAAAAATTCCATAAGATGTGTTGCAGAACTCCAGTATTCCAGGGTTTATTTGCTTTTACCTGCCACAGGGTACAAAAATCACTCCAAGAGTACCAGATATTTGTGTCATATCAAAGAATACATATTCTACTTTTAGTTTGCACAGTCTTGGAAAACTAGATGAAAATACTTTTTCACTAATTCCCCAAACATGCCATATTGAGATTCTGTCCCAGTAAAAATATATGAACTCATATTACCTATAGATACTGTCAAGCAGACTTAAACTAAAGAATGAGATACAGAGATGCCTGTAATTACTCACTTGAATAGAAAAAGATGACATATTGTCCTTTTAGAAAAACTCACCAAATTAAGATTTATTTTTTTATCACTATATCTTATTGAAAAATGCAATTACATTTTTTAGGTAAAATTGATAATACAAAAGTCTTCTAGATAATTTGATAGTATATACAACAAAAAGAATCTATGTTTCTATTAGAATTCATAAAAAATAATAGTTCCTGTGTTGTTCTTAAGTGTTATGAGTTCTATATTATTTTCCTATAAAATAGAAAAGTTCATTTAATAGTCTCAAAAAAATTTTTTAGGTTATGTCAGCGTACTATTTAGAGAACAACTTTGATACCTTTCTGTCTTCCAGGTGTCTCATTGCTATCAGCAGCTGAGAAGTACTTTGAGCTAACGTTGCCTCAGAGGCTTTTAGGGTGGAAAATGAGAGACAAAAGAGTCGTTTTCAGCTGTTCAATGAGCTGAAGTAGTTTGGTTTGTTTCATCAGCCGCAGTACAGCTGGAGGGAATGAATCATCATCCCCCTTGGTCTGTGCTTCTTGGATGAAGTTTGGACAGCTTTTCTTTCCTCTCTTCACCTTCTTTTTACTCTGCACATCAAGCAATTGAAAGCAGGATAATGTCATGATCAGTCCTTCCGACACAGGGATGAGCTGAATGTGAATGCCACCACTATAAAGCAGAGACAAGAAATGGCTTTGATGCAGGTTCTGTTGGCAGAGGTGCACTCCAGAGTAACTGTCCCTTACTAGGACAACATGGCTGGCTTCCTCTCTGCTGGTGATTACTTTCAAAGGTAATCAGACGATAGACCCCGGCTACGCAGCTCTCCCTTAAGCTTGTTAAATTTATAGAATCATAGAATAGTTAGGGTTGGAAAGGACCTTAAGATCATCTAGTTCAAACCCCCTGCCATGGGCAGGGACACCTCACACTAAACCATGTCATCCCAAGGCTCTGTCCAACCCGTCCTTGAACCCTGCTACAGATGGAGCATTCACAACCTCCCTGGACAACCCATTCCAGTGCCTCACCACACTTACAGTAAAGAACTTTTTCCTTATATCCAGTCTAAACTTCCCCTGTTTAAGTTTTAACCCATTACCCCTTGTCCTATCACTACAGTCCCTAGCGAAGAGTCGCTCTCCAGCATCCTTGTAGGCCCCCTTCAGGTGCTGGAAGGCTGCTATGAGGTCTCCACGCAGCCTTCTCTTCTCCAAGCTGAGCAGCCCCAACTTTCTCAGCCTGTCTTCATACGGGAAGTACTCCAGTTCCCTGATCATCCTCATGGCCCTCCTCTGGACTTGTTCCAGTGGTTCCATGTCTTTTTTATGTTGAGGACACCAGAACTGCACACAGTACTCCAAATGAGGTCTCACAAGAGCAGAGCAGAGGGGCACGATCACCTCCTTCGATGTGCTGGTTGGCTTTCTGGGCTGAGAGCGCACACTGTCACCTCATGTTCATTTTTATTTTATGGTGTTAAACACCTTCAATCTTAAGAACAAACTTCCTGATTAGTCTATTAATACCCATTGCAAATAAATAAATTTTATACTCTAAAAGAAACATATGAAGAACTTACTTTTTAAAATGTAACACAATAGACCGCCAACCAGTAAATAGCACAGAAGGGTTTTTTTAAAGTTAAAATTTTAAACAAAGAAAAATGCTTAAGTTCCCTACTTGTATCACTCTGATAAGCAGGAAAAGACTCCACCTGACATTATGCAGCTAAATGTCAGGTTTCAATTGCTCTTACTTCAGATTTCTGGAGCCAATAAATAAACTCAAAGAGGGCTCACTTGCCATTATCACTCCATTTGCTTTTTTTGGTGAAAAGTAATTTCTTAGGGTATTTTATTTATTTAATGGTGTACTCTAGTCTTTAGAATTTCCCAAAGACACATGAAATTTCTGCTTAGATCAAAACTTCACTGTGTCTGTGGTAGTTAGTGAGTGTTATACTGATTCAGCTTTCATTTCTAATCAATGAAAGCTCATTGGAGAAGTTGTGCCAAACCAATGTTAATTCCCCCATCATGCACACTGTCAGAAGACCATATTTATACTTTGCCCTCTAATTGTGCCTGCAGGCTGCCCCTGAAGCAGCCCTGAGGGTGGGCTGGAAGAGAAATCACGCAGGAGCTTGGGTAGACAGGAGAAGGAACAACTCTTTAAATTGTCATCACTAAATATGTCAGTCAGCAGAATCCTTGCCAGTGTGAAGTCAGGCAGGTTGCAGGAAGCAAAAAGTAATATACTGCCTAGGCCTCTTTGTAGAGTCTTAGATATCTTCAAGACTGACTGTTTTCTGGATTTTTTATCCTTTTTGTTTCTAGGACCATGAATAAGAATCATGTTATTTACAATAAGAAAAAAGAAACAAATACCACTTGTAACAACAGAGGAGGAAGAAGGATTTAAAAATACCTTGGCTAGTTAGGAGTCTCCTGTTGTGCTCCTATCGTTACAGAAACAAAAGTAAAATAACTAGAAAGACCTGGGGCCACTCAGGCAAGAAAATTATCGTATATGTTCTTAATGACTTTCCTTTACAGATCACATGTGAATACTACAGATGCATCAATAGCCATAAAACATAGCATTTTTAAAACCAGCATGGGCAGTTTTGCAAAATGACTCTTTCGACCAGCTTTAGATGTAGGACAAAAATCTAATTTCATCTTGGCAAAAGCATCCTCACAAGTAGAGCAAGATTTTTAGAACAGGCAAAAATACTGATGTGGGACAGGCTATCAATTTTTCTGCTTTAAACTATGCTGATTGCAACTAAATTACAAGAGACCTTTAAAAGTATGTTTATTGTATTAAGTGCTTTTTGGAAGCCATTAGTAAAAACTGTTTTCCCAAAGTAGCAAGTAATATTTTCAGGGAGGTTTTTTTTCTCTTCTTGTTTTTATTTGAAAAGAAATACTCCTATAAAAATTTCTGTTGCTTAGAAGTACATTTTCTCCACACGGATTTTTATTTCAAGTCAGGAAAAAGCAGCAGCAGCAGCTGATAAAATCCTATGCGCATATTTTTATGCAAATGCCTCTAGTAATCAATGAGGGAAAGTGATAAAAAAAAGTATGCTCTAGAAACAGAATTATTTCTATGTAAATTTTTTTCCGAACTTCCCATAAGAAGACATTAGTTTTTAAAAGGTAAGTTGGAAATGCCATCCTTAATCTAAAAAATAAAATAAAAATCTATGACAAGTTTTTCACAATATATTTATTTATATATGTATATAAATATATATATAATATAGTAATAAATATATATTATATATATACTTACCAAGAAGTAAAGATTAAAGGCTGCATGCATGGTCTACTTTGGAAACAGTTTCTGTTAATTAAATATGTGGACAATTCTAGCTATTACTTTGAAAATATGCCTCTGTGAGAGCATCTAGCCTAGCACTCTGTGTCATCTAGTCACCAGGTTGCTGTAAGGGAGACCAGCTATTCCATCACCCAAATACAAACCCGAAACCAGCTAAACTAGCTGTTTTTATCACTCTTCCACCATAACACAAATTTGCCCTTTCCCATTATTCCCGTCAAACTTGCGAGCTGCCTGGTTTCCACTTTAGTTCCCTAGAAGGCACACCATAGACATACAGTGAACAGGGAAACGAAGCTATAATTAGCTACAGATGCACAATAGGTTGTCATAATCGATTACACTTGCTTGTATCACTACTTTTTACTCAGAAAGATGAAACTGCCAAGTCACTCAAAGACAAATTTCCAGAAAACAGTCCGACTTCAGGCTATTTTAGCCTTCTTCCTTTAGACATTCATGTTTAGGAACACATGCAAGAAGTTCACAGCTTGCGTGCCCTGTCTTTGAAGACACCTGCAGCTTAACAAACACACATAAAAGAAAGGTCAGACTTTTCCTGCACGATCCGTTCTCCACCTTATTCCCTTCTACCCACTCCGCCTCTGCCCCTTGAGATTATTTTTCTAAATTATTGCATGTAGCCCTGTTTTTTAATCCAGTCCCTTTGAGGCATTTTTCTTTACGTGCAAACACAACTTCCACCTTTGCCTTAGGCTTGATGGAGCACTTCCAGCTAACAATGGATACACAGGCAGTGGTTTTCATTTGCACAACAGCTTTAAGCCTATAAATCAGCTATATACTATTTCACCCACATACAAGGCAATCGTGAATCTAAGGCAATCCTCCCTGTCAAAAGAGTAAGAGTAAAAAAAAAAAACATTAAAAAACAAAACTGAATTTGCTCCTCCTTTACCTAAATGCCTTTCCTGTACCACTGCACAGCTCACTTCCCCTGCAGTCTGACTTCATCCATCATCCTCCTCCAGCAGACAGGTGCTGAGTAAATAGGAAGCTAAAGAAAATACATAAAACTTGAGTTTCTCCTCCCACAGTGCCTTTTTGGCTGATAGGGGACCTATGCAGACAAACAGCCATTAGGTTATCCACAAATACATGGTGAGCTGTATCTTTCTGATCTTAATTCCCAAGGACAAAAATCTAGTTTTATGTTCAAGTTAATGTGCTGAAAATTCCTTAGTATCAGCGTTAACTCCTAAACTGTTGTCATGATTTTACCTGGCAGGCAGCTAACCACCACACAGCTGTTTGTTCACTTCCCCCCAGTGGGATGGGGGAGAGAATTGGAAAAAAGATCAGACTGGTGGGTTGAGACAAAGATACTTTAATAGGACAGAAAAGGGAGGGGAAATAAATAATAATAAGAGGGGGAATAATGATAAAAGAATACACAAAATAAAAGAATATACAATACACAATGCAATTGCTCACCACCCACTGACCCAGTCAGTCCCCAAGCAGAGGGCCACCACCCCCTGGCCAACTCCCCCCAGTTTTTTGTTTAGCCTGAAGCCATGGTATGGGATATCCCTTTGGTCAGTTGGGATCAGCTGTTGTGGCTGTGCTCCCTGACAGCTTCTAGTGCCCCCCAGCCTCCTCACTGGTGGGTAGTAACAGCTGAAAAGTCCTTGACTTAGTGTAAGCATCGCTCAGCAACAACTAAAACATTAGTGTGTTATCAATATTATTCTCATACTAAATCTAAACCAAAACACTGTACCAGCTACTAGTCAGAAAATTAACCCAGCCGAAACCAGGACACTATATTGAAAGGTTACTTAGATCGTTGTCCCAAATTGATCACTGATCAGATGAGGGTGAAGTCAGATTCGTATCCTTCACTCTCCTTTGGGCAAAAAGTAGATAAGGTAGAAACCAGCTCCCCTCAGTCCACCTCCAGTATTAATAAAACACCTTAATTCTGTAGTAATTTCAGGATGTATTCAACTGAAATATACTCACACAGTTATTAAATAAATACTTAGAAAACTATAGATTCTTTTAAAAGAAAGATTTGGGGCAGAAAATCAGCTTGGGAAGATCAGTTCAATATCAGTAGGGGGGTAACCAACACTGGGCACACATAACCTTCTGTTTTGACTTCTTGAATGACTCGTCACATTAAAAATAAGAAAAATCAAAATATTTGTAAAATTCTTGGACAAAACCCAAAAGTAATAAGCAAACACATAGTAACGGAGATGGTATCTTTATCAGGGACTTTTATCAGCACACTGTTTTATTGAGATCTGAGGCTTTTATCAAATTATCAGTTTTAGTTTGTACATAAAGACCATTGTTATTCACAAAATAAAAATTCTGTTCAATGAAACTTTCAGATTTTTAAATGTTTTGTATCCAAAATTGGGTGAGGAAACAGCTTTAACAATACTCATTTCCAAAACTGCTTAGGACAGTTAAACTACTTTATTTAAAATACATGCAGATGGGTTTGACTGTTTTAATGTAATTCCTGATAATTTTTCTCTTCAAAGAGAAAAATAAAAATTGAAAATTAAAACCAAAAGCTAGTTTAACATGGTTTGAGTATAAAACATCATTGTAAAGAGATATTGACAAGTTTAATATCATAATTTTGACCACTACATCTTGGACCAAATAGCATTTTCTGATTGAAAGTTGAATATTAACAAATTTTCTAATGGCTTTGAGGATCAAAAATTGGATGAAAGAGCATGGAAGTAGAAAAAAATGTACAAATTGTCATTCAGTTGATGTTCAGACAGTGTAATTTACATGTAAAGGAGACAGAAGGAAGTCATTAAAGGGAAAGCAAATTATGGGATAGTGTAAGTCAAAATCTGTTCCCTTAGAACTTTAATTAGCTAGCCTCATCATTGCTTTTCTCTTGTAGGCATTTCTGCCCCATCTCATTCAATCTGTACCAACCTAGTGCAGTGCCTAAATTCAGGGATAAATTATACGTTTTAATAAATACATCTATTCTCTGACAGGCTCAGTTTACAGCTTGTCACTCTTTATGATGTTGCCAAAGTTAGGCCAGTTTTGATGGAAGATTCACTTACCACAGCTCTTTATTTATCTGTCTTGGAAGCACAATCTGAGGAAAGCTTTTTATGTTTTGTGGAACTGCAGTGAAAATTTTACAGCAGCAGATACTTATTTTTAAAGATTATTTTATTTGGTTAACTACAACAATGCACAGCATGATTTATATGAAGTGTCTGGTATTACATTTATTTTGTAGCATCCATGCCACTTCAGTTTTCAATGTACCATAGGCTGTTATTTGTAGGTTCGACTTAATAGTTCATCCATATGTGCAGGACAGTCCATGTTCCTCAGCAATCATCCTGTGATGTCTTTAAGGTCTGGAAAGCATCACTAGATCAGTTTATATTCAATTTATATTTTCAAGCCTGTCACCACAACAACAAGGTCTAGGATGTTTTTCATTTATTTGTCAACTGAAAGCTGAGATTCTTTAACACTCTTCCTGGGCTGACACACTGTATTCCACTGTATTTGGAACTGATGGTGTGCAGAAGTTTTTCAGACAGTATTATCTTTAGCCCTGCTCTTTGTGTTTATCTGCTCTATCATTACCAATTCTTCTACATCATTTTTGACTACCAGCTCTGGATACATTTTGTTTTACTGATTTTACCAGTGCTATAAAGCATGCCATATTCCTACTCCTACTCATGACTCCCACAACCACATAGCCATTGGCTTACTCAGACAGCTCACTGTAAGGAATTCAGAATGACTCAGTTTTCTGCTCAAAACCAGGAACCTTTCTGAAGTTGCTCCTTGCCAGGAAACAAAGATTCATCCTGTGCATGCAATTTTATTCTTAAATACACAGATTAGCACTTAGAGTCCATTTTGTTTGAAATGGTCAAAGCTGCAGCAGGATAAACTAGTGTGCAAGTGTGGCTGGTGCATCCTCCCAAGGCTGGGCAGGGGATGGAGCTTCTTCCTACACAGCAGATCCTGCCCAAGGGCAAGTCCCAGTTGCCAAAACCAGCATCAGCCCTAATGTCAGGGCAGTGATGTTGGAGCAGGTCTCACAAGGTACAGCAGCAGTTTCCCATTTAGGAAGTATTAATAATACATAGGTGAAAAAAGACTTTAGAAGACAAATAATGAATTAAGCAATAAATCTCCTATCATCTTCCTTTTTGTTTCTTGCTGCCATTCTCTCAAGTAGTCTATCAAATCACAGTAAAAACATTTGGGTCTAGTGATCACACATTATCATTTTCTCCACTACAATAGCAATTAAGGGTGCAGTTTTCATGTTCTCACATATGAAGAATGTTTCCACGTTTTTTAAAAAAACAGAAAAAATATTAGTCTTGTGAATTGCTTATAAGTTACAACCTGTTAGCAGTTGCTGTGACTTTTTGGCAAGTCATTTAATCTTCCCTTCTGAATTTTTTAATACTTATCTTTGTCTTACAGAGTTTGATGTAAAGACCAAACAGAAATGTTTGAATAGTAATTTAAGTATGACAAGAGGTACCAGAAAAATTAGTGTATTTTTGGAATGAAAAAGACATCATTATATAATAAAATTATATGACTATAACTTTATAATATAAAGTACATATAAAGCAAATACTGTCAATTGAGTATTGAAGTAAATGAAACAGAATATTTTATCTTCTTTAAATTAAAACAATTTTAAGATTAGCATGATTTGTAAATAGGTTTTCCTCAAGGTTTTATTTCTAAAAAATAAATTTAAAAAATGTTGCTCAACTTATAATTACTAGCATTTTACTCTTAGTCCTTTAAGTGTCTTTTAATGTCTTTATTTTCAAACCATAGGCAGTTGTTCCAACTGTTATGAGATCTGAAATGAGCAATATTTGAATATAAACCAACTTTAATCTCTTCTGGTTTAAAGCACTACATTGGAAAAACCTTTAACAAAATTGAATTCATTAGCTTAGGTTGTAACTACAATATAAACCAGCATACATTAAATACTATAATCACCACGTCCTTGCAGTTACCTTTATGTGCACACTTACAATAAGGTAAATTTACAGCTCCATAGAAATTGCATGCAGCTTAAAACCTAGACGCACTTGCAACATTAATCTAAATTTAGAGCAAAATGGTGTAAGAGCTGTCTTACCAGAGCCCTCTTGGAGAACAGGCATGGCTGGGGTAGGACCATGAGGCCAGGGCAATGTGGTGGTGCTTGTGGTGCTGACAAGTCAGCAGAGACGTTTCTGATTACTACCTGGTTGGAGAAGATCAGAACTGATGTGCTGTTCGTGTTGCTTCCTCAAGGAAGCACTGCGGCAGAAGACCAGCCTGCATCCAGGGTGGGAGTGAGGAAAATCCTGTACCTTGCCCAGTGGAGAAGGGAGGTGAAAAAAGAGCATGAGTTGGTCTGCTGCTTTCTTCTCCATGCTCAGTCTCAGACCCCTATTGATTTGGAATCACTCCGCTACAGGAGAGAATAAAATCAGGGTCTTATCAGAAAAGAATCACTCAAAATTTAATTCCAACTGCAAGGACCACATCATGATATGTGTTAAACATGTGCAAATACTTGACCCTTTGAGATGGATTAGATGTCACAGAATCACAGAATCACAGAATCCCAAGGGTTGGAAGGGACCTCAAAAGATCATCTAGTCCAACCCCCCTGCAAGGGCAGGGTAACCTAGAGTACATCACACAGGAACTTGTCCAGGTGGGCCTTGAATATCTTCAACGTAGGAGACTCCACAACCCCCCTGGGCAACCTGTTCCAGTGCTCTGTCACTCTGACAGTAAAGAAGTTCTTCCTGATGTTAACGTGGAACCTCCTATGCTCCAGTTTACACCCATTGCCCCTTGTCCTATCACAGGATATCACTGAAAAAAGCCTAGCTCCATCATCCTGACACCCACCCTTTACATATTTGTAAACACTGATGAGGTCACCCCTCAGTCTCCTCTCCACCAAGCTAAAGAGACCCAGCTGCCTCAGCCTCTCCTCATAAGGGAGGTGTTCCACTCCCTTCATCATCTCTGTGGCTCTGCGCTGGACTCTTTCAAGCAATTCTCTGTCCTTCTTGAACTGAGGGGCCCAGAACTGGATGCAATATTCCAGATGCGGCCTCACCAAGGCAGAGTAGAGGGGGAGGAGAACCTCTCTTGACCTACTTACCACACTCTTCCTAATGCACCCTGGGATGCCATTTGCCTTCTTGGCCACAAGGGCACATTGCTGGCTCATGGTCATCCTCCTGTCCACCAGGACCCCCAGGTCCCTTTCCCCTTCACTCCTTTCCAGCAGGTCAACCCCCAACCTGTACTGGTACATGGGGTTGTTCTTCCCCAGATGCAAGACTCTACACTTGCTCTTGTTGAATTTCATTAAGTTTCTCCCTGCCCAACTCTCCAGCCTGTCCAAGTCTCGCTGAATGAATGTCCTAAAACTTCACTGCTTTGTCCGCAACATTAAATCACATGTATCACAATTTTTAAGTTGAAGACGTTTTAGCTATTCACACTATTGCGGTGAGATGTTGAAGCATGAGAAAAGACTAATTATTTTTAGTTACTAAAACCTACAAGGTTTTTATAAGAAGTTTAGGGAGGGAATAAAGATATGGGGAGAAAATGTTGAAAGGAAAAATAGGTGGAATCAGCATCATTTGGAAACCTTTGCTCACAAAGGTACTATAGCTTAGACTATGAAAATGCTGTTTAAGTGGCTGTCATCCTCTCACTTTGTCTTTATTCATTGTTTCTTCACCTCTTCTTGGTATATCTGATCTTTATTTCCCCAGCATCCCCCCCCCCCCCCCGCCCCAGCTTATGCCTCTTCATGGCTTCTCGCAACAGATACTTTATAGACAGTGCCACTGGTTTATTTGAATTTAAGGTAATGAAAGCAAATAACATTTTAGTGGCAGAGAAATGAGTCCAGAACACTTACAGCTTATGCTTTTATATATTGCTACACTGTAGTGTTAAAAATTACGGCCTGTAATTACTTTAAAATACAATTTCCACTTCAAAAATGTTAGAAAATGCTTTCTACTAGGTGAACTCTTAGCTCTTGACCTATGTTCTTGTGCACAGCTGTGAATAGCCATCTGGAAAGGTTGTACATATTGCTACACCTCCTGCATGTGCATATGAATACTGACACCAAGGAGTACATAGGAGTGACCTTTTAATGCTCCTATGCTAGGCAAAATGCATTTCATTTTTTATTTAATATGGAAGAGGATTTAATAACAATATAAGAATGAACTTGGGAAGGAATATAAATAGGGAGAAATAGCTCACTGAAAACCATTCAGATAACATACAGTTTTATCAACACTTGTAATTTTACTGCTATGCAAATTAGGAATTTACATGGTGATGTGTTTTTTTTTTGGAAAAAAATTATTTTCAGCACACAGCCTTAAAAACATACCTACAAGTCCTTATATTAATTTAATGAAAGTCTTTATATATGTCATCGCTACTTATTGTACAAGTATATGAAGTCACTTAAATACCTATGTTTCCTTCTTATCCTTGTTTTTGGTGAATTTAAGACTGCATCAACAAAAAATTGCTTTAAAATATTCCACTGAAAATATTAATTCTAGCACTCAAAAACTTTTAATCCTCATAAAAACAGACTGCTAATAGGATCACAAAGTTCTGAATAAGAGCCAGAAATAAAACCAGACTAATCTAATAACTTCTTCATAAAATTTTTAACAAAAGACAAATTAATTTAGTTAAACTAAGTGTGCTCATAGACTAGGGTGAGAAACTTCTGAATGTTCCATTCACTTTGTTCTAGTAAACTAAGTGGAAATCACAGATATCACAAAATGTCTGAGGCTGGAAAGGACCACTTGAAATCACCTGTTCCAACCTCTCTGCTCAGAGCTGGATCACCTACACAAGGCTACTCAAGGTTTTGTCCAGGTGGGTTTTGAGTATCTTCAAAGAGGGAGACTCCATACCCTCTTTGGGAAAACTGTGCCAGCTACCCTCACAGTAAGAAAGTGCTTCCTGATGTTCAGACAGAACCTCCTTTGTTTCAGTTTGTGCCCATTGCCTCTGATACTGTCACCAGACGCCACTGGGAACAGTCTAGATCCCTCTTCTTTGCACCCTTCAGGTATTTAAACACATTGATGCAATCAACTCCATTTTAATCTGTTTTCTACAGCTTGGTTTCTAAGAAATAGCTAAAAGAAAATCCATCTGAGTAACCTATGGACACATCTATTTGTACAAGATTTCAGCTGTTTGAAGGGTTGGAGTTTTTATGAAGCTGGAAAACAGCTCATGTGAGAAAAACAGAATTTTGCACATATAGTTGAAATATACTCCTATATACACACATAGTTAGTTATACTCTTGGAGATGCACATTCAAGAGCTGGGAGACTCTGGCATTTACTGAAACAAATAGTTATTCAATGTCTGAAATTGCTCCTGAGTATATTTTGATTACAGTGTGAGCTTAGTAATAAAGGAGGCCCTTGCAAGAAAAAAGATTTGCAGGCAAATATTAATATAAGTTCGAGCATCTCCCAAGCTAGAGCTGTTGGGTTTCTCATTGATAAACCTTTCTACTGGTTTGTGGAGTCAGAGTTGAGGTTGCTCTCTGCAAACAGCGTGTTGAGTCCCACTTCAGGCAGAAACAACAGTTCCCACACTGGTCAGTGACAGTCTCCCTTTTAGCCTCCAAAATGACCTTTGATATTGATCCCAGACCTTTGCATTCTCACATTTTTTCAACCCCATTTCTTGACTCATGTAGGCATTGCTGGGGTGTGCTGCAATTCCAGATGCTGGCACTACCTTACAATTGAGGTATTACTAATATCAGTATCAGGTCTTCTAATGCTGGGAAAGGAAGTGGGTTATTGCACTGTGTCTGTTCTATTGCACTGGCTTGTGGAGTTCAAGAAGAACTGGACCTGTAACCAAAAGACTTTTATTATTTTTAAAGGGGTTCTTAAACTTTATTCTGCTTTTCTGGATAGACACAGAAGACTTTCTCTCCATTTCGTGCCTTGTGACCACTGATGGGATTTGTGAACATAGTCAATACTTGCTATACCATTGCTAATTCTGCCAGCTGCATCTCAAGTGTTTTAATAACTGCATGACTTCTTGTTGTTGCTCAAGCCCACTTCTGGGGCCAATATTTTAAATATTTTTAAAAAAGAAATAAACACAGTGTTACTGAAAAAAAAGCTGTAAACAAGAAGTCTTAATACTCAGGCAGCGCTCTCCCCCAGACTGCATAATGTTAATTTCATAAATTTTAGAACAATCTGATAATTTTTGAATCTTTGGCACTGACAAGTCTTTTAGACCTTTGCAGTTCTCAAACTGCAAAACAGTTCCCTCATTCATAATGTGAGTACAGTTCATAAAATAATCCATTAACATTAATGAGGTAGTTAAAAAAAAACCCACCACACTACAAGAAAATCTCTAAAAATTATATAGCTGTTTTTCTGCTACTAGTCACCCAGCCACTGTTAGGAGAAATTCATTAAGTTTCTTTTACAAAGCTAGAATCAGAGCACTGAAGAACAACCAAAGCTGAGCCTCATCCTCTATTCCTTCAGTATCATCTTTAAAAGAAAAAAAGGGGAGAAAAGGAAAAGGTTTGCACTCTAATCAGCTTTATCAGTTTCTCTCAAAAAGTTGAGTGGTTTATCAAATATATTGTGCCCCTTCTTCATCCATTCAACAGAGACAAATTTGTCTCTTACTTCTTAAACATTATTGCAAAACGTTACATGGAAATAATGTAAAAATAAGAGAACATGGCAGAACCACCATTTTGTGCGGTCTAATACAAAGTATACAGTCATGGTATAGTCAGCAATTACATGGCTGTGGGATTGTCTGCAAAATTAAAGCACTCTGATCCTCTGGATCATTTGTTTATCTATATCCATCTCTATATGTAGCATGGTAAAGCTTATCAAGTTCATCCAAGTTAATAACAGACAAAGTCAAGCACAGAGGAAAACTATGAAATGACTAGGGCAAAATTTAGAGTCAACTGAAATTATTTTGCCTTTGAAAAACAAGGCATGCATATCTAATAGTACAATTAGGATAGCCTAGCAAAATTAAATATATATAGGAATATGTATACAGTCTCATGCCAATCATGAATTTGTCTTGTAAAGGGTAAGTACTATTGAAAGTACTTAAAAAAATTACTAACAACCTCAGACAGAGGTTGCTGTCAAAGAGAATATAACTAACTGCGATTGAGATCTGCAGCAGTAATTGATATAAACATTAACATTAATGCTGAGATACTTACATGGAAGAATTCAGCACCTCATAAACCTTTTTCCACGCAAAAACTGACCTTTTAAGCTAAAGACAGAGTTCCCTGTCTCTTGTATAGGAACTCAGCATGCCCATCACTGCTTTTTCCCCAGCTGCCAGAACAAATCCCTTTTCATCCTTCTTCTATATCCTTTTTAGGACAGTTGCAGTTTATGATAATGATAAAACAATAACAGAATTGAATATTTCTTGCAACTTTAGTTAGATCTTTAATCAATAAAATATACTTCTCTGAGTCTTGTCTGAATAGTGTGTGTTATAAATTGGCTGAGACCACTGCAAACCAGTGTAAAATGATGATGACCAGCTCCTTTACAGAAAATGAAGCAATAAAGAGCTTTTGTGTTAGCTTTATGTTTTTATTGATAGGTACCATACAAGAGAACACACACGTTACCGTTATATATGAGAAAAAAACATAGCTGTTTCAACAGACAAAAAATAAAGTGCAGTTGATTCATCGGCTCCTTTAAGAGGACTGGCATCTGGACCACATGCACTTCAAAGTTAAATGTTGTACTGAGATGTACTGCTTTGAAGTACAGCTGCTGATCCAGACAAATTTTGGAGCCGAAACCAGCATATGAATCTGCTGTACTCTGAAAGAAAAAAATTAAAAAAGACTATTTCAGATGCCAGTTTTGACTCATTTTAGAAAATTGCTGTCTGGATCGGCTGAACTTCAAAGCAGAACATCGCAGTGCAGCGCTTCCCTTTGAAGTGCAGCTAATCCAGATAGTGGGTTTTCTCTCCCCCCCTTTTTTTTTAAGTAGTTAAAATTGGCATCTGACCTTACCAGTATTCCTCCTCACCCTCTGCACATTCTTCTTCCCTTCTCCCTTATTTCTTCTTCTTTTGACCTTTCTGAAAAATACAGCAATACTCATTATCTTGTTAGCTCCTGCATTGCCAAAGCTACTATAAAGAGGGTGGTTGTGGTAATAGCCTACATCAAGTCACATAATAGACAGTGGCCAATTACTACACATGGTTTATCATAAAGTTTGTTAAAAATTAATGTTTAATTTTATCATCCAAGAAAAATAAAGCTCAAAATAAATCCCTTATAACTGCTTGCATTCAGAGTATTCAAAACCACATTCTCATGGCTCTGCTAACTCACATTAATGATCATTAGCCCTGGTTTAAAAAGTAGCTGAATTTAATAGCATTTCAACTTTAAGTAATTTTTCTGTGACAGAAAGACTTCACAGCCAAGTCAGGAAGGCCTTAAGAAAATGGGTTTACCGGGGAAGGAATGAGTTTACTTTAAGCAGAGTTTGTATGGCTTCTGGCCAAGGGAGACAAAGGTAAGTGTAATGCACTCACCAGGACAGGACAAAAGAGGAGTTAAGACCTGGTCAGTCATGAGGACTTCCCTGCACTGGGGCTGTCCATGTTTTAAAGCAATCTCGTCCTTACGCCAGTTGTTGTCAGTGCTACTTTGTAACAGAGGCCAATTCCAGAGAATGTATTTCCCTCTGGAGAAGTGTATTAAAGTCAATGACTTATTCTCTTAGTAGATCTGGAAATCTGCTCTTCACATTGAATATAATCATGGTGTTGGCTGCTCAAATAACCACCTACTATAGAAAAGTCTTGAACAGACTAACAGCATTCTCTGTTACACTGGCCTGTCAAAAAGTTTTGATCTTGCTGAGAGGTACTAGAACCTGCTTACTTATTTTTGCAGATGGCTTGTTAGATCCTCATAGGAGTAGACCTCTGAGGAGAAAGAAGTAGGCTGAACAGTCCTCAGGACAAACCCTGAGGAACAGGAACATCTGGTTTTATATATAAAAAACTAATCTTGGGGGGGGGGGGGGGGGGGGGAAGGCTAAGCTCTAGTGCAGGACAGCGTTTGTGGATTACATTTGGAAGAGTCTTGTATTTCCCGAGTACCTTAAGTCCTGCCAAAGCAACATCACTTTGCAGACAATACGTGGGAGCAGGGTCTGGAGCTCATGAAGAGACCTGCTCAAGCCACATGCACAAGTCCGGAATGGTTTTGTCTAACCCCCCTGGGCTCAGATCTCTGAAATAAGCATCCTCTCCTCACCTCACAGGTCATGGATGAAGGCAGCTGATGTTTGTGAGGCTTGACACAGAAGCCCACTAATTGTTGCTTCTCTCCTAGCAGAGAGGGAAGGAAGTAGGATTCATGTCCTTACAGAGAACAACGTAATAGGAAAAAGAGAAAGTAACTGCTTATTTTAGAACTGAAGCCAAGTGAATGAAAACCTGTCATGCATTTTAACATTGTCAAAATCTACAATTGCAAGAAATCCAGATGAATGTTAGAGGGGCACCCTTCATTCTGAGAATTCCCAACTTCTGACTGACTTTGCCACTCCCAAGATCTTTTAGCAATATACATGTAAGGAATGCTCCCATTTGACACTAAATTAAAAGGCAAATCATGAAGACATACTGCCCTCTGTTAAAACTTCAAAGACAAAGCATTCCAGTACAGCAGGACAATTTAATGACAGCATCTCTCATTTGCTGAGAAATAACTCTGCAGAGAGAAAGGACTGGGCATTGACCAGCATTTTATTTACACAGGTCATGAGACATGTCAGCTGGGTGATCTGTTCTTGTCAGGCAGTCCTTAATTAGAAAATTCCTAGAGAGAGCTCCTGCTCCCACTACGTGCTTATTAAAATCTAAAGACAAAAGGAGTTAGTAGAAAAGCCTGAGGAATGGATGGAGAACTCAGGTTACACTGGAAGGCAGGAGTCAGCTGCTGCTAACATAGGGAGAGGCACTCAGGATGGGATGCTGGATTTTGAATGAAAAACTATCAGTGCTGTTATTAGTGAGTATTTTTAGCATTAAAATATATCTAATTGGATACATATAAATATTTTAAGCTTGTTTAAAAGACATTTTATGGTTTGCTTACAGTAATACCCCCAAGCTTAATGTAAAACTTGCTATAAAATATTAATCAGCCTTTTTATAACTTGTCTTGAAAACAATTTAAAGTCTTTCTTTTTTTTTAATTATTTTTAAGTCCATGTACTTTAGACCTCAGATAAAGGGAGCAAGGGTTTGCAATTGTAATGGAAATGATTTTTTTAGAGGTTTTGATGAACTGAGCATGGGGATAGAGAAAGGAATTTCCTCAGTTTCTAACTCCCTCAATTTCTGGAATTCTTTAATTTTGGCTTTTATAGCCTTCTTAGAGACCAGGCTAAGACCTATGTTTAAGATCAAGTTTAGCATCACACAGTAAAAATCATCTATCTCCTCTACTGGGGATATGGGGATAGGATTGTAATTGTGCATTTCCTAAAGATGGCCTCATTCCAGTAGGCATTCATGATTTCAATCATCTGTGATCAAGAACTGCACTGCATGCTGATTTTGAAGTATCTCTCAGATAGTTTAAAAACTATAACCATAACCAGCATTAAAAGATACTGTAAGTGTCACTAATCTGTCGCCTGTCTGCTTTGTAGCTGGTGTGGCTGGGACTGAATTTCTATTTGTTTATTGATACTTTCCACTGGTATGAAGATGAAGATGCTTACATTTATACACGGATTATGCTGGGAGTAAGTACAAGTTTGATTGTTAAAGGGCTCCACAAGAAGAATGTATGCATAGTCTAACTATATTTTTGATACTTCAATAGTAATAATCTCCTACGAGAGTATTATGTTAATATAGTATTCTCTTTATTTTTCTCTTCCTATACCAAGCTTGTAATTTAATTTCTTTATGCTGTTGTATCTTCAGTCAACCCTGGCTTGGGCAAGAGCTTCTGCAACGTGCCTTAATTTTAACTGCATGCTAATCCTGTTACCCATCAGTAGAAACCTTATTTCATTCTTAAGAGGAGCAAGCATTGTAAGTATCATTTCTTAAATAGCCACATTATTCTCCCTTTTTTATTTCCATAGTTCAGCAGTATTATCCATATCAAACATTTTCCGAGGAATTTTAATTTTTGATAGAGAAGTCTATACACTATTGCTTAGTTATTACCACTTAAATTCATGACTGAAGAGAAACAAACGGCTTGTTTAACACAGTGCTGTAAATGCAACACTGATTTTGGCAGCCACTGCATACCATGGAGTCATGAAGAGAAAAGTGAGGAGCTACAAAAAAGGGAATATAATAATGCAGCTTGGCCAAATGGAGGAAATATGCATCCATCATGTGTATCCTGTGTAGCTACAAAGTAAAAACTGGAGAGGGAAAATGTACAGATACATAAAAGTGAGGGCATAAGGATAATAAGGAACATATTTAAGCCCTTTTGCCTGAATGGCCACCATTCAGGTCTTACTTTTTTTACACAGGTTTTTGTAATGGAGTGGTCATCTGGTCAGATGCAGTGAATTCACTTGCAGTGAATTACTACAGTCAGGGCAATTCCAATACCATACGTTTGGGTAAAAATATCACTGATCACTTCATGACTCCAAGAACAACAGGAATTTAGAAATGGTAACATTATTTTATTGTAAGTTGATTCTCAGTTCAGTTCTACCTTTTTTTTTTTTTCCTTCAGAGTCAGAATTACATTTCAAGCAGTCTTTAGGCTGGGAATCAACACTTTTATCATTGTCTGAGACCAGGAGCTGAGCATTTAAGAAAGCAAAGTCTCACTGGACTGCTAAATCAGTTTGTGAATTATCATTAAATATATGCATGCCCAGTTACATGCCGAGTAAGAACTCAGAGAACTGGAACTCTTCTCATAGAAAATCAATGCTTTGATCTCTGGACAATATTCTGCTTCAAAGAGCATGGTACACAGCAACTTGACTGGCTCCAGCATGGCCAGCACAGTGACTCTCCAATGAGGTGCTGTGTTCTTGGCATTGCACCCAGCAGTGCTACAGACACTTGGAAGATTCATTAGTTAGGAAACAATGCAGATACATGCCAGGATCTTTGGCATGGCACTGTGCCAGGTCAAGAGATCAATCCAGGTACCCACAGCACCATTCAGAGACTGAATTAGGTCCATGAGAGCTGTCTAGGTTCCAGCAGAGCATGCATTTTAGCTCACTGCAGCCTGCCCTGCCCCGGGCCAGCTCTTGCAGAAGCAGCCAGCTGGCCATGAGCACTTCCAATAATGGGAAGACACCTGAGGTCTAGACAGCCTCACCCTCCTGGGGTGTGCATTTCATGAAAGCAGTGAAAATGTTTACATTGCACGCTGGCTTTGCCAGCAATTCAGCTGTGTTTATGCTGTTTATGTTTACCTGAGCTTGCAGAGCAGTGGTAGTCCATGATGGTATCCTTGTACCAGCAAATGAGTTAATCACCAGTCCAGATAAACCACTTGCAAATCACAGTTAAATGTAGCAGAGTTTTATCAAGACTGTTATTGAGCCCCTACATCAGTTGAGAAGCTTAAGAAACTCTGGAGTGTCACTATGCTGAAAATAGCTACCTGAACCACAAAGTTAAAGCTAACCCAAAACTTCCACTGAAATCTTCAACATTCCATTTTTAAAAGTACTGAACTCCTCTCTTCTCTCCAAAATCTGAGTTGTAAAGAATAATAGGATTGATATAAAAGAAGTTCTGCTTTTTCACCAAGTGCTGTGGAGGAGCACTGAGGAGACAGCTTGACAAAAACATCACATTTCACAAGATGGTTGCCTATGGAATAGCTATAAATGCAAGTAAGCTTTTCCTCTTTTTTTTTCTTCTTTGCCTTTGAACTGTTTTGAATTTCACAGTGATTCTGCATAATGCTGTAATCCCTATCAGCTCTCAGACATGCTATTTTAGTGCAATCATTTGGTGACTGCAGCTTTAAATAGGTGTAGGAGTCCCATCTGATTAACTATTTGTAACCCTTTTTGCTTGAGAGAAGTTTGACTGTTAAGTCAATAACCTCCCAACCTGGATAACAAGTACTAGCTGCCATTTAGTCTATGTGAGCAGCTTGTATGCTCTTAATATTTAGTGTAAATAACTTTCATTAAAATCCTGAGGGTAGATGCTGGGGAGATGACATGGCATTACAGTCTGATTTCCTAAGGAAATTGTGCTTAAGAGTGAAACCACTCATCTGTGCACTGCTACCTCTTCTTCAACAATTTTTCAAACAGGCAATAAATTAAATCTGAATTTTGACAGGCAGCTGCCTCAAAAACATTAGGTTTCTAAATTTTATTTTTTTTTTTTAAATAGGGGATGGGTACAGGGAACTAATGGCACCCTTGAGGGAAAAACTGGACTTTGAAATCAAAAGTTATCTGTCCTGCTGGTGCTAGTGACTTACTTAGCTACAGGTTGAGCCTGGCTGGGAAGAAAACACAGCACCTTCTTGTTCTCCAAGTGATTAAAGGACCTGGAGAAGACTGAAGCTTGTAGGAATTAAGAGAACATGAGGCAGACAGGAGATAGTATGGGGAAAGGGGATGTGCAGAGAAGGAAGAACAAAAGGCAACATGAGGAAGGACATAAGCACATAGAAATGGAGAGGTATCTGGGGCAGATAGTGTTCTTAGAAAATGTGAAGGAGGCACAGGGTTATTTGCAAGCATAAGACACTGCAGGGTAAGAGTTCTATCCCCAGGCTGTTCTAGTGAATCCTGGACCCAGTATTTCTTCAGTCTACATGGGGGTGCTGCTTTTGTGTGTATAGGCTTCTGATGTTCCCACGTAGTGAGACAAGAATATGAAGTCAGGATTGCCATCAGGAATCAATAGCTGAAATTTGTCCTTTGTATGGAGTGCTAAAGTATTCAAAAGAGAAGGCCCGGGATGAGAACATGCATCTTATAGGGTATTATGATGATTTACTTATCTGTCATGGACATTAATTTATCAGAGTTCAGTTTCAGCATAAAGCAGATTCTTACAGAACGCAACATTGCTTCTTTAATTAACAAATCAACCCAGGAATGTAAATTAACCAACTTCTACTTGGTGTATAATTTGTCATGCTCCAGAAAGAAAGCAAAACTGCACAGTCAAACCTTTAATGTTTTTGGTTTTTACATTCATATAAAAGTGTTTGCTAGTGCATTAAGGTGGACATTTTGGGAACTGCAAATCTATCAGAAAAGTGATTACTTTATGGCTTCAGTAATTCCAAAGAAAAAGACACAGGAGCTGTTGTGAAATGACAGCAAGCACCATTATTTAATTCTGTCACTCTCTAGGGAGAAAAGGAGGGTTCATTATTGGGTTGTTATTTGGGTTGAGTGTTTTTTCCAGAATATAAAATGAACAAATAGTCGATGAGATATTTGAGGAAGAAAACAAAAGACAGGGAGGTCTAATGAGCAAAGCATGATGACTTGCAAACTCATGCTTCCCTAACAGACAAGTGATAAACAATTATCATATTTGGGAAAACAGTGCATTACTGCATAGTCAGACCTGGGGAAGAATGGCCAGAAACACAGTTGCCTGAAATTAAATTTCAAATTAATTAAAAAAAAATGCAGTAAATATGGTGAGAGATACATTTCAGAGTAAAGAGGTATCCGCAAGTATACTGAGTCCATTTTAATAAAATTTAAATGTTAAAATGATGTGTAAACGTGCCATTTTCCTTTCAACTGACACATTATTTATCCGAGTACTACCTATATTGCCTTTGTTACACAAAAACATAGTCAACATTTATCAGTCTATTGCAATTTAGTAATTTTTAGTTAAATTAATGTTCTTCCCTGTATGATCAATAGCCTAAATGTGGTGGCAAGAAGTTAAATCAATTTGAAGATCAGATCAGTAATCTTAGCCTCGCTATATGAAATTGTAGACGCCTTTATTATTAAAGTAACATGTATTCATCTCAGCATGCCAGGTGGTGTTATTCCAGCATATTTATTTAATAGCATGCTAAAAATAGTCAGTACAACGTTAGTATTGTCTGGCTTCTAACAGGCAGCCAGCTCCGCCGAGGTGCGCATGGCCTTGGAAGAACTACATCTGTACCTTTAATTTTTCATCAGCTCTAATACAAATTCAAGAGCAGGCTTTAATTGGTCAGGTCATAAAGGGATATAATTAGAGACTAGTGGAAGAGGGAAGTTGGAGGAAAGAGAGAGAGTAAACAATGCTATCTATAATCAAGGGCATCATTGAAAATTCAGTAAAGGGGATTCTGCTTAGTTTGGCTTCCTGCGTTCTGCATGCCTGTCTGTGATAAGAGCTGTCTGGGAGTTATTCACCCACTAATAAATCTTCCTTATAGACCTATAACTCTGCTAGAATAAAATCATAGTTTCATGCACTCTCAGTTTGATCAGTGCAAACCATTCTATGATTTCTAATGCAAAAGAGACTTTTCAGTTGAGACACAGTTGTCTGGAGCTTAAAGATACAGACAAGAGATAGTAAATAACATTTCATACAAATCCTTCCTCTTAATGTATTGTTTTTTAGCCTCTTAAGAAAGTACACTCATACATTTTCTGATATGGGAAGTGTTGGGAGAGTTTTATTTTACTTTGATACAAGGTGCATATTTTGAAGAACAAACTGCTTCTTGTGTTGTTTTGATGTTTGCAGAAAGGTTATATAGGTGTATAGCTCAAACACCTTTTGAACTATGATATGAATAAAGCTTAAACAATTAAGGGAAAGTAGGGAAGGACAGTAAGGCTCTTTGTAGTTAGGCTGTTTGAAAAGGTGGTTGCTGCTCCTTAAAAATTCCAGCACTGCAATTTTCTTTAGAAACATACAAAACACAGACTGAAATACAGCAATGTCAGGTATGTTTGGCTTCTTACAAGCACTGACAAATCTATAGCTAAAAATACCAGAAAACCTTTCCATTCGCAACCACATTTTGGTAATGGTGGCTGTGTAAAAAGCTTTGGTGACCTGAGTCACATTTTTGTAGAAGTGATGAAGTTTTCAGGGAAGCAGATGCTTATCTTCAAAAGAGGTTGAGCTGATATCTCAGTGTTGTACTTCCAGAAATTACAGGAAATCCAATTTCCATTAAACTGCATTTTTTTAGTCATGCTGCTTAAATCCAGCCTTAGTGCAAGGACTAGCAAAGAAACTACATTAAATTAAATATTCTAAGCTTCCAGCTAGGTTAAAAAATGGTCCAAGTCATTGGATTCTTCTTTGATGTTTATGACCATTCTAAAAAAAATAATACTCCAATGCAAGTATGTGTCACTATTGTTGTAATTTTTACAGAACCTGCACCTTTTAGTCCACCAAGAAAGCATGAAACCGAATGAAGAGTTCTGTGTAACTAAAAAAGGCACAAGGCAGTGTGTGGCTAAAGAATCCAGGCTTGGTCAGGTGCAGAATTCCCCATGCCTAGGTTAGCTGCTTGCAAAGCTATTTTCTTCACTGTAGGCAGAAAACCCAGGATTTGACCCTTTGATTTTATCATGATGGGTTTGTTAAGCAAAACATTTAACTGCTAGCAGCAAGCTCCAGTTTGATTATTATCCTGTACAGGCATGCAGAAAAAGAGTGGAATCTTGTTCTCAGATAAACACATGCAATTTCTGTTTAGTTCAATCAGAGTTGTGCATGCTTCACTGAAGGCACAATTGGTTGAATAAGACTAGCTAAATTGACCAGACTTTCAAGATAATTTAATTACATCTCTTTGTATTTAAGAATATGTACAGTAAACACCCTGCTCTAATAGCAACCCTTTTCCTCCCTCCCTCCTCCCAATAAAACCTTTTATTTGATCTCAGAGGTGGATTAGATATAACATCTTGGAGTCAAATACAAATTAATGTATGTTAAGTGCTTCGGAGTTTCCAGACGTTGCTAAAAACAACAATGAAAATCCTTCAGTCTTCATGTAGAGTTATAAAAAAAACCCTTTGTTCAAAAGATTACATGATTTATTCTGTACTTTATATTTGGTTATGCAGAATGAGAAAAAAATTGAATTGAAAATCCTAAGATGTAATACTTCAAACTTTGCTCTCCTGGTTAACTTCCCTAAATGGTGCAGGGAAAAAAACTCACAATTGGTCTAAGCTCAGATTTCAGAAATTCACATATTAATTTTGGAATTCCTTAGTAAATTCTATACACTGCAGATGCAAAGACCTTCAGAAAATGCACTTTAGGGATGTAAAATATTTTAGCTAATGGTAATGTATCCAGTGCCAGACTTTTTAGTCTGCCACAACTATTGTACATTAAATGAACCACAATGAAAAGGGAATTAGATCTTTGTGTTACTCTTACCATCCAGCTATAATTCACTTTTGGATTGCATAATTTTTTCCTAGCAGCACACAAAACCCATCAGAGGCATTAATCTAATAACACTCTAGGCAATATTTAAGATGATGGGACACTCAGGTAAACCAACATATTCAGTATATCTTTAGTCTGTTAATGTTTTCAGTATATGATTATACTCTGTACATTAACAGCTTCCACAGAAAAGCTTGTAGAAAAAAACACTCAAAACTCTCCTGTTCATTCTGGAAGTCTTCTATGCTTTTAATATCCTCTACTCATTAGCTGAAACCTGGAGGGAATGTCACCCAGTAGGGAAGATGTGGTAAATCTCAGAGAAGTAGGTATGATGATATTTCCATTGACATAACACTTACAGGAAAGCAGAACAATATGCAGATAGACAAAATGGTGTCCTTTAAAAGCCTGCAGAAAAATCTGACTAGGTAAAGTTGCAGAAAGTGGATCTTTTCTTTCAGGGAAAAATTGCAACATGACTACTCTTCATTAAATCTTTGGCTCAAGACTTGGGAAGCTACATCCATTGAACCCATTTTATTTTTTTTCTGTTCAAGACTAGAAATAAATACTCTGATAGGAATTGTGGGACCTCATTTCACTCTCACCGGCTGGCATACACCAGATAGCACTGGGTTTCTTATTGCTGCTGGCAGGACTAGAATTTGTACAAATCATGTACAACCCTGCACTTTGAGTAAAGTGTGGGATTTCATAACCTCCTAAACAACGGAAACATCATCATTTAATGTAAAGGCCTCACAATATGCAGCATTGCTTTTTAAAAAATCTGTGTGTTTTGGACATGAAAAAGAGAAAGTGTGTTATGCTATGAACAGATTAAAACCTCCATCTCTAGTCAGTTACTATTCTAAATGAGCAAGGACAGTCAAAAACCTGCAGTTTACATGCTGCAGAGAACCCTTGGTAAATCAACAGTATCCATTGTAACTGTGTGAAACTTACATGGTGACTATTACATCATACCAGAATCAGAAAGAGCATCCTGCAGGTGTAGACAAGAGGCCCAAGCACCAGTAATTGCTAGCAAATGCCAAGATATAACTGCTCAGTAGATTCACTCAGAGGATCGCTGTCAGGGCTTTTAAAGATTTCTCTCCCCTTTCCCATAGTCCAGTACCGCACTACATGCAGCATGTAACTCCACAACCTACCACAGACTGTGGTCTGTTACCCCACACTCCTGTCCTCTGAGTTCACTTTGAGATGTCAGAAAAATCAGGTCCTTGTCAAGCAATGACTTGGTTCTCTTCCAGTGGATCTGATAGCACCCTTACCAGGCCAAAACATCTGTTCTGAAAGGAGTCTCTTGTTTGAACAGTTTTCCCCCTTCTCACTCAGCACTTAAAAGTGCTGTTACACTTAAATACATAAACAGTGTTTATATACTGCTTATACATCAGTTGTACGCTGGGGAACAGATTGCCACAGCCCCCACACAGCTGCCACCTAAACCCTGCAGCTCAGAAACTCTCAGGCTTTTAGGTTTTGACAGCCTGAATCCACACATTTCAGCTGCTTCCTGTGGTCTAGTGTAACCTTCCTTCCAGCATCCCAGCACTGCAGAGGTGCTGGGAGCACCCTCTCACATACAGGTTCACGGGAGCATTTTCTGCCTGATGCTGGCTGGGTTGTTTCACATGCAGCACCTAATCCATAACAATGACATGCCAGGTCACTGAGTCCAATACCCTCTAATGCTCACAGTCACGTCATATACGCTATTTCATAAAATGACCAACCTTCAGCTGAAAGCTGCTGAGATTGCTTGATCCCATTATCCCGTTTATTGAAAGGTTATTTTAGAGTCTCATTCCTTTGATGGCTTGAATCTGTCTCCTAATTTCCAGGCTCATTTTATCTCTGTGCAGTTCATACCCATTTGGATTCAGTCTCCATTCTGCTGAAGCTATTCCAGCTTGTATAAATAATTTATTATTCATTGGGCCAAAGATTCAGAAAAAAATGGGAGCTTGGTTTTGCAGTTTGGGTGCTCAGGGCATTCCCTTGGGATGGTTGTATCAGCAAATGTTTGATTATTTTGTTAAGGGTTTCACTGGGAGACAGCTCACAAATGAATAAAGAGTCAGCCCAGTGACTAGGACACGTGATTCAGTTTAAAGCCCAACTTCAAATTCAAGTAACAAGGATTTTCAAACAGGTCTTTCATCTCTTAGTGAGTACCTCAGCATGGGTCAATGAGGTGAAGCAGGCATTGGGGAGTGGCTGGAGGGAGTCTTAAGGTGACATAACATTTTGAATGAAATGCAACCTGAAAGTCAACCAACCCTAGCACATCTACTGCTCTAGAAAGATCACCTCTGAAGAAGAAAGTTAAAATGACCTCACTTCAGCCTGGACACATGAACTAACCTACTGCTGGGGAAGAGAGTAGTCTTCTACCTTTTTGTACTGGCTGCTTTAAGCATGTCCATGGCCAGCAGCCTACCTCAACTCATATTCCCATGCCCCAGCTCTTCATAGGTGCTGCAGAGGAGCTGGACTCCAGCATCAGAGTGAGGGAGCTGTCTAAGTGGATATGCACCTGAAAGACTTCGCAATACCAAAGTATCGATGCATTTAATTCTGTGTTTTCATCTGTGATTACACAGTGACTAGCACAACCAGCACAGTAAGACATTAGTTTTATGCAGTTACAATTAAAAAAAAAATGAGAAAAAAGAAAAGAGGAAGAAAAAGGAAAGAAGAAAGAAGGAATAAGAAAGAGAGAAGAGAGAAAAGGAGAAAAGGAAAAGAAAAAGGAAAAGGATAAGGAAAAGAAAAAGGAGAAATAAGAAAAAAGGAAAAAGTAGAAATAAAAAAGGAAAAATGAGAAATAAAAAGATAACATAAAAGAAAAAAAAAAGAAAAATAACTTTGAGAGAATGTTGTTCAGGGAAAAAAGTCGCATTTTGGTTTACTAGAAATACTGCCTTTTAGAAAGGTTTTTTAAATGGTCAGGGACAGGAACAGATAACCACTGAAGGAGAGATGATAAAAGGAAGCTAATTATAAAATCTAGAGATAGCATATCCTAATAGGTGTACTGTAAACATATAATTGTTTTTCACTGTCATTTTTTCATCCTTTGGCATTTAATATTTTGCATTAATTACAACTTTACTGTAATGGATTTGAGAATCTCTCATCCTGAAAACTGAAATTCTGCATGATTACGACTTTACCTGTTAGCCAATTATAAAACAAAATCCTTTCTCTTTTCTTCTTTTGAAATTATCACCTTTCCACTGAGGAAAAGAATTACAGGGGTTCTCACTTCACTCGAAGGTATTTTTCTAAACTGACCATTTCATATACCTTTGGGAGCAGGCCAGAAGTAGAAGTGATATATGAAGCTCAGAGCAAGTCAGATTTAACACTGTGATTCAGACTTCTCCCTTAGAGCCATAGTTCTGGTGGTTTTCCCAGGCTCCACCTGTGTAAAGTAATGCTATAGCTACTTGTTAATAGGGGACAGGTATTGGACGCATCTCTTAAATATCCCCAGTGCAAGCTGCAAACTGGTCTATGCCTAAAAGAGATAAATTAGTGACCTGCATAGCAATATTAGACCATTGCACATCCTAATATATTAATGGGGGAAAAGGGGATTTTAATCAGTTTAGCTCATTTTGAACAATTTAAAATCAGAGGCAAACACCTTTATCTCATCTCTCAAGAGGTTCTCCTTTGATGACACCAAAGACTGTGTGGGCACTTGACTGTAATCATGGAACTGACCCCAGAGCTGTTTGTCTCCTCTCCAACGTGAAGCAGCTGCTTCACATTGGACACTTATTTCATACAATTTTCCTTTTTATGCACCTTAACCCATGCAAAGTCCTCAGTGTATGCCCGAGGTTTTCAAATAGTTTGTAATGTGCTTAATGAAGTTACTTCTGGCATTGTGGACACGTACAAGTGTGTCTGTAATTTCACACCACTCTTTCTCTCATGCAGCCATCCATATTGTTGCCCACTTGATCAACATTGAACGGTATCATACCAGCCAATCTACAGAAGCTGGGGAGTTACAGAATAAACTTTCTGGCCTTGGCAAGGGTCCAAATGAAAGCTATTTGAACCCAATCAGGACCTATGAAACAGTAAGCTGTCACTTTTTGGTTTTCCTCATCTAAAAAGTTTTCCTCTGTGGATTCTATTGTCAGTAAAACTGTATTTCAAAGCCTTTTAACCAGTGTGAGAAGGTGCTGCCAAAGGTTAACCTCAATTTCAGCTGAAAACACTTACTGAGAGCTGCAATTTTCAGGTTACTAAGCTCAAAGAAATGTCTACAGTATTTTAATTAGTTTGTCAGGAGACAGCTGGTGGGGGAAGGATAAGGAGTGTTGTGAATAGTAGGCAATGAAATAAACCTGTAAAGAATTAGAGAAAAAAAAATCAAACAACAAAACCTAAACTATAAATACATGGAACAAACACAACTTCTTTCTAGAAAGAAAAAAAAGATAAATAAACCAAACCCCAAACAAAACAGAAACAATAATATTTCTTTCACAGTTGCTATTTGTCTCTCCCCAAGGTTATGCAGTATTTTCTCAACCTGGGGGTTGATTCTGCCTTGTTACATATTGAGCATGGTGGCCCACGGAAGAGCAATGCAAAAACACCTGGAGGCTTTCTGTGTATAGGAAGCAGTGCATGGGGAAACTGTGTACTCTTTCTGAGCTAAGCAGGACTGTGAGCACCTCAGCCCTGCAAATAAATGGTTCTGCTTACTTTGTGGAAAAAAAGAGACTGTGCCTCCTGTCCACCTCCTTGGTACTTCACAACAGCATTATAAGCTAATCCTCATAATACTCATAACATAAACAGCCCCTTTCTGCAAGGTGTGCGTGTGAAACATGCAAAAAAGCTCATCAGCTTTTTCTCCTTTTTCGATTACTCTGCATATCACATTTATATGTTTGCTTGTGTATAATGTAATATACTGTTACATATCCCAGGGTTGAAATGGCCCTGGTGAGACTTCCACATGTATTGTTTCTGCTCTTCAGAAAATTTCCACATAGTCAGCATGCAATAAGGATTGCTTGAACACCATGGAGTGAGGTTCTTTTGATCAGTAGTGTGCTTCATTGAAAGAAGAAACAAAGTGAGACAATGGCTGCACAACCATCAGCAGGATTTGGCAGTACTTTCAGATCCAAGGCATGTTGTTCTGTTTTCTCTCACTTCCTTTCCAGTATAGATAGTGTGATTTTTTTCATCTTTCAAAATAAAAAAGTAAAGAATTCTAAAGTTTGACAAAATCAAGCAAATAAATGGGCTCAGCGATATGAACACAAAAGTCTTCATGTTAGTCTTGACAAAGTAGTCAGGTTTAACAGAACAGGACAGCGAGCCAAGGATGCAGCTGCACAGTCTTTCAGAGCAGAGTGCCCACTCTCACTGCACATGAGAGGTTCCCCTGGAACCGAAAAAAAGCTCACAGCTGTGAACGTGAGCCTACTATTTTTCAGTATGCATTTTTTTTCTTCACTAAGCCTTCTCTTAGGTGATACAATTGTGAGGTATGCCTCTAATTAGCATTAACATCCTAAATACCCTTGAGGAAGAAGGCTAGCATTTCTTGAGACGCTTTCCTAGATTTTTCACAGTAATATGCCCCACAATTGCCTTCTAATTTACAGTCTAGATTTTACCCCAACCTCTAATATTTATATATCTTTTATGAGCCACTTGTGCCTCAGTAGCTACATTCAGAATTAATAAATTATGAAGAAAAGCAAATAAAAGATTGTTTCTACCTTTGGAGAAGAAAGTTCTGAGAGCAACAATTCAGGCTTCCATTTCAGCTTCATCCTACCCCTGTAGTAGCAATGTACTAAGCGTATGACATTACTTCTTGTTTCATCTCAACATTCAAACTAGCCGCTATAGTGGAAGTGTTCAAAATATTACCTAGATCAATGCTGCTAATATGTAATAGGATCTGAACACACTCTTTGCAGGCACCAATTTGAAAATGTACTGTGTGCTGTCAAGTGTGAACATTTGAAAGAATGATTTTACTGTAAAAAGTGACTGGAAAAATGGCATTGTGGTATTTTGTCACCTCTAGGATTTCCATATCAAATCAGAACACTTTACAAGTACAATATAGGGGTTTTTTACTCCTAGTGTATTAAACTGTAGAACCAACTCAGGATCCAGAAGGCATTCTAAGTTCCTTTATTCTTGCCCATCAGCACCAAGAAAACTGATATATATGCTTCACAGGCCAAATGGGACTTCATTTACATTCTGCTGGCATATTTAGCTTGAGTCTCATCTTGTATGTGAGATTTTTACTGCTGTTCTTCATGATTTGCACATTACAACTGAAATCAGCATCTGACTGTTGTATTCAAAATACATCTTCATTCTCACTTCAGTTTATTTTGGTGGGTTTAGACAGATGTAACAAACGTGCTGATTCCTGTGAGTCATGAACAAGAAGGAACACATTCTAGCCCAGCATATTGATGTTTCATCAGTGACAAGCATAGAAATGTGAATTTAAATATGTCTTTTAAAAAATAAACCCAAGTATTATCCAATGTATCTCCAGATAAATGTAAGAAACAAGTAAACGAGGTATTCTGTTAGGTAAATGAGAGCATGCCATTTTAATACACCATTTCAGAGCTACTAAAAAAACCCACAAACTTTGAAGTAAATTAACCACACAAGAGCTCCAAACCTGTATGGTTCCAGGTGTCTTAGCACCTCATTTTATCACCTTAACATGAATAAGGTGGTTTCTAGTGCTGTTTTACTTATTTTATCTCTAGGACTAATCTCACTTCTCTAATAATTTCCCTTCTTTTTCTGAGACACTTTTACATAAATAAACTAAATAAAAGTACTATGGCACTGGAACAGTTTGCCCAAAGAAGTCGTAAATGCCCCATCCCTGGCAGTGTTAAACGCCAGGCTGGACAGTCTTGGGTGACATGGTCTAGTGTGAGGCATCCCTGCCTATGGCTGGAGGGTTGGAACTTGATGATCTTAAGGTCATTTCTAACCCAAACCATTCTACGATTGTATGATTCTACTAATGAGACCATCTGATCTCCTTCTTTCAATTCCTGAAATAAATAAGTGACAGTAAACATTTACACATGTGTCTGTGATAAGCCTGAATGGAAATAGAGCAAAGGGATGTTTTCACATGTTTTTCTGTGGTAAAATGGAGGTTTGCCTCCATGTTTTGTTCTGGGTTTCTTTGTTTACTGAAAATATATCTTAGATTTTGGCTTCATATGTAATAGCAGCAACAGTAGCAATAGTAACAGAAGCAGTAATAAAAATAACGATTATAACAATAACTACTAATACTAATAAGGTATTCTCATTCTAGAACACAACAGGAGAGGTACTAACTACCATCGCTGGAATATCTGGAGTTGTGATAAGTGTGGCTTTAATTCTGATCATGACTTCATCTACTGAGCTCATCAGAAGGTCATGCTATGAGGTGTTCTGGTATACCCATCACCTCTTTGTGGCTTTCTTCGTTGGTTTAATAATCCATGGTATGGGGTAAGTGTCTGAATAAATTACATGGTGTATATGTACAGAGTATGAGATGAATCATTATTCAAATCTCTAATCTTGTGCTTTCTTGTTAACAAACTGCTGGGATCTTTGCTTGGAGTAAGATTGCAGATTGGTATCACCCACCACTAAAGTACATAAAGACCACTATTCTCTGACACAGAGGAACTTCCTAGTACCTTGTACATGTGCCTGTGTTCTGGAGGCACATGATGTCTCTATGGAGCAGGGAACAGGTAGTACAATGTTTTGTGGTGTGTTCCTTTTCTCACCTCTTTCCTTGCAATTTGAGAGCTGCCACATTCAGTTTGGCATTGAATGTTCCTGAAATTGGCTCAATTAATTAGTCCCAAGTTTCAGAGGCACAGCTGTAAACAAATGCTGTAAACTGTATCCTGGCCTGATTAAAATGGCCCACTCCCCTCTCTCCTGCAAATCTTTTAGAATCCAATTTCAAACAACTATAATGAGCCCTGTAAGGCTCCAGCTTTGCAAGCACCCTCTGCCCAGCCAGCTGATCGACACTCCTCAGCAAGAGACTTCCCTGAAAAGGGTACACTTACTTAACAGCTCTGCCAATAGCATTCAATGAGCACATTGCTCGCTCCAGGCTGGGAGAGCACTGCAACAGAGCAGCTTCCTGCTGTCCCAGCACATAGAATCATAGAATAGTTAGGGTTGGAAAGGACCTCAAGATCATCGAGTTCCAAACCCCCTGCCATTGGCAGGGACACCTCACACTAAACCATATCACCCAAGGCTTCATCCAGCCTGACCTTGAACACTGACAGGGATGGAGCATTGACAAGTTCCCTGGGCAACCCATTCCAGTACCTCACCACACTTACAGTAAAGAATTTCTTCCTTAGATCCAATCTAAACTTCCCCTGTTCAAGTTGTAACCCATTACCTGTTATCCTATCACTACAGTCCCTAATGAATAGTCCCTCTCCAGCATCCCTATAGGCCCCCTTCAGATACTGGAAGGCTGCTATGAGGTCTCCATGCAGCCTTCTCTTCTCCAGGCTGAGCAGCCCCAACTTTCTCAGCCTGTCTTCATATGGGAGGTGCTCCAGTCCCCTGGTCATCCTCGTGGCCCTCCTCTGGACTTGTTCTAACAGTTCCATGTCCTTTTTATATTGAGGACACCAGAACTGCCTACCACTACCTGATTTCTGAAGTCAAAACACAAAGTTTTGTTCTCTTCCCATCTCTTTCTCCTTCCCATGTGACTGAACAAAAGTCACTCAAGTCTACCTCCTTTTCTGTCCTGCCTGAACTGGTGGCATGTAGTAACACTGCCATGTAGAAGAAAGGCAGTACTTCTTACCTCCTTGTCTCTTGTTAGACTCATGGACAAGGCTGGCTAATGTTGTAGAGCCAAAGTATGTATGGAAAAATGGAAAATTCAGAGAAGAATATGAAACAAACACCATTTCCCCATAAAAAAACTTCCTACTCTACCCATAATCAACACCAGCTGAAACCCATTTAAACTGAACAGTCATGATTGATATGTTTGGGAGAATTCATATCATTAACATTCTCAGAAGTAAAAAAGCTAGTATTTAATATGTTTAGAGAGTGTACATCTAATTACAGTACTCCAACTTTATTTGCAGCTTTTAAAAATGCATTTAGAAAGCAGCAAAGGAAAGAGAAGGTCTGTCACTACTAAGTTTTATTATTTCTCTGAACAATACAAGATGCTCATATAGAGAGGAAGTCAAAGAGTCTGTTCTAAAAAACTTGGAAATCATTCTGATTTTTTGCCACAAACAGCAAAATGTACATTCACTGTGCAAGGTCTCTACACACTTCAGCTGCATTGATGTATACCAATACTATAACGCACTTCTTTCATTTGGCCAAAAAGTCATGGCAAAGCTAAAGGAAAGGTAATTTGGACAAGAGAGCAGAGCAAGATTGAAACAGCCAGTTCTTGAAGTTTCAGCTATCTCTGAATCTGAATTTGACTAGTAACTCAAAATGCACAGATACACAGAAACCTTGCAAAGAAGCATATCACTGATGGACATTTTTGTTTTAAGTCAGCTTGTCCGAGGTCAGACACCTCAGAGTCTGCTGCTCCACAACGTCACTTACTGTAAAGATCACTACTTGGAATGGGAGAATGCCACTCAGTGCCCTTTGCCGCAGTTTTCTGGCAACAAACCTGTGGTAAGAGTGATGTTTGCCTTCTGATTGTAACTCAGTGTCCTTCCTTGGAAGGTTAAATGTCTTATGGAGCAGGGAGCTGAAGTGTATGCTAGTGACTGTTTAGAGAGTAGCTGCACATTTCTGTTCCATGGCCTCTCCCTGTGCATGAAAACAGTGATCCTGATCTCTTTTATAATCAATGTAGACAGGTACAGATGAAGAGTGATGAATAAAATTTTGGTGTTATTAATAACAATTTTTATTTCTGGATGATCCTTTTTATAAGCAACATTCCCTTCGTATGGATTTAATGAAGGCTACGGATTTCAGAATGATACTCTATTTAAATCTCTTCTGTACATTTATTTTTTAATTATTCAGTATCAACAATATCCTTGATGTGCTCACTGCACAAACATAGGCTCCACATGAAAACCTTATGAGGGTAGAGATGCAGAAAATACAATGGAACAGTAAAGGTAGGAATTCAAGTTAGTATTATTATTCTGACTGTACTTTAATATGGATAGTCTAAACACCATGGGAAAATAATTCAGATTTAAAATTATGTCCTTGTTTTAGGGCACATTCTTCATATCATCCAGCCTTGATGTCTTAAGTTAGGTAAAAAGGAGAGAAATTGAAACAATGAATTATGAAAGGAAAAGGCAGGAAAAATGTCCCACAGAAGGGTGACTTTCCTGCAACAAGATTGCAAATCCACAGGGGGTAATTAAGTAGCAGACTTGTACAGTATGTCAGATGTCTTGTATCCAAACACAATCATTTAACATTTACAGCTCAAGATTTAGCTTGCTCATATGCAAGTTTTTGTTGTTTCTTCCAGAAAGAAAAAAAAAATACCAAAGGAAATCCTGAAGTAAAGGAGAAAAATTAGCATTCAGTGTCTTGTAGCTCTTTTAATGGCTGACATAGATTTTTCTTAAACTAAACTATTGTTAGCCACTATCCAACCTGCATATTAACGAGAAAATGAATGCCTCTAAAAATTTCAGCTACAATGTCACCATAAAAATCAATACATGGCTACGCACCATGAATACAGACACAATCTTGCTTCCAACAGCATGTCTTGACATTCATCATCATAAAGCCAACTGGAGAGAACTACCACTTCTCTGTGTTAAACTTATTTTGCCAGACTTTCCTGCATACCCAGGGCCATATTTGCAAAGTCACATTATTTTAAATGAATTGTGATAATACCATATGGCATATAGATCATCTGTAAGAACAGTGCAACAGTGCTTTGCTGGATGGGTAATGCATTATGGTGTGATACCTGCTAGACATCGGAGATAGATAGCACAAATTCATTCAGAGGCTAAAAAGTCGTGGCAAAACTTCTGCAGCACAAGCAAGGGCAGGTGCAGGTGGGACTGAGAAGGGAAGGCACAGACTTGCAAATAGCTGGAATTCCACGAGGTGACACTGGAGTGCACACCCTGCTGGCCACGGTTCCCAAAGGAGATTACCACGGCAGAGATCCTCTCTCAGTCATGTCACATATGATCCCCTGCTTCGTATTTCAGCCTGATCTAGATCCCTCTTGAGGACAATGTAGCATTTCTGTTGCACCCAGGGTGCCCGGACTTTTATCCTCACAGCCTCTCCTGAGCAATCACTGTCCCATCTCAGTTCATTCTCATCACAGGAAGAAACACCACTTGGGCGAGAATACTGATGCCCCGATTAGCCAGCCAGGAGCTGTGTTTCCTAGCAGCCCATCCTTCCTGATGATAGCCCTGTTGCCCCATGCCAGCCAAAAGGTATTTTGGACTGAATGCTCTGCTGCTCTGGAGCAATGTCACATTTGAAATATCAGCTGAGCTCACAGACAGTAGCCTCCAACCTTAACATTCCTGTCACATGCTTTTATTTACAAGTAGCACAAATGGAAAAGAGGAAAAACAGGTCTCATCATTATTGTGGCTTGATATATGCAAATATATTCAAGACGTGTGATTACCCACTGTGCAGAGACACCTGTAGTATTTAAGGACAACGGATGTGATGAGTTTCTGCTTTAACCAACAGTCTTCTGGCTTATACTGGTTGCTTCCCATTATTAAATCATGCATATTTTTATTTAATTTTCAAGACTTGACCTTGGGAAATTGCCACTCCATCCTCTTAGCACTTTCTAAGGAAGCCACATAATTTTATGGCTTGCTTCTCATAAAAGATACTTTATAACCCCTGTTATCCAGCTTGTGGAGCAAAGTCAATGTTTCAGCAAGTAAAGTTACTCTTCGGAGGTTTTAAAAGCCACACAATTGTGGAGTCTTCCGTTTTCTAGAATGAGTGGTATAATTAAAAAAATTGGAAATAAACCAATATCTCTTCTAGAAAAAAAATATCATGAAGATTCAATAACAGCCAATTATCTTAGCTATCAATACAAGTCAGTGAAATTGTTAGCTAGTATATTTGAATAGCCAAGTATCCCTGTTATAGTGATCAGTACATGAGATCAGCAAGTAGAAGCACAATTACCTGCAATACTTAAAGTATGACCAGCTTAGTATCCTAGATCGGAAAAACACATTTATTGATACAGGCCCAAGTCATGGATTAAATGGAAATGTATCCCATTCCTCTAGTTGAATATTTTGGACTTAATGGTTACTCATACAGTATCAGAAAACTTGCAGCTGACAATAACAGCTATTATTATTAACAGACCCTTCTGAAATATTGTAGACTTTGAACGGCAAAAAAATAATAAGGCTATGGGTAATTTTGTATAAATGTATGCAGCCCGATGTCTTCAGGTCCAGTGATATCTATATGTAACACCTAAATTCATTAATCCTTTTTGCCTTTTAGTAGGAAAAGATTTAAAAGGACTCTTCTTGGCCAGAATACAGATAGATATTAGCACTGCTTTTAGAGTGCATCTGTGAAGGAGTCCCATATGTCTATTCCACAAGAAAGCCAGAACTGCTACAGTAGCAACAGAAATACTCCCGTGAGAAAAGCAAAGCAGAAATCACAGAAGAAAAATCAAATAATTTAATTTTACACTACCTGCTGATTTAAGCCATTTTAGTAGACATTCAAATAAATGTTCTTTTTTAATATACAACTGTCTACAGGCTTGGAAGTGGGTTTTAAGTCCTGTGGTGTTGTACATCTGTGAAAGAATTGTTCGGGTTTGGAGATTTCGACAAGAGGTGATCATTACTAAGGTATGTAACGTAAGTTGTATGTTTGTGTAAAAAAAAACCATGTCAATGACATATTTTATTTTTACAGGTAACTTCTCCATACTATGACCTCACTTTTCACACCTAGCTTCAGCAGCTCTTCCATCACTACCATGGTTTCAGCCAAGTATCAATATCAGATTTTGCATTTATTCCAACAGCAAGTCCATAAGAATATTCCATACAGATCCAAACTTGATTAATGAAGTGCCAGGCTTTACACCATCATAACACAAACATCTGCACAGAGGTGTGCTCTTTTTAATGAACTGAAACCATGTTCCACTCCAGTAAATGCCAGAGATGCCCTTGCCTTCAGTAGGACATGGTTTTTACTTTCAAATCTGGAGGCTTCTGAGAATATTAACAGTTATATTATCAGCATAAATAATGTAAGCTTCATTAATACCAATGTAACAATTTATTCCAGTTGTAAATATCTCTGTGTGCTAAGGGCCTATTTAAGTCATAGCAAAATAGATGGAGAATGGTGCTATTGAAGTAGCTGAGTCGACATGTATCAAGACAAAAATCGGAAACTAGGGTTTTTTTTGAGAGGGGAAAAGCATGTTAGATAAATCTTGCTGCTGATTTCACAGTGTCTGTGATCTGAGAATCTCAGTATATATGACATATAAAACTGGCTGCTTAACTGAGATTACCTCTTAATAATAGTATGTTAGAATTGAGCTCATAGGGCTTTTTTTCTTCTTGCCGAACCAACAATAATCCCATTCATGTTAATACTGTTACGCAACACTAAAAGTGGGAAATTATTGCAGTCTATTAAGGAAAAGGACCAACTAAAACAGAAAGCTCACAAACTGTTGAATTGTTACAGCCTTTCCTCTGCCTCTTACACTCACAAAGCAAGCTGCCCCATGATACATATTGTATGTGCTCTCAAGCTACTGGGCAATACCAGCACTGCAACATGCAGTTTAGGATATAATCTACAAGACACCTAATAATTACTGTGCATACCAATTTGCATTACCTTGTTGTTGAACTCAAGTAGAAGTGATTGCAAAGTCACCTGTAACCTAATGAAAACAAACAGCTATTCTTCTGAAGGAAAATAAAACAGGTCGTTTTATTACTCTTCAGGTGGTGACATATTCCTCTGGAGTCCTTGAGCTTCATATGAAGAAATGTGGCTTTAAAATGGGACCTGGTCAATATATCTTTCTACAGTGCCCATCCGTCTCATGGCTGGAGTGGCACCCTTTCACCCTCACCTCAGCTCCTGAGGAGGACTTCTTCAGTATTCACATACGGGTTGTTGGGGATTGGACTGCAGCCCTCTTCAAGGCCTTTGGAGCACAGGAAAAAGCTTTCAAGGAATTGTGGATGTTACCAAGGTTTGATTTACAGAAAATACATTTTAAAATGTTAATTCTACATTTTAAAATAAATGTTAATATTTTAAATGTTGTTAATTTTGTATGTGTTCTTTATGTTAGAGTATTAGATAGTAGTTCTGGAAATAAAATATGCCATTATGCTAAAAAGAACACAGAAAAACACAGTAATGAATTTAGTCCACAGCTACCAAGAAGACATGATGACTAATCCAAGATTTAAAGTCCATATCCATATCTATATCTCTGTCACTATCACTTAAAACTCCAACCTCTATATCTACACCTAAAGTAATAAATTTTGACAGATTAAGAACTGAATTAGAACAAGACTGGAATCTATCTGCTACCTTTGTGCCTCTATGTTTATGCTCTCATGGCACTCATCTCCTGCCATCCAAAATTCCAGCTTTTCCCTTTCACTTACTTAGATATTTTTCATTACTTAGACATATGGCCCCAGAAACTTATGCTTGAACCTTACTTCTTTCCAACAGTGTACCTCATCTCTGTCTCTAATTTCCAAACTCTGCTCCACTTTATAAAGGTTACTGGTGTTCAAATTCTGTATCTGTGACAACTTAATCCAAGCAAAATGTTGATGCTTCGTTGTTGCAAGTCAGGAGGGCTCCTCCGATGTTAATGGAGCCACCCTGACCTACACCAGCTAAGCATTTGGCTTTATACATAATGGATTCAAACCATGTAGCTCCTTGCAGGCATGGTGGCAATTTTCAGCAAAGAAAGGTCTGGCACAGGATCATTTCAATTCTGGTGGAGTGTGTAGAGCCTGGGATTGCAAGGCCTATTTTCCCCCTGGAAAATTGCTTTTGATGAAGCAGTTCAAGTAAAACTGAATGGCAAAAGGCACTTGTTTAACTAGATTTATATAATTTAATGGGACTTGGATGTTAGAGAACATTCCCCCCAAAAGCTTATAGATACCACTGAGCTACAGAGGCATACTAAAAGGTAAGGGCAGAGAAGAAAGTCTGTTCCAGTCCTTGCATTGTATCAGTTAATAAAAATTACAACTGAAAGACATACCTTTGTTAAAGGCAACTGGAATGAGAAGTATACCATTTCAGCAGAACTGGAGCAAAAACAGACCAAGGTGATTGACAGCCAGTGTACAGAATGGGAAACAGAAAACTGTTATCAAATGCTGCTGGCAACAATGCAGAGCTGAAATTAACAGTGGTGTCGTATATAAAGACTCTTCTTTTTAATCTTTTTAAGGTGCCTAATACCATCATTCAGTTGCTTTCTTGCAATATATTAAAAAGAATATTTCAATAGTTAAGCTAGCAATAAAGAAAAAAAAACCCAAGTCTTTTTCAAAGGTTTCAATATCTAAAGATAAACACCAAATTGGTGACTATATTAAAAAATAACAGCAGAAACTGAGCAGAGGACAGAAGACCTTTAGAAACTTAATAATAAGGTAAGGTTCTAAAAATAAAATCTTTATATTGTAAGTAATAAAAGAAGACTAAAATATAAGGTACATACATATATATAGGTAGCAAAGACAGTTGTGATTTATGGCCAATTTGAGAGATAAGACCATAAAAAAGACTTCTGCTGTGAAAATAATCAAGTTCTGTATTATGCCTCTTTGGGATTTTTGGCTCACTTAATTGCTGTTTTAGCACATTGTCCAAAAATCTAGCTTCTCTTACAGTCAGGAGTACTACACAATCATGATGATGAGCAAATGTTTAAATTCTAAAAATAGTACAAGAATACATTACTGTTATTTTTCCAAAACTAATACTTCTCCTGCCTTCCCCAAAAGTATAAAGCTTTTTTATAATCAAATTGTGTAGATGGACACAAAGAATACAGACACTCCAACTCATAGTTAGAACCAGTCTATAGCCCTATTTTCTACTCCTCCCTTGGCGAGCACAAATGTAGCATTTGTTTTCATTTTGCTTCCTATCTTCTTACCTTTCTCCACCCCCTCTAGATCAAATTAATGGGTTGTACAGCTCAGTTTATCTTTCTCTGCTTTCTCCGCTCTACTCCTCTGAGCCACTGTATTTGGCTAAGCTGTCTTGCTACAGCTGAGCAATGTGCTCAAACCAATAACAAGATCTCTGTCACCTAAGGAGTTAGGAGCAGACAGATAGGACAAATGTCTGTAAGGAATGATTCAGAAATAATTGATCCTGTCTTGTATCAGAGAAACAGACTAAATAACCCCTTCAAATTCCTTCCCAATTTTTTCTCAATCTACTAACAATAATGAGAATTGCTTCCAAACCCACAATGAACTTCATAGAAAGCTCACCTAAAAGCAGTTCTTAGGCATTTCAAATATGTACCCTAAATTAATCATATTTTACAGTGTTAAAAGTGCTTAAAAAGTATAGAATTGGGCAATTATCCAAATAACAATACAATTTTTAAAAAAATATTATTTTGTTTATACCTGAGGCCAGTTTTCCCAAAGTCATCCCTGAGTAGCTGTTTTATCTGATACAGCCCATGCAGAGCATTTGGAATTTTGAAATGAAAGTGACAAGTACAAATGAAGGGGAAAATACTTGCTAAGACTTTGGTACACATTAAGAAAGCAGTGATAGAGTTTCAAATACATTGTGTCTCCAGATTTGTGTGTACCAATTACTTGGTGATCCCACCTTTTCCCGTTAGAACATTTCATTCTTCTTGTGTATTTAAGCTGAATTTTAAAGATGATTAATGCAATAAAGTGCACAAAACAATATAAAATCTGAAAGAAGGAAAAAAATAATTTTTCCTAAGGACTGGGTCTTAGTGAAACCATCTTCCAGAGCACTTACATTGTTTAAAGACAGGTTGGACAGAGATCTGCAAAGTGCTGCATATATGTACATTCATGCTGCTAGAGGAATGAAACTGATTATTTAATAAACTGCTTCATTTCTAATACTGACCAAAATGAATGACTCAGCATCAGAAACCTTAATTATAGGAGGTAGTAACATAAACAAGCATTTTTACTTACATTTTGCCTTTATATCAGATACTAAATACAATTTTATTTCCAAAAATGTATTTTTAAAATATTTGGTTTTTATCAGAAAGATCTGAGGAAACAGTAGTTTCCTTGCATATGATCACCTCTTCCTTGCTTTCTCTTTTATTACTTTAACATATATAAAGAACTTTTAAAAATTATTCTTATAATCTGTTCCTCTTTACTTTGATATACACAATACAGAAAATAAAGCTCTAAACCAGGATGCTTTTCAGTAATTCATAATTAAATATGCAAATTCCACAGCTAAATTTGGACATGCAATTATATGACTAATCACATTTCAGAAAGCCAGAAAATTGCAATTGCATGCTTAAATAGATGGCCAGGCCTCAAACCCACATGGGTGCTCTTGTTCTCTCACTTCAGATAAAACAGTTGCTTTGCTATTAAATGGCCCCCACTGAAAATTAAATGTGTTTCCACGGGTAATTTGTGTGCCAGCTTAGACATGTCTTTTCTCTTTTATTTTAACAGAATGTCAGTTTTGAAAATATGTAGCCCAACAAATGGTAACCTTTCTGTCATTTTACGTGTTGCTGACCCTTGACTAAATGTCTTGTTGCTGTAGACTGGCTGTGGATGGACCATATGGATCAGCAACCACAGACGTCTTCCACTACCGAGTGAGTGTGTGCATCGCAGCAGGAATCGGAGTCACACCATTTGCCTCTATTTTAAAATCCATTTGGTACAAATGCTGCAACCCTAACACAGAACCGGTGCTGCAGAAGGTATGTAGGAAAGTTTATTGCTCCATCAAAAAGTTACACAAACAAGCCTATTTCACCAGGTGAGAGAGGCAATTCAGAGCTGGAGACTCACTTGAGTGCTTTAACTCGCTCCCAGAAGCAGCCAGTCATTTTCCAGTTGTGTCAGGAGGTGTTGTTCATAGGGTCTCCTGAATTCACTGTCATTCCCTGAGGAAGAAGGTAGCTCTAGCTGCAGTGTTTTTTGTAAAAACTGAAGAATTGAGTTTTCAATAGCAACTGGGGATAAACATGGAACATCTTTCATAGCTGCACAGATAGTTGGAGAGCTTGAATAGAAATCTGACTTCTCTCCTACGAAAAATAAATCCTCCAAGGTGATCTCACACAGAAGTGAAGGGTGGCATTTGCTCCTTCCTTGTCCAGCTCTAGGTTTCATGAGGGCCCTTTGGCTGCTTGTCCTGGTTGAGAATGCTTCATTCAGTAACTATTATCTGCTTTTCACACCTTGCAAAGTCAGGATATTTTCCAGCACAGAAGGAATAAAAAAAAAGCATTTAAGCTCTGGATGAGGTGCATATATCAAGATGCATATTACTGCTTCAAACCACTTTAATTATTCTGTTGAAGAAATATATTGGGGTCTGTAAGACATGGATGGCACCAATTAAGTTAGCATACTCTCGATCTGCTTACCTGTTATTCATCTTCTGCTAAGGATATGTGAGACAGCACTGGGGAAGGACAGACAAAGAAGAGATAATGTGGGCGAAGTATGGTGAGGGATAAGTAAGTAACAGAAAAGAAAATCAGCATTAAAGATCTTGTTCCCTACCCATCAAAATAAGTGGTAGTTTGTGGACCTTAGAGCTTCTTTTAGCTCATTTTCCAATGTAAAAGCTGAATCAGGAACTGTTCCTCATTCACATTTAAGGACAAATGTTGAAATTACATTGGAGTGGAGAGATCTCTGAGAGGGTCAGTACATATGGAGCTGATTGCAGGACCCACAGGCTGATCTTTTTAAATGAAAGAGTGTTAAAACTGGCATCTTACTGACAAGCTGCCACTGAAGAAGCATCTGGGATTTTAGTAACTGAGCAGTTGAGGACAGGTTCAAATTGCCAGGGGGGATCTTTGAGGCAGAAAAAGCAGTGAGAAGGGAGGGAAATATAAATGAAAATATGTGTTAGATGTGAAGAGAAGTACATTTGCTAACACTACAATTGTACCAGAATGATCTTCTCCAGGAGAGCTAAATGTGCTTATATGTACGTTAGATATGTGTATAATGTATATTCTATATATGTACAAGTAAAATTGTTCTTATTGTCATTGCTGTTGTTATCTTATGGAGAAGATAACAGAATTTAACTATGTATTGAGAGTATAATATACTTCAGGGTGTTCATCCATAGTTTAGGGAGAATCTTGGGTAAGTGTCCCTGCAAATATAAATGCATGGTGCATTCTGTCACTTTTTTTCCACTATAGAGTTCAGTTTTCCTGAATTCTTGTGAAATACAAAAGTATCGTGATTTCTCCATGTCCTTTCTCTGTATCTTGGCTTCCTTACTGGTGCAGTGGGAACAGTGATGCTTATTTTTCACAGGTGTTAAAAGGCTAAACTTCATTGGTGCTTGTAAAATATTTTGAAAGCCTGGATGAAAGGTCCTGGGGAAGTTCACATCAATACTTAAAAAATGCAGCAGTCATCTTAGTAAGAACGATTAATCTCAGGGTAGTTCCACATTTATTTTTTTTTCCCATTGGTTAAAAGCTTCCACTTGTGGTATAATTACAAATAATTTAATCTTCCTCAAAGTATTCAGCACTCTCTTTCTGCCATGATGAGTACCATAGAAATGTCTATTAAGGAAATAAATAAGAGGTTTTTCTTTTTTTAACAACTTCATTTTGATTTGAGTACAGCTATCATTACGCTTATTGAACTAATATTTCTTAGTGTTGCCCACATACGGTTTAGATATAAATACTCATAGCTTCCATAATGTCTGCAGCTGCATAATTTAAAAAACCCAGCAAATCAAAAGGAATACACATTTATCTAATTGATTCTTCACAATTAAATAGCCTTAGAGCCTTAATTTCCTTGTCATTTTTCTGCAGTGAGGAAGGGCACTACTACTAGTCATGGCTGGAAAGTTTCTACCAGCTTTAGTTATGCATAAAATGATCTTTCTTTCACATTAGTGGTCTCATTTTTCAGATTAGTTCCTGCTGAAACTGATGAAATCATACTGATCAATCAGACACTAATACTAGCAAACACCCACTTTCACTTCTACCCTATATAAGGATGTAAGAAACGTCCTACTGAGTATCACCAAAGATCCATCTAGCCCAATATCATGTCTCCAACAGTGGTTCTTCATGAATGCCTAGGGAGTATACAGCCCAGAAAACCATATGGTGATAAGCCTTTAGTGGACACTTTCTCGCCTTTGAGCAACTTCCAGTTCAGTAACATCTTGATATAAGAGCTGCAGCTCTCTGCTTAATATCCTTAGTAGTTTTTTCTTCCATGAATTTGTATAATTGCTGTTTGAATCCATGCAGACATTAGACAACCAGAGCATGCTGTGGTAGTAAGTGCAACTACTGACTGTGAGGAAAACAAAACTAGTCTTTTCCATTTGCTTTGAGACCAACTGTCCCTGCCTGAGGTAACCTTCTGCTGCAAGCTCTACCCTAGTCCACAGCCTTCTCCACAAAACATCTTCCCCCAAAGACCTAAAAACCTGGACTCTTTTTTCTGTCAAACATAACCATCTTTCAGAGCTACATTTGAGAACAGTTTAAGACTCCTGCTTCAAATTTAGAGGCATGAATTCAAACCTTGCCCTGCATTTACACAAAAGGCTGCTTGCTGCCACCCTAGCTCTAAGTCAGTGCCCCGTGTAGGAGCCCAAACCTCTATCCTCCCCTGCATGCTTCAGGCTGCAGGCACTGTTGCACCTTACCTCTAGTGTTCTACTGGATCCACTGATTAGGCTGAAGATGTCAGATCTTTTCCTGTTATGCTGCAGCCCAAAGGTAGTGTGGCATACTGAGGAGCAGAAAGGACTGGGGTTTCGCAGGGAGGTGCTCAGGTGCAATGTGTAAGAAGGTTTTGCAGGAACTGGTCCTGTCTAAGAGGGAAAAACAAAAGTCAGAGATGAAGGTGCCTCCCTGGGCATCCCTTTGATGAAAAGCTGGCTTTATCCAGAACTGCTGCTCCACCTCTGTCTTCAGGGAGAAACAGATGGATGGTCATCAACAGATAATTATTAATGACTTTCCACATGATGGAAGATGATTTACAAGATATCTTTTTTCACCTTACAGGAAAGAGGTGTCAGAACTCTTGCTCTAAGCTGTTGTACAATGCTCAGGATGTGGGAAACTGAATGATAAGAGAGCAGAGTATTAAAGGAATAAGCAGCTACTCATAACCCTGCATTACGGATCTGATTAATAGCAATACTGCATCTAACTCAATTTGCAAAAAGAGCACTTGGAAAATTTAAGATGGTTTACTTGGGCAAGCTATCAAGCTGATGAATGTAGTCAATGGGGCTAGGGTGGGTGGAGACTAATGAAAAATAAATCTAAACCAGATTTTAAGGGTCCTAAATAATTGCAGTCAATTAATAGCATGAGGTTTACAAAAAGAAAAAAAAAAGATTCAGAATAATTGTTTAATTATAGAAATGCACTGATGCTGGCCTTATTCTACAGTTTTAATAAGGATTAATTTTATTGTGTGTTTATTGTATTTTAATTATATATGTAATATGTTATGCTATGCTATGGGCTGTCTGTGTAAAGAAAGGAAGACTTCTTTGTAAACACCATTTATTTTAACATGTTATACTAGAAGTCCTCTTTGATCTAAGGGGAACAGAAAATTTTTGCCCATAGGCCATCCTTCTTCACTACCTCTTTTCTGCCTAAGTTCATAATCCTGGCACAAAATACTTATAGTGACAGTCTTTCTGCATTACCAAATGCTTTCCACCTCTAATGTGAAAATCAGAAGCAGTTCAAGGGGTGTGAGTTTAAGGAATTACTGCAGCTTCAGAAAGCTACATCTTTTATTGAGAGGACTGCGACAGAGGTGGCTTGACCCAGTTCAGTTGGCCTGGCTGTTACTGTAACAGCTGGTTTGCAACCAGCTAAAAGCATTCCTCAAAGCTCCATAGCCTGATGTTCTGCAAACCAGTCCCCCATTTGGGGGAAGACCACACCATCTCAGCTCATCAGATAGCTTTTCTTCCTCCTTCCCTGAATGTGCTTGGCTCCCAGTCCTGCCCACATGCTCGCAATTGCTACCCCATGCACAATTCATTATTCATTTAGAAGCACTCCATACACATGTACTAAATATACATTTCCATAAAATGAACTGCTGAAAAGACTTGAGAAATAAGCTGATCAAATAGAGGCTGGGGGAAGAAATTTCTCACTACAAATCAACAGCCGTGGTGCGATACAGACTGACAGCACTCAGTGGGCTTATTTTTGAGGTGCTGAGGATGTGGAACAAGCAGGAAATTCAGGATTCAGACGCAAAAAAAAATATGTTAAGGTTAAGGCTCTAAATCTTATCGAGTTTGGGTAATTTCAAATAATGCTATTGTTGGTCACAGAAATGAAATGGTATAAAGTGAGTGGGCTTTCTCCTCCTTACATATGCCAGCGTAAATCAGCAGCAACACCCCTGTAAAGTAATAAGGTCATATTTAAGGCAAAACATTGAAACAGGAGGGAAAAAAGCAAACAGCCAAGATGGTTGGTACTAAAGTTCTGCATGCAGTCCTATTCCTGGGCTGTAAAAATACAGTACTTAACCCTGAATACTTTATCTCTGTTTCCTGGGATCATACTTCATTTATATTTCTCACAGAAACCACAGATGGTCCCTTACAGTACACTCAGATCTAGGAAACATCTCAAATTACTGTTAGTCTCTGTCACCAAATCTCCAGTGAAGCATGGTGTTACCATATTTTTCTCCCACCACCTCACCAGAAGTCTGACAAGCTAGTATATTAAATCTTTGGGAAACCTCTTTATAGCTCTCTGGTTTCTTCTCTGATTTTTCACTTCAGAAGTGTCTAATATGCATCTTTATCTCATTGATCCTACAGAAAAGGGCTACAATTTCCAAAACATCAGACCTCCCACAGTGATTGCCCTAGGGACGGACCTTTCAGATTACCTTTGACATTGAGGTATAATAAAAGACAGAGGGACTGGTGAGCACAAAGTGAGATGGGTTGGAGGAAATGAAGGGATTTTGGGACAAAATAAAAATCACAGTTCCAATAAAACCACAGTTCCAACCACCCCTTTGTTATAAGCTTATACATTGTCCTTAGTGCCATTCCTTTTTAACCTGAAATTGTGTATTTTCAGGTTTCCACTGTGTTTGTGAATTATTTCTTTGGAGTTTCTATAAAAATAATTACACTCAAAATTACACTGTTCACAGAGGCCCATTCAAGGTCTGGCAGCCTCTGTTCAAATGTAATGATGGATTGCGTGGCAAGAGCTACAGAATTCAAGTTCTAAGAATGGCAGTCAGGTTTGCCTTGTAATTGTGGTTCAGCCGGGCACCAGGGTGGTGCTTAGACAGACAGCCAGGGAACTTCAGGCATTCATTCTCTGGGTGGTGAAGGAACTTCCAGTCTAGTTAACTGCACATCTGGTCCTCCCTGAGACAAGCAATGGAGCTGAAATCAGGGGATGGGCTGGAGAAGATTTCCAGGTAGCAAATTTTGACTGCCCTGAAGACTCCCCGAGGTAGCTCCCGCTTGGCCTGGGACAGCCTATGTCTCAGTGTGTTGTTTCAGATCCTGAGAAGGGAATGTCATCAGTCCCAAGACTCTACAGACAGTTCCTGCTGCAAAACTGATGAACTTGTTCACAGATAAGACATTTGCAAATGGTCAGCAGAAACTGTTAATGCAGGAGTGGTCACACAGGACAGTCATTTATACATCGTTAATTAGCTAGAAAATGCTTTGTATGTAAAGGGCAATAGATCACACTATATCATGCACATGCTTGAATGGTCACAGCAGTCCCTGGGCCAACTGGCTATAAGAACTGAGCAGAAAAAAGGTTTGGAGAAGTCTCAGCTGATCCAGCTGAAAATGCCACATCAATAACTCCTGAAATAGAAACTCTCATCATATGGACACTGACTAACCATCTTGTTTGAAATACTTTATTCCCTGTGCAAGCATTACCCTATGCCAAGATCCTAATGAATTAGCTTCTTAAAAAAAATAAAAGATAAACTCTCTGCTTTGTTTCTAACTGACTGCAGTCAAGGAGGAATAGACAGAAAAAAGCCACAGGAATATTTTAAGGATGAAAAATTAGTCTCTCAGTGACAGATCCCAGGAATGTTTGGTTTATCATTGAGAGGATTATAGTATGACTGAATAGATGCCAGTCTCTAATTCCTACCTGGGGAACAAAACTTTAATAACAGGCTCTCCAAATCAATAGACAACTATAACAAGATCCAGCATATGGAAGATGAAGCTAGAGAAATCTGGATGAGAAAAACTGTATAAATTTTTCATAGGAGGTTTTCAACCAATAGAAAACCAGTAATGGGATAGTGGTTCAATTTATCCCTCTGGCAACTTTAAAATTAGAACTTTATGTTTCTCTAGAAATTCTGTGATCAAATTTAAACAAGAAATACATTATAAAAGAATTAGGGACATTTTATACCCTGTTTTATACAGGGTATCTGAATTCGAAGAACGTAACTCTTACCTTTTTACCACTTCAGCTGTTAACCTATATAGAATTAAGGTTTTGAGAAACTGAAACTCCATTTTAAACATAACAGAAAATAAATCCAAAATTTTAAAGAATAATGACATTATTTGCAAGAAATGCAACATTAAGTATTGTAAGTCAAAGTTGAGATGCACTGGCAGGGGGAGATGTATACTGCCTACTGTGGAGACAGTGTTCTCACAGGAGAATGGATATTTGGTACATGAGCTCTGAATAACTCCGAGGGATACAGCAAGGCCATGGGAGGCCCGAGGAAGCCTAAGCAAGCAAGATAAGAAGAAGCTGGAATTCACTGAGTTATGAGAACTGTGGACTGTTGGCAAGCGTTCGAGGTCAAGTTCTCACACCTGTGCTTAACCAATTATATGTTAGTCACTAAGGGTCTTCAAGACAAGTATCCAATCATGATATGCCAAATTGCTGTAGGTGTGTGTAAGCAATAGTATATAAGGAGTTAATGCTTTGCAATAAATGGCTTTTTGTCTGATCATATTGATCTCTGACTGAGTCCATTCTGCGGCAGCCTACCTTCACTAGTGCATTAATATATTAACTCAATGTTTAAGATGAAAATGAAATTTTTAAGAGATAGAAACTACATAATCAAAATGATGTGCAATTATGTTTAAATTTTATAGTGGAGAAGAGTTGCACACTATTGATTAATGAGTTGAGCCAATAATTAAGAAGTTTGACTGAAATTTTGCTTCTTGTTAAATCTATTTACTTTTATCTGACAGGTTTATTTTTACTGGATTTGTAGAGACCCATCAGCATTTGAGTGGTTTGCTGATCTTCTGTTCCATTTGGAATCAAAAATGGCTGAAAAAGGGAAAAACGATTTTCTAAGCTATCATATATTTCTTACAGGCTGGGATGAAAGTCAGGTAATAATGAAACTCTTATGAGTCTGAGTTAATGTACCTTGCTTTTCCAGTATGGTAACATATGGAATAGGAACAGTTGAATAAATGATGAATGGAGCAGAGAACTGAAGGATTGTAAATATAAAGACACCAAGCTGTCTGTTTGCATCTTGCACTTAGGAAAACAGGAATGGAGAAATCAGGCCAGCCATCTTTCCAGTCCTATATCTTGTCCTGGGGAGCACTGATTACCAGATGTCTCACAGAAAAGTGCAGAGAGCCTTTCAGGAGCTTGTGAAGGCACACTTTGTCCACATCTTTGGAATAGTCTTTAAATAGATTCTGGCATTTTTGTTCTGAAACATGGAGGGTTGTATAAAAAGTGTTAGTTTTATTTACTCTTTATTCTTTACTGTAATTTTGGTTGTTCACATATACAGCCAGTGCACTTTTGAAACCTGCTATGCTAAGAACATTTTGCCAACAAACTGTATGGTCTAATTCATATTGTCTGAAAAGACGTTTTCTCTGATTGACTTTAAATTTGTCATCTCATAATTTTATTGGATCATCAAAGCTTGAGGCACTTAGTCCTTAGGGTGATTTTACTCAACTTCTTTAGTCTTTACCTAGACCAAATGAGTTACTTTCTTTTTTCTTTAAATGGATCACTTGGATCATACTTTGACCAGTTAGGCACCTGCCAGAAAAACTCTCTCAGAAAAGTCTTTTCTCTACTGTTTTATTTCCTGCTGCTTCTGTTGAATGAAGGACTGTCTGACATAGATTAAAAAAATAGATTTCATAGAGCTTTGTCCTTCCTGGCTCTGCTGACACAAAAAAAAAACCCAAAACATTGTTTCTTTCTGTTTTCCTTAGGGTTTCTGTCAAGTAATGAGGCATGTGCATAAAGCTGTATTCAGAAAAATCTACTCTCATTGTGAAGTATATGGCAGTTACAGAAACTACGACTCTGCATTAGCAATATCACAGGGTATTACCTAAAACTTGCTTTAAAGGAAACTATTGAGGAACCTAACAAAACACAAAGTTGCCTTTATCTCTCAACTGTCATCATCCCACTTCCCAGACATCAGGTGGGGAGACGACTATTCTTGCTGAAGTGCCTGACTCTTCACTCATGTGCCCTGCACTTTTCTGAAGTGCCTCCTTCTTCTCTTCAAACCCCATTTTCCAGTCTCCTGTCAACATTGCCTCATTATCACATGCTGCTGGTTAGGTGACATTGGAGCATCCCTGAAGCTGTGCTGCCTCCCGAGGGCCCCTATCACCCTACCTCTAAAAGGCTGTGGAGGAAAAGGAATGTGTTTCAGTGGCCACTCCTACTCTGACCAGTCCTAGGGAACTGTGCTGGGTAACAGCTCCACCTTCTTCAGGCATCCACAAAGCTACTTTTTCTTATAAGTCTTACTGTATTTGTAGTAAATTCCAGTTCATCACTCCTCAAAATCTGAGCTTCAGCACCAGTAATATTTGGATGATGCTTTACTTTACTTCCCTTGCGCCTTAGCAAGAAACAAAACCAACATTCTCTCCTTATCTCAACACATAGTCTTGACAAGTAGTCAGGTGAGGCTGAACTCAGGAGGGGCAATTTACATTTTCTAGTGCACCCTCCATTACTGGCAGGTGTTTATCCTTGCATATAATATTTGTTCAATGCTTCGAGATCTTTGTAGATTCCATGTTGGCAATTGATGGGCAGTTATGGCACACATTTGCCTCTGAGCAAGAACTTATGTTTCAACCTATTGCTCCCTACACTGCTCCTGACATTTCTGGGCAACTTTAATGCTGCGAGCAACAGCAAGGGCCAACACCAAAATTCCTGGAGAAGTTCCACTTAACGTGGACAGAAATAGCCCATCTGCTCAGTGGCACAATTTCACTGTAAATGATTAAAAGATCCCACAGTTCCCCACCTCGCATTCCCCCAAGCACTTTCAGTTATTTCTGAGACTATTTCAAGTTGTCCATGACATTGGCCTGAACTAACAAGAGCCTCTCAGAAACATGACCTTTTGTGACAACTGTGCTTGACCAGAATAACTGGGTTGTTAAGCAACATGGAAGACTCATTAGCACAAGAAATATACAATATTCCATAATAAATTCCAGCAACCACTTCTGCAAGAGGTTATAATGATGCCTAGCTCATGCTAGGGCCTGAACTAAATGCAAAGCCCATTTTTTAACTTAGCTTTGCTCTGGTAATTTCTTGACAGTGATAGTAATGATGATAGTCTGTAGTGAAAACAAGCGTATTACTCCTACACAATCACAGTACAATTAGGAGAGATGGTGGTTTTCTTTTTAAATGCATCCAAGAAGTACTCAGCATGGTAATGGGCATAGCATAGGGGATGAGGGACAGTAAATGACCATGAAAATTAGGATTTGTTTTCTTGGCACTGGGAGCTGTGCAGCTCACTTAGTTCAGTGCTTCACCTGAGATGATCCACTTTTTGCACCTGCCTCCACCTAAGGAAAAGAGTCAAAACATTCAGGGTTTTATCCCTGCTGAGCTGGTACATCCACTATCTCTTCCATCAGCAGCAAAATGCTCTGTACTTACTTAAAGTGCACGTAATTGATAATATTTATTGTCAAACTCTACTACAGTACACTTTACTCCTTTTCCTAAACTCCAACTCAGCCTTAAAATGGTGACTGTCACTTCAGGATCTGCAATGAAGAAAGTGTAGAGTGAGATATTTAAAGGCTGAGAGCTGCCTGTAAAAGTGATTGAAGCACTTAGTCCTGTAACAATAAAGACAGGTGTTTAATCCCAGCTCATCTCAAAAACTCCATCTCAGGAAACCAAACTCCTTTAAGATCTTGGGCAATTTTGGAAGTGCTTTTCACAATTCTAGTAACTTTGTGAATCTCTCCCCTTCTTTCCACTCCCCTCTCCTCTCTTTTCCTTTCCTCTCCTCTCCTCTTTGCCTCTCCTGCCATTTGACCAGTACAGTTTCTCTCATTAATAATTGCATCTCTCACAGCTAAGCAGCAATATTGCTCTCTCCTCTTACCTGGAGTATATGTTGTTGACTCTAAAATTACTATATTGTAAATTTGCTTTTAGGCTACTCACATAGCCCTACACTATGATGACAAGATGGATGTAATTACTGGATTGAGACAGAAGACCTACTATGGAAGGCCAAACTGGGACAATGAGTTCAAGCAACTAGCCAAAAACCATCCTAGGTAAGTAAGGCATGTTGGCTTCCAAGTTTGTTTAGGTAACTCTTCTCCCAGCATAAACAGTGGGAGAAGGGGAGGGCAAACCTTTCTAAATGACCCTTTTAAAATAATTTCATTTTTTCCTGTGTGGAAAGAAGATTTATGCTTAATGAAGCTTTTAATGAAGAAATCTCGGAAAGAGAATGCCAATAAAATCTAATTTTTGGATAAGAAAATCTAATATTTAGAAGTATTTCAATATCCTGGCCTTTGTCCAGATATAATTGAAACACACAATCCAATTACTGTTCTGCACAAAGGACAAAGTAGCATTAATTTCCCTTGAAGATGGTTATTAAAGAGATAAACTGTGATTTTTTTTCTTATGATGTCAAGGATATGTTTGTTCCCTAACATATTTGGCTGCTCTTGCAAGACTATGCTGTTCTGTTATTAGTTCATCTCTGCTGGCAAAGACTTCATTTGAACTTGGTGGATTCACTACTGGTCTGAGAAAAGCTTCTTTGTTTCTGGAAGCCTTTGAAGCAAGAATTTGAAATATTTTGTGTTCAGCAGTAGAAAATTCCAGAATCTTTGTGACTCTTTATGATTTCCAAACATTTACCTGCTCATACAAAATAAAGGCTTGCACTTGGGAGACAGAGATACAAAAAGAAGAAAACTATTTTTTTTAAGATGAAAAAGACCCAAGAAGAAGGTGAAAAGGATAAGATCAAAGAGAATACAGTAAGCTACAAGAATACCATAAAAGTGCAAAAATAGCAGTAATAGAGAAACTACTTGATGGAGGTCAAAATAAATACAATCAGGAAACATGAATGATTAAAAATAGAAAAAGGCCAGGAGTAGAAAATATGATTTTTTGAAAGACCATTTATAGGGATTCTACTGCATAAAAAGAGCTTTCAAAGTTATAGTTGAAATATTACTCTTTGTTGCTTTTGTTAAGTACAACTGAGAAAAACCTGTTTTTCTGATGCTCAAGGTGGGAGATGAACATTAACTATTATACTGGATCTTGTGGTACTTCCTCATAAAGCCAATGCTAAAATGATGGCAAAAATATGCATTTGGTTCTGAGCCTAAATGCAGTTGTTTATTGTTGAACCTTTTAAAGAAAACCTTGCATGACATATGAATTCCTTATGAGAAAGTAAAATACCCTACCTTTCCATGTTCTGAGCTACAGTAGGCTCAAGAAGAGTTTCTAATCTGTGATGGAGCAATCAGCTTTTACAAGCTGACTAAATTTTGGATCCCCACACTTAGGACCATGGAATTTCCCTTAGCTGCAACAGTATCTTTTAGTGGATTAGCAGGAATATACCACTCCAGGTTAAACCTAGTGCAATGGAGCACCACAGTAACATTGGCACTACTTCTGGAGACTATGACTTGGGCGCCAAAATCGCATCTACAGCCCCTCCTTCACAGGAGCAAACTTTTTGGAACTCATGCTGTCACTTGTCACTTGCACTGTGTGTACATAGACTGAGCTTTCCCAGCAACACAGCATGTGCATCTGTGTGTACACATATAGGTTTTAAAGCAATATGTGCTATGTACTTAGAAGCAAACCCTCTAAGGCATTTTGAAGCAAGTAACCAGGTTTCCAGCTTGCTATAACAGACTTGTGTGCTTATGAGCACAAATATTTGTTACACTGGTCATGTCCTTATTTTACCAGAAGTACATATTTACAAATTTTATTAGAATCATAAAATAGAATAGTTAGGGTTGAAAAGGACCTTAAGCTCATCTAGTTCCAACCCCCCTGCAATGATTTATTATTAAATCAGACATCTAAAAATTGCCCATAGGCAGAAACATGTTAAAAGGAAAAGGGGAAAGAAAAAAAAAGAGGAAGAAAACTTAGAAGTAGCAGAGAATTTGGGGTATATTTTTTATAAAAAATATAATAAAAATTAGCTGGAGGAAATGTACTGAAGTTTTTCAGCCCAAGTAGTGTGTTTGTTTCTCTTATTAAAAAAGCTATGAAGATCAAACCCAAATAACTACCATTTAAACTAGTTTGTGACCTCTAACATAGCAATCCAAATAAACAATGCAGTAAGACAATAAACACTAATGTGTTAAAATAATTATACTGTAATACTTTGTGATAGTAACACATGTTTTTTCAAATGTATTTTTCCAAAAGCCATTTCAAAAGATGCAAAGCCGGAGGCAGCCAAAAGGTACAGTTTATGAATTTACTCTCCTACTTTCTTTTTTTTTTTGTTATTGTAATTACAGCAACAGTATTGGAGTATTCTTCTGTGGACCCAAGAATCTCTCTAAGATCCTTCAAAAGACATGCAACTCGTATTCATCAATTGATCCAAGAGGAGCTCATTTTCACTACAACAAAGAAAGTTTCTAGGCTGTATTTCTTAACTGTATAATAGGTATTACCAAATCCTGTATTTTTATCTCACTCTCTCCTGTCCTCTACTCAATCTGCATCATTTAGGCCAGATATTAGGAACTGCAAATTGACAAAGGTACATTAACTTCAGTAGAAAAATGCCATCTTAAGGCCACTAAAGATTTGGACCCCATTCTTAGCCTTTCCTTCAAAGAACTGAAGAGCTGATTCTCCTTTCTTACTTAATGATGCTGTGAATTCATCTACATCTGTGTGAAAACAACCACAAATCACTAACCTCTGAAGCAAAAGGCATGAGTAAAATGGACATTTAGAACTGTTCCTCACTGTTGTGTATGATCAAACTACTACTGCAGGCAACACTCCCATTCCTGCTGTTTGAATCATGCCCAGGCATTCAAAGCTTTTTCCTTCCTGGTGTTCTGATTTTGCACTGCTTATAGCCTCCCACTGCACACACATCCATATCCACATCCCCTTCTGTGCTGAAGCAATACTGTTTATATGTACACTGTCCAACAAATCGTTTTCCTTACCAAACCATGCACCGTTTAAACCTGACGTTTCCACAGAGATGGTGGCTGTGCATGCCATAAGCTAATATGGTCTGAGAATTAGTGTTATGGAGATTTCAGGAATTTTTGCACTCAGCAAATGATGTCCTGAGACAAGCAACTGACACTATGGAAGAAAGTTCCAGGAGCCTTTTAAATGTCACATGGCTTCACAGGCACTGAAGAATGGGCTTTAATAGATACAGAATCACAGATATATGAGCGTGACCGAGGTGGGAAGTCACCCATAGAGATCATCTACACTAAACCCCTTTCTCAAAGCTCATTCTTCGAACATAGAAGCATTCTTGCAGTTGTCAGAACCTCATCCCATCGCCATGACCATTCAAAGATAATGAAGAATGGCCAGCTCCCTCAGCACTTGTGGGTGAAGTTTCTATGGGCTTATTTAAAAGCTTCCTTGCCTGATCCTCCTTCACTAAGTCCAAATTGCTTCAGATTTTCCCACTTGTTTGAGAAGCCTGTGATCCCTGAAGGTCAGCCTTACCTGAGGTGAAAAAAATCACTGAGTACTTCTACATTTGCCATGGCCCCTGGCATCCCCCATCCCGTTCAGAAGTGGACTGACATTTTCCTAGTCTTCCTTTTGCTATTCATGCACATGTAACAGCCCTTCTAGCACTTCACCTTTCAGATTCAACTGCCAATGGGCTTTGGATTCCCTAACCCCACCCCTCCACACTCACTGTCTCTATATTCTTTTTGCATTACCTGTCCCTTCTTCCACTTCTTGTACACCTTCTGTGTGCTTGAGTTTTGTCAGGAGGCATTTGTTCATCCATGCAAGGATCCTATCACCTTTGTGTGACTTACTCCACTTGAGAGGAATCATTTTTGAACTTGGAAGAGGCAATTCTTGAAAATCATTCAGTTTTCCTAGACTCCTCTTTTCTCTAGGGCATCATGGTATCCTTCCAAGCATGGAATTCAATCTGTGTCCTCTCCATGCCACATGTGTTAGTGTATGGGCACTTCAGATAGATGTCCAGGCATATGGGTTTTCCAGAAGAGGTGTTGCAGCTGTCCTGTAGGCACTTGCTTGCTGCCTTCCACCTTGTACCCTCAAGTATTACCTGTACTCAGCTTTGTGACTTTAGCACTATTAAGCACATGGAGCACAGGATAATTTTGGAATGAGGAAGAAGCAAAATATAAAATGTGGGAATATTGTAACATCCACATAAGCTAGAAAAATTAGAATGATATTTCCCTATTCTCCAGCACAAAAAAAATAAAGAAAAACTATATCTGAGTTAGACTGAGGAGTTAACTAGCATCCTATAATACATTTACTCAGCCACACAATAAAACCAGAAGGTAGAAAACATCCTGTGTATGTCAACTCTCAAGTAAGACAAATGATAACATTATATATGTATACTTACACACACACATACAAAATGCCCACTAGAGGGGACGCAACTGCACAGACAAAAGAAACAGAATAATAAAATTTATGTCCCAGAAGACTCCAATATTATTTTATATCTCTTCTATTAGGGGATAGAGTATGTGTGAACAGAGATTGCTGTACAAGATACAGTTGTATTATTATTAAGTTTAGGGCAATGAATCTTTGTTTTAAAATTGTTGAAGTATTTTTAAATGCCTGCCTATGTGAAATGATTAATGCAGTGCATACTGTGTAGCAGTAGAGTGAGTGGAGAATTAGAGCCTCTGCCAGTTCACCTAGAGACATTTATCTTTTATTTTTTCCCCTGGTGCCCGTGCTGAGCCTCAGGGTAAGCTGACACATTTTTTTAATACAAATTAAGCTGCTTTTTTTTATGTGTGTAGAAAATCTTGAAGGAAATGAGAACTGTGTGTAGGCACCAATACCAGCTGCCATTGCATCAAAGAAAGAGGTGACAATTTCCTGCAGATTCTGAATGATTGTTTTAATGGGGTTGGATCGGAGGTAACAAGCACAAAGATATTGTGCTGCCAGAAAAACAGGATCTGTTCTCCCCCTAGCCTCATGCAACAAGATGTAACATTTAGCTTCTGGCTCAACACGGCATCTCTTCACTGCTTTGATTTATTCCCACTTTTGCAAATCACTGTGGTATGCTACAGGAGATGCATTTAGAGCCCTTGTTACAGTTCATTGAGTAGCACTGCTGTTGTCACCACCAGAGGAGAATTTCACTTGTGTCAGGACTGACTGACCTAGAATAAAGGAAAAATAATAATAATAATTAAAAAAAAATGAAGCGGGGAGGTTTGTTGGACTAGGAGAAAACTTCATTTTAGTTGAATGAAAATCCCATTATTACAAATACAATTTAAATCAAAATGGGAACTTGGAAGATTTGGCTTCCTGCCTTATTTTGAATAACACCAAGCACATAGCAGCTATAATAATGTGAGTGCATATGTAATGACTCCATTATTATGTTTATACATGGAAACATCATTCACTGTCAGGAAAAATGAAAGATATCTTCATGGATTTGTCCACTCAGCTTCTTCAGAGGGAAGTGTTCAGCACTGTGTAGAAAAATATTATTAAATAAAATATAGTCATAACAGCATAGATTCACCACATCCTGTGACAGAAAACTAATTGTAGACAAGGATCGTAAATATACAGATTAATTACTTTGGCTCTTACAATAAAGAGAGTAGTATTATAATGATTGAAGTTGTGTTATAATTATTTAAGCTTATTCACTAACAAGCATAAATTGAAATACATGGGTTTATATGTTCTGGGTTCCTCCCTTCCCCCTGTCCTCCCACATTCTGCATGTAGTAGAAATTATTTAAATAAGTTTGCTCTTTAGTTTACACTGAAAGATTAAACAGAAACTGTTACATATAATAGAAGGTCCATCATACGGTGCCTGTACCACATCATCACCATTATAAGGACTCTCTTGCATCTTTCCTGCTTTTAGATATAATTAAATGGTTAAGACAAAATACTGTTAATGGCAAAAAAGTAACAAATTTTTCATAGGTTTGAGTTCTCCTGATTAAAGAACTGCTTTAAAGACAGGTCACATGCCCTGGAAAAATAATGAGAAACTAAATGACATGGTATGTTTATAATCAAAACTGGTCAACAATTTCAGTGTGTGGATTTTCACTGGGGGGGGGGGAATGGGGGGGTGTTGGTGTTTTGTTGGTTTTGGGATTTTTTTTTTGAGGGAAATTAACCTGAATTTCCATAGAAACAGAAAAAAGTTATAGAAAAATGTGAGTGCTTCCACCCAGCTTGCCCTCTGAATGTTAAAAGCTTAAATGAAGCATGCATAGTCAGTCAACTAATAAGCAATGCAAAACCATATGCAGCAGAGGCAAATTGTCCCTAGACCATCCGCTCTTCTTCTGACACTTCTTAGACCATCAAATACCAGGTGTGAAGTCCTCTTGGTGACCACATGTAAGGTGGAGGGCACCCTACTAATGACTGGCTGGCCTGAACCTTCCTAGTGCTGGAAACTGGCTGAGCTGAGACTTTCTCACCAAAGTCAGGTTATCTATTCTGCAGCAGCAACTCTAACTCCTTCAAGAACTTAATTGTGCATTTCTGTGGAATAAATTTGGGCATCCAATTTATTGAAACTGAAGCTGCAGCCACAAAAAGAATGATTTTCCGAGAATGTCTACTTACATGTTACTGATTATGTTCAGTGACAGTGGACTGATGATCTGCGTTTTTAAACTCTAACTAGTTAAGACTACCTAACAGGAGTCTTCTTGACCTTCAACAAATTACACCTTTTGGTGAAAAATCGCAATTACAGTGGTCTTAATATATGTGAAAAAATGTGTTAGCTTACATGGAAACATACTTTTTCTTCTTTCAAAAGCAGGAAAGGACAAAAAGGCCTTGTCGTGGTTTAAACAAAATCCGCACAGTTTGCTCACTCACTCCCCGCCCCTTGCTCCCCCAACTCCTGGAGAGTTAGGAAGGAGAATCCAAAGAATGTAGCCCCCACAGGTTGAGATAAGCACAGTTTAATAGCTAAGGCATAACACAAATCACTACTGCTACTACTACTACAGATAATAATGATAAAGCCAATAACAAGTGAAGAGAATACAACACCTCACCAGCCACCGACCCATAACTCACTCCACCCTGCCTGACCGAGCACCGACCGATACCTCCTCCATCCCCCCAGAGCTCCAGCCCTTCCGGGTCCTCCCGGTTACATCCTGGGTATGACGTGCTATGGTATGGAATACCTCTTTGGCTAGCCTGGGTCAGGTGTCCTGTCTCTCCTTCCTCCCAGCCTCCCCTTCTCCCTGGCAGAGCATGAGCTCAGAAAAAGGCCTTGGACAAAACCAAACATTTGAGCAGTAATTCAAAACATACTTGCTATCAGCAACCGTTTTCTGCCTGAAAGTCAAAACACAGCACTGCACCAGCTACCAAGAAGGAGCAAAATGACTGCTACTGCTCAAACCAGGACAGGTCTAAAAACTAAAAGATATGTTAACATCCTTCTAGAATATGTAGAAACAAACAAAAGTTGTATAGTACAGTCAGCCACTCAAGCCAGCATTTTGAAGGCTATTTGCTTCAAGTATTTGCAACTATTATTACTAAACAATAATGACTTTTAAGATGGTGAGATATTTGTATTCATTGAAGATAAAAGCCCAGAGCCTGCAAATACTTACACATGTGCTTTACTAACTTCAAACAGTCTTTTTACTGTTCTGGAGGACTAAATATGGTTTCCTTTGAAGTTCATGCACAGAAGACTGATGTCAGGCTCAAGGCTGGGTCCTGAAGGCTGATCTGTATTATTCAGCTGTTAAAGTACTGGACTGTCTTGATTCTTGTCTAAAGACCATTTCTCTGGTACAGTAATTCTGAATATGAAAGACAGTTTAGTCTTAAGGTACACAAATGAGTTTGCACTTGCTTTAATAAAAGTCTGTTTTTCAGGGATCTTACAGCTTCTGTTAAGCAAAAAAAAACTGTGGGTTTGAGGAAAGTTTTTCTCTTGTTTTGGTCAAATGACAAACACACAGATCTGAACATTTTATTATGTGAATATAGCAAATCAGCAGCAAAGAGGGCAGACACAAGCCCATTCTTTTGAGATGGAAGTCCAGGTGTCCAGGCTACTGCTGATCATTCCCCAGCATCGCTGCCTTGAACATTTAATATCTTGGCCCATTCAAAGGCCTGTGCGCTTGCTTGAGAGAGGGGTTCTCTGCACAAGAGCACATCTTTCCTCTTGCTGCTATCCAAGGCTGCAAAAACCCTCACTGCTGTCAAAAAAACCTGAACAAAGCGGAACTTTGTCAGGAACAATAAGGAAACATCCACAAGTGCAAATTAGCACACAGTAGCTGTGGCATGGATGCACAGAGGAAATCTGTAGAAATCTATCTGGTTTAGGTCTCACAGAAGCTGATGTCCACAACTCCCTCTTATGGTAACAAGCACAATGTATTTATTCTCATGTTTCCAGGAATTGATCAAGGTTAAAAAAATTAAAGACAAACTTTGAATTTAAAAGGTCACAGGCATACAACCAACCTGCAACACATCACACTCATTAATTATACATTACTATACAATTAGATTACATTTAGATAAAACTGTACAGATCGAAGAATGCCCATCATTTGCTCATTAATATTAGGAAAATATCCATGCAATTTTCTGAGGCTGTGTGCTGCTAAGGAAATTCAGAGGGCTACACAGAACGCATACCAATGTAGAGTCAGCCATTTAAGATCTCTCTTTTTTAGATTCCTTACCATGCTGGCAAGAGGAAGATAGTTAAGAGGCACAGCTGGAGAACTTTGAATGCAATATCAAAGGTTTGAGGATGAAACAAACAAATGTATGCTGTGATACTGGTTAATATAGGAGTTACTTCAAATTTAATCATGTGGAGAACAACTAGATTTGACTGAAATGAACCTTGTGTAATACAAACATGTCCAAATATAATTTCTCTGGCAGGAATGTACATCAAATATTTTATTATTTAATGGAAGCTGTGGTCATCGTTACAAAGATGCATCTATATTAAAAGACATCAAGCATAATCACAAGTGCTGGCCACCCTACGTATTAGAGCAAGTACATCATCAGACTTCCGTAACACTGTGCATTCATAAATAGGCCTGAAAACAATCTAAAAATGGTCTGATGCTGGGAGGTGCTGAGCTGAGAGAGCTTTTAGTGAAACAAAAAAAAACCTGCATCTCCTTGGCATCATCTGGAACCAGATCTTTGGAGTCCAGACAATGAAATTAACTGGAGTTTTGCCAAAATGAGGACAGTAGAATTTGGCTCAGTTAGTCAATGTCAGTGCAGAATGATATATTGCAAATATCGAACACTGAACTTTGAAGGAAAAAAAATAATTCACTTCAAATTGTCTTGTTTATAATGAAATAGCCAGTGCCTTACCACATGCCAACTGTCTTACTGCTATACACGTAGGCAGCCATCAATAATTAAATCTGTAAGTAGGGACACACATTTTGAGTGATGGATGCAATTATATCCATATATACATTACATATTATATTATTAATGTTACTACACAAGGCTCCAGTTCAGCAGAGCATTTGTGCTTATACTTAGTTGAAAACATTTAAGATGGGGTTTTTGTTACAAGGGGATTAGACAAATGCCCAAGGCTCAGTTCGTATCTTGAGAGCTTTGCTCAAGCAAGACACCAAATGCCTCCACAGGGAAGTTTTTTCCTAATTACTACAGACTTTTCTTACAGGTTTAATGAAGAAACTGGGAATCTCCTTGGCTTTGCTCTCCAAATAAATCTTATCTTATATAGGGGTATGGAATTGGTTGTGCCCTTTTCTGGGCAGCCAAGTATGACCAATCTCAATTCTTAGATTTGCATTTTCCATAATAATTGGTTGTAATGTGGTTCCTTAAAGAAATAAGATTTATGCAGTTATGATGTGTCTGTCTGTCTACTGGTTGGTTCTCTTTTCTGCAACTCTGCTCCTCAGCAAATACTGCTTAATTTGCCTGCCACTTTCAACCAAGATCTAAGATACGTAATCTTATTCTAAACTCTTAGCCCATTTCACCAAAAAAGGTCTGAATACTTCAAAAGCTTTAACAAATGGGCAATGTCACAGACCAGTCACTCAAAGATAAACTGTCTGAACACAGGCAACTGAGAAGCTGCACACCTCAGGGCATGGGAAGCATGCCAAACTCATAGCATACTGTTGGACTCCGGAAATTAATGACACTGAAGAAGAAATTGAGGCTTTGCTTTACTAGATAAACATCTCATCACATGCACTCAGTAAAATAATGCAGCAAAACAGATAATTGTTCCTTTACACATGGGAGGGATGAGACTAATGCTGGCATATTGCAAATTATTCTATTGAACATCTTAAGATGTTAGGAAATTAGGGTACAGAAAAGAGCCACAAACATATTCAAGGACTTTAGAAAAAATCTTGCAATTAATGGCTCAATCAGTTTAGCATAGAAAAATTAGATTATGAGATGACTCTATAACAGCATACAAGTACCTTCATGTGGAGAAAATCTAGGCACTAGCAGGCTCTTTAATCTAGCATATTTTGAAGCATAACAGAACCATTTCAAAGAGGAAAATAGGCACTCACTTGCAAAGGAGGAGGTGGTTAGCTACTGGAAGGCCCCAGTGGAAATGGTGAAACCTCTATCTCTTGCTGTCATACAGTCAAGCCTGGGTGCTACTCTGGAAGAGATCTATGCTCACTAGATACAAGTTAGGCTCAGTTAAGTGGATGTTATTGGTGCAACTCACTGAGTTCAAACTATTGGCTGCTGCTACTAAAGCACCGAGGGTAAAAGATGTAATGGTCCCTCTGGGGCTCAAAATGCTTTTGAATGTATGTTTTCTCATAATATCCTTGTCTGGTCAAAAATTTATTACTTCCAGTTTTAGATGGGGAACTGAGACATAGAAATACTAAGTGATTTGCCTCAAGCTCTCAAAGGAATGGAAAAACAAGGATTAAACCACAGTCTTCACGACCAGAACTATTCCTTGAGCTACTACAGCAATCATCCTCTCCCATAAACTGTATTATGTATATTTTACACAATCCTTAAAAATGTCTGTGAGCTTTCTGAATGAACATAAAACTGAACTGAATTATTATCTTATTAGTTGCCATGGTTAATATTGTTACTAGGCAGCATGGTTTGAAAGGCAAGTATTCTGATTCCCGGGACCAGCATGATACATGCTTGCTCACTCTTAGAATTATATGTATGACATAAAGTCTTTGCATGAAAAGTAGGTCCCCTGACATACAATGAGCAATTCCTGTGATAAAACAGGTGGTTAAAAAAAAAAGTATCAGAAAAGAATCAAGATTTTCTACTAAGTGGCATTATCTAAATGTCTGAGTACAGATTTTGATGCTGGACTCAAGCCTGATCCTATTCTAAGCAAAGAGCACAGGAAAATGCTTGTTGCCTCACACAGTAACAGGATCCAGCTAAACACCACATAGCACAGCAATGTGCTATCAGGAAAGCCAAGATTTCATTTTCATGTAGAACATCAGGAAATTCTCAAATGTATTAAAACTCTTCTTCAAATATTTCATGAAAAGAATATACAATAATGAGTAATAAAGCTAGGTAAATAAATAAAATTCTGCTTCATTTTTCTGGGATACACTTACCCTTTTATGACTATTTGAGGCCACACTACATTTGTTTGCTTTCTGATTTCTGCCATCTTGCTTATACTCAGAGAATTTTCTAAGATTACAAAGGTGGACCCTGCTACTTCTTATGTCTAGCCTCCACTAACAGCTTAAAATAAATTCTAAAAGAATCAGCATGAAGTCTTCATCCCAATGCTCTATCACCTCTCTTATTGGCTCCAAAGTTCTAATGGTATCTGGTTATTGCCCTACGTAGAGGTACATTAAAGCTGTGTCTGCAATAATACTATTTACAGAGTAAATTTATTCCTTCTCATTCCATCCACTAATATTTTCTATTAAATTAATGCTAGGGGAGTAAGGATTTAGTATACTTCACCTCCTGCAGAAGTAATGAGAAAACATTTATGAACGTTTGCAATTGTGATGCAAGGAAGAGAACAGAAGGCATTTTATTATGCTGATTATATCCTATTTCTTTTGACTGGTGTTAACTAGTGTACAAAAATATGAAACTCAGTGGAGAAAATGGATCTATAAATTTTCAAAATTCCCTGTCAATAAAATAAGTTGGGGAGGAGGGGGAGAAGTAATTCTCACCTTACTGTGTAAGTACAACTCTTCTAGCTCACAACACCCCAAAGCACTGGGACAGACTGTTAAGCAGAGGAATGAAAACTATTCTAAAAGACAATATGAATTGAGAAATTCAGTCATTGAAAGCTTGCTTCATGAACTGAAGCTAATTAATGCTCTCATGTAGGGTTGAACCCAAACCATCAGAATGATAGCAGCTCCACAGCTGAATTAGTTTTTTAGTATGCTGCCCCTTACAATTCCTCCCAGTCACTAAAAAAATGGAGTACATGATTAAATTCTGCTATGGGAAGGGAAAAGATGAACAATTAAATTAAAATCTCTTACAAAACAAAGATCACCTAAGACATTTAAATACAAAACAACTTAATATTGAAAAAAAAACCTAGTTTTATGCAAAAAGCACAGTTACTGCTTGCTGAGCTCTGCTGGGAAGCTCTAGAGGAGGTACCTTTGTCAGCTCAGTCTTACATAGCTGCTTCAGTAAAGGACTGCAATATCTTAGTATCAAATCACAACAATGACACTGACAGCATCAACTATGCATATTTTTTTAGCCAGAAGAATTTGTCCATGCAGATGTCTGGAAGAATATAAAAATAAAAACCAAGCATAGACTGAGCAGATCGCTTTCCCTTAAGAGTGGCAACAACACAGATCATTCTTACATAGGCTATGAGACTGGAATATTTCCAAGTTACTTTCACATTTTGCAAAATGACTTTAACTTGGGACATTGTCCATAACAGTCCTTTCAAACTCTTCCAGTTTATTTGCATTCCTAGCTGCTCTTGTTTGGATACTTTTGCTTTCTCAAATAGGCAAGAATGAGATTTCAATGTGTGTTTAGGCTGGGAGAAGATGATCAGATATATATGGCTATAAAATCACATCTGCTGATGTCTCTAAATGATGCTACAGCTGCTGAAAATCATAATATTTACTTGGCTAGGTTATCAACTAAATCAAAATTATATTTACAACTGGATTTTTCATCAAATACACGGGATTATCAAAAGTAACATTTCAAAAAGAATTGAGTTAGAAGACTAAATCACATTGACTTTCAATACAATGCAGCCATCTATGTGACATAAATATATGACATATATAGATTAGTATATTCAATACTAACCTGTGTTAGAGGTATGAGGCCTTTCACTGAATTGGGAAACAGCACACTAATTCAGAAGAAGCTAAGGGAAAGTGGGGGTAGAGGAAGCATACCAGGGGGCTCAGCATTTGTAGAGGTCATTCAGTGAAGCACAGTTTTGGCCTCAACCAAGAATAGGTGGAAGGCTTCCTCATGATGCCCTGAAGGAGAATTAGCATCTTCTTCTGCATGGTGTTTGGATCTGTTGTGATTTATGCAAACTAAGACTGCTTGTGAGATGCAAACCAACAAGGTTCAGACAATTTTTTGTAACAGTCAGAAGATATGAAGATTAGTCCCACAGTGGAGCAAATGTGGACAATGAGGGTCATGGGAGAATGGGTCCTAGGGAAGCAGGGGCTGTAGGAGGCTGTAAAGCCTGTGGATTCCCAGCAACAGTTCTGTTTCTAGCCATTGGACAGGGCTCAGATTTGTCACTTAATGTAGTGGCACACAAGGAGAGGGAAGGCTAGTATAGCAGCAGCTTCTTTACAGATGTTCCAGAGTCATATGAAAGACCTAGAAATACCTGGGCAGGTATGGGTTGTCTTTGCATGACTGAAATAGTACATAGATCAGCCTTCCCCGACTGTAGCTATGTGAGTGAAGATGTCTACTGATGATGACTTAGGCAGGAAATGTTCTTTTCAGGACAACATCACTGCAGCTCAGAATTTTGTGCAGCTCCCCCAGAAGCATGTTCCTCTGCTGAATAATTGATTTTGCAATAGCTTTCTACATTGCACTATACAAAGTTTTGCTTCCAGCAATGTCTCTAGCCCGGAGGAAATGATGTAACATGCAGAAAACTGATAGAATTTTTACTTGAGGCTTTAGACAACCAAAAAAGCTAAAAGCCTAAAGTCTTGAGTTCTAAAGTTTGTCAGTTCCTCCTGAACTTCTAGGCAGCTCCCCTTCTAGACTGGATCAACTTTTTCTGTGCATATACACTGGGAACCATGGTAGACAACAGAAGTGATTTAGGAGCGGTGAGCACCTTAGCAGAAAGGAGAGGTCATTAATTTATTTCACAGTGAACAAGTGACAAACCTAATGTCTATGGTTCCCTCATGTTCAGTACATGTAGATGTATCTCAAAGGTTGATGAAAAGCTTCTAAAACTAGAATGGGAAGAACACAGCAGACAACTCAGAACTCCCAAAGCTGAGTAACAGGCCCCAGGCATGTTTATGGATGCAGCTGTGGATCCTGCTATGTGGCCAAAGAGATACTGATGCTGAAGTCATGTAAGGTGATGATGACAAATGGTTGAGACCCTGCTGTATATAGGTTTAGGCTTGAAACTGGGACCTAGGACACTGATTCTTGTTATGGATTATTATGATCAAGTTCTGTACACTTGTCTAACTGCTTAGAAGAAACCATCCTTTTCTCTTATCACTTCAAACCAATGAAAATTAAGTCCAGCATGGTTGCTCACTGGAGGATAATAGGGTACCCTCAAAAAAACAGGCTCTGCAGGTTGACTTTCTGGGACAAAAAAAAATCCAAGAGAGGTGACCAGGTTGTTCAGTTCACTCTTCAAATGACTGGCAAGTGAGATGCCAGTTTATCCCTTAATTGGCTTTCCAGTACCATAGGGAAGGTAGGCATCCTGATGAGGATAGCACCAAAAAAAGTGATCAGGACTTCCCAACACCAGATCTTGATTCCCAGTATCACAAGATCATTCAAGAGCAACAGAATCCCAGGCTGTATTACAGAGAACCAGTTGAGAAAAGGGATCCTTCCCCTCTACTCAGGGCTGGTGAAACATATCAGGACTGCTGGGTCCAGTGCTGAGCTACCCAATATAAGAAAGATAACAGACTTACTGGAGTGAGTCCAGCAAAGAACCATAAAACCAATTATGGCCCCAGAGCATTTTTCATAAAAGGATAGGCTGAGAATGCCTGGAGAAGAGAAGGTTCAAGGGGATTTTATCAGTGTGTGTAAGTACTCAATGGGAGAAAATGAAGAAAAAGAGATCCAGACTCTTCTCAGTGGTTCCTAGTGACAGAACAGGAGGATATAAGCACAAACTGAAACACCGGATTAGATTATCTCAGGAGTTCCCTTCAAACCTGAACAGTTTTGTGGTTCTTTAAAGACACTGCTGTATTTCTTGTTTGCAATTTAACAAGTCTCAAGGTCATCTATGGAATTCTTTCCATTATTATACACAAGGTAGCACCAAGGAATATTGAACATGCAGGGGAAAAATAAATACAAAAAACCCCATCAATCAAAAAAAAACCAACAAACCCCCCTAAAAAAAACCAACCAACCAACCAAAAAACAACCCATACACAAAGGAAAAAACAAACTACCAGGGACCAGAAGTAAAAATGGGATCTGACACACCCTCAATCTGAAGAAGTTGCATGGAGTTGGATCCTTTGCCAATAACCTATATGCCACACAGTATTCTCCATAGTAATGCAATTCAGTAGCTTACAAAAAAGCTGACCAGATTTTGCTTTCTGATGAAATACAACACCAAATTGTCAGTAATTGCCATGTCTCATTTGAGATATCAAGGTTAGAGGGGAATCTGAAAATGCAATTTTTTTAGAAGGGAACTTTGGGCATGATTGATAGTCTACTGCAATTTTGGAAAACAGGGAAGACATGTTAAATTCAAAGATGCCTGTCCAAACTAACCATAACAATTCACGTATGTGTCTTGGCAGAGGACCTGAATGACCCCTCAGAGAAAACCTATCAATCTCAAAGAGAAAGTGACATCATTGGTTAGGAAGGTGTCAGATGTGTTTACAACCAGGTCAGCTAAGCACCTTTCTAACTATATAGAATCACTGTCTAAGTGAAAGGAAGCATTTTGCAAGGTGATTGTCAAAGACCAAGAAATACTTGCAAAAACCAGTTCATTTAAGCATCTTTGAAAAGTCACAATTGCTTTAGCTTGTAGTATCTACATTTTGTATTGATTACTACAAGGGTACTAAAAACAAGGCAGCTGAATTTGTCCCAGTCTGATGCTTTGAACTGATGAAATGCAAGAGGCTTGGGGAACAGCCATTGAAAAAACAATCTTGAGTTAATGAATGTATATTGGCAAGCTCTGTTATTCCTGGAAACCAAGAGTTACATTAACTGCCTCTAGTACTTTTATCAGCTGTACCTGTTCCACATCCTGCTGTTAGGGCTGAATGGAAAGGTTTGACAACTTGAAGAGGAGATACTTTGTTACTGTGGATATTCAGGCATACACCTTGATACACCACCTTGTGAACTGAGTTCTTGCATAGACAACTCCTCGAATCTCTAAGGACTTTTCTATAATGGTGTCACATAATTGACTGTAGGCTTTAGTAATATCTAATAAGGTGTTTAGATCCTCTGCAGCTTAGTTACAGTGGATTTAATCAAAGGAAGTCTCCATTTCCCTCACATCAAATATAAGTCACTTATCTTCACCTCAAAATCCCCCAATGCCCTATTTCCACTCCTCTTATGATCTCTTGTTCACTAGTGTAATACTACAAGTCAGTAAGTGGATTCCTGCTGATTTTAATTCCTGGGTTAAAGCCTTTTATTTGACACAGAAACAAAGTTTCTGAGGTACTCAGAGCAACAAACTTTGAGAGTCTTGGTTTGGTCTCCTTCTCCATGCTCAGTTTTCTTCTAGATTGTAGCCAGATCTAGGTTCTTGTATCCTTCTCATTTACAGCTTCAATCCTAGTAGTCTCCTCCTATCCTTTAAATACTTTCCTAATATTTTCTGGGTATCCACTACATGGAGTCTTTCAAGAGTGCTTTTTGATCTTGATCTTCCCACTTTACTCTTAGCATATGCTAAGAGTAGGGGTCAAAAGTTAAAGCTTCTAGTGTGTACCTGTGTGCCCAGAATGAGGCCTGGGATGGAATGGTCTGGACAAAAACATGTTCTTTGTGCACATTCTTAACTACATGTTTTCTGATCACTGTCAACTAAATTACCTCTGTGCTCCTATCCTTACAATCAGATTATCATTATCACCTTGGACCTCTAACTGGGCCTCATTCCCAACCTTGGTCTTGCAGATCTTTCTGCACAGTGTCTGTAAAATACTTTTTCAGTCATGTAGTTCAAATTTTCATCCAATTCCCAAGTCTTCATACCTTGCATATGGAAACCATCTTAACTCTGACCTTCATAATTGCTTCCTTGTCCCACCTATTGTATCTATCCTTTATGACGTATCTATCTACCTCTCACTCTGGAGAAATCCATCCTCTCTTTACACCTTCCACTGCTTCCCCTTTTATATTGCAACACATGCCACAAACCCTCATGTTCACTTGCCCCTTTACAAAGTTTTCTGAGTCTGCTTCCTGGAAACTTACTCATTGTTCAGAGGGCAGCTGGTTCATGAGGGCAGCCCATGTTTCAAAGAAGCACCTTGATGTTTCTTCCTCTCTGCCCTCCCTGTAAACATCTTCAAAGTTCCCTTACTGTATCCTTCAGATCCTTCTTTTGTGATGCTACATGAAAAATGATGCCTTGCTGAGACCACAGTTTGTCATGCTGACCAGTACTAACTCAGTGCCTCCTTATACTCTTAATCTGTTACTATCCATTTTTCCCTATTCTTTTGGATCACACAGCGAGGTTTTCCTGACAGAGGTCATATCTTCTGCTATGTTAGTACAATTTCTGACATGGAGCTCTGCTGAGGGCTTCTGGGTGTAACTACAATAAAAAAAAAATCCATTCTAAGCTTTGAATACAACATTGAATAGTGCCTATTTAATACACAGGGCTAAGCAGACACATTCATTCCAAATTAACTTCAAACAAGAGTTTCACAAGTGAAGAGCCAGAAAAGAAAAAATCAGTCTATCCTCCATCTACCTACATTTTCAGACTGCAGTATGACAGAAAATATCTGGAAGCAAGCAGATCACTGCTGTATTTTCAAAGATGTTAATTTTGGTTTTAAACCAAATCAAACTAAGGCGACATAAAAGAATTAAAAAGTATTCCCACCTGCTAGAAGTCAGCACAGTCACCATGACTTTAACAGAACTGTAGCAATTTATGCCAGGTAAAGCCTCAGCACAATATACTTAGAAAAAGCTGACACTGCTGATTAGGGGAGCAATTTCTTGCAGATGATTTTTAATTTCAGTTCAGCACTTTCCTTAGTCTCAACAGAGAAATCATTCCAGCTAGCATTACTGTCCCATGCTCATCACTATAGCAGTGGTGGTCATTTGTCACCTCAGAAACATATGGTCAGAATGCTGTGGTAGCTACAGCACCCCCATGATGTACGCAGGTCAAGGTTCAGACAGAGGCATTACGTTTTATTGTACCAGCTGCATTGGATACAAAAAGCTGACTTAAAATTTAGCGGTTAATGAAACGCTTTCTTTTTAAAACATTTTTTTGATCAGTCTTCCTCCCTTTTTCTTAGAAAAATACAAATTCTGACCTAGCCTACTTAGGAGCTCCTAAAAAGCAGAGTAACTATGATCAACAGACTACACTTTCATGTGGTATATTCAGTAAACCTGAATCTCCAGGTGTCACGGCTTCGATTTTGCTTCCTATATCTTCCATTCTTGTTTACCGTAAGTGTCTAAGTGACCTTCTGCTTTTTATTTCTGCTAGGTGGACTACACAGCATTCATATTCTGGCAGCCTGACTCGACATAAGGACATAAGGTGGAGTCAGTTAACTTTCTGGTCCTTGCTAAAGACTATACAGTTTACTCGCCATGGAACAAGAGTGGCACCCAGTGGCCATAGAGCTTGAACCAATACTCATGTCTTGAAGTATCTGCCTTCCGCATTTTATAAATCCCCTTCCAGAATTTTGGAGACAGAAATCCTTCTGCGCTCATGTTTGCAGACCCCTCTCCTACCTCTGTACTTGAAAGGCAGAAGGTGGAGAACTGAAGCAAAAAAGTTTCCTCTCTGTACTCTTTTTGAGTATCACTTTTTCTGAGAGCATAAATAATCCACCACAGGTATTACAGCACTTTCAAAAGGGTACCGCTTATTTCTGAGGGATCAGGCAGTGACTGACTTGCATGACATAAACACAGAAGAAGGAGTTCAAAGACCTCATCTAACTCTAACACACTGTCCAGTAAGTCCAGATAAGGTAAACATATGTTTTTAAACTGTCCCCCAGAAAATGTGGCATCAGAAAAGGAGAACCCAGGGATGGAGCCTGCTTTTTGATCTCCCCTCATGGGGAACACACAGGCTCTGTATTGTTCCCAGTCTGTGGCTGGGTTTGGTTTCACAAGACCATAAATTAGATTGCTGCAAAGGGGGCATAGCTCGTAGCTGGTGACATAGTGTGGTGATGAGCGCTGTTACCTGTGTGATGGTCCACACTTCACAGGCCTCTCAGAGATTCATGTAATTTCATATTAATTTTTCATGATATACAATCAGACTATAAATCTGGCTTTCAGTTAATATGGTATGCTGTGCTTTTAATGAAATTCTTTGTGGGAGCTGTTGCAAGTAGGGAGAAAGCTTTTGCTCTCATTTTTTTTTCTTTAACTTAGGGATGCTTAAAACTGGGAGATCAATTTTGAAAACACTCTGCCAGACAGCCTAATTAAGATGCAAACAACTATTACTCTCCTAGAAACATTCTCCAAGATAGAGACCTGGGTATTGAGTGAACAAGACCAAGCCCACTAAAACACCAATGCTCCACAATTCTTTAACATTCCCAATGATAAATCAGTGATAATGGTGCAGCGGCTTGCAGTGCTGAGTCTGCACCATTAGTTTTGTGGGTTTGAGTTCTACTTGCAGTGTGAAAATCCCCATTTCTACAGAGTCCAGCAGATAAAGTGAGAGTAGTTTTGATTCTCCTAATTTCCTGGCACTACGAAAATTTTACTTTGCATTAACTGATATTCCTTCTAAATGCTCTAGCACCTAAAACAGTACAATCAAGAGGAAATCAAAACTGTCAACTAAAAATAAATATTCTAGTATGGACGGCTATAGCTAGAGCTTGGCAATGTGACCTGAGTAGATTAAATGGCTCACAAATTAAAAGGCACACCAGAAGAATCAAGCATTAAAAGAAATTCTAATGTTTCAAAATAAATATAATGATTTTTAGACATCTGCTGTGGCAATACTGAAAGCCATGGATCTCTGTACTTCCTGAGTTATGATAGCAAAGAACTCAGCAGTCTGGACAAAATTTTCTGCCAGATTTTCTGTTAACAGGAATTCTTTGTTCCTCGACCATTTAGTTTTTGCCACACAATATAACTGAAGTGGTAACAAGGAAAACACTGTTCTTGATCACAATGCAGCTTGATGAATTCACAGCGGTAGACTGACAAAAGTAGGAAGATTTTCCCCATAACTGGATTTTTTTTTGCTCTAGGGAAAGACATTGATATAGTAATATCCTGTATTGCACTAAGCAAAACGTTTAGTTCAAAAACAATATTCTAAAATGCATTGCCTCCACATTAAAGGGCGAGAAATGATCTTGCAGATCCTCTACAGAGTTAATACTGAAGATGTTTCATGACAGTTTTGCACTGCTTTGCAGACTGTGGCTTCTAAAATTACTGTGACTATGGAAATGTACACCTCTCTGCTGTTATCTTACCTAACCTTTTTCCTATTTGCTAATTTATTTTCTTCTGCATTTTATCTGGTAACAGAAGTTTTCCTGAGGGAGAGCAGTCACTGTGTGTTTGTACAGTGCTTGGTGCAATGGGCTTCTAAAATCTTTTTAGGATCCTTATGAGGTAGTGCAATAGAAATAATAAACATCTTATTTTAACAAACAATAGAAAATGGTGTCTTTGAGAACAAGCCAAAGAATAGAAGCTTTGTGGTATGAAAGTACTTCCAGGACGGTGGAAAATAAAAGATTTTCCGTATCTAACCTCTTCTGGGTATTACATTTCGCTATAATTTTTCACTGCAATCTGACCACTAACAACTTGTCATCTTATTTACCTTAAGATGATGTAAAATAATTGTCAAATATATTTTTCTGTCTCACATTTTTAACAGAACATTTCAAAAGCATGGTGAGAACCCCATTTTCTACAACATGATGCCTTAACATGAAACTAGTAATAATAATCCCAGCAACACAATCATTTTAGGTCAGTCGCACTGTACCTGCTTTTAGAGGGGATTATTTTTAAATTATAACAACCTGAACAGAATCAGTAAATAATTTTAGTACCTATGAATGAGCTCAGCAAGTCTGCAAGACCTGAAATTGCCACTGAAGTTCTGTAACTACTGTGGAAGCCTTCCACTGGTGTATATGCTCCTTCATGATAAAGGCCGCAACTTTGGTTTTAACCTTTGCAACCTGAACTGAAGCTGCAGTCAAGAAAGAAACTCCAAGTAATCCCATTAGGGTGTTTCTGCACAACTGATCTCAAGACCTTAATCTGAGCTGCTTCAAATGCCCAGTTTATTTTTCCCTGGCATCTATCTGATCCGTGGAAAACATGCTTAATGTTTCATTGGCTTCAAAATTAGCAGGCTCTGTCTCTAAGGTAAAGACAAAACTGAACGATGAAATAATTCAGATGATGGATTCCTGCCATTTGCTGTCTGTTTGATTTTTGGGTTTTGAGTTTGTTTTTGATGGGGTTTTTTGGTGGTTTTTTTTTGTTTTTTTTTTTTTGTCAACTTCTGTCACCCTGAAGGAAGGAAACAGATTTAAAACTTCTTTAATAGATTCTTAGGCCAACATCCAGCATCAAAATACAGCTGTTCAAAGCCCCAGTTGAGGAGTCATGAAAGTTTTATTATTGCTATTTATAATAGTGCTTTCCATATTTCAGCTGCTTTCTACATATTTAAGGGCTGTCCTCACCATGGTGCTCATAACTCTTTGTTTTTACACAAATACCAGAAAATCAGTCCTATCACTCTTATTACCATAACAGTTACGGCCACATGAAGTACCTGAAGACTTCTGTATGTGCATCTGATCAACAAAAAGCTTGTACTTTAACTATGGCAGAACAATATTTGTACACAAAGACTGAGTGGACTTGAGGTTTTGAGATGAAAAAGCTCAGCCTTGGTGACAATTAAGTATGAAATGCATCATTAAAACAATATTCTGACATTTTCTATGTACTCAGAAAAAAATTCAAACTGACATCTTTTTTGCTTTAGTGCTAAAACAGCCTGGATGGTTCATATGGTCATGAAACTGATCCATCCCATGCCATTCTTAACACCTGCTTCTCCTAAGACACAACCTGTATTTCTTTAAATTTCTCCAGATTTTAAGTCGAAAAATCACCATACAATTTTCTCGTAAAGCCCTTTTGGAACTGCACAAAGTAACAAATTTTATTTGAAATCTCACACTGCCGCCCCAGTGGAGGTTACATTTTATAATTAATTCATAATTATTTAAAAATCAAATAATATATATTATGATGAATGCTTTATACCTCACAAACTCAAAACTTCAGTGTTTCAGGTAACAGTAGGACCATGACATTTTATCCCAATATTCCACGGTATGTAAACATTAAAACCTAGGCCAGTTTCTTTTCTTACTGACACCAAGTGCAATGTTCCCAACGTTTTTAATGACTACAAAAATAGTTCCATTTTCATTTTTCTTTTAAGTGTGGCCCCTTCACTATATATTCTCTTTCCTGTTGCTCTGCTAATGTTCACACACATCTTACTCATTTCACATGCCTAGGGTCTAACTGTGATAAACTGACTGATCTCAGAACATGACTGAAACCTCATCTCTAGAGAGATACTTATGCAGATATTGTTTATCAACCTTCTTCCATTCAATTCTTCACAGGACAACACCAGAATACCTTACCACATCTGCTGTCATTACTTAACTAGAACACGCTACTGATGGCTGAAGCCATGTCTAATGCATAAAGCTATTTACAACTGCACCCATTATTTATCCTGAGTGAGGAATTACTTTCTGCAAATGCTTCAATGTCTTAATTTTCTTACATCTACCTAACAACATCCTCAATTATCTGTGGCTTCTTAATAGCTGCTTAGCTTTCTGGAAACATCTTAACATTCAATTTCACTGTGATAACAGTAATTAAACACAATTTTAAATCAAAATGGAAAAAAAAGCCCTTAAAATCCAATAACTGTTCAAAGTGCTGTGGGGAATGAAACTTCCTTAATCTACTGTGACAAGAAATAACGCAGAAATACTCTGTCAAAATGGCTCCTGACACTACCGTGAATTTTAGGATTACCAAAAATGGGCAATATATACATATACATACATGCCCATATATATGAACACATGGACTTACATGTGGGTACAATTTATTGCAGCTACAGTTCTGTTGCAGTATGCAATTTCTCAGTTTCTACAGTGTAACTACTCATAAGAGCACTATTATTGCCTCTTTTTCTTCCATGCTAATTTCCCAGTCAGATCAATACCAGTATGTTGTAGGGTAAAACTGAAAAAAAAATTATAATCGGTTCTGATCACACTATATTAATAATCTGATTACATTCTGTTAATAACTTTGATACATAGAAATAAAACTGAACCATCCACGCAGTACCCAGGTTACCTGTAAAACAGCCTAGCAATTAGAATAAAAATGAAAATAGAAAAAACTCCATTCTAAGTATGTAGGCCAATTCAGCTATAGCCGGACCTGAACATCTGTGAACCTGCATTCCAACCTTATTTCCATGCCATCTGAAAACGTACCATCAACACCCAAACACCTTTTCCTGGAGCCTGCAGATAGCAGCTCTACCCATCTAAGGGTGTCAGACAAATCGAGTTACCCCAGAACAAACTACACTTTAACCCACAACAATGACTGACAACAGGGTGTTTTTATTGTCTAGAAATCATTACATCGCGGTGGTAATGCGCACACTTGGCGTCACCCCAACCGTGCCCTCCCCAACCAGCAAAGCCCACAGCTGCAGCGGGACCTTGCTCAGGGACTAAGGCAACATAACTCCTCCAGGGCAGCTGCAAGTGAACGCTTTCTGTAAGTGCACACTGCGTGCTCAGAAACACCTCTTGACGCCGCCCCGAGCAGGCAGAGCCGTTAACCCGCGTAACCGCATGGGTAACGCACAGGGCCTATCCCATCCCCACCATCTGCCCACCGCGGCTACGCACACGGTACGGCGCCTGCGTTCCTATCAGCATACTCGTGGCCATGCCTCCCCGGGACACGGAGCCAATCATGACGCAGAGCAGCCGGATGCGCCCCTATGGAGACACGCCGGAGCAAAGACACTTCCTTTTCCGGGTCAGCCCCCGCAGCACACAGTAAGGAGCCGCCGCGGTGCTGGGGATGCTGTTCTGAGCTTTCCTTTTCCTAAGTAAAGAGGCAGGGAAACCTGTGCGCGGCAGGATGGCGCCTCCGCCCTGGTCCCGGCCCGCTCCGCTTCTCTGGACCTTGCATCACCCCATTTGCCCGTACGCTAATGGCCTCCACGCCTGTGCGGGCACTGCCGTGTCATCCCTCTCGTGCCGTCACTAGGAGCATGCGTACTGCGGGCCCGTCCTGAGGGAGGCAGGGGGAGGAGTAGCCAATGTGGGGTGGAACTTGCCGGGATCGGGGCCGTTGTGGGGCGGAACAGGGATTCAGCTTCCTACGAGGGGCTCTGCCCCAGGCGGAGCGGCTTGTGCTCCATGCGCTGTCCCCGGCCTATCAGCAGCTGCCAATGGCGTCTGCACTTGGAGGCTCGCCTTCTCCTGCAGTCTAGTCCTGCTGCTCCACGGCTTTGCTGCTATCGGTTACTGTCGTGAGGCCGCTAAGAGCTAAAGTGCGCTTGGCGGCCGCTCCTCGGACAGGCTGCTGGGTGTTGGGCTGCAGCGTTGTGAGGCAGGCCCTGCTACTGTAGGGGGGGTCGTTCGGTGCTGGAGCTTGTTGGTCCCAGGGTCTGTAATGGCGAGGTCAAGGGTGCCAGGTGCAGGTAGAGGAAGGTGAAACATTTGGACCTGTCATCCTCAAAGTAAAAAGAATTTTTATTCTTAATTAGTTAATATTACTGTTTATGCTTGGGTTTCTTCTGTTTAGAAAGGCAGGTGATTAATAAAAAGTAATTCTTTTTTGATGACACTTTAAATACATTCTTTCTGTGATGCCATGAATTCAAGCATATTATCCTTAATGGTTCTTTTATACAGTAATGAAAGATAGACACTGGACAATTGTGAGAGCAATTGACACTGAACAATAGTGAGAGGGTTTTGTTTTACCTGGTGTTGTGGCAAAGCTACAAAACAAAGTGTTGCCTAAATCCCATGAACACATGCAAAACACTGCATGCAATAGTCAAAATACTGATGTTTAAAATTGAGCACTTGCATAATGATTTATAAATCATGTATTTGTAAACTTTGTAGTGTTTTTAGTGTTAAGTATATTAGAATTTATTGCATATGCTAGAACCATCTCTTAAATGTCTCTTTAGGAGGAAGGGGCAAAAGTTGTCGTATGGCTGCTCCAGGAAAGGCGGCAGCTTTCCGTCTGCCTCCCCTGCCAACTATTGGAGAGATTATTAAACTCTATCGCCTTAAAGCACAGAAACAACTTTCCCAGAATTTTCTACTGGATTTGCGACTGACAGGTTAAATATTTTACTGTTATATTTTTATCCTCTATAAAACATGTGTCCTGGTTTTCTTCAAGATCCTGATTCTAGCTAAGGAGATGGTGTTTGTATGATGAAATCTGTCAAGTTAATAGCAGCTTAGTGGTAAACCTTTAAAGATTTATTTTAGTTTTAGCTTAGAAAAAACTTTACTTGTAAATGCCTAGAAAATGTGTTTCTGTATAAATAACAGTAACTTTTAGGTAGAAACTATATTCCTATATGGAATATGGATTATTGATTGAAATGCGAAAGTCCAAGCCTTAATAGTATTTTTACCATTCAGGTGCTATTATAGTTTACAAGTTTGATTTAAAAAAAATACTATTTTTTTAGCCTATTATGTATCATAGAAAGTACTGCAACTCATTGTGCAATTTTATTTACTATATATCCGGGCTAGGAATTTGTCTTAGTTTATCAGAAATGTAGCTTTTTTGAACCAGTTTTATTGTTCAGGTTTTTGCATTTTCATGTCTGCAGTGATAGCAAAGCTGGCACTGTTCAGTCAGAGGTGGGTTTCTTTACTGTTCTAACGGTGGCTGGGTTTTGCAGTAAGAAGTGCATGTAGCTGATGGTTTGAATACATTTGAAGATTGAGGTTGATAAAGATTTAGAGTGTGAACATGAAACATAGATCCACTTCCTGAACAACTGGACTCTTACCTTGGAATTAAAATGTCTGCATGCATTTAGTAAAACCTTATGAGTTGGTAAGTCTTCAGGTATTCCTTATTGCACATTTAAGAAGTTATGGAATGAGCAGTAGTTTCTCTCAGCATCTTCTCTCCATACTTCCTAAGGATCCCTTTATTTCATTGGCTACATTATTAATGTTTATTTTAAAACCTTAATCTGTTTTTTTTTTCCTGGCTGTAATACATTGCAATATTATATATTTCCACTAATGTATAGGTATTCTTTCCTCATCTTTCATCTGGCTCACTTTCTGTGACTACCAATTGCCTGTATTCCAACTCTCAGTTTACTCCAACTCCTCTGTCATACAATTGCTGGGTTCATATTGAAATCTTCTTCTTAAATTTCCTTGAAACATAGGCGCTAAGGAAATGTAGTGAAATACTGTAGCGCAAGACTTTAGGATGTTGAACACAAGTGCTTACTTGCAGGAAAATAGTCCTGGTGGTTTACAGATGAGAAATAATATTTTGTTTTCATTTGATTCTGTCATGAGCAGCAATGTATATTACATGAAGCTGAAAATACTATTTTTAAAATAGCTGAGGGTATCTTGTAGTATGAAACAAATCTGATTTTTGTGCAGTGTAGCAGGTGTGTGGTTAACTGGGATGTGTCACTGTTTATGTCTGTTCTGAGGTAAGCACACTTGTATTTTAACAATAAACAATGAGTTTATATAAGTGAGCTGGATCTTCTGCAGAATAAAAGCTTTGTATGTTCTTTGTGTCTTGCAGACAAGATAGTGAAACACGCTGGCAATCTGAAAAATGCCCATGTTTGTGAAGTGGGCCCCGGGCCAGGAGGGATTACCAGATCCATTCTCAGTGCTGGTGTTGAACAACTCCTTTTAATTGAAAAAGATGCCAGATTTATTCCAGGATTACAGGTACCAGCTGGAGAATAATTTGTATAAATGTATCCACACCATTGTCTAAGAAGATTTTAAGAACACAGAGAGGTGCCAAGTGTCTTGCTGAGATCTCAGCATTGAAAACAGGTTTGCTTCTTTAGCTTAAATCAGAGCTATTGTTTGGTTGAAGATAAAAACGCACAGTATAGCAATTAATTGTTCTTGCTTTCTCCTGTGCCCCTTGGGACCTGATCCTGCAACTGAATTAGTGCTGAATCTTATTTTTTTTTTCTTCTGGTTGAGATATTTTGGTTGCATTTCACCATTCAGGTGAACTAGTAGTTTGAGGGCTGAATGTAATGTCTTTTGGTCTTATTTTGAATTTTAAACCTAATAATTATGCTTTGTAAAATTGTGAAAGCATAGTTCCAGTCCAGTTCATGTTCAGTATGCATAATATCATAGAATCATAGAATAGTTAGGGTTGGAAAAGACCTTAAGATCATCTAGTTCCAACCACCCCGCCATGGGCAGGGGCACCCCACACTACACCGTATCACCCAAGGCTCTGTCCAACCTGGCCTTGAACACCTCCAGGGATGGAGCATTCACAACTTCCCTGGGCAACCCATTCCAGTACCTCACCACCCTTACAGTAAAGAACTTCCTCCTTATATCTAATCTAAACTTCCCCTGTTTAAGTTGTAACCCATTACCTGTTATCCTATCACTACAGTCCCTAATGAAGAGTCCCTCTCCAGCATCCTTGTAGGCCCCCTTCACATTCTGGAAGGCTGCTATGAGGTCTCCATGCAGCCTTTTCTTCAGGCTGAACAGCTCCAACTTTCTCAGCCTGACTTCATACGGGAGGTGCTCCAGTCCCCTGGTCATCCTCGTGGCCCTCCTCTGGACTTGTTCCAAGAGTTCCATGTCCTTTTTATGTTGAGGACACCAGAACTGTATACAGTACTCCAAGTGAGGTCTCATGAGAGCAGAGTAGAGAGGCAGGATCACCTCCTTCGACCTGCTGTTCACACTTCTTTATATTCTTTTATATCCAAATGCAGAAGAATAAACCAGTGTTTATTTTACATTAAAAAATAAAAATGCCTTAAACTCTGGTTCCTTTCTTTTAAAATTGGTATAATTTCACAAATTATTGTGGCATTTTTCAAATGCCATTTACTTGTGTTCCTATTAAATTTCTATGTTTATGGAATTTGGATGTATAAATCTATGAAGAAAAACAGTAAAAAAATTCTATTTAAATCAGATTTAACTGTTTTCTTGTGCCTCTACAATCTCAAAGGTCTTTCCTTGTATTGTACTGTGTCTTCTGTAGTAAATCAGCAGTGAAAATAAACAGTTCAGTTGAGAACTGCTACCCTCTTTGTGGGACAAAACCAATCTAAGAATGAAAATACTCGTATATTTACACCTGAATATGCATGTAACTATGTCTTTGTAGGCTTAACCATTAGTAATTTATAGTATGTCCTCCTTACTTTATGAAGTGTGAAAACTTAATGTTTTCACTTCTCTTGAGTTGGGGCAAATCTGCATTTCTGTTTCAGATTTTAAGAACTGCTTTGGGTTTGGAGAGAATTTGAGTTTCAGTGGTACTTGTTAACAGGTTTTTAAGTATTCACACGATTTTCCTCATCTTCCAAAATGCAGCCACTATAACAGATTTGTCCGAATTTATCAAGGTCTATAATGAGGTTTTGGTATGTAATTACCGTTCAAGTAAATTAACATTAGTCATTATTTTTAATTAGCAACCTTCTTAAAATAGAAATAAATATGCCTGAATGAAGTTATTGAATATAAAGATGTTATAACTTAGTAGCAGTGGATGTGAATGAAAACTATATATATTGCATCCATTATTGTTAAATTTGGGTTTTCCCTCCAAATAAGATGATGCATAATAGAATGAATCTTTCTTTTATGATAATGTGGGTTGTAATACCTATTTTTTCTAGTTTCCTGTTAAAAACATCAAAACCAGATGCTCATAAATGGGTTGAGGTTTGAATAACAAAATGACAGAGATTAAAATAACAACTGGGGACTCTTAAAAATGTTTCTTTAGATACTTATGAAATCACCAATCTAAAGTGTACAGTGTCTTTTATTAACTTTTTCAGGCTGTGGTCTCTATCAGAAAACTGAAGTTGTGATCCTCTTTACTGCAAAACTGAAATATAGTGAAAAACATATGTGTACAGAGTAAAAGTTTACACAAGCTGGGAGTCTGTCAGTTCTGTCTCACTCTTAAAGACTCACAAACTCCCTGTGCCATATGCCCTCGTAGTTCTTAGGCTGGAAAAACTGATGAAGAGAGAAAGGGGGCTCTTGTCCAGAGAGCAGATTTAATACAGAATTCTTTCAGGAACATAATTTTATTTTTTAAACTGTGCCCTTTGTGTTTTCTTCATGCCCTTTTGATTGTGTGTGATCAACTAGAGGATCTCTATGATGGAGAATCACTTGGCTAATGTGCTTGGTGCACAAGAGCTCCTGGAACTGTTAGCTGTACCTATCAGTCTTAAAGTGGAGAACGTTTCAGTGGGTTTCCAAGTCTTTATTTCCAATTATAAATATACAACTGTGATTTTTCTGCTCACAAATTAAATCCAGTTCTCATTTATGTTGTGATACTCAAAAAAACCCTAAAGTCCTCTTGACATGAAAACCATTATTAAAAAACAGTATAACATATGTTAATCCATTACTGTGTAGGCAGTTGTTTGCTTCCTCTTATGCTATTTTCTAACTTTATTGATCTTACATTATCATACATCCTGTTACAGCATTTATTACAGCTTCAAAGAAAAATTTGGCAAATCATGGCAGATTAGTGAATCTGTATGCCATATAATTGCTAGTGTAATGCTGAAAAAGACATAAAATAGTTTGGAGTTGAGTTTAGATGTATTTCTTCTATTGGAAAATAATTGCATTTAAATCACATAGGAACATACAGATTTAGTTAAGGTTTTTTTATTTTTTTTAGTATGCAACAAAAAATTTAGCTGTTTTGATGGTAAAAAAAAATTTACTCAAAAAAATTTCATGCCAAAGATTGTAGAACAGTATGAGAAAGCAGGTCTTCCTTTGGTTCAAGAGACCTGTGTAAGCTATTTGTGCCCCTGAGCATATAAATAGGATTCAGATTGGAGATGGAATGAGCAATGGTGAGCAGTTTATTTCAGCAGTCAAACCACTAGCACTTAGCTGTTTATGGTTTTGGATTTCTGTGCAAAAGCAAGATTGTTCTTTGAGCCATTTTTCATTATTCTGATGTAGGAACAATAAATATCCCCAAAATCTTTGTAGAAGTTGACTTTGCATTTGAATTGTGCTGTTTGTGCAAAGCTTCATACTTAAGAGAAAGATTAGTGCAGCACTAAAAAACTTAGCTAGTTGTGATTGTGTAAACTGACACCAGAAATGAAGGAGCTGATCATCAAACCACAGCCTATTCTGAGTTTGCTTTTCAGCCTTTATTAAATATGAGGTAAGCTGCAGAAGTAGGATAGAGAAGTTGGCAACAGAGTGATTTTTTTTTAATGTTTAAAAAGATAAAGTTTTTTGAGATGTTTCTCTACTGCTAAATACTCATTCCCTTTTAATGGTGTGAGTACAAGCTACTACAGAGGGGGTATTGAGAAATTGTTTTCCCCCTTTTTTATGTAAAAGAAAAGCTAACTGAATACTTGTGCAGCCTTCTATCACATGTGGCTAAAATTGGATAATAGACCCTGCAGCTGCAGGGGAGTCAGAATAAAAAACATGAGCATTGTTTCCAAAGGTAATGGATCTAAAAACTTTTCAAAACCTGCTGCTTGCATTATTACTTAAATCAGATGGGTTTCTGTTGGTGGCCCAGGTTTGTTAATTGTCCTTGTTGAAGACACTTTTTGAAGTCTTTTCAGGTTTAAATTCACTGTTGAAAATTCTGTGGCTGTGAACAATGTTTACAGAGTCACACATTAAACTTTTTTTGTTAGTGTTTGCTTTTTGAAAGTAAATACTTACTAATAGTACCTCAGTTTTAACTATTATTGTGCTTTTTGTGTATTGAAGATAAATACATAGCAGTGTTTTAATTTCTGCTGTGGCTGAAACTAGAAATCCTTTGGTTAATACTCACTGTGAATTCTGCTTGTGTGCTTACAAACAGTTGTTATCTGAAGCAGCTCCAGGAAAAGTGCGCATTGTTCATGGAGATATCCTGACATACAAGATGGAGAAGGCTTTTCCAAAGCACTTAAAAAAGAACTGGGATGATGGTTAGTATTTGGATTTGGTTTATTTTTAAGGCTTCTTATATCTTAAGTGTGGTTGTATAATTGGAGTTCACGGAGTGCAGGTGTTACTCTCTTCTAGTACATTTTGAAGGTGAGAAGAGAGAGATGAGCTTGTTTCCTTCCTTTCTGGAAGGAAACGGAATCCTCTTCTAAGACAAAACAGTGGAACTGATGTGACATTCATCTTAAGTCAACAGTGAGGAGCTTTGCAGTGATTAACTTTTGAATGTCTTGACTGTACAATAACGACTCTTGGAAAGTAAATAAAAGCAAATAATTTTTCTGTATTACTGTCATATGAAAATCTGAAAGGCTGGTGGATTTTAGAAAGATACTTGGCCATCTCTGATACACATGTAATGTCACAAATATTCTAGAAATAGCACAGCCTAAAAAGTGCATAATAAGTGTGCCAGAAAAGCAGCGTGAATTAATATTATCATAAAATCAACCAGATTGGAGAAGACCTTTAAGATCATCAAATCCAACCATGTTATTAAATGCTGTAGTGTCTAAGAAACAACACACGTGCATTTGTTTTGCCCAATTCTATTGCACTGCTGGGTAGACATAAGGATCCCCACTAATGCAGTGCCTGCTTGTGTTTGTACAACACACATACACTGATAGGATCCATAATTGAAAGTTACCTATCACTTCTTAATGGTTAGGTCTTGTACTTGCCCTAAATCCTTTTGATTTCAGAGGATTCTGTACAGAAGGAGATCTCTGTCCAATTTGATCTAGATGATTATTTTGGGGATTATGAAGACTTCATGAACTATGCTCTTGTAGTTTTGCTGTTACAGTTTTGCTGTTCTGGGGTAGCTCAGCTGAAATCTGCTGATCAGCTGAAAGCTACTGGTCTATTCAAATGTAAATGAGAACCAAACCTAACCACTTTTTTTCCAAGTAATTACTGAGAATTGTAACACAGTTTTGTCAGTGTAAGAAAAATGTAAATGGAAAGGCATAATTCTGGTGAGGCACAATAAAAATTGTTTTTGTGTTTTTAAGTCTAACTTGATATGCACATATCTTTTTTCTTACATGTTCTTTCATGGCAAAATCTCACTCAAAATTCTTTGACAGTTGTTTTTATTCCATCAAATGTTAACAGAGCCACCAGGTATACATATCATTGGGAATCTCCCCTTCAGTGTTTCAACTCCTCTAATCATCAAATGGCTTGAAAATGTTTCCAAAAAGGATGGACCTTTTATTTATGGCAGGACACAGATGACATTGACTTTTCAGAAGGAAGTTGCAGAGGTAAGATATTAATGTTTTCCCAGAATTTTACAGATGCTAAGTTGAACAAAAATTTGCAGTCTCTTGTTTAAAAGTACAACCTAATCTTAGATGGCTTTAAAAAGAGAGTAAAGAGTTGGTTTGATTTTTAGTTTCTGTGGCTGTAAATTACAAATTTTGATGTTGAAGTAATCATCTGCTCTGATTCTTTCACATCCCATAATTATTTTTTTTTCCTTACGGAGAGATATATTTCCTTGAGGTACTTAATCTGTTATTTTCTGAAGTATTGATTTTTAAAACATTAGTAGATTCCACAGCACTCTTCTGTCTTTAACTGTCTTCTCTCTTGATCATTCATGCACCATTTCATCAGTCTGTTTTTCCTTACCTTTCAGTTCTTTGATGAAATACACTGATAGTTTTTTCCTTTACGCTCTTAATTAAAAATATTTTCTTTTTAAAAGATGCCTTCCTTGAAATAAGGAAGAATGGAGGGTTTGCACTATTTCCAGTTGTGATTAAACACTTCACACACAGAAAGTGTTAAGATCATAGAAGCTGACTTTTGCTTTTCTGAATGACAGTTGATAATCAGAATTATTAATGGATTGCTGCTAGTCTTATGTGTGTAGAAAGGCATCACTGGAGTTCTGTCAAAGAAGTCCAAGAGCATATTGAGATTTTACTTTGTGTCAATAGTTAGATTCTCAAAGCTAAACTAATCTGCTATGTAGTATCATTAATTCTAGATCAGTTGATACTTCTCAATGCTTTCAGATTTAAACAGTATATTTCTGTTGCCATTGGATTAAATGTATCATATTACAAAGGCTGGAGGACTTTTTTGCTTTGTATTTATGAAAGCAGTAGGGCTTCTTACCAGCATCTCACTTGCTAAAAAAAAAAAAAAAAGAGGAATTGCACATCTGTCTGAAAACTAAATTTCCATCTAATTAGTCCAGTGTTTGTAAATATCAGGGGTTTGGTGTGCAACCTAAAATGTGTGTGTGATTTTAATCTTTCAACATAAAAATTGTAATAGTAAAGTTTTGCTGTGTTTTTTTGTGCATAAATTAGTAATAAGTATATATGTAAGTGGGATGTCTGTAGTCATTTTTGGGGGTCACAGAAAACCATATTGTGCTGTCATTACTCTAGCCCTGCAGTCAGCATTCAAGACAAGTACTGATATTTCCAGTAGATGGCTCTAGAGAACACCAGGGACAAACATAAAATAAACTGGATTTCTTAATTCAGCTCTGAGCTCATGTGGTTTCAGGTATTAAAAAAAATCTAGGATCATTTTTCCAGAAGAACTTCATGTCATATTAGATCATACCTTGTTGCAAAAATATATCTAATGAACAATGACATAAACTGTGAAGTGGTAATGGGCAAGATGCAAAGTTTTGTGACAGTAGTGAAAAAATTGGCTTAGCACTGAGTGAGAGCATAAATGTACTCACGTTATATAGCTGTAGCCAGCTGCATATGCTACTAGTGACATGCAGGTTATAGTGCTCCTTCACTCAGCATGGCTCACTGAGATCTTAAATACCATGGACTCTTTTTAAGTTTCTTGTACTTAGAATGCTGAGAAGTTAGAAACACTAGGAAACTGAGTATGTTGTCCAAGGTCATACAATGAATAGGTGTTAATTACTGAGTTTACATTCTGGGATCTCTTGATTCTTTTTTCTTACATCTATTTAAACTCTGATCTGCCACTGAAGAGTGAATTGTTCAAGGTTTCTGGTTTGTGTTTCCATAATTGATTTGACATCATGAAAAACTTGAGGGAAACTATTTTGGTTTATGATTAGGAGGAAGAATGGTAATCAAAATCTGTCTTTTTCTGGCCCTCTGGAGTTGCTTAGTGATTGTAATTCGACATACACAAGCATATTCAGTAAAGGGATATAGAGAACAATGTCATGCAGATAATAAGTTGCTACTGATATTTTATGTCTGTGGTTTGATATTATTGAAAGGGAAATGTATTATACCCAGAAGTTTGATGTCCTCAGTCATGTTTCTAAGCTTAGAGTGTAAATATCAAAAGAAGTCTCAGTGTATATGCCATAAACTCTGCAGAAGGGTAGGAAGCTGTCATGGAATGAAGCCATGTGCTTCATCATCAGTTAGGATAAATTGATGTTAACACTAAGAAAATAAAGTATTTTTTGTGGTCAAGCTCAGTTTTGCTAATATAACAGTAGAAAGTACTTTTGCCCTTGTTGCAATGGTAGTTTCCTGCTCTTCTGTTTCCTTGTAGTGTAGGTATGCTGGCATGAGTTTTGTCAGTATAGACCACTCTGTTCTGATATGATTTGATTAAATTGATTGCAACTTGATTGATGAGAGCCAGCAGTTGTTATATGCCAGATTCTGAGACCTGTTAATGAGATATTCACAGAAGTAAAAAATTTACTTTTAAGTGTTGAACAGATTATTTTTGTCTCTCTGTAGTTTAAATTTGTAAACTGGTTAGTTACTTTGTGGATAAGAATTTTTTACCTTGCCTCATGTTCTTCAGACCCAGCCCTCCGTCACCTTAGTCTGTAACCTGGGCCATGTACTTCCAGGGCCACTTCCATTAAAATGAATCATATTTTAGTTTAATTAGAAGATCTTTGTCAGTCTCTAAGTCTGAGTAAAACTGGGTAGGGAATAGTTTGCCTGAGTTGCTCTCCCAAAATGGTCTGCAAGCTGGGAGGTGGGGTACCTAGAAGACAGGCGTGTGGAACACTGCTGTTTATGTAGAAGGCTAGGCAAAAGATGCTAATAAAGTGGAAAACAATACAGATCTTTGAGCAGTAAACGTAAGAAAAATTACTATTATGTTTTCATAACTCATACAGGTTGGATGTAAATACTTACATTCTAAAATAAAATAGTTGTTCTGCAGAAAGTGGTTTGTGTACTAAAATGTATTTAGTATTCCTTTATATGGTCAGCTTTGACAGTCTCCTTCTTCAGGGAGGTTAATTACTGTGACAGATATTGCAGATTATTTGATAATGGGGTTTTAATACGCATTTATGAAAAGCACAGTTGTGTGGTATAGCTTACTGAAGAACAGAACAGTTGTTCCTGAAGTTAGTCAGAGGTTGATAGTGAGCAGCATTAAAAGAGATGTCAGGTACCACTGGATTGTATTAAGCTTCAGAATCTTTGCTGTGCTTCATGCCTTGCAAAAATTTTAATAGCAGAATGTTTCTTAGTTAGCTGAACTTCAGAATGTGTTCATCTGCAGTTTCAGATGCTATCTGTATTTTAAATGTAGGAACTAACTAAATTTTGAGAACCAAGGAGAAAAAAAAACACTACAAAAGTAGGATGTTACAGAAGTATGAAAACAAACTTTTTAGCAGGGCCTGTTACAACAGGACAAGGGGTAATGGTTTTAAATTAAAAAAGGGTAGATTTAGACTACATAAGGAAGAAATATTTTACAATGCAAGTGGTGAAACAGTGGAACAGATTGCACAGAGGGGTGTAGATACCCCACCCCTGGAAACATTCAGGGTCAGTTTGGATGGGAGTGTGAGCAACCTGATCTAGTTGAAGGTGACCCTGCTTATTGCAGGGTGACTGGACTAGATGACCTTTAAAGGTCCTTTCCAACCCAGACCCTTCTCTGATTCTGTTCTCATCATTTTTGTGTTCCTGGAGCAATGTCATACATTTCTTGCTGATGTGGGTTGAAGTAGTTTAAGATGTTACTGCCCAGAGGTGGATTTTAAGTTATCCCTTCTGCAGCTGAGAAGCAGGAACTGCCTGAGGCTCATTACATGGTTTTTGTGGGAAGACTGGCTTGTTTAAATTGGCATTGCAAGTACTACAAGCAATGTCATTAGGTCTGCTTCATTTCAACTTCAGAGGTGAAGGAACTGTGTAGACTTTGCAGGGTGGTTTGGTTTTTGTTTTGTTTTTTTTTTTTCAGAGAATAATAACGGTGGATAGAGAGAATTTTTTTTCTAGTAGGTTTCCTCTGAAACAATGATGACAGTAGTTTTAAAGCTAGTGTAGGCAGAAAGCACCGAGCTTTCAGAAAAGTCATTGAAAAGTGTTTTATTTGCTCTATGCTCATACCAAAACTGCCTTTCAGGAGAGTTGTTTTTAAAAAAACAAAATAAAACTTCAGCAATAGGTTAAATTTTATTTTTCAAGGATATTTTTACTAAGCATGCCAGCATTTCATGAGTAGTCTTCATCTGAAGCTATGTAATGTACAGATATTGCCAGATATGCAAATTGGTTTTCATATTTCTTTTATTAAGGTGCTGCTAAATAAGAACAGGAATCTTGAAAATTCTATTTCTGAATAGTTTGTGCGATGTCTTTTACCATTTGAGACTTGTCTTACTGGATGCTTTTTGTTTCAACTTTCTTTGTGCTAGCAGATCACAGAACATGTTTATTGCCAGGTAATGAAAGTGTAGACGACTTCTGTCCAGGCTACTGTTTTGTTAATCTTTGTAAGAAATCTCTTGGGAAAATCAGAGGAATGCTAAAATGAGCATATTAAGTATTAAATGCTCTTACTGTTTGGTATGCTAAATTTATGCAAAGTAGATCCAGCTTCCTTGCATATATTGTAAGTGTAGACCAGTCAATAATGTAGGAAATTTTGTTTTCTATCTGATTCTGAGTTTATGGAGCTTTATTTTATCTTGAAACATTAAAAAAATAGTATTTGATACAGAAACAGTGGAAAAAAAGGCTGTGAGAATGTCAGCTGATGTTATGTTTGTTTTGAATCCTGCAGTCAGAATATTTTTAATTTGTTCTTGTGCTCACAGAATTATTTGACATCTGTTAAGTTCTGCAGAAGTTCAAGGAGCACCTTTTCACATGTGTTTGATTGCAGGATATGGGTTGTAAATTAGCATGGTATTTTAGTGAAATGCTGCTATGCTGGAGGGAAAAAAAATCTAGATTAACTGGGCATAGACTTTGACACGAGTTTTTAACAATTGTTTGTTTTAGTTTGTCTTAGCCTTTGATTATACTGAAAATCAAGCTTTAATGTAACCCACCACATGTAAATCTGTGAAACTGAATTGACTATGTTTTGATTCTTCAATAGAGGCTTACAGCTAATCCAGGAGGTAAGCAGCGTAGCAGGCTGTCCATCATGGCTCAGCATCTCTGCACTGTTGAAAACTGTTTCGTGATTCCAGGTGAAGCTTTTGTTCCAAAGCCAGAGGTAAATTTTGATTATTTCTTCTGGGGCTTTTTTGTTCATTTGTTAGTCAAACAGTATATTTGATTTTGAGTAAGGAACACAGGTGCTATAGTTCATCTCCATACTATGAAGTGATGTGATTTTCCTGTAAACAAAACATACGTGCTTCAAGAAGGTGCTTTTCTTTTTGGTTACTCAGAACTTGGCTTTGGCCTTCAAGCTTGTCTGCAAGATCAGAATACTTCTTTGGGTGCTTCTGAAAAGCTGATCAGGATTTAATGAGATGATACTTCATTAGTATTGTAGCCTCTTTAGAAAGTCTACAATTTTACAGTTTGCATTTATAAACAGTTTGGGAATTATGCCTAGAAAAGTTGATGGGTCTTTTGAAAGACCCTGATAAATAAAAGCTTTACATTTGTCATCTTTGTCAAAGATCTCTAATTTTGCCATGTCTATAATCTTTACATTCCGCCCTACTCATCTTTAGCATATTTATCTCCCTCCTATTCACTATAGCACTTTGTCAGTTACATCCCACTGTCTATTTAAAAAAGTAATGATCTTTTCTTCCTTTGTTCTTGAGTAGAGAGCAGTCTCTTTGCTGTTCTATTATCTGCTGGTTTTTATTAACAGACATGATTATAGGAGTCAAAAATTAATAAACTGTATTTTGGGCAAGAATGTACCTTATTTGTTTGTTTGTTATGGAAAAATGTGTGCCTGATGCTTGAGTGGGGTCTGTTTTCCCTGAATGAATGTGGAAATGTACCGTTCTGTTTCAGAAATGAACTTTCAGCTTCTGAAAGTTCTTTAAATGGTTAGTTCAGCTTATCAGTACATATCACTTCTCTCTTACTGCAGTCGATTTCCTGGTCTTTTTACTCCTCAGGCTTACCTCCTGAGAACCTTTGGAAGGTTATTTTCTCTCTTTTTATCATAGAATCATATAATAGTTAGGGTTGGAAAGGACCTTAAGATCATCTAGTTCCAACCACCCCACCATGGGCAGGGGCACCCCACACTAAACCGTATCACCCAAGGCTCTGTCCAACCTGGCCTTGAACACCTCCAGGGATGGAGCATTCACAACTTCCCTGGGCAACCCATTCCAGTGCCTCACCACCCTAACAGTAAAGAATTTCTTCCTTAGATCCAATCTAAACTTCCCCTGCTTTTTAACCAGTTACCCCTTGTCCTGTCACTACAGTCCCTAGCGAAGAGTCCCTCTCCAGCATCCTTGTAGGCCCCCTTCAGATACTGGAAGGCTGCTATGAGGTCTCCACGCAGCCTTCTCTTCTCCAGGCTGAACAGCCACAACTTTCTCAGCCTCTCTTCATACAGGAGGTGCTCCAGTCCCCTGATCATCCTCGTGGCCCTCCTCTGGACTTGTTCCAAGAGTTCCGTGTCCTTTTTATGTTGAGGACACCAGAACTGCACACAGTACCCCAGGTGAGGTCTCACGAGAGCAGAGTAGAGAGGCAGGATCACCTCCTTCGACCTGCTGGTCACGCTTCTTTTGATGCAGCCCAGGATATGGTTGGCTTTCTGCGCTGCGAGTGCACACTGAAGCCGGCTCATGTTCATTTTCTCATCGACCAACACCCCCAAGTCCTTCCCCGCAGGGCTGCTCTGAATCTCTTCTCTGCCCAACCTGTAGCTGTGCCTGGGATTGCTCTGACCCAGGTGTAGGACTTTGCATGTTCAAACTCCATAAGGCTGGCATCAGCCCACCTTACAAGTGTGTCAAGGTCCCTGTGGATGACTCCTGGATTTATCACAATAAATTTTAAGGCCTCTATCTGAGCATATTCTGATGATAATTTAAAGTTTTGTTACTATTTTTTGAGCAAGTGATTGTGCAAGTGTGTTCAGTTATTAATCGTGACAGCAGTCTGTTGTGAAGAAAAATGACCATGCTTAAGACATTTTTTGCTTTACATTTTTAAATTGGTGGTGGGGATTTTTTCCTGTCTCCTTGGTGAATGAAACATAAATTCATTGTATAATCTCCCTTTTAAATACGTGAAAAAAGCCTCCAGTAAGGCCAAAATTCCACTTTTATGGTGGTTTCTCCGTTGTGGATGCAATGTGAGGGCACAGTAGAGCTGGTGTAGACAAAAGTCTTGTGCAGACCATGCCTCAGAATTAGGAAGCTATATCTGATATTCCCATTTTCCTGTGCTGAAAAGATCACAATTGCTTGAGGGATAGGTAACTCATAGAATCATGACAAATGTTTTAGTATAAGCAAAGTCCTACAGTCAGTTGCTGCTCTGTTGAATAAAAAACTCAGTACCACTAAAAGCAAGAACATCCTTATTTAATATATTTCTTTGACTTAATACCGTTTATATTGCAAAAGCAGAAAGTACAAATTTTTCGACAGACCTAGCACTTGTTTTCAATATATTTTATTTCCTTCAGACTTCTGTTTTATGCGGATCCTCTGCTTTATCCCTGTTCTTTTAGCCGTAGGCTGACATGTGCGTTTAGATACTTCCATTCCTGATAAAATTTTTTTTTTTTGTAGGAAGCTCTTCAGCGTATTTTGAACAAAATGGCTCAGTGTTTGATTTTTGTTTCATAGGTATACAAAGAAGTTTAGCTACTTCTGTATAAAATTTACTGCTTTTGTAACCAACGAATACTTCATTTTGCTTATAGTTTACAATTCTTCCATTTCACTTATGCCCTTCTGTAAAAATGCTGTTGGTTTTTGTTTTACAGTGTTAATTTTAATTCACATACATAGCAATGATCACACATCAGTGTCATGTCAGCCCCCTTACAACAGGTGGAGATGCATGGTTTTGGGAATGAGTTGTTTACCTCATTTGCTCATTGAATGAATAGTATTTCAGCAGTACTATGAATGTTGAGACGCAAAAGACTCCTGGTTTATGGAGTGGAATGGTGCTGCACAGCACTGTCTAAGGAAAAGAAAATTTGGCTTTTTGATCAGTTAAGTCTCTGCAGTGCTGAGTAACTACTAACATTAGGATTAGTACAAAACAAGCTCTTGGATGAATACATAGGAAACTCAAGGCAATTGTGTAATGGTAGTAACACACGCAAGGTGTAATTTCATTCTGTGTATATTAGAATAAAGCCTCTTTACACATTAGATGAATAAAACATTCCACTTTCTCAAATTCTGTAACAGAAGATCTTTTTCCATCAAACTATGTATATAATGTTAAGGCCCCTTTATACTGTTCTAGTGAATTTCAAGCTAATAATATGGGAAGTGAAAGTTGTATATAAATAAATAGCAGTTGGTCATGTTAAATGACTTGTCCAGTGTTATCATATTCCTAAATTTAAAGGCCTGTATTATACCCCTTTTATTCTCTTACCTGTGCTAGCAAATTCACATCAATTTCATTCTCATTTAGGGAAGCATTTTGATAGACCATGCTCTGCCAGAGATCAGTACAAAACAAAATCTGTGTGTTGGAAGAAAAGGTTAAAGGATCTAAGATTATTAATCAGAATAAGGGAGTTACTTGTCTCCTTATCACCACTGTATATTACATTTTACAGTAGCAAATATGTGGGTGTGAGCCTGAAACAGAGCCTGAAGTGATAATTAAAAAGACTTACAAAGTTCTTTTAGAAGGCCAGAAACATAGAAGACAATAAATGGTAGCTATATTATTTGGGCTGTTAAAAGCCAGAAAGTTTCCAGATTTTTTTTGAACACAGATTATTTAGTTTGTATCCTGTATGTTAGTTTGCAGGTGTTTTCGTAGTTGTGATTATATTTCTGTTGTTGTATTACTTCTCAAATCTAACATTCATTGTGTAGTGATAGATTAGTAGCTATTGGTGAATGTCGAGTAGACATTTCTTTAAGAATAATAAATGAAACCCACAGCAGGTGGCAATTTGGGGCAGGAGAGCCATTTTGGCAAGATCTGAATGGTACTGCTGATTCTTCAGCCTGATATGCAGAATATACAATGCAGTTGAGGTTTGGGGCTTAGGGGGTTTTGGTGGGGGTTTTGTTTTGAGGGTTTTGTGTGTGATTTTTTGTTTTGTATTTTAAGAAATCTAGTTACTGAGACAATTTAGAACTGAAAATGAAAGGCAGATTGGTCTTGCTATTTAAAATACATTCAGTTTAGTTCCTTGGACAGGGAGTGGTTGAGGGTTTTTTTCCTTGCACCATAATTAAAGATGAAAAAGTAAAATATGCTATAAAACTTTATATGTTGTTGATAGCCTGATTTGCTAACTAGAAGGCAGTTAGTTTTTAAACATCTTTGCTGTAATAAGTCATCAGTACATTAACTGTACTGTCAGTTATGTTTTAAAATAGCTCCTGTTTTCTTCAGTAAATGTTACTTGGAAAATCACAAAGAATGGTTTGAAAAATCAGCAGAAAAGTACTCTTGTAGCAGACTTAAGCATTATTTCTTAATTTTAGTTTTTTTGTGGATGCCACTATAAATTAAATACTTTGCTTAAACATAACTTCAGCTCAGATGTAAGTAAAGTGCTACGTTATACATTCTTTGAAATAATAAAACTACACTTAGCACAACAAATGGCATCAATGGATAGAAATAACTGTATTTACACATAGTCCTTCAGGTTGTAGCCTGTGTTGCTCTCCTGCTCTGTAGATGGGAAATGGTGCTGCTTTGGAGGGTAAATCCATGCTCCTTGCTGCTTTTTAAAACATGAAGTGCAGAAGATAACACCTGCAGTAAGCAGAAACCCTGCTGAAATAAATCCTGTATAAACTGCTCCTCCCGGTTCATGTTTACTGCTCTCTGGAACGGTCTGGTCCAGAAAATTTGAAATAATTTCTCTTGTATACCAGGATGTTGGTACTAATCCAAAAATTCCTGCAAGAATGAAGCAGACTCCTCCAGCAAAACAAGCGTGACTTTTGCTGTCAGTGTCCCCTCCCAACTTTGTGCACTTCATTCCAACTGTAGTGATGCAGATCCCAAAGGCCGATAAGATACAAGACAGTACCATGGTGGTCCGTGCAGCTTGGATGTAGATGGGGAGAGAGAGAACAGAGTATTTTAGGGTACAGCTAAACATCCCAGTGCTGTACCATGTGCAGTCCATCCAAAGTCCTTGCATCTGTGTTATAGCTGTTATGATATTTGAACCAACATCTGCATTTACCTTCCAGTTTGGTAGCAAGGTGGCTGTGATATCTCCAAAAACACCAAACAATGCCAGAATAAAAGCAAAGAACTGCAGACTTGCTGATGCCATGTTGATTATCTGCTGTCACCTTTTGTCTGCCCTTTCTCTCTTGTAAATGAATGTCACTGGTCGTTAGCTTCGTAGCCAAGGCTGTAGCCCTGTGTAACAGGGAGGAAGGGGAGGGAGGAGAAATGTGAGGGGGAAAGAAAAAGAAATCAGCAAACAACAAAAGCTTGCATTTAAAATTAGAGCTATCTGAATGAATATCTGAACATGACCCTGAAGCAGAAGAGAACAGCTGAGCAGCTGTACACAAGGTACTCGAACATAAATGATGGCAAATGGACAGTGTTTTAGAATTGCATGTAACAAGGAGCTGCTGCACTTTCCTACATAATTGCAAGCCATCAGGCAAAACTTACTTTAGTTTGTAGTAATAGTATGCGGATTGCAGGCTTACTAGACAAATATATATTGTCAATGGACTATTAGAAACTTGCAGATTAGAAATCATTGCAAAAAAACACTGTGGTAGAAAATGTATTCTACTCTTCAAGTACCTCCCTTAAATGTGTTTACGGCTGTAGTTGGTTCCTGTTGACTATTTTATAACGATGAATATTGATAATATTTTCATTTGTTTGAAGAGTGGTTACAGGTAACCCTTCAGTTATTTTAATATTGTCTGCTCTTTTGTTTAATAACTTACAACATTTCTGGGTTTGAAGGGGAATGGATTGAATTTATTTTTTGCAGTATTTTCACAATTAAGTTATGTGACTTTTGTAAATCAATATTTTATTTTCAGTCAGTCCTTGACTTAGAGCAGCAGTATCAGTCGCTTACCTGTCTGAAAGAATTCACAAATTTTCTATGAAGTGGCAGTTTTAAAAATTCATTAAAAAAATGCTCCCTGCTATTCCTGTATAAAGAGTCAAATTTCATTTGCCAGATGAGAATGTTTTAGGCAGTATGATAACTGCACCTGGGAAGACAGAACAATTGCTGTTACAGCAACTGGACCATTGGAATAGCGGATGAAGAACAATGGTTTTAGACCTCTGTAAGGAGGGTTAGAAATGGTGGTCTGTCTTTCAAGTGGGTCTGTGTAATTGGCAAGTTTTGTCTTTTATCAGAGTAATAACAGAAAGGGCAGTCCTCTGGGTTATGCTTGCTGAGACACTCTCTCTAAATATGAACAATAATATTAAAATTGCTGTTTAGCATTAGAACTTTTTTGAAAGGCTGTGATGATAAGGGTTAAGGTTGAAATAACTGGAACACAATGTTTGTCGCATTGTGCTCTTGTTTCATTATACGTAAGAAACAAGGTTTTGCTCAATATATATCAGTTTTTGATGGCATTACATAACATGTAATTCTCTAATTTATATATTGTACTTAGTCTAGGTAATTCTTCAAGGATGTGCTCACTTTGTCCAGCATACATCTATTTAAAAATTATTATAGTTAAGGATTTGACTATTCAGTGCTACTTATTCTTAAATCTTACTTCAAAGACATGCCTATTTCCAAATCCCTTAATTTTGTTCAGACTGGAGAGTATGTCGTTTGCTGTATCAGTCCTAGAGAAAGATGACTTAACTTCCTTTTACAGAAGGAACTGACACGTCTTGGTAGCTCAGAACTCATTCAAAAGCATATTCTGGAGCAGCTAATTAGGATCTTGAGTTAGCTTTTTTCATTGCTTCCATTTTAAAATTTCAGCATATAAAAACACACGAGCATAAACGCAAATCACTGCAAGTGGTAGTCATACATTACATTTAATGGGATGAACCAAATTAAAGGCATAATAAATCTAAGTATATGTACTGCAAGTGTAATAAAAAATAGAGTTATGTTTCATTCCTGATTTTTGTAGCACTTACTGCTGGATGTGAGGTCTGAGATGTTTTCTTCACTGCAGATGTCCTAGAAAAATGCAGATTTTCTTGAATGGAACTGTCCTTTCTCATATAAAACTGCATTAGCAAAATTTCTGGGAATGTTGTTTTTTTCTCTTCTCTACAGCAAGTGCATTACTGCTGTTTGTTCGCTCTCTTAGTTCCATCCACCCGAGAATAAAGGAGTACTTTGTTTAATGAGTTTTGTTTAACAAAATGCTCAGTAAGGGAAAGCAAAGAGATTATGGAGGAAAACACATAGAGGCCCTTAGTCCTAAATACATAATGATATCCAGGTTCTGTGATGAAAGCTCTGGGTTCTATGATGAAAACTGTGAGCAGTGATTAAAAGGAATAAAGTCTTGGGAATCCAGAAGCTGTAGACTTAGGGATTGGGGGGTGAGGGGGTGAGAGGTGGGTTAGATGCGGAGGGGGGAGGGTAGGTTTCATTTAAGTTGAACTGAGACCCAGAGGGTTTTGTTTTTTGTCAGTTGTTGGGGTTTTTTTGGGTTGCTTTTTTTTTTTGGGGGGGGGGGGGTTGGTTTTTGTTTTTTTTTTTTTCATCACAGATAATCTTATTAAGAGTTTAAATTTCCTGGGAAAGAACTATGCAATTTATTTTAACTTGTAATTGGAACAGCAGGGTATTTCTATTCAAGTACACTTTTTGCTTATCTATTCTTAGGCCTTCTGTAGGTCATTCTATAACTTACTACCGTTGTATGGGTCTGTGTAAAAGGATGAAAGGATAAAGCTGCTAGAAAGGCTTGTGTGTTAACTGCAGCACATCAAAGAACTGTCCTTGACAATTTGCTGTGTTAAATCAAGAAATTAGGAGAAAAATCTTGCCGACTGCAGCAGTGATATATACACATGGGTTCTGCACCTGACTTTTAGCTTCCTGTGATCCTGTTTGTGATCCTAGTATGAATGGACTAATTACAAAGCTGTTCTTACAGAGGAATTAGATTATTGCTGTTAGTGTAGTAGCACAGTTATTCTCTGCTGAAAACTGAACCAAAATGAGACCTTTGCATCAGAACAAGGTTGCTAAGAGGTACACATGTATGTGGTGTTAGACGTAACATTTATCTGTAATAGACAGATAAAATGCTGGTACTGAACATTTAGCTGGTGAGAGTGCTTGCTTAGAAGTGTCTTAGTAAGATCTCAGTCTGTTTTAATGAGGTTGTAATATGCTGCTTAGCTTTCAGTTTCCTGTGAGGAAATTGTATCTTGAAAAAGGATCTTTTGAGTTTCTTTTAGTACAGCCCTGTTGCAAGATACATGTATTGCCCAGCATGAGACACTTATTTGTCAACAATTATTAAGTAAAAATTGCATCATTTAAGCTTATTCTGATTTACAGTGTTTGTTTTGTCAGTAAGGCAGCAGACTTCTCTGAATTAAACTGTGTTCTTCCTACCCTACCAGAACATAAACCTTCAGTGTTCAGATAGATACCCTTCAGCCAGCAAGGGGAGAATAATTGCCATACTACTGACAGTTCAGGGTATATCAGTTGAGTAATATTCATATGCATTATGTTGTGAGAATTGAGTATTGTTTTGTAAATATTTCTGATGTACTTGGTAGGGTGAAAATGAAAAGTTTTACTGGTAAAATTATCAGCAAATTAATGTATGCTGTTATGTACTCTTTTGGCTTTCATAATTCTACTCTATGCATATTGAAAAGGTTAGAGAAAAATAGCGTGTATAATTTTAAAGGAGTGGCCAATTACAAGCAAAAAGCTTTCCCCTGTATCTGTTGCTATAGTAACCAGGCAGCTTTCATGGGGTCCAAAGAAAACAGCGTTTATAATGGAACAAATGCTGAGAAGTGCTGTGTTTTGTTTCAGAAGCAGAAATTATTGCCCACTGGCCTTGAGATTACAAATCGAGCTGTTTTTCTGTTAAACTGTACACTGCATGTAGATGATGTTCTTTTTCTACTTCAGATTTTTGTTAAAGGTGCAGCTCCAACTCTCAGAGAGACCTCATGTATCACCTGTGAGCAGTTCTGCAAAACTGAGGTCTCAAAAGGTCTTTCTGGTTGTTTTCTTATCCCTAACTTTGTAGAGAAAATACTTTGTTTCATTTCTTGACTAAAACACAGGTAAACATATACATGTGTGAATGAAAGTCTACAGTATGTCTGTGAAAACAGCTGGTTGGTTATGTGAAATATGTATTTGCTTGTTCTGCCTCAGTGTCAACACAAGGTATTGCTGCCTTCCTGTGGTCTCCCTGACAGGTATCAGCAGCCTGTGGCAAAGGTAGAAACTATCAGCGCTTCAGTTCTGGGCCCCCCAGTTCAAGAAGGACAGGGAATTGCTTGAAAGAGTCCAGCATAGAGCCACAAAGATGATGGAGTGGAACACCTCCCTTATGAGGAGAGGCTGAGGCAGCTGGGTCTCTTTACCTTGGAGAAGAGGAGACTGAGGGGTGACCTCATCAGTGTTTACAAATACGTAAAGGGTGGGTGTCAGGATGATGGAGCTAGGCTTTTTTCAGTGATATCCAGTGGTAGGACAAGGGGCAATGGGTGTAAACTGGAGCATAGGAGGTTCCATGTTAACATCAGGAAGAACTGTAAGAGTGACAGAGCACTGGCACAGGTTGCCCAGGGGGGTTGTGGAGTCTCCTACGTTGGAGATATTCAAGGCCCGCCTGGACAAGTTCCTGTGTGATGTACTCTAGGTTACCCTGCTCTTGCAGGGGGGTTGGACTAGATGATCTTTTGAGGTCCCTTCCAACCCTTGGGATTCTGGGATTCTGTGATTCAGAAATTCAGAAACTGCTTTGGAAAACAAGTTTATGTGTCTTTCACTGCAGATTCTATATGTCAAATTTTCTTTCTTACATAATTTTTAAATAAGTGCTTGTGTCATTACATTTTAATAATTTATGGGTTTTTTTCCTATCTTATTCTTAGCTCTAGCTTTCAGAAAAGGTGGAAAACCAGAAAAAAAACATAATCTGTAACTTTTACTTAGGTTGAAACTGCTGATACTGGAAACTCACTGTAGTTTTTTTTCATCAGCACAATTAATCAGTGGGTTTTTTCCTTTTCCTAGCCAGTATTTTCATTCAGCTTCATAAGTTCTGTCTATGTGAAGAAACTTATCATTTGAATTTAATAATTTCTGTTGAAAGCAAATACAATATTTCTGCTGTTGAAGCAGTTGTAGCGGATGGATGTATTTGACAGCTGAGCTGTTTCCACTGAAAGTACAACGTGGATGGATGGCACTTCTGTGCCAGAAGAATATGTCCACATCAAAGGTTCCTACCATTTAATTGATTTTAAAACCCTCCACAAATTTAGAGCAGTTTTGGTTAAAGCAGTAGGAAAAAAAAACTCACTTTTTTTTAAGTACTCTTTTGCTATGGGTTTTCTCAAACAATTGGTACACTAAGAGTGTGCTTAGAACAAAAGGTGTTTTTTGGTCTGAGTATATCTCTTATTTCAGCCAGAACAAGCACATCTTCAGTTTAATGTGATGTAGACTGTTCCATGAATGACAATATTGGCTTTCAGACCTTTTAAAGAGATGGATTATTTTTTGTCCATCATACTAGCAGACATTTTTAACAAGAAACTGAATATTTTTAAAAGTCTGGAACTTAAAAATTTTGTAGTCATACAGTACCAGTAGTTGTAGAAATCATATAAATTGTCAGTGTACTTCACAGGAATTTTTCATTTATATTGTTAATATCTAGTACTGAGGGCAAACTACTTTACTTGGTGTTGTGCAGAACTGGATTTTTAGCCCAGCCTCTATTTTTTTTAATACAGAAGTCTGAATTTAGAGCATCTTTGTGTAATACAGTATCTCTATAACTGCATGACATATATGCATATTTTGGGGGGTTATATATATATATATGTTTTCAGACACAGGGAAAGTAACTACTTTGTGAACAGAGCTGATTTTAGAACTATAAAAAATAAAACAAATTTGAAAAAGATATTTGTAGAATTATTTCAATGTAATTTTGGATGAACTGTGAAACACACTGTAAATACAGAGTTGTATGGTCACTTAAAATGGATGCAAACTTATTTTTACCTACCATTCCTTTAAATGGACAAGAATTTTACACTCTCGGTATGCTGAAAACTAATTCCTTGGCTTACGTTTGAAAAAAGCCCTAGAGCAACAGAAAATATATAGGGAATGGGTTTGATTTCTAATTATAATACCAATTTTCTCCACCTGCCCTTCAGCCTGTATATCGAATATTGCCTAATTTGTGTATCATGTCAGAATTATCTTGTGGAAGGATTTGAAGAACAGAGTGCTAATTACTTTACAGATTACATGGAAGTTGTTCTAGATTGAGGAAGTGCCATGGGGAAAAAGGTACTGAGTATTAATGGCATGTGAACTAATTGAAAATATGCAGATAACTACAACAAAATTTCTGTAGGGCCATGAAATTTGAGCTGAATTTTTATATTCAAATACTGTGATATTTGTCACTGCAGTCATGTTACCTGTCACAATAGTTTCTTCCTATGTTCTGTCTGTTTCCTGAAGTCTAGCCAGTTAACATAGAAATAATGTGTCTCAGAGGAATATATCTACTCAAATTTCTCTTTCTTTTCCATATAGGTGGATGTAGCTGTGGTGCATTTCACTCCACTGGTGCAACCAAAGATAGAACAGCCGTTTGAACTCGTAGAAAAAGTGGTTCAAAGTGTTTTTCAGTTTAGAAGAAAATACTGCTTCCGTGGACTTGAGTAAGAATCTCTTATGATAAAAGTCTCAGATACTGTTTTTGAAAATGCATCGGCACTTGTAGATATACATTTGATTTTATTCCTCCCATTTTAAATTTGTCATCATAGTTTATCAGATCTTTCCATTTCTGAATAATTTCTGGAGACATAATGCGAAATGAGTATCTGCTGTAATTATATAGTAATTATTGTGTGTTTTTGTTAGTGTAATTCGAGTTGTTAGAATTACTAGGATAAATTAGTGATAGTTTATGTCTTGGAAAGAAGCAAACAACAAAAACTATGGCATTGTTTGGTTGCATTACGAAATGAAAGTGTCAAAATTCAGAACCAAAGATGGCAGCATGAGTAGGCAGAGCATCACCTGTGGGAAATTTTACTTATTTGGGGTTAATGTCAAAAGGTTAAATTATTTCTGTGCTTGCCCTTTTATAGAGTTCTTAGTGACTCTTTAAAAATCCCTAGGTTTACTGAGGGAATTCACTAGGTTCTCTAAGCAATGTGAGAAACCTGCAGTCTGTTCATAAAGGATCCTGTTAAAGCTCCAGCATGGCCACTTATCTGGCTTGGTATGGGAAAAACCCAGCATTCAACATTGTAGAATGTGGGAGAGAGCTGCTGTTTGTTAGAACTAAAGATGTGCTGTTGCAGGGTGGGCTAGCTGAATGTTGCTGGGCATGGTCTTGGTCCGCATGTAGTCCAGAGTTAGGAAGGATGCCACCTTACAGAACTACAAGCCTTAACTATCACTATTTTAAGGGTGATTATAGAAATTTTGTGGGGTTATTTTTTTTCTTGAAGTAAAAAAATACCATTGATATACTGGAGGCCGACACTGGATCTAAAAGGAGTATTAATTTGCCTGTGTTAAGGTTTGAGGTAGTTAGAAAATGATGTAGTCAATCTCTAGATCAGTTTTGATTTACAGGGTAGTGGTTTGGAGTTTTTATTTTGTTTTTTTTCTCTGGGAAAGAATCATTTCAGTTGACAGTGTAAGCAGAAGGCATGTGCAGTCAGCATATCTACTTTATGTGGAATATATTTGGCAAAGTTAAAAAAAAAAAACAAAAAACCCAACTAATCTCAAATGACTACTAACTGCTCAATGGGTTTTTTTAGGCAAGGAGCAGGAGCCTGAACTTTTGCACATCACATATCCCATAGCAACTTGTGCTTTAGTCCTTGTGTGCAGCTAAGAAATACAATCCTCTTATTCTTCAGCTGACTTGAAAAAAATAGTACATTTTGGTGTGTAATCAGTCTGAGTTCATTATAAGGTATTTGTCTACCTATGAATCACATAATACTGTATAAAACCAAGGTAATAGAATCAGTTGACATTTGTGTGTAAATTCTGGGATCTGAGATGATAAAGCTATTAAATCCACAAAGACATATATTGCTGCTCATGGACATTTATAAGATGGTTCTGTATATAAAAAGGTGATTAAACATTTTTGGCTTCAGGTACCTCTTTTAACTATCAAATCAAAGAGAGTAAGTTAAGGAGGGATATCAAAATAAGGATTGGTCCATTTTAACCTTGTTGCCCTAGATGCTGAAGTAATGGAGACATTTTTGACCAAGGCCTGGAGTAGCCCATACTTGAAACCAGATTATTGCTGAAGTCCCATCTTTCTCTTGTCATTTTAAACCCTTTCTTAACTTTGTATTCCATCTGCTCACCAAGAGCCACCTATCGCTTACTCATACAAAACATTTTGAGTAGCTTATCCAGCCAACCTGTGGAACACAGCTAGGGCTGTGGGGGTGTTAATGTATTAGGTGCATAGCATTTTTAGGTCTTAAGTATGTGTGACAGAGGCAGATCGTTTGAAAATTGAGATATACTCATCAACCATGTGCAAATTTTCTGCCTTCCCGACCCATTGTAGACTGAAAACTACTGCTATTAAGAGCCAGTACTTTCAGTAGTTTGCATTTTGTAGTATGCTTTTTTATGAGAGATTAAAATTACTCAAACTATAATCCTATTCGTTGAAATTTAGGGAAGTTGTGAGAGAGAGGTACTAATGCATCTGGCAACAAAGTAGATGATTAACTGATACGACTTTGTGCACAGTGACAGCTGAGAACAAAATCTAGGACTCCTAGCACATACTCCAAGTTCTAAATATTGAAAAGTGAATGATAATTAAATACTCCTTTCCTCCTCCTTGGCTTTTTCTTTTTCTGGCATTAGAATTATAGTATTAATTACAAGTGATAATAATATTTTTCCCACTGGAATGAAACACTTACCATGAAAGTCATATGGTTTGGATCTGATCTGTTTTCCACAGTTTAATCTGTTGCTGCTCTCTAAATACAAGGTGAATTCCAGCTCTGTATCTGCACCCAAAGCTCCCTGTAAACACATTCATGTTTGTTCCTATTTGTTAACATTAATGTACAATGTATGTATATGCTTTTCTATGTTGTCATAATTTGCAGAAAAAGGGCCCTTACATGTTTCCGTTTACTTAGATAATGAGCTGTATTGAGTGCTAAAGCTAAAATAATGGCATACTTAATATAGGTTTACTATTAAGTACATTCTTAAAAGGATTCTGTTACTCTTAAGGGCAACTGAATTGTCTGTCTGAACTCTGAATTTTATTGTCTTCTCCCCACATCTTTTAGGATCTTGTTTCCTGAAAGTGGACGTTTGAAAAGAACAGAGCAGCTGATGATGACAGCAAATGTTGATCCAACTCTGCGTCCTTTTCAGCTCTCCATGTCACAATTTAGAAATCTGTGCAATACATACAGGAAAATGTGTGATGAAGACCCTAGCCTTTTTGTGTACAATTATAGAGAAGAACTAAAGAAAAAGAAGACAAGAAAATTACTTAAAAGTACTGAAGAGACTGCGGAGGAAAATGAGCTGTAACAGCTGTAATTGCAGCAGACTGATTTTTTTATTAATTTTAACTCCTTAATCTAAAGGTGTTGATTCACTAAAAGGAGGCTTATATATTCCTACATCTCTGCAGGGTTGGAAGAATTACTTTTGAGAAAATGGTGGAGAGAAAGCTCTTTCCCATTTTATTTATTCGTTCCATTCAGCTGCAGACAAAAGTGAAAAGACAGTCCAGTTACAAGGTGCCTACAGGTTTTTTTTACTTAAGGGGAATGGCTAGAACACATACCAAGAACAAGGTATGTTGTAAGACATGTACTTAAGTTAGGATACTTCTGAAATAACGGAGTTCTGTATGAACGAAAGTGCATTATTAAAATGTAAGAAAAAATACTTTTCATACTTCAGCAGATAAACAGTATTTGGTGTTTTGTGCTCTTTTTATCATGGAACAGCCTACTGTGCATGGTAACAGACAAACAAAAGCCAAAAATCCTGTATAAATATACTCAAGTGATGGGCTTACATGAGGGTAAAGTGCACGGATTGTCTCAGGGTCTGGTAATACTCTCCTCATTTATGCAAAAGCAAAGAATTTAAGATTTAAAGCTCCAACTAGGGAAAAGCAGCAGGATAAAAAGTAGAGAACATGGCTAAGTACAATACTTATGTCTTTTACTGTACAGGCTGGTATAGAAAATAAAAAATACAGTCAAATAAAAGATTACAGGCCAAGCTTTGTTTTTGTATTTACACATATGTATAAAGTATAAACAGCATCTTGAAACTTACAAAAATGAAATTCTTGCACTATTGTGCACTAAAACACATTAAAATAACTTAATTCTGCTTTAAATAAAGCAAACATGAAAACCAAAGAACTAAAATGCCCAAGGTATTGAAAAATTCATTTTGCAATGCTGCTTCCCATTTTAAATCCTTTTGCCACTCGCTAGCGCCTTTTCCACATTACTTACTTAATCTACTAATGAGGCCATCCTTCCCCTCCCCTGGAATACTACATCATCTTAATAACTGCTTGTAAGGGATGAACTAATTTACAGACCTTGGCTAACTTAATCTATTTTTGAACCACAATAAATTAAAATAACTTAAGAATCCTTTACAGCTGTTTTTGTGGAAAAATGTCTTAGTGCACAAAATCAGAGAGAAGTTTTCCTGCAGCTTCCATGAATTTACTAGTTTTAAAGCAAAATAAGTTTGTTGAATTTTATGCGGACTTCAAATGAATATTTTAAATATAGTGCTTAGAAAGCTAGGATTTCCCATGCCTCTCTGCAGCTTCATAAAAACAGTCCTCGTTAACTACAGATGTTAAACTCTGGACACTAAATTCTCTCTCTAAAATAGAGTTCAGATCCAGATTTGCAGCATCAGAGTGACTGTCGAGGGACTGGTGGCGTTCTTGCATTGCCATTAAAGTTCCCCTGTTGCGCTTTGTGCTGTTTACTTTTCTCTTCACTGGGCAGAAATGGGCACGCACGAGCTTTGGATGCTCAAGCGTGTCTCCTGTCTCAAAGCCATCTCCTTCCTCATTTTCAGCAGCCTGATCCCGTTCAGAGTCAGTACTTGGCTCCTCTGAAATTTTCAGCCGTTGAAATTGTATTTCAATGTCTTTTGTAGGGCTGCCCTTCTTTAGGTTTCGATAGTCATCGTCATCATCATCATCACTGAGAATATCAGATTCTTTGACAAGAACATTAGAAAAGTCAGATTCACAACTCTGTACATGTTTATCGAGAGATGAATTTTTGGGCTCCTGTATGCTCTCAGTGGTGTGGCAGCTGCTGCTCTGAGTACTGCTGCTCAGGCTGCACTCATCAGAGTCCTGGAATGTGCCCTTCCCTGGATCACCGTTCCACTCACTACTGGATGAATTCTTCAGTACCTTCAAGGACCTTGTGGAAGCTGTGCAGAAGAAAAAGACAGGTTTATTTTTGCAGCAGAATATCAGCTGGTTATACTGTTTGTCTCAATCAATCACCCACTTACTACAATTACAGTGTACACAGTCTCATTTGACAATCATCCCAGATCAGATGTGGCAGCATTCTTTGCTACTTTGTCAGTTTAAGAAACAAGTTACTTTGCCCATATCATACAGTGTGATCCCATAGAGTTTTCATTCCACCTACCCCAGGCCTCTATGCTTGCCTTCATGTGTACTAGATACAAAATCCTCCAAAAATTGTAGTAATGTTTTATACACTTATGCAGGAAAGCAAGATTGATTCAGGCACCTCAAGCACTGGAGGGCCAGGTTGGAGGTTGAGCTGTCCTGGTTCCTGTGATGTTAAGGGGATTTTATAGACAACTGGTAAGACAGAAAACTTGAAATATTAACAGTTACTCATTTAACTAAAATGTTTAAAGCCTGTACTTAATTAGGGTATCTGCTGGGATGCCAGTTTAGTGCACTGAAAGAAGCAGGACTCCTGCCTTTTGCGAGTTGTTTTAGCTCTGAATGTTATTAGGGCTGAGTTACAAAAGGGAACCCAAAGGAGAGAACAGTAACACTGCATGCCAAAGGGAGTCTGTTTCTTCCCGGCACAATTAATTTGGGCCTTATTAAGTCTTCCCCTAAGACAGCTAATGACATAGCACAGCGTGGGGGGATGGAAAGCCTGCTTATCTCCTCTAGCCTTTGCCATGCACTGAGTGATGGTGAAGGTGGTCTCCACCTTCTGCCAGTGCTGGAGAACAGATTCCATTTTTCACTATGAGAACACTTTTCTTACCCAGTTTGGCTGTTGCAGGTACACGGTTCTTGAGTGGAATAAGGCGATCTTTACTTGTTTTCTCCAGTGGTAGCTCACATTTTATGTGGCGTCTGAAATTCTCCCGCAAAATAGAACGGATCACCTTCACAATGTTAGTCTTGTTCTCACAGTCACTGCAAGTGTAAGGAAACAGATAACTTACTTAATTTTCCCATCTGAAGAAGACACTTGCGACAAAGTTTGCTTGCCTTCTTTCTGCTGACATGCTTTAGTGCAGTGGGTTTTTTCAGTAGCTCGCTTTAGGAGTGGTTTTGCAGCTAACATCTTTATGTCTTACTAGGCATTTCACGCACTTCAAGATGTTAGTTACTTCCCCTTAGACAAATAGCTCAAAAGGTAACTTTATAGCAAGGGATCACCCCTTAAGTGGCCTTTGTCAGAAAGTAATTTCTGCTAAGTAACTGAGAATCTGATAAAAGCAGTTACTTTGCCCATTTCATGCTGGAACTTATGATCATGCGTCTGTGCAGATTTCTGACACTGGATCATTGTGCCAAATTCCCTCCAATTTCAAACTATTACACTTTTTGCCATTAAACGCTGGCATAATGCCTGGCTTCAAAGAGAGATGCACTGGAAGTACTGATGCAAGAGTCACAGCAGGGGAAAATATATATAATTTTTTTTACTTCCATTAATGTGATTCATCGAATACAACCTTCATGTAAAACTTACCTGCTGCACAACTGAAAAATTGTTTCTGGCCTGCCTTCCAGTTCTGACTTGGTGTGAATCAGTTCCCAGATACAGCTGTTCTCTGTTCCTGCACATGGAAGAAAACATTATTTCTGTATATACTTCACAAACCTTTGTCATTAGAAAGATGAGTGTAGAGCTCCTTCACTCCTGAAGGTGGTGTTAACATAGCCATGGGTGGATCCACAGAAGATCTCACCCAAGATGGAACCCAAAGTTCCATGATGGATGACTTTCCAGATGGAAAGTCTCCTGAACTCTCCTGTTGCAGCAGCCTAGTGCTCCCTTTAAAAGGTGCTCTCTTGGAGTTGCTTTCCCCATTCTTACGGCTTCTTGCTGCTTTCCAGCCTTAAACACCTGCTCCAAGGTGCGCAAAGCACTGAATTTTCTTCTAAATACCTAGTGTCACCTTTTACAGAAGATACAGAACTGGATAGTATCATAAAGATCAACTCAAAGGGAGAATAAAAGCGCAGCCCTCTACTACCCCAAATTACAGTCATCTTTCCCACATTTGGAAAAACAGAAGGCTTAGCCCACACACAGTGTAAGGGCATCACCAGGACATCAACCCTGGTAAATCACCTTCTGTTCATGGTTATCTTTTCATTGTGAATTTCCATTCTGTCATTCCTTTACATCATGTTGCATCTTCCTGAACTTGTGGAAGAACCCAACATACAAAGTGAAGAAAGTCTGTTAATGTATCGAGCTCCCCTGCATGCAAGACACAACAGCAGATGGTATTTTCTCTGCACCTGCCTGTTTCCAGAGGCTCCAGAAAGACATGTGGAAGAAGCAGTATTACAAAATCCCAGAAAAGCATTCAATCCTAAAGTATTCAGACCAAGGGGATTACCTGCTGTGTTCCCCAGTCGAACTTGAAGAGCAGATAAAGGAATCAGCCATCGAAATTTAAATGAATCCAAGTCACCATAATTATGTACAGCACGAACATTAGTAGGCTGCAAAAAGAAAAACAACCAAGGATATTTCCAAGAAGTAAAAAAAAAAGTTGTTTTTTTTAATTACTCTTGAAGACCTGCCTCTGAAGAGAAGCTAAATTCATTAGACCTTGGTACCCTAATATGTACTTGCAAATGTAGCTGAAATGGTGACAGACACAACATTTGGAATTTGTAATTGCTTCAACTTTTAAAAGCACTTGTTTTTAATAGATAAAAATAATACTTTGCATATAAGCACTACTAGTGAACAAGCCTTCCATGAAGGAACCCACAGACTGCTGATTAGCAGAATACATTAATCATGTAGCTGCTTCTGCTACTTTTAGAGCCCCTCCGTCTGTTATGATAAGCATGGTGCAGTACTTCACCGCTGGTACTCAGAATATGCAACCTGCTACTTCAGCATCCCAGTTTTTTAAATGGGGGAGAGAGGAGGTTATGTTTATAATGCCCTTTTTCCTTCCCGTCCAGGGTGATCGAGTGTCTATAAACAGAGCTTTTTAGCCTATGCACTATGTTAAAGAGGCCATTATAAATGCCATCTGAATGAATTAATGATTCATACATGGCAATGTTTCATATTCCACCTGACAAAACTAAAATGGGGCTCATGCAGAGAAGATGCTGCTGCTTACTAAGTAACAAAAAATATTTATGGGTACACAGATACTGACACACTTGTTCTGGCTGTGACAGGTAAAATCCCAGCCTAGTAAGGGAAGGTGGTGTCACCACAGTCACTCCCCCTTCAACACTGGTGTTCTCCATCGCACACTTCAGTAGGATCCCGTGCTTAAACACCCACCACCACCATTGATACTTGACTTACCATTTTCTTTTTTAGTTTGTAGTTCTCCTTATACACCAGTATTACAGCCCTCTTAAAAACTAAAAAAGAAATCAGAAAAGGAAAATTCAATTACAGGTGTAATATTCAGTGAAAATATTGTCTTGGAGAAGCTGTTTATTGTAGTCATGGGAATGTGGAGAATGAGATAAGCAAATGGATGTAAAAGCACCTGCCCTGCATTAAGTGACAGCTAAGTTTTCATCCTACACTTGTTCATGCAATGGCAATATCGTTTCCTCAGATTTTATTCCAAACATTTAGGATTAAGCCATTCTGCACATTTATTCTGAAATTAGCAGCAACTTGTCTCCTGTAACTCTTCACGTAAACAAATGTAGGTTAGATGTAAAGGTTCAGATTTCCTTTTAGTAATCAGAAGAGCAAGAGAATGCCCTGTAAAAGGACACTAAGTCTGTTCTTCCTGCAGTTCAGCATTTGTTGGAAACTCAAACATCTCAATTCCTACTTTTCTATCTGCAGGAATTCTCTGGCTTCCAAATCTGACTGGAGTGGCTCACAAATGTTACCTAATCTTTCAGCTTCCAGGGAGGCAGGGACATGTTCTCTCTCAACTGTAAGGAGGAACAGGAACATGGGGGCATTGAAGCTGCAGGGAGCTAGGGGATGGCTCTACAGAGCAGTACCAGAGTCCAGATTGAACTTTAGGGCAGTATAGCTCTGCTTATGCATCCATGTTTCCTTCCAGTGGAAGAGGAGAGAGGCATGATGATATGCAGTTGTCATCCCTATATGAAGCCTGGATGCAACCATAGCAAGCACAGCATTAACCCTAGAGCTTGTCAGTTTCCTTCAGTTCCATATTAGGCACATCGTCTAAACTACCCACATAAGGTTTAAAGTGAGAATAAAATTCGGTTTCCCAAGTGGTAGATGATCAGTCTAAGCTAAGCATCAGGCCAGAGTCCTTTCTTTCATACATGTCTTTCTGGGAAGTGTCTAGCATACACAGGTCATCAAGAAGCTCATCCAAGGAATCTGGCATGTAGTTACTGTTTGTTCCGTTAGAAGTAACCTATCTCCAACCCGTCATGCTTCTGAGGGAAGAATTGCATGACAGCCCTGAGAAAGAAAAACTTGAGTCTTGTCAACCTGGAGGTTTTCTGTCATTGTTTATCCAGTGACATTTTGGACAAGTGCCTAAGATGTTTCACTGGAAGATTTAATTACTTAGGCAATTATTAAATGACTAATAGTATATATACTATTAAATAAAACTCTTGTTTGCATGCTCTCATTTCCACATCCATTTTTCAGGTTAAAATAATCTGAATGGGGATTTTGATGCAGTAATTGTAAATCAGAAGTTACACACGAGTAGAATAAACCATGATTTTTCTACCAGCCTCCTTCCTAAGCTTGGTTTAGCAGATTGCTCTAATGACAATATTGCCTCTTAAAAATCACTGTTTTCCACACTTTACGTATAGGCAGGAGAGCAGCTGAGGCTGGCTCACAGAGCAACCAGCAACACCAAACAAGTGAATGGAAACTTTTCTCATATAAGGAAATACAACTATGTACTTTTTCAGATGTAAGTCTGCCTTAGATATCACATGGCTACAGGGAAAAGAGCTGGTGGCTTTCACCTTGTTAGAATATTTAATGTGGTAATCTTTAGATTTGAAAGAGCAGAGAGTCATTAAAAAAGACACTTACCAAACACTGTAAGTTCAAGATCTTTTCTTGCTTTGCCCAGTGATGGGAAAGGATTCAGCCAGGAAACTGTGGAGTGCATCAGAAGTTCTCCCATTGAAAGCTCTGTCACCTATATTAAATTAAAACAGTAGATAATTAATGAGTACATATCAATAACTTTAAGGATCTATGTTTGTACAGAGAGAAAGGCAGGGAGATCTGTACTACAGAAGGATAAGTGTAAGTAATTCCCTTTTCCAAATAAGTAACAGCTGTAAAAAGTAATAGTCCCTAAGTTATGGAACCTGAATAGAAGTTCTTACTATTAATAACTTAGAAGAATATTAAGTACATCAGATGATCTGTCACTTACATATAGAGAGTTCTGAACTCACTGATTTATTAGCTGTAAGTATCTTTAATTTCTATAGAGTAATTAGTATTAATGACATTGCCAATGGCAGAATTAATGGAGGTCTTGTACTCTGGTGCTGCTTTCTTCTGTGGGACAACATGACACTGTGAAGAATCTCCCAGGCTGTCAAGTTTTGTTTCTCCATAAATTATGAAATATCAAGCAGCCAATGGGAGCAATTTGGTGCTTTTACTAGGAGGAAATAAAACAACTGACCCAGCATCTCTCATATCTTCACCTTCATGAATTTCATCTGCTTAGAACTGTTTGATATAAATGGCTAAGTTGAGACCTTGCTGCCCCAGTTCTGGGAGATGCGTGCACACAGTCTGTTTAACTAATGGTTTTTGCTCTGACAAATACCCATGGCTGCCTCAGCACTACAAGTGTAGAGAATGAGAATAACAGACCTCAGTGTGAAATCCCTTGAATTGCCATCTTCATTTATACGGGTGAAAAAAAAAATCTTAAGAATTCTATAGCATAAAACCTGAATGCCTTGGGGCATGGATAATCTCTGCAACATTTGAGAAGATTTTTCCTACTGAGAGCTATATCTACTCCTGCTTGCAATTCTTGTCAGTCCAGAAGGCGTCTCTGGCAGCTGTCTGAAAATTTTACCGTAACCTACTGACAAAAAGAAACTTGACAGGCAGATATGAAATAGAAATTAAAATATTAAAGAAAATGGAGAAAGCCCAGCACAAATAAGTTGACAAAATCAACTTCAGGGAGAGATAAAGACCCAATGGCAAGGGGGATGAATAATAAGTGCTGCTCCTTCTCTTACCTCCTTCTCTGTTCCACTTTGATCTGCAACCAGCTGGTCAAATACAGTGCCGTAATCTTCGTATATCTTCTGCATCTCATTGATGTGACTTGCTACTTTTTCCATTGCTTTCAGTGCTTCTACAAGGTTTAAAAATTTCATAGACAGCTATGTAATTCAATTGTATTTTCTAAACTTGACACTTTTTATTGAATTCCACTTGAGGCAGGCAAAATGACCCAGTGTCTCCAAGGTTTGGTGGACAGTATTTTCTCATACAACAGTGGAAGAAACCCTTCCTGACTGGGGAAGTGAAAAATGCTCACGTGGTGTCATAAGTGCCTGAAAAGATTTTAGTAGTATTCCAGTGATAAGCCTCAGATGTTTACAGCAAATACTTATAGCAACATGATAGTAACCACACTTAAGTTTTGCTTCTTGTATATATAGGGCCATTTGGCTCACCACAGAATGGACAAAGAAATACAGTGCTAGATTGTACAAGTTCCTTATAGACTGTATGTATAAAACAAACACTGGTGGCCAGGTTTTATTTAATTTTTGTTTCTGGAGCAGGAATGATGCTAGAATTCATTAGACTTCTGTGTTAATTTAGAAAGGAGTTGCACAAGATTTCTCTAGTCCTGCCAGCTCTTAATTGACCTGCAAGTAAGTTGCCCCCAGCTTGGTTGTAAGGGCAAGGGAACAGTATTAGAAACTCCCTTTAAAGTAACAGCCTTGTGACTTTTTGCTGACAATGTATTTTGCCTGAATGCATTTTGTTAAAATGACAATCAACCATAAAATAGATTTCTAGACTTTCATGTACCAGGTACTGACAGACCTGAACTGGAATTTGCCAGGGTCAAGTCCCAGGCATCTGAGCCTAGAAAAGCAATCAATCCTAATATACGTTAGACAAAGAGGTCATTCTACACGGGAAGACTGCAAAGCTTTGACACAGATCTCCTCTATGCACGCAAGAGTCACAGTCAAACTTCAAACAACTAAAATTTCCTTCTGTGGCACTCTTCAACTTTGAGTTCAAGAACAAAGTAATAGCCACAAGATGGAGCTTTGCTCAGGGTTTCCAAGTGGGAAAAAAAGCAACACTGACCTGACATGCTCCTGTGCAGGAAGTAAGGAGAAAGACCCCAGTCCTATTTGCCTTGGCAAACCCTGGGCATATCTGCTTCTCAAAGGGACTTGGACATACCAAGCAGGACTTTTTGCTATAAGCATGAAAAAGTTACTTCTTATTTTTAAGGAGAGAGAGGGAATTTCCTCTAGGTTTGGACAAGTCTCTGCTATCTACCAAAATGGCTACCTGCATCTTTAGAAAGGGCTGGAAAGAAAACTTTAACTCATATTCATTCCTGTAGAAGAAAAGAGGAAGTTACCTGTCAAATGATAGTGCTCCTCACTCTCGTTGTCTGTCAGAGACACCAGCTCTTTTAAAAGCAGAGGATATTTCAGCACTCTCTGAACAGGCTTTATGAGGTATGACTCCAGTGTAGAAGAGTGTTGCTTTGTGGGATTTCGGGCATCCAGAAAGGCCTTAAAGGCACTATCTGTTTTAGCTAGAAGTAAATAAAAAAGTTGATAAGTTGAACATGGAAGTCAGAATCACAGAACACCAGGTTGGATGGAACCTCAAGGATCATCTTGTCCAGCCTTTCTTGGCAAAAGCACAGTGGAAGCTACAATCATTTGAAAACACAGAATTGCAACTTGTAACCAGCACCAAAAGCCTCACGATTTTTAATAGATGGTTTACAAAGTAGTTTACACTATTCATTTCATAATCATTTCCTGCATTAAATAACATATATAAGGGTTAAGACAGCTATTACATCAAGGTAAGATTATTCTTCAATGTAATTTTTCCACCACACTGCAGTGGATGGCAGAGGAAGTAACTTATTCTTGCTTTTCTTATTCTTTTAGGAGCATGAGGTGGATCTGCAAGCAGGACAAATTTGTGAAAGATGTTTCTGTAGCTATTCAAGCTACTGCCTGGATGTTACAAAGAGGATCTTACCCCTTCAGTTCTGCAGAACCGCAGATCTTAGCTATTTCAATTGAAAGACATCTATTAATCCTTATTTTGTACCAATATTGTCTACAAGACAATAAGATGTTACAGTAGTTCTCAGCAGTTTAAATTCATGCAAACTAGTTACAATAATGAAGAAAGTAAATTACCTCTCTCAAGAACTTTCTGAACTTTGATGTGGTTTGCACAGAAGCCGCTGTACAGTTTAAAGTGGTCAGCATAATACAGAAAGGAGCCCCCGAGGGAAAAGAGCAATTTCTGAAAACACAATCAAAATATTAATTCATTACTAGGATTCTAAATAAATATTCAGGCACATAGCGCACAGGCTCAGTGGTGTATCTGCTCTATGTATATCTTATATTTTTATATGTATATCTATTTTACATGAACACAGTACTGGTTAGTAATTCCATGACGTTTCTGTATTTCTCTGAGTGTAGAGTTCAGCCTATTTAGTCAAAGCCTGCAATTTTCTCCTTTCTGCCCAAACAGGTAACACCACTACAGGTACTTTGTCTTACTGTATCCTTCAGGCAGCATGGGAACAAAAATTAACAGACACATAACAAGATATATTGTGCTGGCAAAAAGCATGAGCAATATGAAGCAAGGCATAAAAGTGCCAAAGCCAGAGGGGACAGTGTAAGACAAACATAGAGGAATGCTTTCCAACTGTTTTCCTTCTTTCATGAGGTGGTAATCACAGGGCATCTCTGATGTTCCTGGATGAAGGAGAGGTTGGGAAGATGTAGGAGGGACTCAATCACAAGGGAGATGTTTTTAGAAAACTGCTTCACAAAGCAAAGATAAGAAAGAAAAGTAGTGAGGGAGGAGGAGGGAGAGAAGGAGGGCAGCCCTCTCCCTCTTTCAATCAATGTTTGCTCCACGAAAGGCAGCAAGTGTCTGAGAGACATGCCAACAGTCTCACCCAGTCCTGAGCTGCACATGAGGAACTCATGCAGCATTTAACAGTAAAAGCTCCCAGACACTAGTGGGTGACCTGGGCACAGCTGGGAGGCACACCTGGCAAGGCAGAATTCAGCACAGCAACACAACCTTTCTACAAAGGAGTTCTGCATCATAAGCATTGCTAGTTTATAACATACTCAAAGTCTACTCTGCATCTTCCACATTTCCTCTTCTGCCATGGCAAAGAGGAAGATAAAACCATGACAAAAGGCACTTTCACAGCTGAATAGATGTCTGTAATCCTAAGTAAGGCTTTAAACATAAAAGCAACCATATGAAACTTAGAGTTCTTAAAGCCAAATTTCACAAACATTTGTAGGCATACTACAGAGTATTAAATGACAAAATGTTTACCCGGAACTGGGATGGTGTTTCCAGTGTATTAAAATCTGAGGATGAAGATAATCCTTCTTCAAGGGTCTCCAAAAACACCTTCTGGAAATTCAGCATTTCTGGCAGACTGCCAAACAAGGACTCCATCTGTGAAAAACATCAGGCTATGAGTGACAGCATTTCATGCACCTAACACTGGTCTTGAGAAACACAGTCCCACAAGGAGATGTGCACACAAAGAGGTTGTAAAGGCCAGTAACATCTTTGTTAATGCTTTTAAAACTTTTTTTTTTATTAAAAAGTCCTTACAAAAAGCAAGGATTTCTCAGCAGTTAAGTCAGAACAATTACCCTTCAAAGTGACTGAAGCACCAGACAGAAAGGCACTGACTGATGTAGTTCCTATTGTAATTTTTGTTGTTTGCTTTTTCTGTCATGCTCTTGGCAACAAAAAACTCAAGCAGCAAACTCTTAACCCATAAATGAATGAAAAGCACATCTTTCAGTTTTTCCCTCACCTCATCCTGGGTAAGGAAAGTTTCATTCTGAAGAGGCTCCAAGTATAGCTCAAAGAGGCAGCTCAAGTCCTGCAAAAGAGAGAACTTGTTCACTTTAATGCAACCATTTGAAATTGTTCTTTATGTGACAGCTGTGGGATAGGGGTAATTTTTGGGAGCAAACTAGAGATGCTCCTTTTCTATAATAAACAATACCTGCGTGTCATTAGCCCTAAAGTGATTACTAAATTGGACACAAATTGATTTGAGTAATGTTTTTGTGTCATCCTTCAGGCTTTACAGCTTGATTAAAATTAATTATATTCAGAATAGCATGAGGAGAAATGCTACAGATGATACCTTTCTAAAGAGTCTATGTATATGGACAGCACCAAATGTCTTAAGCATGTATGTTAGATAAATCACATAGATAGCCACTCATTTAAATTTCAGCAGTACTATTCAGAAGGACACCTAACATTTTAAAATCCTATTAGTTATTACTCAGTTATGTTTTCAGGGAGAATATGAGCAAGGGCTTTTTCAGTCACTTCTTCAAAGAATTGGTGCCACTTCTGAAGACTTACTATCCCATACCAAAGCATAGCAGCAAGGCTGAGACCCAACAAAGCACTCTCTGGCGGTGAGAAGGGAAACAACAGAAATTCTCATGGAGGAGTAAGAGCGTCTCCCTGAGAATGCCATAATGAGTATGTGCAACGAGCATGTGCCAGGATTTTGCCTGGTGCAAAATTTCCCATATGTCAGTGACCTCCAGGGTCATGTCTTTCTTCAAGCAACTAACCTATAATAAACACCAGCTGGACATATGTGGAGGTTCCTGTTCTGTAATGCTTCCTCAAGCTTTTCAGCATATGGCTGCATTAGTGCACTGGTGGAGGTACTCACAATAAAAGCCTGGAAGTGTTATCTCTTTTTTCCAGATACATTATTGCAGTAAGTACTGTTATCTGTAAGCATGTGCTTTGACTTCCAGTAAAGTAGATGATTCCTCCTTTCTGAAGGTCAGTGAATTCAACGTTTTCGGGGTTTGGCATCCAGTCACATGAATTTGGGGTGTAAGAGACATATATCTAACAAATCATGGACTTACCAGGGGAGAAATACCATATGTGTGATGCTACAACCAACTGGAGTCGTGCCTTTTAGTTGTGTTGATTAAAAAATAATTATGCATAATTTTCCACAATTAAACTTTTTTTTTCCATTCTGTAGGAGAATATTCTGTTCTTCTACCAGATTTATTTTCATCCTGAAAATTAGGGAAACATCCCCTGGAAAACCCCTATGTTAACATATTGCAGGTATTGACTCCCCACAAATTGCCACTCTCCAATATCAATACAAATTGACTAGATCTAAAGGTACTAGATCAAATCCTACAACCTCTATTATAGGAACAAGGCTGTTAAAAACAACAGGATAAACAGACTTTATAGATTATGACACTTGTAGAGGGTAAGCACGAATATGTTAAGACTATCTGTAAATAAATCATGGTCAGCCTCAAAAACAAGGCTGCAGGTAGCCAGATTTTATTCTACTTTTTTACCTTAACATAAGATTTCTCAGTGTCCATAAGTTCTTGGATGACTTTCCTCAACCTATCTGCATCAGAAAGGTGGCGAGCCAGTGGCCGTGGTGGTGGGTCCTGGTTGTCCTTCTGTACTTCCATACTGCTTGTTTGGACTTCTTGGAAGTTTCGGCACAATGTACTGATCTGTTCTGCGCTCTGTTAAATGAGAGGAAAGGGACAAGCGCCAATGTTTTAGACTACAAGCTGTACTATAATTATTATTAAATTCCTCAAATTTTGCTCATGTTCCAAATTCAGAGGCCAGAGCATGTCATTGATTTTTGTCAAGTATGTATCCCGACAGCTCTAAACAGCTTGAATATACAGCAGACCCAGATCATACTAGTAAAATGAAATGAAAATTTCTAGTGATTTTCCAGCACAGATTGTTTCGTCTTCAGACACAAGCTTATGGGATGCAAAAGACGAGAGAGCACTATGGTATATCATATACTTTGCTTCTTATGACGTTAGCATCACACTGTTTTCCATCTCTCTTATTTTGCAACACTGACTTTATAAAATAGAAAGAATTGATAAAGATCTTTTAAGCATCCAGAATAACTTTTATTTGTCACCAGCTGCCTATATTGTGAGGTATTTTTTTCAGACAATGAGACATGGAGCTGAAGGTTCAGATTACAATGTCCTGGATTGTCAAAAGATGTTTAGATGCTTTCTCTTCAAGCAGACAAATACATATCAACATTTTTTGCCTTCAAGAATGGCAAATGGAAACAAAAACCTTTGAGATTATTTGGAAGAATGGTAAAAAAAAAAAAAACCCTAAAACCCCAAACAAACAAAACCAAAACAAAAACCAAGCAAACAAACAGACCCAAAACCAAAAAAAAACCCAAAACACCAGGAAATTTTCAAGCAAGGTAGGAATTTGAGATGGAACAGCAGTTAATCTGATAAGGAAAAGATGGAAGAGAAAGAGATTTTTCTGACATTAAGAAATAGTTGTGTAGCTCCCTCTTGCATGACCACCACCACTAATACCAAGAGCTACTTTTGCAGGCAATAATAGTTAATGCTTAATTTGAAAATTATTCCACTGTACTCCTTCTTACATGATGTTCTCCTGAAAGCTAGAGTATTCCTGCCATTACTCAGTTGCTACCATAACAGCTGTTGGTATCCATCTCTTTGTACTACATGAAACAATTCTTCAGTACTATCTTCCATAAGGCTGTGTCATCTAATATCTTCTTGAGCAAATGCAAGCAAACAAGGACTACATGAATGCTGCCTTATTTCAAGTGGAAGTCTTGTTTCAGTTAAGAAATTGGGACGAGTGCATTTCATAGTGCACGTCTTAATCTGCACTAATTTATTCCCCATGCTCTTTCAAGTGCTTCTTTGGGGGTCTTCTGATTCACCACTGGCTGTCTGTATAGCTAGATTCACCAACATACTAGGCCATCAAATAAGCAAACATAAAAGTTATCCTAAAACTGAACTGAGCTATACAAAGCCTTCTGTAAGGTGGAGGCTAAATGCACTAACAATATTAAATCACAAACATTCATGTGACAAAAAATGAGTACATCACTCACACACATATGATGGGAATATATGCTAAAGTATCAAATATTTGCCATGTAATCTATATCATTCTGTAGTTTCCAGACCCCAGTTTTTAACAATGCCATGACTCTAAAAAAATTTACTTTTCTCGTTAATATGCGCCACTGAAATTTTGATACATTTTGTATTTACAACATTTATTAGGACCCAACAAAACACAGTGTAAACTGAATGTTTGTTGGAATTACAGCTGCACATTGATGGAATATATTTAGAAATCACAGCCACACTCTGACACTAAAATTAATTAGTGCTTTACAGATAAATCACATCTTAATTTAGGATATGTGTGTGTATTTTAAAGCTACTTTAAAACCGCTGAATGCCAATGTACTTGAGCTTTGTTTTCTTTGTTTCTGATGTCAGAAAGATTTGTATCTGTATCAGAATTACTCAGATCTTTTGCTCTCTACAGCTCAAGATGTGCGTGGGCAGCTACTGGATACCTGGTCAAGGACACTAAATGATAGGAGACAGCCTATTGAAAGTGAGTCATAAACATCATCATGAGGCGCAATTCTATAAGGAAGACTTAGAAGTCCTCTATTCTTCCCCAACTACCTTTGCACATAGGGCAGACAGACACTGGAGAACATGTTTTGTTCTCTATCCCCTTCCATTTTGGGGCCAGAGCTGCATCTGCCATCAAGAAGCACTGGATAAGAAAGCACATGGAAATAGATGATAGCCTTCAACATAAATACTATTTGAGCATAAGAAATTTCATAATAACACATAAGTGGAGATTAATATAAGCTATTCTTGTTTACATTTCTTCCCAAAACATCCTGACCACCCAGGCTGGGATCTCTACTTTTTTCCACACTGCTCTGGATGCTACTCTCTGCCTCCCACACTAAAGAATGTCCTGCACTCTTATTTTTGCTGTTTAAAACACATCTTTTTTTAGAAAGGTTCTAGTAACAGCCCCTGTGAATGCCTCCTTTATAACTTTTATGTATAGGCAGAAGAGGCTCAGCCTCTGCCCTGTTACTGATTGTAGCTGCGATTTCAAAGCTACCAAAGCTACTTGCACATTCTGGATGTCAAAGCATAGTTCAGCAGTCCAGTGTCCTTAAGCCAAGAAGTCTCAAGAGGAGTCCCAAGCTGATACTACAGACACCCACCGTAATCTTGAATTAACCCTGAATTTGCTCTGACAATGACGCTGCATTAGCTAACACAGGCAGATGTGACTCTCTCGCACATCTAGTAAACTCCTGAAGAATATAGCTTCTTCTTTTATTTGCAACAAGACTGTCTCTACTTAGTAAATGGCAAAAAGAAATTATTTATTACAACCTTTATAGTGTGCAACTTATCATAATGAAATCATTTAAATTGACAAAAAAGAAAAGTGCAGATGACTGACTATGAGCAAGGCTGCAAATTAACTGGGTGCAGAGAAAAAGCTGAGGAGAGCATACAGTGGAAGCTACAAACTTTCTCCAAAATCCATCACTTGAGCTTACATATGCCACTGTCAGCAAGATGCACAGGAGACTGCAAGCACCTTCAGCTTACCTTTGGCACTGAACAGCAAACAGATAAGGTTGAAAATGCAAAAATTTAAACCAATAGTGATAGGGTTAGGAAAGACAACTGGAGCTTATGCAGGGTTTATAGAAAGAAAGCATTCTAGAGAGGATGAAGTTAAGCAGCACTGTACAGTTTTATTGGCCATTTTCACAGATTTCCCATGAAGCTGTATAAATCCTTCTACAGACCTAGCACTCAGGCGAAGCAGCTTCCTGCCTCTCTCCTGGCCTCTAAGAGAACAGAAAGATGTGTGGAAACAGCCTTGAGAATGGAGTTTTTTTCATCCCTGGATGTTTGGATTTGTACCCATGTCCTTTTGCAGGGAGTATTCCCTGTGAATGTGGATTGCTCACAGTAACCTTAGAAGGGAAAGTTCCAGTGCATATAACTGTCAGCTTCACTCATAGCAGTCAGCTATCACAGTGATGCTCAGCTTGTCAGATGGAGATGAAGCATATCCTATTTTCAATAATACCCCTAATATGAAATGTTAAAAGATTTTTCCTTTAAATTGAGCAAAAGGATACTTTTACAGAGAACCTCTTGCGGATTTTCTTTGCTTCTTGAAGACAAGCATATCATAATTCGAGGCTGTGCTAACCCCACCAGAATTTAAAAACTCCATAAAATTAATTGGTGAGAGAGCAGAAGACATTAATCAGTAGTGGTTAAGCATTAGTAGAACAATTTCATGGCTACCCTGTGACTTTCTACTGAATTATACTGATTGAGCATAAATGCTGCACAAGGTCAATTAGCATTACGGTGTTTCTGCTCATTGCTGTTTATTTCACCCCCATTTATACACCTCATACACTCCATCACTCAGTCAGGGTTTGTTTGAAAAAGCGATGAAAAAGAGTATTTTGAGTAGACTTAGAAAACTCTACAGCTCAAGAAAGACTCCTTGAGGGGGAGGAGGGGGGGCTTAAAGCCATGCCCTTTAACGAGTTTCCAGATTTCTGTAGCCTTGCCCAGAACATTGCCCACATCTACAGGGTGATCACCAGTCTTTTGAATTCCTCATCCAAAGAGGAAGCATGTTCAGAAAACATCCTGCAGAAACAGATTTATTAGTCTTGTACCCTCCAAAAACAAACAGCTAACAGCTCAGCTCAGCTTGATGTATGCATTTCCAGGAAGACTGAATGCACCATTCAACAGAAGAAATACAATTACATGGGATTTTGAGAACTGAACAGCTGGCCTGAGACCTCTGAACATCCTCAGTCTGTGGGAAGAGAAAGGTTTTGGAGATGTCCATCACTTTTCCTTTGTGTTAGAAGATGTTTCTCTCCAGAACAAAGGCAGTCATGACAGACCTTTTTTTTTTTTCTTTTTGTAGGTCCATCGCTCTACAGACATCTCTGTCATCCTCAGACTGGGAAGTACTTTGTAACCAAGCAATGTGAATGGCTAGAGAGCTGCAGGGCTTAGCCTCCTCAAAGACCACTGCCTTATATTACACACCAACACAGTATGTGCACTCCCCTTAATTGTTTATTGAGACTTAAAAATGTTAGTAGAGTTTTACTGCAAAATGCCTTGTGGGATTCCACTGTATGCATCTGGGCAAAACTGCCACTCAGCTTTGGGCAACAGAAGCTAAAATGAACTAGTAGCCTCAGTCATCACTTACCTTTTGGCATTTCTCTTTTTTATCCCGACTTCCAAGAATATGAAACTGTTCCTGACTGACACTATGAAATCTTAGGGGTCTGTTTTGTTTTGCTGTGTATCTTGTATGTCTTCTAATTAAAATGTGTAAGACACTGCTAAAGAAAAGGTATCTTTTTTAAAGTGTCTGCTCAGATTCTTTGTAGCAATAAGCCAAGCATAGTTACAGTTATGCTTTAAGGAGGAAGAAACAAGACCTCTACACCGCATTATGAAAAGCTGCCCTACCAAACACTACCAGACCTGACTACAGGGGAGGAATTTATCACTAACTCTACTCTTTGAGTCAGAATTTCCTAATTTCAGGGAGACTGACATTAGCAAAGTCAACCTGTTCCATAACTCAAGTAGGTGCCACCAACCTCAGAAATCACAAGTGCAATAAGAAGAGGTGTTGATGACCTAGTAATTCTTTCCTGACAGCACAGACCAAGGTCTGAAAGAAGGCTTGAATGCACTCTATGTGAAACAGCTAAGACGCAACCCACCTAACATGGCGCCTGAGCTATTAGCATGAGTGGTAAATCTTCCCTCTCACCTGCCATACAGAGAGAGATGCCCATCCTTCTCCTTGGGTGTAAAGGAAGGACTGCTGGTGATTTGGGTACTTGACTGAAATGGTTGTTATAAACCAAGCCACAAAGCAGGGATCTGGGCCCAGGAGCCTGCATCAAACAGCTCCCAAGGACCAGCAGCTCCCACTGTTACAGATGCTGTGCTCAGCTTCTCTAAAACTAGTCTCCAAAGTCACCTGACCCAGTGCATAACAAAGTCAAAGGCAAAACAAAAGTCACTTCCATTGTGGAATGCTAAATCCTGACCATACAAATTGTAAAGCTGAGAACATCAGTAAAATGAAAAGTGAGGAGCCTTGACAGCCCAGGTCACAAAAAGGAGACTCTTGTCAGGTAGTATTAAAATACACAGTGCAAGTTTTCCCAAACCCTGATCTTGTGAAAATACTGTAATTCTTTCATTCTGCATGTCCTGATCCTGATGTTGGCAACTTTTAATGTATTTTTTTACTACCCGGGTGACATATTTACAGCCTTCTTATATTCCCACAGCAGTACTTTGATTGTAGCTCTTATTTTTTTTATCCCTGTTTTCACAATCCTACGTTATTTGTGAAAATCCAGAAAAATACTTAAAACATTCTTGCTGCAGTGTTTTCCGAATTTCCCACTGTTACAACTATCCCACTTCTCGTCAAAATCTGGATCATGACTTGGTCCTTCCTCTGACAGAAGTGAGAAATAAGTATTTGCTTCAGCCCAGCAGCAAACACTGCAGGCAACCAACCCACCTTTCCCTCCCCCAGACTTCAAAAAGCCCAAGCGTTTTCTCATGCAGAGTGCTGGGATAAAATCACCCAACATTACACCTTACTTGACTCCAGCATTTGATTATTAATGCTGGGACAGTCACTACTGATAAAGCTCAGACAGCCTGGAATGCTCCTGCAGCCCCGTCACCTACCTTAGCCTAATTAAGCAGCACCCCACCGCTTAACCCGTGTCGCTGCAGAACTCACCACAGAAAACATCCTGTGCAGGGAGCCGTACGCTGCTGCTGCCTGCTGCTGGGTTTTGCGAGCCAGCGCCAAACTCTTAGCTCTGGCTTTACTCCTCCTGAAGGCGGGCATTGTGGCTTGCGAATACAAACTTTGCCAGAGGAAAAGGCCCCTCAGAAGGAAGCCACAGACGTTGCGATCCCCCACAAACACACCTTCTTCCCTCTGACCTCAGCTGCTCAAGTTTCTCTTTTGTGCCGATTAACAAACATCAGAGACGCTGATGACCAATGTAACAGAGCTAAGCAGTGTATGAGAGAGCACAAACAGACCTGCAATGCCTCCCTTTATTACTACAAATGCAGGGAAAATGTGCCAGACGAGAATAGGGTTTTTATAAATAGCTTGATGTAGTGAATGCAGGACAAAGTGCAGTCATGGCAAGGGAAGATGTGTTTTAGCTCCCCAGAAAGGTACCTGCCTGTTAAATTTACTGCATAAACAAAACATCAGGTGCTTTGAGAAAGTTAGCCAAATACCTAAAAATATCTAGAGGGTGTTGACCGCCCTGAAGGTCAGCATGAAATATCAATGGTACTGATGCTCTCTCAAGGGCATATGCTGCTAAAAGGTGTGGCATACAAATATTCTTACAATGATAAAATGAAAAACAAATAGGCAGCTCTTTGGATTACTTCTTTACATAATTGTGCTTGTCCTTTGTTTGAACTTTTTAGTCATAATTACATCAATAAAAATAAATCTAAATTGTGCTCACTAATAAATTCAGGCTTGAAAGGCAAAGTCCACATGCTGATACACATTCACACAAAACCAATCAGGTCTATGGACATATTATTCTAAAATCAATGTAACTTTAAACAAAATATAATAGGACATGACACCACTGAGCTTAAGAGTTATAAGACTGACAAGCAATTCATTGAAAAGACAACAATACCAGTGGCATAATAAAACTCCCATGTTTGCTCTATCACAGCACTAGTAGTATGCAATGAAGGTGGGCTATAAAGGCTTCATTCCACACTGCCCTTGCAACAGCCTATTGCTCTCCAGAAAACTTTTCTAGAACCCAAATGATACATCCAGCCTGGGTATCTATATCCTTGGTTATGAGGGTGCTGCTTCAGAGGTTTCAAGGATATTCACCTTCATACAAGCAAGGGAATGGTACAGCCTTCTCCTTTAATTACTGCAATTAAACTTACATCCATCTCTTTCCAAATCATTAGCACAACTTGACAGCTCAGCATTTGCCAAACTGCAGAGCTCAGTTGCTGAGCAGCTGCTTATCAGAGGAACAATGATGCAAGCCCTGAAACAACACTCTGCTGATAATGATGTAGTAGGAACCTCTTGCTTAGCTGATGTATTCTGCCCTTTCTTCCTTTTTGGAGACAGATTCAATGGGTGAGAAGACTATGTAACAGAAAACTGAGGAAATAGCCTCAAAGGATTGAGAGAAGTTTCACCTGCTCCCTAACATTTCATTTTTCAATGGTCACACAGCTTGGTTTAAAATTCAGTTATATGGACTACTGTGTAGCATGTACGAGGCTTTTCTTATCCACCATTAGTGGCTGCCTTTGCAGTAGTTCACAGATCCTAGGGATACACAGAGCAGTTCTGAAGAGAAGAAAAAAATCACTACTCTGTGGAAATTAAAGGTTTACAGCACCACATATGGCATTTTAAAAATAACACAGGTCAGGTCACCAGATCCACATTTACTAAGAATATAACTATACTGTCTGGAAAAGTACTGTTTCTTCGTTTCCTATCAGCATGAGTGGTGGCAATTTCAAGCTCATAACAGAATATGTCTTAAAACACAGCTCATCCACCGGGACCTGGGAAAATAAAACAGGCTGCTAAATTTCAGGTCCAAGCAATATCGTCAATCTTGATGAAAAACAATGACAGGCCTTTTGAATTCCATATTAGGAGTTATTTGTCCCAGATTTGTTAATTAAACCTGTGTTATTAGTTAGCCATATGCCAGCTAAAAGATGTTACCAATTAACAACTTTTTTAAATGTATTCATTAGAATAAAGCCCAACTATGTTTTAGTAATCCTTCCAGTTTGTATTGAGGGACTTGGACAAATCAAAAAAGTTAAAAAGAAGCTAAAATAAGCCAAATTAATGAAAGCATTTTCTTTAGCCATTCTTCTCTAGAAGCATACAAACACACACTCAAGCCCTTTTCAAGAACATATCTCATACGTAAAATTTACATGTAAAATAATCAATCACCTTGAAATACTTTTAAGATGACTGGAAAAATTACATAGCCTTGTTGTTTGTTCCTGTGTGCTTTAAGTAACACACATTCCCTTTACAGACATCTGGTTTTCATCTTCTTGTTTTAGAGGCACCAGGCTTGATAGTTAACAGTAACATCCTTTGTAATACAGGCTTCCCTCTATTGTCCTGATATGTCTAGGTGCACTTGCCGTCATCAAGTTCATTTCCCATCCTGCTTTTTCCCTTAATGCATGAAGGTAAAAGGCTAATTTTGCTCTGTCTGTATATACTTTGAATGAAAGGAAACAGCAGCTTGCCTCCGGGACAATTCTGAGCACTTGTGGGCTACTTTGCAAGTTCAGCCTGGACCACCAGTGAAGCAGAAGCATAATTTCTGTGTACATTTTGTAATTTTTAGATATGAGTATGTGTGCGTATATATGTACATATATGTATACACACATCTACATAAACATACAATATGTACATACATATCTTGGATTAAGAGAAGCGCCATGACATTAGTGGTCTCTAAGTGTTATAAGCTCAGGCTTAATTCAGCTGGTCTCCAGATCTCTACAGTGATCTAGAGGGACTCTGCTTTTTAATTTTTACAAATGCGGGGGGATGATTTTTCTGAATATTTTTTATTGCACTTATTATACTAATAACATGGCTTTTAAATGCCTTCAAGATGTATTTCCAAAGCATAATTTGCCACAGTGAAGACATCCACTTTAATTCCAGTGCTGAAAAAATAGTTAACGTTCCAAAGGTTTAAAATTAATTACTGTTTAATTTTTAATACCAAGCATCGTAAATACTGTTTGTAACATTCTCACTCAAAGTGTTTCGGGCTGAATGTAAAAACTTTTCTCAAGTGCTGAATTAGAAACTATGGCAACCACTGAGACATTATCTTTGCATTCATCTTGCACAATATATTTCTGCACTGTGCCTTCTTTGGAGTCAGAGAGGGCAACACTTAATCTCTTCTTGTTAGTAGCAGGTATATTGTGTTTCAATGCTAAAAGACCAAATAATCTCCCTGTAAAATACAAATAGAGACCCTCCAAACTCCACATCACTCTCCCCTAGTTTTGTTGGGGTTTCATTTAGGCACTACAGAAGGATTTTGCTGCCTCAGAAGGAAATAATCACCGTGTGAGTAAAGGTCTATGTAAATTATCAAGTACAGACCGGCACATAGTGCTATGGACAAGAGGTAACAGAACATGAAAATCTGGTGGAACTACCCTGTGCATCTGACTCAACTGACCTCTTATTATCTCTGATTTTGCAGAATCAGCTGCAGGTAGCAAATTTTATTAAGCTTTGGAATTGCTGGTCTACCTGTCGCCTTACATATTCCTGACAGCGCAAAATAGGGATCAAAGCCTCACTGAAGTATGTAACAGCACCCAGAATGCAATATTTGTCTGAAATTCTGTATTGCAACTTTGTAAAACCTTCAGAGACTTTGCGCCTTATGGGTAACTGCTGGGCACATGACATACCTTGACATGCACTAAAATTGTGCTCCAATGTTCTCCATCACAAGGGGAAAACACATACATTATAGTCAGCATGGTAACTGAATAGTGTCACAGTCTTAAAACAATCCCACCAAATAATCTACAATGGGCAAAGAGGTTACTCAGTTCCCTGGGTCTGTCAGAAGTGCGATTAGATAACTGCCTTTCATTGTGAAGTGAAATGCTGCCATCATATCCTGCACTGCAGGTGACAAAGGCTGCCTTTGGAGGCCCAGGGTGGTGGACTCCCAGACGACTTCCTGCCCCTCACTGGTGAAGTCACAAGCATCTCCAGAGACACTGCTAACTGTATCCTGTCGCAATGAACCAGGGCTGTTGTCATACACTTTTCACCTGCAGGCAAGCCTTGTGGATTTTCCCCAGAAGACTACAAAGAAAAGCTGCATTTTAAGTTATTCTCCCACTGGCTTCTTAATTTGCAAGCATCCATACATCACAATTTCTTCTCCTGGTCAAAAACATCTGCGCATTTTGCACTGACAACTGCCACGGTATTTTTGAAAGGACATTTCCTTCAGCCAGAGGAAAGACAACAAATATCACCCCCAAATGCCAGTGACTCAGTGTAATAGCACAAAACAGAGCAACGCAAGTTCACACCTCTGCATGCAAGAACTGCAGTTTCCCTTTGCTCTTCTTTCTTGCAATCCTTGTGCCTCCCTACCAGTAACTATGCACACAGGTCTCCATCCTTGACCCTATCTTGACCTAACATCTGGTTACAGATTTCACTCTAAATATAGCACCTTTCATGCTTTGAGCTTTATGGTTTCAGGGCTCCTTACTATGTTAGGCACTCAACTGCTGTATTTGAATTTGGGACAATCTATACTGTGGGTCTGATGCATTTAAAGAACTACAGGATCAAAACAACAAAGTGAAATCCAGGTCTGGAGTCAATGGCAAGCATTCTTTAACCTGTAATCCATCAATTTTGGTGTCTTCTCTGAGGGATGGAATAAAATACTGAAACCTAAATTAATTAGAATAATCTTTACAGACTTCTAACAGGCTACAATTTCACTCATATCACTGATACACTTCTCAAAAGGTACATGATGACAGCAGGGGCCCAGCCATGGCTCCACACTTCTGGAGCCAGCAACTCTGGTTGGGTTCACTATAGGCTGGCCTGTCTGCAAGAGAAGCACAATAATTAGCTGAGTTCCCCATAGGCTTCTCCTTAGCTTTTGATGCAGAACTGTCTCCTCCAGGCACAATGGAGTCAAGGAAAACCACTGCTGAGGAACATGCTATGTTCCCATGTTACCTCTTACACTCCCTAAATGCATCTCACATCTGGAAGGAAATGACACTTGTATTGCAGAGAAGTATACATGATTTTGAGAGTACTATGTTGTTAAACCCCTTCCTACAAAGAACAGAAAAAAAAAGATGTTAATTGCAGACTACTCCCCAAGCTTCTGGATCTCATCAACTGCTAAAACAAAGTTCTCAAAATTAAAATAAAGATCCTTAATGTCCTATGGATGCTGAGTAAACCTTCAGGCAGGCAGCTCTCCTGCAATTAATGACATGCTGTGCAAGTGCAAACTGCCTGGGCAATGCAAAATAGAGCTGATGAGAAGTTACCACAATGAACATCATTTAACCTAGATTGCGTCCATGCAAGAAATAGGTTTGGAGCCCTATGGGCATCCCAGTAGTTTTTTCTTCCTCTTATTTTACTTTTCCCAGAGGGACCTCTGTTGAGTTTCTGTTCATTTCTGCTTGGCTTTCTTTCAGTGTAACTCAGCAATTGAAATTTACTTGAAGAATGACATTTTACAATTGAAATTTACTTGAAGAATTACATTTTACAGACTTTGCTTAAAATTAATCCACTCACATTTTTATTTTGTTTTGGGTTTTTTGTTTGTTTGCTTGGAGGGGGGGTGGTGGTGTTTGTTGTTGGTTGGTTTTAGATTTCCCCTAGTTTTATTTCAATGTTAACATTTCTTTGGGGATTTTTTGGGTATAAAGGTCACTAATTGATGAACAAGAAAGGATGCCACTTGTACCAAATGGAGAGAAATATGGTTCTGAAACCTACCAGACACATGTTGACATACATACATACACTGCCACACCATTCTAAACATAATCAAAATACAATTTGTACTTTTCACTTTTTATGTTTTATGCACCATATCATTGCAAATCTTCTTTCTGATTCAGTATATTTTGGTAAATCTTTAACTTTCTCACTGAAAAGTTTTACTAGGAAACTGTTGGGCTTTGATGGGAAAAAAACCCACATCTCTCGACATTTACTCACTGAAAGACAATCATCCAATTCTTAAAAACACACACTCAGACTGATGATCCTTATCTCACCTCTGGAAGTAAGTGAGTGTCATCACCAGATCAAAATAAGTAACGTAACCACCATGACCATATATATAGCATTTACTGACAGTGCCAAGAGAAGGTCAGTGGGTATGCTTTGAGTAATGGTGTACTGACCTATCCTACAGCACATATGCTACAAATCACATGCTTGTACAATGTTTTCTAGGTAACAAGTCAGAAGAATACATCATTCCTAGCATTCACTTGCTTTCTTCTAGAAAATAAAATACCATTAAAATAAACCATAAACATTGAACAATTGTGTTAATTTTCTGCTGGGATTGGACTACATGAATAATGATTACTAATTGCTTTTGTCTCTACTATTCCATAGCAACTGTCATAGTTGCCCACTTCCTCTCCCCAAAAATCAAACCACATTTTTCAGTTTAACAATTGAGAATTCAGCCACTAGCAACAGGACAGACATTCTTTAATTAAGGTTTAAACCTAGACCTGAACGCATATTATATCTCAGGATTTTTACCCTTAAATTACCCTCTCTGAATGAGAACTTGATGGTTCTAGCACTACTTCTAATGAAGGGGTTTCAAAATCAGTTTGAGACAGTTTGAAGATAAAATATTAATTTCTTCAATTTATGAAAGCCATCCCTTGGGTACATGGGTATGCTGTATATACAAGAGGCCAAAACTAAAAACGTAGCAAACTCTTTACAATACTTGTTGGTTTTCATTACAGAAATAGCCATGTGAAGTCAGCTAATAGGCAACACAAGGATTTCCTTTTTGAAATTATGACACGTTTTTCATCGGTTGAAAGCACTATCTTGGGAAACTTGTGGTGGTAGTTGGATGATACAGCAGTGGGAAGATGGGTTTGCTTTGTGACCCAGCCTCAGCCTTGGCATTCACACTACTTGGACAGCATCTGACATGCAAATCAGCAGCTCAATTGCACATACACTTTAGATTGGAAGGGTTGGAGAAAAACCTCAACAGTTATCCAATTTAGGCACATTTGCACATCGGCTCCTTGAGCACAGGAAGCAGGACTGCATGCAGGAAGACCAAAAACCAGATTCCTCACCATGGTCCCAGACACACAGAGTTCATAGAAACATCTGCTTCTCACTGCACATGCAAAAACTCCTGTCTGGCAAATGGAGGACTGTCCACAACTGCCATCACAATAAACAGAATACACAAACTTCAACAGCACTGGAAGGATGATTTGACATAGCGTAGGAAACTTGAGCATCCAAAAGCAGACTTCTGAAATGCTCAAGTACATAGGTTTTTCTTTTTTTTCCCCCCCTATATCTATAAATACAGACATTTCAAGTAGGGCCATAATACTGATCTGCACCTCATCCCTATAAAAAGCTGAAAGTATTTGATGAAAATGTTCTATCCTGCAGAGATGAAGATTTTCATTTGCCAAAGATGCCATTCAGTCTGCTGACCAGACTTGTCACAAATCCTCCATTCCTTCACCAGATAGACATAAAGTGAACACAGGAGTGGAGAAGCAGTGAGCTGAGCTAATCTAAAGCAGTCCATGCTAAGGAAAGGTGTTCAGAATTTTTTCACCATACTTTCTGTTCATTGCATTAAGAATGGTATTCCCAAAAAAAAAAGTTTTCTCCCTCTGCAGTGTGTAGTATTTTCTACTTATTTTTTATTAGGATGTGCTGGGATAGACTTGGCCATATATACGCATACTAATGAATGATCAATAACCCATTCTGAGAGTAGACTGACTATTTTAAGAGTTAACAGTAAAGCAAAGGCAATTTCTGTAAGTCTCTATGCCCAACTTATTGCCAGAATCAATTTTGCTTCATTGTTTGAAAGAAATACAGCACTACTTCAAAAATATTGCAAAATCAAACCAGTTGGCCATTCTTTAGAGAGCAAACTCTTGTTAACATCCAAAATGTCTCATCACTGAGAAGAGTAGCTTCCGTTTCTGCATCTGCAATGTTAATTTTTGAAGATGCCAGCATAAAACCATTCTGCATTCATTTACTATTTTTACCATGATTACAAAGCATCACATTAGCTATTTTTACTGGGTTTCTGAGGTTTCATAGAGAACTCTAAGATACAGCTGAAAATATAATGAAGTTATGTGAAATATTTGAAGAGACTTTAAGGCTTTTTCTTGAGTTCTGTAAAATACCTTCCCCCCTCACACATGCATTTATCTGAAGATCCTTCTTTCTGTCTGTTGAAATTCAATATGATTTTGGAAATACTTATCTCAAATGATACTCAAAAGATTCAGAGCAACCGGAAGTCAGATTGCAGTACTCTTACAACAGACCATAGAATAATAGCTACTTATATGGTAAAATTTCACCTTTTAGCTATGTTTGTCTTTCATAAAAGGATATTTTTAATATATTGAAAATACAAATTAAAGATAAATTAGTAACAGACTACTAAACTTCATCTTTAAAGAAACTGTGGGTTAGAGAAAGTATTTTTAACAATACAGTTTGCAATTACAAATCATGAGTAGCTAAAGGAAAAGTTGCCTTTTTTATTTATTCAAATTCATGCTACTTGAATGTACAGAGAACTTGATTCTTGGCAACTGTCAACATACCAGGATTTAACTGAACACCAGAAACACAGATAATTAGTTCTCAAAATGAACAAACACAACTAAAACTAATTGCACTGACAGGCATACTCAATTCCCACATCTTCTGAGGTCCTCTATTCTTCTGTCAACAGCACGCCTACATACTCCATAATCAACAACCGTAAGGACAGTATGCCACAGCAAACAGTATTTTAACACAGTTTGAAAATGTACTGCAGCAGAATGTGTTAGAAGTATAACATCTAACCTTGTTAAATAAAATAGAAAATAAAGTTAAAGGTATTAAAGGTATAAATGGGCATCCCAGAACTACAGAGCTGACAAAACTAATAAGCATCTGGAATGGATGGCTCTTGATGTCCACATGCTTTTAATATTATTTTATAACTTAAGGAATGGCTTCCTTTTCTGGAATGAAACAATCCTCTATTGCCCTTCTAATTAATTTGTTAGTTCTCACATGAAACAAACATACAACTATTCTAAATTGATTAATTTCTTGGGCTACAAAAAAATAATGACTGAATGAACCCATGTTTGAATGTAGTACACATGCAACAAAAGACTCATTCTTGTGAAATTACAAGGAACTTCTGAAACGCCTCACTGTACTTTCAGTTAAGATGATGCTTAAGCTTAGGTTGGTATGAGATGAAAAAGATAATAATGAAAAACAAACAAAAATGCTCCAAATGAGAAACACAAAATCTAAAATTCAGACATGCAACCATTAAATCTAAAGCTCTAAGACTTCTGTTATTTACTTACGTGTTATGGGACAAAAAACAACTCAACTTCAAAGCAGTCTGCTCCCTCAGAGCCAAGTAACTGTATCTACAGTTTCTGTCAACTGGGAAGTGAGCATCTCTAGCTGTCTCTCCCCTGAAATATCCCAAGCTGTCTGTTCCAGGCTGTGCTCAGAACCTCTTAGCGCCACCAACGTCTCCTCTACAGAGCAGAGCCTACAGATTTCCTCTCCCCATACTTCTGCAGCATTGCCTAACGCTGAGGTGTCTGCACTCCTGCTCTCCCATAGGCGTGGGTCAAGTTAGCACGTGCAGGAAACAGAAGGCAAAGGAGAAAAGAAAAAATAAACCCCAATCCAGATGCTGTGCTTTTGGAGGCTGCACAATTTCCTCAAAGTAGCTTTTATTAGCAATAGCTGTTGTTCATATGGCAAGCAGTCTCAAATCACAGCTATAAAGACAGAAATCATTTTACTTCCTTTTATACCCAATCACAAAAGCACCTACTAGATACACATTACCTACATTTACTGTAAGGTCTGGGTGTTTTTAATTCCGCATCTACTGGAGAAATCAAAATCTCAGATAAAAAGCTCTGACAGTAATAGGCACCTTCCAACAGAAAGACAGCAATCAATTACAAACCATTTGCAGAAATTGTAGAGCTGTCACAGGCTCGTTTACAGCTGCAGCTCAAGTCAGACTGCCTCTACCAAGCCATTTTCCCCCCTTGTACCTACAAAACTAGGACAGCGTCAGATAATTTTCTAAAAGGGCACTAGCAGACCCGCATGCCAACCCAAGAAGTGAACTGCAACATGGCATAGCCCATTACTTCATCAAATTGTGTACAAGCCATTAATACTGCTAGACATGACAGATTTGAGGCTGCAGAGAGGGCAAGGAGTGGATCTGTGTTTCCTGCTCTCCTTTTTTTTTATCTTTAATTGCAGCATATCATTTAGAGCATTGGAGCATATTTAGTGCATTCAGCACAACAACTAGTGCACATGAATTGCTCTTGGTGTATTTAAGTTCTCTTGAACTCTCCATCTCTGTCACCTGGTGTATTTGACACAGATGATCAGGATTGGCTTTGTTTTTCTGCTAAAGTAAAGCTGATGCTCCAAAACCTCCTCCCCTTTATCAGCACAGGAGCTCAGCCACATATATCCATCCACACAGTGCATGAGGGGGTGTGCATATAGCCAGGGCAAGCTGGGCACCCTGAGGCACCTGGGGGAACCTGACCAAGCACTAGCCTGATGGTACAGTCAGCTACAGAGTCATCCTAAGCCTTGGGGTCACCTCTTCTGTGCTTCTGCAAAGATCCTTGCCTCTAAAATACTGCAAAAGCCTTGAAACAGGACAGTACAGAAATTCACATTTCCCCTTCCAAAGGAACAATGTGTCCTAGGGGGGAGGAAAATCCAGTTAATTCTTGTCTTGTTGCAAAGCCTTTTAGTAGTGTAAGCAGTATGTTTCACAGGATATAGATTATCTCTGTGGGAATCCCCTGTGCAGCAGGAGATGGGCTGAAGAGTCACAGTCACCGGGCTTCTCTTTACTCTGTCAGGAAACTGCATAAAGTCACCTATATAGACTAAGGCAGAGTACAAAATAATTCCAAAAGTAAGAGTGGATCAGCTCCTCTACGTATGGCTAGAGGCACAATATATCTTCCCTATTCTCGTCTTCTGAGTTTTTATGTTCTGCCTTATCTCTACCAATTTTTCATACAACCTAGTACAAGACAGTAATATATTGCAGAACCATAAGAACTTTATAACTTCATTTGTATTATACAAGAGTGTAATACAAGTGTTATCATAAATTTGCTTGGAGATATAACCAACTCAACAGAAGTAATAAAAATGTTTCTGTTGTCAGGATTGCAATGCCTAGTAAAATTATGGCCACCAGCATGAAAACACTCCCATGGTAGCAGTTAGAGGTTCAAAACAATATGCATTTGAGCTGGACAAGAGTTGCAATTTGACTGACTCAGAGCAAAACTGCTCTGAGACACAAATTGCTGTTCGAAGATCAACACATTCAAAGGTGGACACCGATTCTGGGGGTCCCTTCCTCACCTTCCAAGGTCCTGACTGAGAGAAGGTCTGAGCATTTACTACTTCAACCGAAGTCAAACAGTAACTGCAGACACACAAAGGCACTCCAAATTAGAGGCTGGGCTCTTAAACACTGTTCCTCTCCAAGTCTGCAGTTCAGTCTAAAACTACTGATGTTAAGCAAGTGTTGCTATGGTCACTGCAGTCTTAACAACAGCCATAGAAGTACCAGGAAAAAGAAAACATGAACCAAACTGAATCAATTTGAAGGCTGTAGTAGCTGTACTGTTCTCTGAGAACTGGTTTCAAGCAACAAAGATGAATTTGACAAGTCTCAACCTATTTGCCATTTGCACTCATCATACTGCTTTTGGAGACCCATCAGCTGTGCCAAAGACAATGATCTGTCAGGTGACCTCAAGATAATAAAACACTAAGTAACGGTAATACACATAATTGGGGGGTTTTGGTGGGGGGGGGTTTGTTTGTTTCTTTGTTTTTGTTGGGTTTTCCCTTCCCCCCCCCCCCCCCCCAGATTAGTGCTATACATTAAATTCTTGTTCACAAAATGCAGCGTGTTAACACTACAACACTGTCTTTTTTTTCATAACAACCATTACATCAAGCATGTTCTTACCCTGAAAGGTGGATCAGCCTTCTCCCTGTGTGGCACTTGGTCCAGAATGCCATCAGTACCGCTCCTTTTCAAGCCGGATGTGACATCAGGCACGTTACTAAAATCTGCATTCAAAAGAAAACAAATAAATTAGACGGTTATTGGACAGGAATAGGAAAATTATTTGCTTTTATCTGCAAATACTTTTGGTACTAGCCAAAATAATAGTAGAGAAGGAATACAAAATCTGTGATCCTCTCCACCTGGCAGAAAAAAAACACAAAAGGTCAAGGCAAGGAGCAACTATGCCTGGAAACTCTGCTTTCAAAACAGCAGCTGGGCACCTAAGACTGTTTGAAGCAATGTACAAATCTGATCTACCAAAATAAATCTAATGCTCTTTCTAGCAGTGTGCTTTCAAAGGTAGCATTAACTGTAATAAGCACACTCTGTGCTGAGACAGCCAGTGAGGATAATTAAATGCACTCAGTAGCTCTTCTCGGATGAGCACACTATTGTTCATCATGACTTAGTCCTGAATCCCTAAAAGATTTACGAAAAGAGAATTTTGCCTTGGAATAGGTACCACAGTTCATAATACAAACAACATCTCTTCTTGCTACTAATAGTTCACCAACTTTACTAAGTTTGGAGTCCATGCACATAGTAGCTGGCACATTGTAAAAACCAGAGGAGGTGCTGCCCTGCTCTACTTATTGACAGCCTGTAGCTTTTAATAACGTTTATGTGTAAACTCAAGACCTATTCAACAATACTGAACATTCATATAAAAATGACGGGTTTTTTCTTTACAGTTCCTCAATTGGCTGCTTAAAATCTGAAGAGATATTTACATGGAAATTCTAATTAAAACTCCTAGAAATGAAGAAGTGATTTTTGAGCTGCAGTATTATCAACCTGAGTAGCCTCAAATGATAAAATAGTAATAAAATTAAGCCTTGTTTTAATTTGCTGCTTTGTTTTCTAGCCTTTAAGCCTCTAGGCTATAATTCACACCATATTACCACATTTTCAAGCTCTTTCTCAACACCTACAAATGCTGGAGATTTATTTTTAAGTGAAAGGCAAGATTCTCATTTAATCACTGACTTCAGCAACTGAGGTGGTAATTAAAATAAATATCACTCATCTTGCAGTAAAATTATGAGAGTTAGCAATAATGAATTGTGAGGACAACAGTATCTCTCTGCCTGGGTGCTGCTGTTGTCCCTGTAGACCAGGACCAACTCCTCTCAGCAAGAATTGACAAATATGGACTGAAGCAGGGAGGAAAATGGGAATTTATGGCCAAAAGAGCACCCTAGGCCCAGGAAGAGTCTTCCTGGGAAAACTAAACATGGCAGACAGACCTATGCAAATACCTAAGCATGATGTCATCTTGATATTTTATTTTTCCATATGTTATTAAGGTGCCTATGCCCAGCTTAGCATAAAGGTTGACACTTTTCACCCAGATACCAAAGATGTGACTACTCTGTCATTTCCCCATCCTTGCATAACCAAGGTCCCACTGCTTTTCTCTCCTCAAGCTTTTTTACTTTTTCCTCCTGGAAACAGGTATGGCTCCTGATATTTCAGAGCCTACATAACATTCAATACACCAAGTTACCACCTTTGCAGGAAAAATATTTTATATAGCTCCATCAAACAACCACCCATCTTCTTTAACAACTTAAAAGGGATGTGACTTGTCTATTTATTTGATTATGCTTTTATCCCTCTTCCTTCACCAAGCCTGAAAATTTTTCTCCTGCCCTCTACTTTTAAAGTAATTTTGAGTCTCTCTTCCGTATATGGGTAAAACCAGGAATGCCGATTGACTTTCACCACTGTCTACTCCTGGGTATACAAAAGGTAAGCCTATTCCTAAAATTTGAACTGACTTTTAAACAACATTTTTTCGGGGAGTGAGTCAATGCCAAGGATATTATTTCCCTTTTTTTTCTCGGTTGTGCTCTTTGTACTTGCCTTCTCGGTTTTAACACTCTTCTCCCCTATACCTCCAAGCAACATGCGACTGAGATAGATTCTGCAGTGGCGTAAAGGATCTAGAGTTTAACCTCAGGTAGCTATCTAATGAGAAAAAAAACCCTATGTCTTTTCCCTGATTTTACACAGTGAGCATTTAATACATTTGTCCTTTACAAAAGAGGAAGTAAAACTAATCTATGCAAGCAATAAAGAGAAAGTATAAAAGTAGGAAGAGGAAAATAAGATAAAATGGTCAGCAGACAACAGGAACAGAAGAAATCAGGATAAACCTCCCCAAGTAGGTAAACAGAACATTATATCCCTTTGTCTAGATGATATATCTTTTCCTCCCTTCACCCCAATCTTTGTTTTTCCTTTGTAGTCTATAGGACTGTCAGCAGTCTATATAGCCTTGACCATTTTTATAGCACTTGCTATTGGCAGAATGTGTTGCTGATGGTAGTTAGGGTAAGCAACAGTAGATGTTATTTTAAATAGTAAAACCTAAAAAAAGTTACACGGAAAGGATCCAAGGTGAAAAAGGACATCCTACTGCACGTTGCATGACAAACTAACAGGGGGAGGGAAGGAAGGAAGGACATATGGCTCACTGATCAGTTTAGCATCCATATCCTGTCTCCCTTTCCTTCTCTTACTGTGGAGGCAGACTTCCTTTGGATCTGCTCATATAAACCACCAAATTATTCCCAGAGAGCACAGAAACACCAATATCAGCTGCATAGCTAAAAACAAACAAACAAAAAAACCCAGCCAAATCAAGGGGCATAGAAAATGAGTATTACCTTGGAGAATGGATAACTTCAAGTGCAAAGCCTAAGGACATCAATACAGCAGCAAGTTTAATATTGGAATTCTCTCTGCTTACAGTACTACACGGAAAGGGAGCATCAAGCCAAACCATACAAAATGTATTTTCTTTGAATATTTAAATTTAGATTTAGCTCTACAATGGGATTCTTATTAACAAAGATGTTAAAAAGTAGTAGTGTAACCACTATCCTTTCAGGGAAAACTAGTAATAAAACTGTAGAGACTATGAACAGAATTAATTCATAGCTGTGCAAATATGAAATCGTTCCAGTATATAATATTCTGGATCACTGCCGGCCATGAGCTCAGGAAAGAATGCAAGGAGATAGACTTTCCTAAAAATCATCCAAATGTGAGGTCAAATCAGCACCTCCTGACAATTTTTTTTAATTAATATTATTATTTTTTAAAAGCTATCTTTAATGTCACTTACCTCACTATAATTACATTACTGACTAGTTAAAGAGAATATGGACTTCTCTGCTGGAAACATTGCTTAAAGGGCTTCCCAGCATAGTAGTGGTGAGTATACCATGACTCAGTCTGACTATGCAACTTCATTACAGTAGTACATTGAATTTATTCTATTAACATACTTGTGATAAACTTGTCTGGAATTAAAAAGGGACTGATAATACTGAGTTAAACAAAACTTGGAGCCGGCTGGCATTGGCTCTATCAGACACAGGGTAAGTTTCTGGCAGCTTCTCACAAAAGCTACCCCTGTAGACTCCCCACTACCAAAACCCTGCCATGCAAACCCAATACAGTCAGCAAACAAGAACAGTCACAACCTCAGATAAACAATAAAATTCTCAAAAAAGTACAGGTGGAAAATGACATTATGTGAAAAGCTTAATTAACTACACAATATGAAATACGTAACAAACTTTTTGCTTGGTTTCTAGCAATGAACAACCAAGTATTGAGAACCTGCTTAGCACCTTCATCTACCAACAGCATCACCAAAGAAGAATGCCATTACTCCTACAATGTTGTGTCTTGCTCGCAGGCAGATATGTGACTCAGTCATTCAAGAGAAATTACAATGTAAGCACTTAAAACTGAAAGAAAGCATACTTCCTAAGTCATGCTCCTCACTACTCAACATTCAGTTAAAAGTAGGCATAGAGCACACAGATGGGACAGTTGGTGAGAAAAACAAACACATACAGCATATCCTGGAGCTCTGTACGCCTACAGCAATGTCTCTTCCCACATCACTGTGGTGATACACATACAAGTGGTCAATATGGAAGTTATTCACATGTTTGTGAGCAGTGAGGTACAGTGGGAACACATCCTCTAACAGATGTGTGAGACAATAATAATCTGTGCTACAATCCCAGCCAAGATACCAAAGGAAATCAACCGGAAAACATCAACATCGACCATCCGGCAATTCATTTACCATAAAGAAGCCATCAACAAATGCAAATGTTACTTATCTCTTTTTTTTTCTGTTTAATTATTAAGAAGCCTTAATTACTTTCTAGTCAGCACTGCTCTTACCACTTTAGCCACTCACTGCGAAAGCAAAATTACCATGAGAAGAAAACAGGAACGGAGGATCCTGTTTCTTTTATGATTTCTTTTCCCCCATAATACTTCAGAACTTGTTCTGGTTTATAATTTTTTTTTCACCAATTTAAAAAAAATGCCAAATAACCATCACAGGCATGTCAAGCGTTATCACATGTCAAGCACTATGCAGGTGGTGTAACCACCCCCTTTTCAAACTACTGCAAGAGGGTGGGTTTCCACCTGCCACTCGACTGACAATGATAATTGAACACAATACTCCTTCTAGCTCTACATGATAACATGGCAAAATTAAATGTACTCAGTCTCTCATTCCACAGCAAATTAAGACCACTGTAGGGCATCATTTTCAGGCCTAGCAGGAGCAGCAGTTCAGTGCATCACTTGATAACTACTCTCAGCAAGTAAAGAGGTGCCCTAACAGACAGTCCTTACTTCAGTAAAAATATAGTGACTATGCCAATATAGAAAATCAGGTTTCCATTCTGCAATGTTTCTGAGATTTCAAAGACAGTTTGCTTTGCATCAGAATGAAACCGTATCCTTTACGTTAGCCTTAACAGAGAGCAAAAAGAAGTAGCTTGACACCAAGATGTTCATCCACAATGTAGGAGAGAGAGATTAAATCAACTCTTCTGTTAGAGTCAGGTGAGGGAATCAAACTTGGGTCTGTTCAAGTGAAGGTAAGATGCTTGATTAACAGCATTAAATCTTTCCTGGTATCCACAACTCCATTGATCCACTTTAACCATATCACCAAACATTTTCTACAACAAATGGATTCAGAGCCTAAAGCTCATGGTAAAGCTAGTCCCATAGGATGTGACTGACAGGCTGAAATTTGTCTGTCCTCAACAGAGAAGAGTGAGGCAGGGTAGCAATTAATGACTAGAAAATTACATATCTGAGGTGGGTGCAATCTGATTTGAACTCATGCAACTCATCAGAGGATTAAACTTTCTCTAGCTCTCAACACTGTAAACCTGGCATATGAAATTTAAACTCAAAGAGCACTGATTTTAATAAATGATTTTATTAATGATGGGGAAACATGGATGATGCAGCTGGTGAACAAAAAGCAATAGCTATATTTAAAGAAGAAACAAGAATATTGGAGAAATCTAATGAGATCTGTGACCTATGTAGTAACCTAAGGCTTTTGCAATCAATTTTAGGAAAGAAAAATTTACAATGTGGAGATAAATGGAAAGTTATATACGTACTGTATGGGTAAACAGACTGTGTCAAACTAACCTGACATCTGCCTTTAGTAAATTCAACCTTCTGGAAACTTAGTTAAAAATAAAAAAGTATGCAAGTAAGTAAATAAATAAATCTTTATAATATCCCAAGGGAAATTACTAGCTAAAATTAAAAGGATAGGAATTAAGGCAGAACTGCTAGCAGATAATATTACAGTAGATCAGCCTGAATATACTTCTAAGCCCAGGAGAAGCTAATGATAGATTTTGTCTAGCATGGATTTGGGGACCAATTTTACTTGGTGTTTTCATTATTTGTTTCATTAAAGAAAGTACAATAGTAATTACTCTTATTAAATACTTTAATCATTCCAAGTTAATACACAGCATTAATTAAGAGCATGACTGGAAATGCATTAAGGAGGTGCAAGACGACCTTGAAGATGAGGCCACAGTCCCATAATAAAATTACATAGAACAAGGTTTCAGGGACCAGTAAGAGCAATTCCTTCTATAAGCTGTGGCTCGTCAGCTGGAAATATGAAGGAAAAGAAGCATGGAAGTGTGAAGAAGGGGTTAACAACATGTAGTTGTGAGATAGAGCTACTTAAGCAATGGTCAAGGCCAGCAGATATTGTTATAACATCGGCCAGGGATATGCCTCTCTCTTCAATATATGTGTCTTCAATATGTATGTCTTCAGTTAAAAGATCGGCATTCAACCATCACATAAACAACTTACCTGGGAGCAAACAATAAAAACACTCTATCCTATTTTAAAATGAAATATGATAAATGTATCAATAGGGTTGCTGAAAGCCTCAACTAGCAGAGGACTGGACTCACTGAGTCTGGAAATTCTTTCCCATCCTAGGTTTCTCTGTCACCGATGTAGCACGGGTTTACACAGATGCCTAAATACAGCTGCATGGACAGATCACTGAAAGGCTCTGTCTGTTCAGTAGGGCGCAAGAAATACTTTAAGTTTCATTAGTACTGGTGTGTAAAGATACTGGCAAAGGGTGTTTATGGGTAAAAGAATGCTTATATCACAAGTGCACATTGGTGAAGAAACCCCCAAGAGCTGCCCTACACCCCAGTCACTTGCTGATTCCAGTTGAGATGTTAATTTAATAAAGAACTCCAGTGGTTACTCTGCTACAAACTGATCTTTCTCTCATTTGTAGTTTTTTGGCACCTGAGAGGGAAATGGGGCTTTCATTTCATGTCCTTGCTGATGCAGTTTTTTATCTGCAGTACTTAAAACACAAATGCAGAGCTTCGAGCTTGGTCTAGGCTTTAAAGTACAGATACCCTGATCTCAAATCAGAGCAACTGACAGCATTTTTAAACACTAGTATTATCTAGTGATTTCAGATAGATGTTACAAAAAATATCTGAGAATACTAATAGGAATTTTAGCTTGAAAAAAAAATTAGGATCTGTAATTACAAGATAGAAGGTCCAGTCTATCCACTAGGAAAGAATGCATTCAATATTTTCACTAATTCCCAAATGCTTTAGAAACTGACAATAAAACACAACACAGCCAAACTTCAGCATGTAGAATATTGTACTGGAAGCCAAACTTCAACATGTAGAATATTCTCCCTCTCCCCATTACAGAGCTTTTCCATAACACAGCTGCATGGTTTGGATGGAAATGAGATACTACGTTTGGGTAATAAAGTTAAGCCAGGTGTATGGAATGCTGCATTTTTTATTGTTGTGTTAATTCTCCAGACTGATCAGTTAATTATGATAAGCTTGCTGTTCCCATATTCTTCTAGCCAATGTTACTATCAAGAGAAAAGTAAGCTTCCAAGAGAAGATAACAAATATTTCCAAAATCCCTGGTGCAAATCATACTAAAGTCTGAGCCAACTCTCAGAAAGGTACAAAGCCTTGGTGGTCTTAATGCCTTCAAACTTACTGAAAAACAGGGAGTGGTAGGTGAAGCATTCCAGCATTGCCTGGACAAGTATCAGTGTGGTGAACTCTAAATGTACTCCTTTGGAGTCTAATACCTATAATTTAAACCGTTCAAACTGGCAGGTAGCACACATGTGCTTATTTCTTTTGGTTTGATACAACCAAATATATTTCAGGTTTTCAACAGTATATTTACTCTTTTGTAGTGAAGTTTAAAAATAGGTATGTAAGCATTTCCTTCTGTTTGCTTTTGCTTTCTGACTTCAAGAGAGATCTTTCAAAAAGTAACAGTTGATCTGAAGGAATTTACTGAATGGCTTTCAAGAGATATTCTCACAATCTCTGTTAAAGAAGGCATCCAAGTTTCACCAGAGAGATATGAAGGGTGCTGGCTTCACTAGTTCAGTTATTCATAATTTGTGTGTCTTGTTATTTGAAGATCAGACCTTTTCAGTTCTTTGGCTCATGTTATCCCCTGAGATCAGCAGGGAACAGGCTGCAACTGGCATCCAGTACATAGCCCATGCAATCTCTGCAGCCTTTTAAATTTCTATCTAGGTTGCAAAGAGCACATTAACTGTGATCAGGAGAAAAGCAAGAGTTTTGGAAGGAGAATTCAAACTCCCATGGAGGATTCATTAACTGTCCCACAACAGCCATTTGCACTGGAGAAATTGCTAGTAAAAGTGAAGAGGGTTTAGAAGATGAGGTGTGGGGATAAAGCTAGATAGGTTCAGTAACGCTGTGATACAAGAGGACACTGGACTTGCTCCAGAGTTTCCATCATGAAGGTCCATGTCTGGAAACATCAGCAGGCATTTGGAGGCATAAAGTTCTGTAAGACCTTCATATAAAAGCAGATTTCTTCCTCTAAACCATCTTTGGCCAGAGAACGATGACTACAAATTCAATGAAAAGTCAGCTGAAAAAAATTCAGAGCATGTAACAGAAGAATGGTCCAGCTGAAGTGATGTGTGAAGAGCTACTTTCCACCTAAGAAAGGTACACTGAAAGGTCCTACTTTACCTGAAGCTGTTGATCTATTTCCGCTGCATGTCACAGCAGCAAATAAACAAATAATACTGGGGCTTGGTTTGGGGTTTCTTTTTTTTTTTTTTTTTGCACTCTTATGTCCTACCAGTACAAGTCTCCATATATGAAAACTGGCTGCTAAGCACTGAGGTTAGCACAAGGAGTTTCTACAGCCACATCTGATTTCTAGACTAAAAGCTGTTCCAGCTACCTTCTGCACTAAGGAAACAAATCTAAGAGAAGGCAGGTAGGTTGCAGCCACTTATGAGAAATACCAATTGAAACAGCAATCTGAAAGCCAAAGTAATTTGATTAACCTTTAATCTTCACTGGGGCAAAAATGAATCTGGGCAAACAACTAAGGTACCACAGACACTAAGTGCTATTCATCACTAAGTCCTATTCATCTCCAATTAAGTTTTCTAGACTTATGGAAGTGTTAGCTCAATTCAGTAACTTTAACTGGGATTTATTTAAGTTTTTAACTATTGCCAATTCAGTTGTTACCCCACAGCTGGTACTAACAGGCATGTATTATTACTTACGCATTCACACTCCAATGCTGGAGTAAATTAAATCAATTTGCAGGTGGTAACTGTGGTTATTAACTGTACAGTGGTTTACAGCTTTCATGCTGCTTTAGCCAACAGATAAAAAGACAGTGAAACAATAAATTTGTTACCAATTCAAAACCCATTCCTCTTTTTTCTAGAAAATTTTCAAGTTCTTCTGAAAGCCTCTGACCCAACTGCAGATACCATCTAACACATATACTTATTGCTAAATTAATATGACTTGAGTCTCCTAGTAGATGTAAATTCAGTTTCTAGACAACTAAAACTAAACATGTTACAGAAATTCACAAAAAAGGCACTGGATTTTAGTAATTCAGAAATCTTTTAATCTCTTCAAGGTATTTTGGCTTTTATCATTTGTTGCTGTCCAATGCATTTTGTAATCTGTTTCGGGACTGGCTAGAAGGTATGTTCTCAGCTTAGCATAAAGGCTGTAACAACTGACTCCTTGGTGTAGCTAGAAACTCCATTCAGAAATTCATTCAAGATGTTAAATCTGGGAAGAAAATTAGCATACAGCTGTCATAACACCAGTCTTCAAATAGGGTTCTTAAGCACAGAATTACTAGATGCCTGTCACTGGCAGGAACAATTGTTAGCAAACAAGACATACAATCACAGGCCAGAGAAGAAAGTTCCCTTCATGGCCCCTCTCATGCATACGTTTTACCTTCAGGGAGCAAACTATAAAACACTGGGAGGTGCTCGACATGCGTCCCGAAGGACAGTGCAAACAGGCTACTTCTTTATGAGATCTGATACTGCCTAGACAAAAAGAAACTCATACTTCTGGCCAGGATCTGAAATGCTCAGGCAGGACAAGACTCTCCTTTTTTCTTATCCTTCAGTGAAGCAAGTGATGTTTTCCCTTTAACACAACACATTTTCTTGTTTAGAAAAAGCCAGTATGTTAATGCAAATATTCTTGTATCATACAGCTTGCTTAAGACATGTTGTGCCACATGCTGAAGAGTGGCTTAGCTCCAGTCAGCCACCTACTTCTGCAAGTGTGACTTTCTGTAGGTTGCTTTATGCTCTGTTTTTTGGGGATTTTGGGGGGTTTGTATTTTTTTTTAATATCTACAGAAATATCCATTTTGAAGCTGGAGCAAAGTCCTTTAGATCCCTTGGGAGTTCCTTTGTTAATTTAACTGTTCACGATGGAGCAAAGTAATTTGACTCATTTACTAATTCAGTAATCAATAGGAGATACAAATTAGCAACATAACAGGGAATAGCTGCCTGCCAGGGAATAGCATGCCTGATTAGCCATCTGCATGTCAATAGTATGTTTTTATAAGGTTATTTAGCCTTCTAAACTTTCTCTGTCCAAGTTCTGCAGTCAGACAACTGTTCAGGCTTTTCAGTTTCGTGAAACCTTCACACTTGCTTCTCAAATTGTTACTTAAATACATTAGTTTCCTAATTGCATAACAAATGCCTTCTTTATACAGGCTCACTGGAAAGCCAGCGTTAGCTGTAGCTATGTATCACCCTTCTACTCCAGTTCAACAACTGGGGCTATGTGTCTGGGATATGGAGGAGGAAGATACAGCAGAGCCCATGTTGGGTGGCCACCATCCTCTACAAGTGTCAGCAAAGGCTGCAGTCCACTGTTGTCATTAGGAATCCAGGCTGGGGCTACTGGACATGCAGAGGTGCTACCAGTGGTTCTTCTCCTGGTTTCTGCTGTTACTGTAGGATTGCTCGCATAGAATGGTTTTGGCCATTCTCAGAGGTCATTTGCACTGAGGAGAGTTGGAAAGCAAATGGGGCTGGCCCTGTCCAGGTACCAAGTGTACCACCTTACTGGTACATTTTCTTCTTCGTCTCAGATTTATAGGCACAAGAGTAGTGAAAACGGAAAGAAAAAAGGAAAAAAAAAAGCAACAAAAAAACCCCCAAAAGTTAATAGTTTAGCAAGAATTTGTGGCTAGCTTAAACAGGTTTTATAATTACTCAACCTATCTTACCTCTGTGAAACACAGAATATCTGCTGTTTGATGTGCTTTAAGTCATGCCTAAGACACTGGTCTGTATCTAGATGTCTCTAACTTTATTATCATAGTAAACCTTCTTGCTGTCCATATTGTCATGCCACAGAATTCAGTAGGGCAGGCAATGTCATGATTTATGCGTACATATTGTCACCAAGCCTGAAGGTGCAGCTCCACAGGGTTTAATGGAGTTTATACCAGGAAAGAACAATTAGGCCCACTGATTTTACAGGGACTAAATCATAACATCACTTAGCAAAGCAGAACAGAATGCTCTTTCAGTAGAAAAGCACAACGAAAAGCATTTAAGGCTGTCCCCTTTTATAGCATAAACAATCTTCTAATTTGCAGCATACACATCTAGCAGGAAGCCAACAGGACAGTTTGTCAAGTGCCAGCAAGAGCTCATTAAACCAACACTCTTGGGAAACACTGCATTGCAAAACATGCAGCAGGCAATGAGTGCTTCTGTAGATCCAGCTTCTGAAAGCTAGCATATACTGAAGAGGCAAACACTTTCTTTGAACTAACCTCTATGCTGCTAAGGTTCTGGGTATTGTCACAGGCCAGACCTAGTCTTTTCCCAGCAATTCACATGAGCACAGGACAGACACTTGCATTAATGGCACACAAATGGCTGGAGTGGGAGCCAACTTCCCAGAATTGTCCAAGACTACTGTAAACACACACCTCACTTCTGAGCTTGCTTTGATGAACAGCCACTGTGTGTTCAATCACATCTATGTGGCTTCCTGCTGAAATAAATTAGGTAGTGATTAAAAACAAGAAAACCAAGCAGTTATCTATTTTCAGGCAGATAAGCAGTCATGTTGCATAGGCAACTACATGCCTATGTTAAAAAGAAGCAGTGCATTTCTAGTGTGTTGCCCCACACCACACAAAACCACCGGATGAGATCTAGTAGGCAAGAGTGAGCAATGTGTGCAGACCTGCACAACTAACGCAGATCAGGACTGTGGGTGCCCTTAGAACTTGGGAAGCTAAGAAGCAATATTCACCTCTTCTGAGCTCAAAAGCATCCTGTGAAAGAATAAAAAAATTCTTTGATCCCTCACACACGGAGTGGAAAGAAGGCCATGACCTACAGCACAATCAAGAGAATTCAAATGTTGAAACAGCAGCTAGGTGAACAAACAGGACTTGATTTGGGAACAGCTAAATGGAGAAGTTTTTTAGAAATGCTTCTCCGTTAAGTTTTGGGTTTAAAAACTAAACTTTGTATTAAAAACTTTATATTAAAAGGCACGTACAAAATGCTTTAAAAACTACAAGCAAACAGCAACAAGCAGAGTGGTCTGAGCCAGTGCTCCAGGCACAGCCCCCAGCTGCTGGAGGCTATAGATCACGTTAGTTTCACATCCTCCTGACAGGTCTTTATTCTTAAGAGGGACACACAGGTCTTTCTGATATTCAGGCTGGATTGGGGCTGGAGGAGGATGCAGGGACTGCTGCCTGGGGAGATGCATACAGCCAGCTGGCTGCAGAGTCAACCTCTGTCTCCCTTCTTTTCTTCCCTCAACTTGGTGGTATCTGACGAACCTGGTTGGAGCAAAGTTTTCTGGAGAAGCTGTGAGTTGCAATTATACTTTACAGAGGCATCTAAACCATATAGGGAAACTTATTTGAAACAGAAAGCACCTTGGAATTTAATCCAAACCAATTAATTTTAAAAATGTGGTCCTAATAACAATTTAGTCATCTCAAAATTAAGCTTGTGGTCGACTGATATGCTTTGCTTCTGTGAGTGCTTACTAAGATAAAAATCAGAAATGGCTCATGTCTTCAGGAACAGAAGAGCCACTTCCCATGTGAAGGGGGATCCTCCTCATCTTCCTCCTGAAGCAACTGTATTTTGCAAAAATATCTCAGTGTTCAGCAGATTAAGAGTTGAAATGCCATTACTCCTCTCCAACACACATCCTAGATACTTGTCAAACACCATGAAGACTGACTCTCTGACTCCAGCCATGTTTTATACAATGTGAAGTAGGTTCATCAGGAGTGATTCAAAACAGCATGTCACAGACTATGCTCTTTTTCAGGAATCAGTGCAAGAGGTGGGAAAGCAGAGGGCAAAACCCATGCTCCAAAATGGGAACATTTCCTGAAGATGTTCAAGGCAAGGTTGGACAGGGCTTTTGGGAACCTGGCCTAGTGGAGGGTTTCCCTGCTCATGGTAGGTGGCCTGGAACTAGATGATCTTTAAGGTTCCTTTCAACCTATACCATTCTAGGATTCTATGAAAATGGCTGAAGAGGTGTTCTGTGGGAAGGTCAACTGAAAGAGAGCTTGCCCTCTCCAACAGCAACTCTCCTTGCAACCAACTCTCCCCTGGCACCTGCCTGCTCACCCTCATCCTCACCCTCCTTACCTGACTCTGGCTCTTGTCAAACCTTTGCACCCACTGGTTCAACTCACCAAGTTTGCAGGGATGGGGGAAAGAACGTTTTCTCCTCAATTAGCTTCTTCAAAGGCTGCCAGCACAGGGGTGGGGTGAGTGCTGTGGGGCTGGAAGGGAAGGCTAAGGCAGTGCAGGGGAGGAGGAAGAGGAGGAGCAAGCCTCCCCTTTGTAGGCAGCACACAAGACTTCTTCATGCTCCTAGGACCACACTTCTAGAAAGAGGGGCCAGACAGGAACCGACACCCCATACAGAAGGTAAGTGCCTTTCCCCAAAGCTTAGGACTGCAACAGGGAGCAAAGGAACAGTATGATCATCTTCTTTTTTCCCATTTAGCTCTCTAACCCACCAAGATGAAAGTGTGTTAACTCAATAAAGAATATCCAAACTGTCATTCACCACTTTTTTCTCTCCCTCCCGCTTTTTATTTTTTTCCTCTTAATCACAGAGACCTATTTACAAGTTAGGGTTGATTTCAACAGTGTCAACTAACCAGAAATTATAGCTTTTGTGGAAAAACCCCACTTTCCGGGATAAAAGAAAATTAAGTACAACTCAGACAGTAACTCACATACTGCAATGGGTTTTCACACCTCCTAACACTTCTACCTCCTACCTCAGCACTCTATAGATATACCATTAACCCACATGGGGTTGCCCTAAATATACATTTTTCAATCTAGTGCATTCTCTGTTGTTTATTCCTCAAATATCCACTGGGAGAAAAAAATGAGTTTGTTTTTTTTTTCTTCCCCAGTTGTAAGAATTCCAGTCCAATTCCCTCATTTTTTATTTCTACACAAATATTTGTTTAATTTCCTTAGCACTGGGGCTTGAAGCAAATTCAGTTGCTCTGTTATTTGGTTTTCCACATTTACAAGTGCATTTTTTAAAAGTACTTGATCTCATTTCTTTTCCAGGATAAGCTTATTGCTAGCCAAGTGGCTAAACAGTCACCACATAGCATTGCCATGGGGGAGATCAAATGATATTACCACAGCAGGTCCAAAATACAGCTAACAAGGGTATAGCAACCTCTTGGAGAAAATGAATCACTCTCACAGAAAATTCCCTGGGAATTACTTTTAGGACTGGCAGAGCTAGTGGCTTTGGAGAAAGTCAATCACTTCCCTTCTGTACAGTAAAGGCTGCCAAAGTTGCCATGAGATATAACTGGGTATCCTTAACATAGCATAATACACAGAAAAAAGCATTCAGCACAGTTATGCTAAGCAGTTACAAAACCATAAACCAATGTGGACGAACTATTACCATCTAAGTTATATGAAGCCAGTGATTTAAAGTAAATTCTGTTTTGCTTTTGCCTGGTGGTTGCCACCAAGCACCAGGCAGGGTATTATCATGTGACTCAGTGCCGAAAATTTCCATTTTCCAAACACTTTGTTAATTTTAGCTCATTAACCCTCATAATACTCTAGAGAAAGATAAATACAGTCAGGTAAGTTTTAAAAGCAGGCAGGTGACAGCAGAAGCATTATATTTTTAACTCCAGGTTTGTACCTTGAGCCAAACTGTGCTTGATTTGTGAAAGATGTTCCCTTCCACTGGCATTAACTGACTTTGAAAGGCACTTCCTTGGAAGAACACACTCACATGGACAAGCAAATGTCATAAATTATTTCTGAAAACTGTGGTCTTAAGAGTGACTCACTCAACTCTACCAAAGGAGACAGAACAGTATTAAACACTGGATATGAATTTAGGAGGCTCTGGCCTCCAAATCCCTGCTTGGATTACTAAACACTCCCTCTTCTTACCTAAAATCTTATTAAAGTCCTGAGCAACAGGACACAGAACAGTTAAACCCTTTATGATTATCTATTAATTCAAAGTAATGCCATTTTCTTCTGTTTCTATTTGAACTCGATCAGGTGATCAGACACTAAGCACTGAATTCAATAAACATGAAAGTCCTTCTCACAAAGCTTAATTTAGAACTATTTGTTCCCTTTCAGAATAAAATAAATCTTCCTTAGTTGCTTTTAAGCAGAAAAGCAAATACACTGTGTCCCTTTATCCACTAGTGCTTAGAGTATAATACATACTCTGGTAATTTCCTATTATAATGGAATATTTGCACAGGTTGCAAATTTATCCCGGAGGAATGAAGAATCTAGTGAATGGACACATACATTTATTATATGGAATACTCCAGGTAATGCTGGCCTATGATAGCAAGCCAACAAGCTGAATGATAGCCCTGGTATAATTATGTAATTAATTAGCTCTATCATAATTTTTGGTTTATGACACTAACTTTTATGTGCCACTAGTCAATTTAATGGCATTTTAAATTGAAACAAGGCCCCTGAGAGAGATGCTACTTACTATATCACAAATCTTGTATTCCGATTTCTTTTAATTTCAAAAGATGACCTAATAAAATTGCTTTATAATTAAATCCATTCTAACAACTTCTCCTATGTGATTCTTTTCCTTCTCCCATTTTTAATTACGAAAAAAAATCCAATCAGAAAACACTTGCCACCGTAATTATATACAAAAATCAGGATCCCTTTTTGCACCTCTTGCCGATCTCCTCAGACAGCCGTGCACATTGACTAGCCTTCCTGCAGAATTTTACTAGCATCCCCCAGAGGTGCAGAAAGGAAACTGCACCTTTTACACTCAAGAAACTAGAGCTAAATTTGCTTCTATCTTGTTTGAAAAATAATCAAGGTGTGGGAAGAAAGGAGAGCAAATCCCCATACCATACTTTCTACTTCAGACAGGCATCTGCAAGTATTCTGTTATCACAAGATGAGATTCTCATATGAAGAAAGAGCAGCTAAAGGAAGGAAAGGGTGACCATACCTCTTTGACCCATTCTTTCTCACTAAGGCAAGGACAGAATTTTAAACATACCTGAGCTTTAAAAAACAGTGGTATTGGAAGTAAGGTGAAATTAATGGAATTACTGCCAATCTCTTACCATTTGCTGTGTTCTTTTTGAAGTTATCTAGAAATTCTTGTAGGAGTTGTGACTGGTTTGGAGGGGGCAACAAAGTCTTTGGGTCCCTGGAAACGTCACCATCAGACCAGGATGCACACAAGGGTTGCTGGGTCCCATACTGGTTCATTCTCAGCGTGAGCATTACGCTTGTCTCTGAGAACAGTAACTCCATCTGCCTGAGGTCAAGATCAGACACTGCCTCTCCATTTACGCTCAGGATTTCATTGCCTACTCGGAGTCCTGGGAGCATATGACAGGAAAGAAGAAAGAGAAAAAAAAATAGGGAATACAATTGTAAAGGGTCACAAAACAAAGCTTACACTGATTCACCTTCTATTTTTATGGTTTTAATTCAAATAGCCTAATCCTGCAAGAAATCCATTAGACTCCATGGGAGCTTTATTTGTGCTATAAATACACCCACTGACCTCATGCTTACTTTGATAGGTGTTACACAGAGTAAAGCTATTGAGTTGTGTCTTTCAAAAGATACTACAGAATTTGTGGATGGGAGGGCAGCACAACTTTGAAGAAGATTAGCATAGGGGCACCTCTCATGAATCGGATACCACCAGTGTATAGCACCATAACACCTAGTTCATCATGTGGGAAGAACAAGGCACTAGTCACACAGGTCAAATAATTCATGCAAAACTAGAACAACAGGGGATGGAGTTTTTATCAGCTTTTGTATATATCCAAACAGTGGCAATCACTGCCTTTCAAGGTCAGCTATAGCCAAGTGGTCATTACCCTCAGCTAGCAAATGGAACTCACTGTTGTCTTTTTTCTGGGTTTCTCTCTCTGCTTTTTGGAGAGCAGAACTCATGTGATCCTGCTTTGCCAATGAACAGAAGCACAGTTTCTGAGCAGTGCAGTAAAGAAGGCACTCACAGAAACATATGCGGAAAACTGTTTTGGGAAGGGAAGCTGCTTTTTGTTGCCAGCAAAAGTGGAAATGATGGGTCTTGGAGACTGACCAAGCCCATGAGGTTCCCCAGTGTGAGATGAACTCCTTTGAGCAAAAGCACTTGGTCAGATGGCTGAACAAAGGTTTTGTTTCCAAGGGTGAACAAGAATTCTCCCTGCTATATTCAAAGGATAATTCAGTTACTCTTTGTACATTATCTTTCCTAATATCACATACTTTCCATGGTCTTCAGGAAAGAAAGCCACGAATAATAAAAGACAAGAACCATTTCAGACAGCAGTACTAAAGCTCCTTCATGTTTGGGGCTTTAAAAAGATAATGAAGCACAGTTTTAAACATCAATATGATACAATACCTTCCTTGTACGCCAGTCCATCAGGGAGAACATCACTTACAAATATATGGGCGAGATGCTGATTTTCGTCAACTTGTGCTGTGACAGCAAAGCCTAAAGCAAAAGAGGTTTAAATGAAATAAACTCCCTTGGGAACATTTCCCTTTTTTTGTGTATTTAGTAGACTCTACACAACAAAAGGAGAATATTTCTCGGGAGGACACACCCACAGAGCAAAGAAATTATCACATTGTTTCTCAGTCATTGCGAGGTTAAGTTAAAGTTAACAGAACTTTTCAACTTCCAGGAAAAGTCACACTGTGCTGTAAAAAAACAAATTATATTTAAAAAAAATCTACCTCAGCCCCATATGACATTTCAATAACACAGACAACTGTTACAGTAAGAGTTCTGTAGTGCGTCCATCAGACATAGAGGTGTCTTAAAGAGATCCGAAAACTGGAAACCCAAACTGTAAAGCAGAAAATCCATACACACCATGAGTGAGACAGCCCAGAAAAGAATAATTTACACCAACACACTTGCAGTTAAAGAACAGCACAGAGCTGCCTTATAGAAGTATCTTTGCAAGGGACATAATTATTCCTAGGAGTAACTTTCTCCCACAGATAAAAAGCCTGTCAGAATTTGTACCAAAAGACACACTGTTGATAGTGTGCCAACAGAGGATCCCACTACCAACAAAGGGCAGACCTTGACCAATTTTATTAATCCTGGCAAAGGACATTTGTCTTGTGATAATTCCACACTTCAGTCATTTTGCCAGCACAGCAGTGGACCCTTCCCAAACATAAAAAATTTGCTTGCCAGTGTAAAACAACCAGTTTTGTCTTTGCTGTAATGCCTCAAGTCCTTTGCAGACTCAGATTCTGAGCTATCAGGGATGGCTCTACCTGCTCTCAGATACAGAAAAGTCCTAAAGAAAGAAAGAAAGAAAGTAATGAGAAGAATAAAAAGAAAAATTCCTGAGAGCTTACCAAAATCACTTATGTTTTCAGTCTTTGTAAGATGAATGTGATAAACGTTTAATGGACAAATTTCTATTTCATCATACACCTGTTGGGAAAAAACAACAGCAGTCATCAAATTGTGAAACTGCAAACATCCAAACCCAAACGTATAGCACAAGAAATAAGCACAATATTCTTCCTATCAACAAAGAGACAGACTTTGTTGGGTTTACATATAAAAGTTGCATTACTGTGCAAGCATCATCGGTATCAGTGGGACTAAGTGCTAAAGGCAGTAAACCCAGGCTGCAGTAGAGACTGACACTTAGCTTTTCCACGAGAAACCCACTTATGTCTGCAAAGGCATGGAGTGTGCAGATGAAGATGGCAGAATGCAATCCAGGAACAGCTTTAAAACTTTCATTTATATATAAATCTCACACATTCCTAGGTGATAGTTCAACTGTAGTTACAGACATCATGAAGCTTTATCTAAAAGGAGTCACACTTTCCTGGTCTACTATGTATTCATATGGTTCAGGAGCACAATACTCAGTATTTTCATCAACCAGTCTTCTGAGTTGTAGGCCATAATGTCTTGGCTCCAGCTGCTTCATCTGAGGAATAAAGAGAATGGGGTTTGGATTTCCAGAGTCCCAGAAGACAAAGAAGTGACACACACACAACACCCACCCCCCACCCCCAAGAAATCATGCAAAAGCAATCCTCGACAAGTTATTTTCTGACTATTTTTGTGGTATAAACAAAACTAGTTGCATTGCTTAGAAGATAAGGCTCAAGTGCGATTTCCATTTTCCCTTATGATCCTCCCAAATCCTTTCAATAAACACTGTATCTTGGCTATTAGATTGAGCACTGCTGTATGTTTCCAAAGATACCAGAACTATTTTCTGTACTTTTGAACTTGCACTCACAACCACCTTTTTCTGTGACTGTATTTAATGACTCAGTTTTGCTCAGCAACTTTTTCTTCTGATGTAGAAAATGTATATGCATGTATGGGCTGTTAGGAGAGGAGATGGGATGGAAAGCAGGTTCCCTAAGGGTTTGTCTTTATTGGATTTTATTTTTATTGCTGGTTTTAATCTATGATCAGAGAGTTTCACCAATTTTTTTTTTCACCACGTGAGGTCAAAGCAAAAATCCTGTCTTAACAGGAATTCAAAGGGAAACAGGAATATTCCCAAAGGATATTAGCCTGAAAGTTCCAAGCCCCTGATGGAAGTCTCTGAGAACCAGGATGCTGGTGAGACCACTGCACAAAAGCATTTCATTTTTGCATATTAATTGAGCAACATTTCTAAAGCAGGAGGAAGCAACGTTTCTAAAAGACAAAGAATGACTGCATCCCTGAGGGTTATTTAACCTCTTTAACACATCTCCACAGCTTACAAAATCTAAATCTACTGAGTAACTAGTAATTACCTTAACGTTTTATTATGTGCAACAGTTTATGAGTTGCATATGTTCTGTATCCTTAACAACTGTATTCAAATACGCACTTTTTTCCTATATGTGCTATCCAAAAGCCTTGGATGGAAAAGAGAAATGAGAAAAGTATAAACCCAATAAAGTATGAATGAAGAGGGGAAAAAAGCCCAACAACCCCTTTGAACTTTATCCTTATATACATAACATCCAAACATGTTCTGTTAAGAAGAAAGATTCCTTACACTCACCAGAGCAGAATGAAAATGTAAGAAGGAAAATAACCAGGACAGATGAGCAGAAAGTATTCAGCATTAGAGAATGCTTATGAAAAGCTTTACACACAGAAATAGAAAGAACAAATAAAACAGGAAAACATTTAAGAAAAAATCAAATAATTCAAAACTAATTTTTTTAAATGCGATACAGACAATGAAAATTAGAAGTCAGCTTTACAGTCACAACTATTTTGGAATGATGGTGTAAGAGTGGTAAGGAATTTCCTTTTCAATTTAATTCTAAGTTTATAAATTTTATTTCCTCTTTCAGGGGTCTTGCAAAGCACCATAACTATTTCCAAATGTTTCAGCTCTCCCGTGCCATCTTGTGGTCAAATAACATCTCAGACAACTGCTTTAGTTAATGTTTAAACAGTAAAGCCAGGCATTTAACTGTTCCTCCAGGATTCAGTTTCCACCAACAAAAGCGAAGAGAAGATGATTTCTTCTCAGTCATGCCAGGGAGATGCATTGCCAGTTGGCTAAACCAGTGTGCTGGTTTTGATTTAAAAAAACATAGTTCACCCCAGATTTTTAAAAACTTGTATAATTTTGTTTGTTTACAACATTACCAGCTGCAAAGAGCCATTAAATTGGGTTCTTTCCTCCATTAGAAGACTCAAAAGTCATTAACTTCAAGCCAGTTGAATGAGCTCACCTGAAAGTTCACACTAACTGATGCCAAAAGCTACAGCTGGATTTTGTACAGAACAGGACTGCTTTTTTCCTGTTTTCCTCTTTACTTGTGAAGTAAATAAACAGTTGTCAGAAAACTGAATGTGGGTGTAAGAAGTTAGTTTTTCCAAAAAGCTTTTTTGCATGATTCATTAGAGCTAAATTCAAGCACTGACACATGAGGAGAGAAAGGTGCCAGGCACATTGGTATGTTTTAGAGGTGCTGGTCCTTTGCCTGTGGTTAAAATTAGTATTTCTACTTTACCTTCAACCTGTGATTCAGTTTTCTGTCCCAAGATCTATAGCAATCCCTCTCAAATTGCTGGCACTTGCTTTCAGAAGGGAATGCACACTTTGACATTCACAAGTAGAGCTGGCATTTAATTAAAAACTTAAAAGGGTTCTTTAAGAAGCAAACATACATGATAGCCTTTGTCACAGCAGCCTTAAATGTCTAATCTCCTAGCATTAACAAAACCAGTCCCCATTACTCCTCTGTGATTAATTTGCACAGAACAATTGGGTTCACTGCAAGGATGACATAGCACAATGACATGTGCTGACTACCTGGCAAACCATTATTGCTCTTTAAGTATTCACTGTGTGCTGTCTCAAGCAATGCTTCTTGAAAACCTTTCTGTAGCCCTGCTACTTTGGCTACAACACATAAATGACACAACTAAAGGAAACAGGAGAATGTCCCTAGATACAGTGAAAGAGAGATGCTGGTATTACGCCCTCACTATTTAGGCATCCTCTGATATATTACATTCTTTCTCAGGTCCACAGCTATTAACAAAGGGCAACCATACATAAAAAAAAAAAACTAGTACCTTGCATGCCAAAGACAAAACATCTTCCACCCTGTGCTCTGGCTTGAGGGTCAGTGCCACTCCTTGGCCATCACAGAAATGAACATATGTCTGTGTTTCCCAAGCACTCTCCTTCTGGATGCTCTCTGGCACTGAGCAGTAGACATTCAAAAAGTCATCGACTTGCTGCAACAAGGAAGAAATGTTCAACATATGTGGATGTTGAAAAAAAACAACAAAACAATAAAGAATAAAAGAAGCAAACACCAAGCACATTATCAGTTTGCCGTGGATATGTATTTTGATGGTACTGTGTTTTTCCCCATGGCAAGACAGGGACATAGTTCTATTACCTCTTCTCATTCACTATCAAAGACTTGATTCTCTTGAGAACAGATTTCACACTGCATTCCCATTACAGGCTTTTTGTGCCTTTATGAACTGTTGATTTGACTCAACATGAGAATATGTAGCTACCTAACTTTATATCACAGTGGGAACAAATTCTTAGGGAGAGCCAGCTACTACAGTTTTACCTAATTCACAAATGTAAAAAACCAAGCAAAATTACTGCTGACAAAAAATGGTAACATAGTAAACTTCCAGCAGAGAGCACTGTGGAGCAAGGCTTGCCATAGTAATAAAGGACTAAAGCAGGAACAAAGTGTTCTTATTCTGTTTAGTTTAAGAACAAATTATTTCATAGGTAGCACAGGATATTTACTTGTTTACCATTCAACTTCACAGTCATCCTCGTTCCAAAGACGCTCCACTTGGTCAAACAACAACATCCACCCTGAATGAATTCCCTGTCGCTTTCTCACCTTTCATTCTCACTCTTCCTCCTGTACTGCACTTCAGGCTACAGGTTTCAAAGGAAGCCACCACACAAGGAGAATTAAAACACTGAAAACCTTCCAGAATTTGGAGCTTCATCTTTATATTTGTGTCTGTGTATTCTGCACATCACTTAAATACCCATATCAAGGCATTTAAATTCAGGCAGATAGGGTCCCTCAATTCCCCTTATAGGCAATGGAAAGAGACAATAACTCCATACACAGGCAGAACTGCCATCCCAGACATATCTTCAGATGTCCTGAGCTGTTCTCAGTAGCACCTAACACCCTAATGCTTTTTCTTTGTATGTTTGTGTGAATATTTGTTTTGGTATGGGGAAGTAGGGGGGGCTGTGCCCTAGAGGTAAATAGAGGTAAATAAATAGAGGTAAAGCCCCTTGATTATCCAGTTCTTCTTCCTGACTCTGCAGGGACACAAGCCCTGGGTGCACTGCAATTAAAAGCTGTAGTAAAATCACTACATACGGACTGCTTCCTTTGCTACAGGCAGCAAAGTTACTGACAGCAATCGACCAGTAGCAACAGAGATCAGTATTATTTTGTTTTTCAAATAACAACAATGGGTATGAAAACAATGTAGTAAGCAGTCCTATTCAGGTAATTACCAAGCAATGCAGAAATTCAGGTTGCAGCCAATCCAGAGTATGGCACATTAATAATCTGATGCTAAAGTAATGCTAGTTTTGATGTCATAATACTAATGAACTAGTAGCATTCACATATCATCTATCTCTTGCACAACTGTTCCTTTTAGTTAGTTGAAAATGAAATTCCAGTTAACACAGGTCCATGAAATCCTACTAAAATTCAACAACTACTATACATAACAGGAATCTTGTTATGCTGCTGCAATTAATGGAGTGATTAAATCTACACCAGGTTAAGTTTCACTTTGGCAACTGTGGTTCCACACTGCTCATAAAGCATAACACACTGGTTTTGTTGAAGAAGATAATTGCCACAGAAGCGTGGTCCTCTCAGCACTAAATCAAGTACTGGGAATAAATGCTGACCTCCTTCCACGATGTAAATAACAGAAAGGAGAAAGGCCAAGGAAGCCAGGCTGTGAGAGTTTAGCAAGAACAAGTTGGACTGAATTCTCCCGTGGCTTCCTTTAGGAAAAACCAAAGCTAAGTTGCCACAGCAAGGCTGATGCTCCCAGCAGCTCAGAGGTTTGCAGCTGCCATAGTGGTTTATTGCACTGCAATAGCCGTTCTTCAAATCTGTGCAACTGAAATACTGTTGCCAGACATGTAGAAAAAAACCCCAAACCAAACCCCAAAACACTGGGGATTAAGGTGATGAGAAAGAGGTTTTTAAGGCCACCTTTTGTTTCAGAAGCTTTAAAGAAAGTACATAAAGCTCTGCAGCCAGGGTGGGATACTTCCCTTTCTTTGCCACGTACACTGGTGCTCAAGTATATGCCTTGAGATAAACTCACCCATGTTATTAAACATGACTATGTTCCTTAACTGCAGTCAAGGTACTGTTGCTTCACCCACATTTTCCATCTCAGAAAATCTGACATGAAAAGAGAGGGTTTTTTTTTTTCCTGTTATGCCTGCAGTGACTAATTCTACAATAGTTCATTCATTCGTTGCCACATAAAGTTATAACAACCCATCCAGTTTTCCAGAAATAGGCGCCAGGATTTGCAGACTGTCACATGTTGTGCCACAGGGCAGCTGCAGGACCAATAGGTTACTTCATAATTTCCTCCCGCTATTTGCCTCTGGTTTTATAATCTTTTTCAGGGAAAAGACAGCCTCCGTGGCAGACTTCGCTATTTGTCACTCTCTGCACTCCTCAGGTAACATTTTATAAATGTTTTGATGCTGGTTTGTTTTTCTTTTGAAATCAGCCAGTGAAACCAGGTTGATGCCAAGGTAACGGTTTTCAGAGTTATGATGAATCACTTCTGAGTTGTCGTATGAATCATCAAATGTCAGGATCTTACAAATGCCCATGCCATATTTAATTGCCATTATAAAGAAAAAAAAAAGTTTAGAAATAAGGCTGAAATAATAATAAGTTTTTGTAGAAATAAGGTTGAGCCCCAGAGGTCTGCTTCAGCACCCAAACTGACACAGCTTTTAAGTTTTGAAACACAACCCTGCCAAACTTTGTAAAAGCCTGGCCCAAAATCTGAAGTGACACTGTCCCTCTCTGCTTGGGGAGTAGGGCTACAAGCCCCTACCTGAATTTGGAGAAGAAGCTTTTATCCAGAGCTGGGTCAAGAAGTCAGACTTCATCCATTCACACACATGGCACCAAAGGGAAAGGACTTAATTCTGCCTCTCCCTGGTACCTTTCTGTGTCTCCTCAGAAGGATTCAGGAAGAGCAAATATTCTTGCTAGGCCAGAGGACCAGAGACCCACAGCAGACCCTGCTGCACAAGGCAGCACCATCAACCTCCCAGCCCTGAGAGGGTCAGAGGCAAACTGAGGGACTGGCCTCACAGCCCTTCAGGAGAAACCTTCAGGGCTTGCACCCAAGAGATTTTGCCTATTCTCAGTTTTAGAAAGGACCAAAGCTGTCCATGTTTTAACAAGATTGGGCAGAAATGAATTGAGTTTGCTGTCTCTAGGGTGGGAAATGGATGCCATCTCACACCACACCCAGTGGTACATTCTGGAGGAATTTGTAAGTGTTCTCTACAGGAGATCATTTCACCCAGAAATCCCTCATAATTAAAATTTATTTTTAAAGGAGAGGAGTGATTTCATTTAAATGCTTTCCTGCCCCAGGAAAAAAAAAAAATGAGCAAGTGGTCAAGTAACTGAGGAAATTCAGGTGTTTCAATATACTTCTTCAAAGAGCAGACAATCGTAAAGATCCTTTGAGGATACATAACAGCATTATAGGATTAGTTGCTGTCAGTGGGAGATGCCTCTCTCAGTGGTATAACTTCTGTGTATTTATATATTTTCTTCTTACCTAGCCATTAAATGAATATACTTGATGAGAAAATACACCATATAGCACATAATGATACAAGAAAAACAACCTAAAAATGTATAAGAAATGATGAACTTTGTCCAAACCTTCCTCATGCGATTCATTACAGCTCTTCATTACAGTTAATAATTATCAAGAGTAATATTACATTTTTAAATGCAGGTTTTGATTTTTTGTCAAATACCTGGCACACAAACTCAGCTGAGAGGGAACAGTACTGTGGGATCATTTTTTAAAGTCTTCTTTCAAGTCTTAAACTGTATTGGGGGAGTATCTGGTTCAGGGAACAAAGGAGGAAAAGAGACGGGGTAGGATGGGAAGACAAATACCCCTTTGAGTCTGGCAGATGTTGCCATTAAAGAAAACCAGCTGTAGCATACAGGAAACGAAGTTCAGAAATTCTGTGCCTAAGACTTAGTTTGAATTTGTCACTTGGAGCCTGCACAAACCTACCAAGGGAGAAGGGCTCTGTCTGTGTAAGCCCCACAGTACACAGTCAGCAGTCCTAAATGTAGTTACGGATTTTGGAGCATCCTGCTTTGCTTCCAGACTGGGGGACAGCGATGTTATCCCCAGGGAGGCTGTGGGAGCTGAGAGGGACTGTGACTCAAAAGGCAGGGATGAGCAGCAGCTCTCCTCCTCTGAGTACTGGAGAACATTAGCCACAGCTATTTACTTGGGTAATGCAGTTGAGGGGACATAATTTCCTCTTCCTTTGCTTGGGCAGTCTCCAGCCATACATTAACTCACACTTCTCTGCTGGTAGTCTCCACAGACTTTAATTAGACTTCATACCCAAAATACACAGGTTCTATTGAAGCATGCAATTGGGAAAAATACACCTTGGGTTTCACCATACTGTGAAGGATGCTTTTAAACAAGGTCAGTTCCAAATCTTTCTCTGTGTACACTTCGTAAGGATCGGTGCTATGAAGAAGATTATAGGAATTTTTTAAAACTATTATTTTAAAAAAGACTACCATGCATGTTCAGAAACTTACATGAAAGTGGCTTCAGTAAAACAGTTATAATCTTGCCATCTAACGCTGTGTTTTATGAACCTCTGTGGGGTTTCTGAACCAGTCTGATCAGACACTTGCGATTTACATTCAGGAATTTAAAACCAAGATGGTGCAGAATGAGGACAGGCATATATTACCTCAGCAGAGTTGGCCGAATCCTGGACACCAGCAAATCCATGTCCTCCAGCTGAATCAAAAATCTATTAAAAATATTACAGGTGAATAAATAGGTTTCCTGTTTTAATTCTTTGAAAAAGTAAAAAAAAATTAATAAATATCTATCAACCTGCTAAACCCTGGAGATACTTTTGAATTTTTTATCATTTTATTCTGACTGGAAGGAGTATTAAAGAAATACAAATCTTCCTCTATAAAGAAAATTAAAGCGAGTGTTCTCTTTCAGGCTTCATGCATACTCACATTTAAATATGTATAAAAGCATTAATGCCCTTAGTTTTTTCCTATCTACTGCTCAGCAATAAGACTGAAGTAATTTACCTTCAAATCATGTACTATGCTGGAAGTAAGTTTCACCCTTTGGGATCCTGTTAGGTACAACTACAAATCCCATAGTAATACAAAGGAACTATTTCAAATAATTGTTGCTTTTTTTCTATAACTTCTTACCCTATAGTTTTCCATCTCTTCTAACCAAGCATTTAGCTTGACACTATTGATGGAAACCTTCAGCTTGGCTTTAAAGGCATACTTGACCCAAAACCTGCACTATGAAGTAATAAAAATAGCTGACTACCATGTCTGCTTTGAAAGTGCTGAAAGCAGAAACTGAGACTTACATTCCCCATCTGTTTTGAAAGCTTAACTGCTTGTATCTCTCAAAGGTTTTAGGCTTATTAATGGCATTTTAAAAGATCCAATAAATAGCTATGGATACAATCAGATATTTTGATGATAAGGGTTGTATGAACACATGGATAGACCTATACAATTTGTACATGATGTTGAGAAGTGCAGGTAAAAACATTGCCCTTCTCAGTCAACATATCAGGACAATACCTAACTTATATATCAGCTTTTTTTCTTTTCTTCTTTTTTGGTACTCGCAAAAGCCTTCTGGATAATCCAAGACAACAACAAACTCTCTCTCTTAAAATTTCATATGAAATCCAGTTTCTGCCAATGCAAATAAAGAGCACCACTTCTGAACTTCCTCTTCCTTGTCTCATCCACAGATAAAAAGTATTTTATTGTTTATGAATCCTCAAAACAGTTCAGCATTTAGATACAAGAAAGCAGATAAGCATTTAAGAAACTGAGGATAATGTGAGCCTAGACATCCCCCATCTGCTACAGTGCAGTTTTATTAACTGATTTGTAAAAGACTCACTAATGTTTACAAAAGCCTCCCAGCACAGAATCTCTGAACCTCTTTTTATTAATATGATAAAATTAAACTTAAGATAAAATTAAAAACTTCTCTGGCACAATAATGCTCAAGAATATACCAACTAAGTTTGAAGACAGGGTACAGCAGATTAAAACATACCAGCTCCTGTCAAATGAAATTTAATTAAATCCAAGAAAGCAAGAGATTTTTAACCTATTGTTTGTCACAGACATCACAGCACAATAAGCAGAGAAGCAAGCTCCACTTCTCTGCTTAACCCAGTTTCCCAGTGGGCTGAAAGAGACAACAAGAAGGGCAGCCGCAAGCCTATTCCGATCTTGTTATACAATTACGTGCAAACACACAAGTCTGAGCAAGTACGTGACTCCCTTTTCAGCTACCTTCTTAGCTTTATGGGTCAGTTTTCAAGAAATTCCCTTAAAAATTCCTTACTTTTTATGAGTATGAGTCATAGCCCAGAGTTACTCATATGCAGAGCTCAGCATTTACATTTCCTTAATTTTACTGTAGGAAGTTTGCTAAAAAAAAAAAAATTAAAAAAAAGGCAGGAACTCAGCTCATGGATTAAAAATTAACATGTTTTAGGCCAGCTGGTTGCAAGGTCTGGAATAAGGAGAGTGAGGACATGCCAAGGACACACGTGCCACAGCTCCCTCCTCCATGCTTGGAAAAGTGCTGTGAGGGCAGAAGGAGCCTCCTCTCCTTGCCATGGATATAAGATTCCCTGTCCCTAAGCTCTGCAGAATCCCCTTCATGGACTATAAAGCACATGGGAAGATGTATTACCCAGTTAAGACAGTGTGAGGTATCAGCTCTGCTGGGAACAGAGCTCAGGGGCATAACATTCCTTCCCTTACGGCTCTTAGCAGACAAATAAAGGTGCAGGACTTGCAGATCAGCCTCATCTACTGGGGAACATAGGGGAAATGATGTGAAATGGATGGCCTGGACAAAATTTCACCTTCAATTCCTTCTTTCATAAGACTGACTTGGGTTCTTCTCTTATTCAGTTTCACCATGTTTCTTGATCAATATGCTAAAATGCGCAACAGTCACCCAAAGAAGCTTAATCCTAGTATAACATACAGATAAATATTTACCTATTAAAATAGAAACCACTGGACCAGAAAATCCTGACATGTTATTTAACAACATTAAAAATCTTGCATCAGCTCTGGGACTACTGCAGTATGTGCACAGATAGGCTTGTTTAAATATTCCACAAGCAGATTACCAGACATGTGAATAAAATCAAAATACAAGGGCCAGGGAACAATAGGAACATAGTCACGAAATGAACAATGCACATGATGCTGCTTTGCAGGAGAAACAGCAGACATAGCAGGGGCTGGTGAAAGCAGTAATGTCCTGAGTGTGGGTGCACTAATATACATTCTGCCTCCCCATCAAAGGATTGTCTCTGTTGTAATTTACCTTTTTTTTTTTTTTTCCCCCATGAAGAAGGCAGCAAACTTTTGTTCCACATTTAGCTGTGGTTTTAGTGAGAAAATGTGGACTCCTGTAGTGCAAGATTTACACTATGTGCATGCATGGGGCATTAATTTCACAAGGAGAAAGAAATCATGTGAGGGGCTGTCATTTCATTAGCAATGCAGCCCTCCAGTGAGGGCACAAGACCCCAGCCCCTCTCCCTGTGGCCAGACTGATCTAGCACATCAAACCTTCACCAAGCCTTCATCTGGCATAAAATGGTATGGCTTTATTTGTCAGCTGTCTACATTTACAGCTGGCCTCCTGCATGACAGCAGTCTACTCTTTTTTGGCTAAAATGTTTCTCCAAGCAGCATTTTGAGAGGCCATACCAAAGACTGATGTCTTTGCAGCTATATCTTTGCTTTCTTCCTTGAAGACTCACTTGTGTTACTCTGTATCACATTACAATAGTACTTCAGAGTCTCAGTCTTAAGCCAGCACACACTGTGTTAAGGACTGTGCATACAGGCTATCTCCAAAGAATCCCTGTTTCCAAACAGTTTGCAATGTACCAGAAGACAGGTTTTCTTACAAATTCAAACCTGATGGTCTTGTGCTGCTGCTAATAAACTAATCCACTGGGTCAAACATCTCATTCACTATAATCTTATTTATCACAAAGAAACACAAAATTAGATATACATTCTTCTCAACTGGATGCTTCCATTGCAAGTCTGCCATGTGTACTTAAACTGCAAACACAGGTTTGAGGGACAGACATCTCCTACCCCATGCAGCAACAGCACTTTGTGGGATGAGCTCCAGCAGAAAAAAAACCCAATTCTACGCTATCCACAGCAAACAAGATCTACCTGAGTTATAGAAGGTCGCTTCTCTTTTCCTTTTCTTGCCAATGTGTCCAGTCCTTTTAGCGAAGAAAATAAACCCTTCTTATTTCGGACCCTTTGTGACAGGGATAGGGTACGTTTCCTGAGAGCAGCTTCATCCCTGGAGCAGATCTATTTAAACACAGAGACAAGCCTTTCTATATCACTTTCATAACAGCAAAATACTGGCCATTATTTCAGCATGAGACATCAAATGAGAGTTACTTCAGTTCATCCCAATGTAGTGTACCAAAGGGCAAGGACAAAGCTTTAAACTTTCAGCAGTGATGCTTATTTTGGTATTCTAACAGTGTGATAGTGCAGTTTTTTTGTCATGAGGTGAAATTAGGAGGTCATAAGAAGGGAGGAACTGAGAAAATATTGCGTTCTACAACAAAAGAAGTTAATGAAAAGGCTCTGTAGAAGAATGAGAACCTATCATTCAAATATGAAATTATTAGAGAAAGAAATACCCTCAAAATTGCCAGAGATACATGTGTGATGGCATGAAGTTATTAACAAGCAATGACACAAACCACACAGATAAAACCAGTGGCAGGTAGAAACACATTCCAAGATAGTGGTAGTCCTGACTTCTCATGCAGCAAATGTAGTCCATCTCTCTGTCAAGATCAGCCTCACAACCCTGCCAAGGCTAAACAGCAGAGGTGAACCTACTGTTGCTGTACATCCCTTGAAGCCAACAGGGTGACAACTCACAGCAGCTGAGGATCTCCCTCATTCTTCTTTGCAAACACAGCCCACAGTTCTTAAAAAGTGATTTATAATTTTGGATGGTCTCTCTTTTTAGTCTTCTAAAACCACTTCCTCTTCAGGAGGGTATTCAGACTGTTTCTGGAAAATGGCCCCATCTGGGACCTCCAAAAAAAGCCAGCTCAAGATCAGCTGAACTTTTGGAAATTTCAGTTAGCCACTTTAAGTAGCTTAGTTACTGTAGACTGTGAACTCTTCACTCAGTGCAGGTGAAATCACAGTAACACCATTTCAACACAATAATTCATTTACATCTGCAGAATATTTTGGTTTGTTTCTTTTTTTTCTTTTTTTTTTGTCATAGGTCAGAAGCACCCAATTTTGGAGTCCTCAGGGGCCAAAAAAAGTCATAGTCATATACACATGGTTTCAAAGTCTGTCTTGGGAAGACAACTTATTTGCAGTCAAGGGACAGGCAGAAAGGGTGAGAAGGGAACAGGACTGTCTAAGCAATGCATGAGGTTGCAACCACATATTATCCCAGCACAGTTCCACATCTAAGTACAATACTAACAAAGGCTTTGTGCAGTGCACACATGAAAAGAGCATTTAGACTTACCAATGCATGGAAGGATGACACAGAGAAAATGCCGAGCCGTCCCAGCGCCAATTTTGAAGGACGACTGGCAGCAGCCAAAAGGCTCTTTGGGTTTGGGAGCTCCCCACCTTGCAAACTGGCTAGGTAACATCGCATTCGGAAAAGGTCCATGTTAAATTTTTCCAGGTTCTGTTCCCACTGCTGGATCTGTTTAGGTATAAAAAGGGACAATTAAAAGAGGAAAAATGTCTTGTGGGCTGCACTGAAAATTCAAGCTCTTCCCCAAACCCATAGTAAATTACTTTCATCTGGTAGTGTATGGATTAGATTAGTTATTCTCTGCCAAGACACATTCAGTCATATTGTGTTACATCAACCCGAAAGATGGCTTGAAATAAAACAAAGCTGGTGGTCTTAAATGCATACTGACAAGACGAACATACCATGAACTTTGGGTAGTTTGATAGTCACAAAAGCAGTTACATAAAAACACAACCCTGTGGTTCATTAAGGCTTTTTTTTGTTGTTTCTCTACTTCTCTCTCTCTCTCCCCCTTTTGGAGATTAATTTTGTTTCCTTCATTTTCACGAGCTTAGATTTTATAACTGGCTGGCTGAAAGCAAAGCAGCATGGCTATACCAATACACTGGGCAAAGTGAAGTAACACTGACAGGTCTCACTCATAATTTACTACCATCCTAAGGCCTTGCTATCAGTGAACAAAAGAAAATACTGCCAACACAAGCATGTGTGGTTCTTTGTCTGACTAATAGGTTAAAACATGCTTATGTTCAGGCAAACTGCAAATATGAGCTATATATACACCTGACACAAATCACTGGACCAAAAGCAAGAACGTACGTATACTCTTCATGAAACTTTTAAACATATCTAACACAGGTACAGATGTAACAGGCAGCTTAATCTAGTTTCAATGTAAAAATAGGAAAAGGAAAGAGATACAAATATTTACTAGACAGATAAAGTTCTGAATCAAGGCTTAGATGACAGATCTTGAGTATCTCTATACATACTCATCTATACAAGCACATACATTTATGCACTGCATGAAAGTAAAATTTTCCTTTTCATTTCCCCAACTTACAGATTGGTAGTTGCAGCTAAAATTTGCCCTGTGGTGTACAATATCCATTAATAACAAGAAATAGTTCAAATAAAAAGGCAGTTGTGTTTAATGGAGTAGGTACATTCACACACAGGAAGGCAGAAAAGGCACATCCATTAAGTTAATGTACACCAAGTTCATGTACTGAAGATAGTGAAAATTCTCTAACAATGCTGATCTTTCAATATCAGCTTCAATCATTGCATTTTGTTTGTTCAACCAGTGGTTCAGGGATGTGGAGAAAGTTCATAATATCTTCTCTAAGGTGCATTGACTTCATAACTTTCCCTGGCACACCCTGCCTGACCCTAAGCACATAGGACATCACCCTGCTTTGAGATTAGCCAAGGCTGGGCAAGCACCTTTGTGACTCAGAAAACAAGCTGACATGCATAATAAAAATCTCAGGTAAACTATGACTTGCAGGCTCATCTAGAAGCAAAATTAGTTCAGTTTCCTTATAATGCTGCCAAATATCCTAAGAGCTAAACAAGTATCTTGCTTCTTTCAACCATGAAGAAATGAGCAATAAAAGGGCAAAAATGGCCCTGTTAACAAAACAGCACTGAGACTTGTACTATCAGATAGAAACCTTACCTAGTCTGGCTTTCTTACACGTGCTCACAAACTGTGGTATCAGTTATGGCTGTACTTTTGGAAGTAAGAGGTAATCTTATTAAGCAGGTAGGGTGAAGAAAGGGAAGACGATACTATTTTGTACATTTGTGAATGCAAAATTATGATTTACAGTACACTAAAGTTTTTCAGGGACTCAATATTAAAAGCAAAAGATAGAATTTACAAAATATTATGAGAGCAATTTCCAAAAGTCCAGACAAAAAGAACAGACATATCCACATTATGAAGATGTCACATCTAATCTTACCACAAACATTCAAAACATGCATCTTTGAAAGGATAACAATTTTTTTTCTTGGGTTTATTTGATTACTGCCCTTTAGTTTGCTTCCTTTGCTCTCAGACAGTTTCAGACAGTTTCTGCTTGCCAGTACTTTATAGATGGTACAACTCCAACAGGAGGTTTTGTGATGAGCTCTTTCTCTGTGTCAACACTCAACTAAAATGAAAACATGGTTGCCAGCTTTTCAGAAAGCCAAAAGATACAAGCTCAGGTGAAGTCTTTCCCTTTGGGATGACACCTTCATGGGTACAGAGCCAAGTCAACTTTTAATAGCTCAGGAACAGAGCAAGGCTTGTTCTGGATGCTGCTGGAGTGGAGCATCCTGTCCCTGTAGAGCACAAGCTGAACACAGGCATCCATCTGTTTCTGTGGCCTTCTTCAAAATCTCCATTAAACATTGCACTGAGCTGTATTTTAAAATAAAAATAATCTAAAGAAGAGGGAGTGGGGTATAACACAAGGACACTCTGAAGAAATAATTAAATTAGCGTGTTTATCAGTCATGCAGGATGCAAGCTAATCAGCTCCAAAAGCATCGGTAATCACAATGTTACATTTAATGGCATTAGCAAAAGCTGTAGGCAGGGAATTTCTGGGATTGTCTTGTAGTCTTATCAAAACCAGGGATGTCTGGAACCAATTGGAGACCACGAAGCAATACCAGCTGCTATTTGTCTAAGCCTTTTAAACTACGATAATTCTTCCTAAAGATTTATATTCTTGAAGGGTAAATGCGGGAAACACACAAATAAAAAAGCAACAACTTCAAAGCACAGTATGACCTGGTCCATGGAGTTAATTTACAGCCTGCAGACTAGCCACTGCTATCCTTATTCTGCTATTGTGTGAGGCAAATCTCCACCCCACGTGGGAGGACTGCCCAAAAGATGCTCAAGGAGTTAACTTCATCATGCACAGACAAAATGGCCTTTTCAAAACCTGCTCAAAAGCAAACAGGAAAAAGTGGAGGCATCAGGCAGCATGAGAGCAAGAATGAGTGACAAAGGCTAATAGCAGTGTGAAGCAAGTCTGCAAAGAGGTAAGATATACATCCCAATGTGAGGCACACTGAAACAACCAAACACACATGAAATGCTCCCCACATGGCCTGCTCAGCTGTTGCCGCTACTACCAGCTAGAGTACCCAGGGCATCCAAACCATCCTCTTTCAGTCACTGTTTCAAAACCTCCATGAGAATTTCTAGAAAGAGCATTAAAGGCTTTTCCTAGAGGAAAAGTATAGGCACATGCTAGGCAAGAATTTCTGGGTTTAGTGGCAGCCTGAGAAAGCCTGGGAGAAAAGCAACGAGAGGCCACCCAAATAAATGTCTTCAACCTAATAGGAGCCCTATAAGGTAGAGATGAAAAGGAGGCTGTGGAAGAGAGAGAGGAGTAAAATGTAGGAAACCTTAAGAATTAGGGTCATTAATTATTTAGCCTGGGCCCCCAGGAGAACTCATGCAAGGAAGCCTCATGCAGGAGCAAGACAGTAATTACATGGGGAATACTAAGTGAGGGGACAAGCTTTTGCATCAGAAACAGTTTCAGGAATGAGTTGTTTCGAGTTACCATAAAAAGGAACATCAGCATGATACTTTCAGCAGTACTTTCATTGTAATGATCATTTTCAGAACATAAATAGCCAATTGTCCTCCAGGTTAATGAAAAATCTATTCAGAAACCAAGAAACAATTGTAAATTAATTACATTTTAAATCTCATAAACAGATGGCATAAAGGAAGATGCTTGAAAGCAGGTGTCTGCTAATTCAATAGCCCTGCTAGGTTTTCTATAGGTAACCTCTGAAGTGGGAGCTTGGGAACAGCAAAGGAGTACATATATTCAGACCAGAGAATATATGAGAAATATAACAAAATATATTTTATATAAAAAGTCATTATTAAGCATTATTTATATTTTATATAAAATATAACCAGATCTGTGTTTTTCAGAAGGCCATATGGGCATCCATAGCTCTTACATGTTATAGAGTTCTCTCTGTAGGTGACATTTCTAGTGTCACCTCCACTTGAACATGCTTACAGTTTGCAGATCCAACACAGTGGCTCTGGAATGGTCCCTGACTCCTTGCCTATCTTACCCTACAATGCAAATAGCATCTTTTGAGGAGATGGGGAAGGACTGTCTCACTTTCAAATACCTGTTTTGTAAAAAGCAAGAGCAGTTCAGTGTAATAAAAGCCAAACCAGTATGTGAACTGCGAAAAGCAGTGCCAGAAATGACACCATATCAACTGGAAGTAGCAATACTTCAAGAACCCGGAGGAAGGATGTAAGAAACTTCCTGGACAGCTCAGCTAATAACAAAATACCAGTTTTCCACTTGGCACTTATTTAAGGCTGCACAAAAGAAGATGCACAGGAAGGAGGGCCTTCTCTCAGTGCTTAAAAAAAATGACTGGATTTAGTAACACTTCGTATACCATATAGAAACATGAGCTCCTGGCTGACACAATTCACTATCTATAGCAGTAAAAAAAATCAGAATTTTCCCCTAAGCAACATCTTCTTCCCAGATGGAAAGTATCTCTGCAAGCTGATGTAGGGAACTCTGCGAATTTAAAAGAAACTTCTGCTGCTGGTTTATATGAACAGCTTTTCAACCACATTACAAACAACACCAAACTGCATTCCAGTCCCTGGTTCTCAGACACAATTCATACTGTACCCATCTGGATAAATGAGTCACTTGGTTTCTGGGGACAAGAAAAAGATTTTTATTGTCATTACTTCCTAAAGAACACTCAAAGAAGCAAAAACATCACTCTCCCAGAAATTCCATTACTTTAAAGGACATGACAGAGATACCATCATAACTTTTAGCTCAAAGAAATAAAAAGGGAACATAATAGAGCTCAATAACAGTGATGCGCAATTAGCAATACCCTTTAATCTTAATTCTTCCTAGTGACTTAAAAAATTATTAAGAAAATTTCCTGAAATAACAATAGTTTTTTTCACAATAAATGCTATTTTTCTGCTTGTGGGAGAACAGCATTTTCATTACTTGTAACCAACACAGGGGAAATATTATTCCCAATACCACGGACAGCACAAAACTGCACCCACATGAACCCAATTTACATTCTTGTTAATAATCTGATCGAAACTGGCAGTACCACATGTATATCTATAGCTAGGGATGCAATTAAGAAAGCCAATGAATCTTATTATTCAGCTGCTCCTCCCCCCCCCCAAAAAAAAACCCCAGAAGACGAGCCCTTTCTACATGTTTCTCCCACCAGCTTCACTGTATGAGATTGTGATGTGCAACTCCACGCTCAGGAACAGTTTACTCATTTTCCTTTATTTTATACTAAATCTTTGCAATACAAAGACTGAAATTCATCCATCTGCAAAACAGTAATTAGGATGGTCAGAAGAATGAGGATGACCTTCCCTGACCTTTTGTCTGCCTACTCATTTCATTTCTTAGAGACAGTCCACTACTACTAAATAGAAGGATTTTGTGAATCATGCAGGGAGGGACCATCCTACACTGAAGAGTGATACCTGTAAAGAATATCAAACCTCTCGGAAAGCAGAGCTCTAGCCAGTTCAAAGACCACCTAACCTGAAGATCTATTCTAACCAGTTTAGATGAATTCTTTTTTAGTGTAGGATGGTATAAAAGAAAGTAACTGTGTATCATAATTCAAGTTGAATTTGTATGAGGCAAAATTGGCAAGTGTTAGCAAAGTTCCCTGAAAAGATTCTTTTTGAGTGTTGTTATTGTGAGTCTTCATCAGATGCTTTACAGAAAATTAAGACATGTAATTTGGGATTTGGGAAGCCTGAAGAATAAAATTCCCAAAACCATACCTGTCCTCTTCCTATAAATGTCCGAGAAAAGAGAAAGGGTCTAGTACATTTTAAATTAAAAAAAATTAATGAAGTTACGCTCTGTGTAAAAAACCAAAGACCACTGAAGGGAAGGGAAGAAAGGTAATAACAGATTTAATGACTGCCCAGAGTAAACAGACCACCACCTTACCTACACCCTCCCCCCTTTCTTTTTTTACAGTAACTTTTAGTTGGAGGACACATGAAAACTTCCATGAAAAATATCTCCAAGCATGTGCCTGTTTTTCTCATTAATGCCTTATCATTTCGGTGCCTGCAAGTAAATACCTGTGTTTATAAACCACCTGATAAGTTGAGTATCATGTACAAAGAAAATATGAATCACATCAGAAACCTCTGGATAGCTTGGAAAACATGATTGTACCAACATATTTAAATTTGAAAAGAAAACCCCATAATGCTTTCAAGCAGCTATTTCTCATATCATTGTTCTGAAGTGAGACAATGGAATAGATTTAAATACCAAGTACATAAAGTACACCCAGAGCTGCGGTGCCCTCACTGTGAGGTAGATTTTCTATTCCATTAAAATCAGTTCTACAGGCACAGACAGCACCACTTCTGACTTAATGTGCAATATTTTGTTAAAAGAGATCCAAATAAATGCTAATAACCCATTTCACTAATTTCAGTAGCAGTTAGAGCTGCATATTCGCAGAAAACACAGTGATTTCTCTAGCAGGTTAAACAGTGAGGAGAAGTAATTTTTTCTTGAAGATAGGCTTAGAAATGCATCTTGGTGCCAGGGGATTTTCAAACTTTCATCCTACTTCTCTTCAGTTTAGGGGAGAAGTTACACCCTGGGGGAATACCAACACCCACAACATATTTATTGCATATAGAAACGGAAACACGTGGTTGTAGGTAGCATGTGCCAGCTTGGGATTTCCAGCCATGCTGCTAGTGGCACTGGCACTGCTACTACTGGCACTGCCTGTACTCTTGCAGATGCTTCACTTACCTCTTCTAAACTGCTCCAAAATACCGACAGCTGTGTGAATGGCTGCCATTTTCTCTTAAACAGTTATTAAGTCTATTATTATTACTGGACCAGATAGAGAAGACTCCCTGTCTTCAGATCACAAGGCTGAAGACATTTTTCAAGCAGTTCAACACAATCGTTACTTTAGAAAATACAAATTTTCCTTGTAACTTTTTTGTTTGCATTTCTGTTTAGCACTAGGTTTATCAATTGATAGCCTGCAAATACACCAAATTTAAAAGACTGTATCAGATGAGCTTCTCCAGCTCATATGCTGAACACCAAAAAGAAACATGTATGTACACTAAAATAGGTATAGCAACTTTAGAAGTCCAGGTTTCCATACTGCAACTGCCTTTTGGGTGATGGTTAACTGTGAAACAAAAGAAGGTTTCACTTTCTTGTAAAGCCCTCTGAATCACTAAGTCTTCAGCAGAGAAGTATTGGTTTTAAATCAATACAGATGTGAAAGAAAATAGAAAGTTGAGGTTGGGTGATTGCTTTTCTGAGGAAGTGGAAGGAAAAGGAGAAATTATATAGAAATCATAGTTTCCAAGGTAATCCCCCAGTGGAAATTAATTAAGACTGTGCCTCATCTTTCTACATAAAAAACCCACCATGGTCCTTCTGAAGTCAATCACACTATTTCCGTTGACTTCCCAAAATATATCACCAGTGAAGATTTCCAGCACAGGATGTAGAGCAAGCTTATAAACTACAGTGTTAGCTATACAATATACATCAGCATGGTGGAATGATAACTGCCACATGATTGAAAACACCACAAAATTTACACAAAACCAAATCCAGAATTCATATTCCTCTTGTTATTCAAAGTGGGAAAAAGACAACTAAATAACCACAGATACTAAACAACTGAGCTACATACATGCAAACTTTTCCCTCAGGAATAATGTTTTTTCAGAACTGCTAGCTTACTAAGTACATCAAGAATTCTTGGTTACTAATTGCATCAAGACTTCTTTTTTCTTTGCAAAAGTCAATCTCTGAGATGTCAAATCAGAAGATTAGGAAACCCAGTTACCTATTGACTTTTCTCTGAAGTGACTTTGCCAACAAACCTTCAGCAATAGTAAGGTAAGATTTTATAAAGATCAAAGGGATCAAGACCAGAGGAAAGGCTCATTATAAATTTACCATTTGCTAACTAGTGGATATTTGCACATGATCCATCTCACACTCTGTCTCTCTGGTCTGCCCTCATTCAATATTCTTTCATAGGTAGAAGATTAATGGCATAAATCTGCAGCCCTAGTGATGGATTTCTGTTCCAGGAAAATACAGCCAACTTCTTCCAGGGACTGAGCTGGAAAACAATGGCAGTTGCTCAAGGACAGAGTGTCTAATTAGCAGATATTAAAAAGCAGCATTAATACTCTTCAGCTCACTCTAGATAAATTGCTAGCATCAGTCAGGGCCGAAAATAATGGTAAATATGCTCGTGTAAAAATACTGTTTCCAGTACCTGATTCTCTATGGCCTTCCTATTTTTTGGATCACTAACAATTGAGAGCTGCAACTCTGCCATTTTTTTCATCTTGCCATCCATGTCAATCTTCTGGAATAGACTCTTGGTTTGATTTTTTAGCAGCCTAACGGTGTCCTCTTTCCCAAGCTTCTTCGCAAAGAGGGAAGCACAGGCTGAATGTATGGCAGTAACCCAGTTTTCTAGATCCGTCTGGCTTGTTGCCTATGAAACAAATCAACAGCACAACATTATAACCAGACAAGAGGGAAAAAAAAAGATAATAAAAATCAGCAGCTCTAGGACATGAAGTGCTTGACAGATTTTCTGTGATCTTAGGAGTTTATCTTAAAACAAGTGAAATAAGGTTTTATCTTTAAAACTCTGCAAACAAAGGAAGCTTGAGCTTTTCCTCCACTCCATCATAACTTGCTTCCAACCTTCACCTTCTGCTTCTTAGACCTGCAAGGTCTGAGAGCTCCAGGAGCACAACAGAACCTCATGAGCTGTGGGAAAGATGTAACTCCAATTAATTAAGGTAAACCCCACCACACTGCAAAGATAAACCTCCCCTTCTGCAAGGTAACATTTTATATGTAAGGTCTGAGGAAAAGTGTTTCCTTCCTTAAAAAATGCCAAGTTAGTGGAGAGAGGACACACAGGTATCTATGCACAAGCTACCTCTGGAGTTATTTACAAGCATTGACTATGAATCAACATGTTTCTATGCAGGCTGCTCTACATAATACTGTTTTTTATTATCATTTCCAGTGGTGCAGATAAGTAGCCAAAATCTTTAGATACTTTCAGCTTTAGCTTTTGCATATCTTACTCAAGCAAACTCTCCTCAAGGCCAGCAGATTCGGGGTTGAGCACACCATTCTGTAAGGGTGGAATGCTAACAGATGCGAAAGAAATTGATAAAAAAGCTGATTTTTCTTAGAAGCTTGTAACAACCATGTAGCAAAAGGGTTTTGCAGATTTGTGATCTTCCTCCTTTTTGTATCTGAACCATAACTGACTGAGCCAACTGGTGAAATATCATACACCTGAGGTCATGTCATACACACAAATCAATATTATAATAGCAGAGTATAATAGTACAGTCATGCTATTCTTTTTAAGTTAAAGGCACAAGCATGATATCTGTGTGCATGCGTATATACAAACATATGCACCCATGTACATACTCATAAATACATTCTAAAATGGAAACAACTACAAAGTTCTGTATGCATACTGTTACCTGAAATAGGTAGACATCTCCAAAAGAATTGCTGAGACAGAACACGTTTTCTTTCTTGGGATGTTCTGGAACAGACTGGACTATACTGTCTTCTGCAAACAGGGCGTATCGAGGCAAACTGTTCTGCTCCAGTGAGTTCCTTCCATAGGTCTCATAAAACAGCAGAGTGCAACCTTTGCAGTTCAGAGGGACAAAAAAAAACATAAGGAGAAGGTAAGTTCTGGAACTTCCATTTGAGTTCTCTTACTTTAATGCTTTTGTGAATTAAGACATCCTTCGGCAACTGGGAACATCAGTTCCGATCAGTCCCTCTTCTGAGCAAAAAAGAACAAATGAAGATAATCTAAACTGGAAAAAAGGCAAAGACAATGATGAATTTGCCAATGAAAAGTTGGAACAGGCATCTAGTAGGGACATAACAAACATTCCTGGATTTAAAAAATAAAACAGGATAACTCAGAACAGAAGTGTCAAAGGTCAGATTGGATGGGGCTTGAGTAACCTGATTTAGTGAAAGATATCAATGCCCATGATAGGGGATTGGACTTTGTATCTTTAAAGGTACCTTCTAATCCAAACCGTTCTGTGATCCTATGAATAAACTCAGCCTATTACAGTTTTAAAGCCTGTAGAAAAGATTCATGCCTGCTTAGTTAAATTGGCTTTTCTGTTTGTTAAATTAAACCAACTTTCTCGTAAGAGCCATTTAAGAAATCTTTGTATTTGTCGAAAAGATTTGCAGAAATTCTTATCTTTATACAACATGCATAGTGAATAAACTTCTCAAATTTAAACTGGATTTCCCTCCACCTACCTGCAAACTGGAGACTAAGACAATTCCGATTAATTAAAAACAGTTTAAAGTGGGTCTTGCAAATAGTGTAATATCCAAGGTACAAAACTTGCATCCAGAAAGCATGCATCATCCTTGATGATGACAATCCTGAGTGTAACAACAGGAATTACTTCCGGAGAACAGCAGAGGAGATCTGTTCCCAGTCCCAGACAATATGATTGCATTGCCATGTTGCCTTTATGAGTGAAGCTAGCTCAAGAAGGCCTTGTCTCCTCCATCCCCACTAGCCTTCCATTTCTGCCTCATATTAAAATCCACTGTCTGATGAGATGCATCAGTTTGCCTGTTCAAGGGATCACTGACTGAACTACATCACTAAAATAATATGGTTCTAAATTAGATTTCTCAAGAATTTCTAAGGCTAGTTATGCATCCAGAAAAAAAACAAGTAAATAACCCTCACTTTCACCCCTGGGAAATGGCAGCTTAACAATGGAGGGTTTGGTGCCTTTTCCTTAATTCGGAAGATAAATTAACACTATACTGTGGCTGAAGGTTTAAGCTGGAAGAACTAAGACCAGATACTGTGAATACATTTTGAAAACTGAGGATAATCTAAGCAGTTAGAAAAATCTGAGGCTGATGATGGGCTCTCCAGCAAGGCGAGCCTTCCCCAAAAGATAAGCTCACATTCATCCAGGAATTAATTTAAAGCTGACCTATGGCTATTTTACATAGCAAGTCAGACCAAAGGATCACAGGGATCCCTTAGGGCCTAGTAATCCATGTACATATTACTCCTGTAAGACCAATACATATTCAGTAGAGGACTTAAAATTCAGCCAATACAAGGTTTGAGTTTGCTAGAGCTACAGCATTGTCGTCTCTCTCCTGCTTTTTGCTGGTTTTTCTTTAAAATCAAAAAGGCACCACAACACAGCACAGCACCAAAACTGAGATTTTGGGTTGACATTCTGTTTTTCAGTCATTTGGTGTTTCCCTGTGTGACACAATATGTGTACACATGCACATGCACCTAGGAGTGTATCAAAGGGATATATCAAAACTTCTAAAACAGAAACATTTCCTCTGTGAATGCTTGCAAAAGACTTAGGTAAAAATAGAGTTCAAATTTTATTTTAGCAATTCTCTAACATTTGCACTTAATGCTGCACTAAAAATCCCAAACACATCATCCAAAGCCACATAAATTTGAGGGGAACTTCCTCAAGGGTAAAATCTGACATTAGAACCAAAATCAAGTGGATTTTTTGATTCTTCTGTCTGATAAAGGGGAAAGTTGGGCCTACTAGAGTTTATGGAACACATTTGCTGTAACAAGTTATGAGGTGGAATACACTTGTCCTCATATAGCCCAGATTTCAAGTGTACAAAAAGTGAAGTCCATCACAGAACAAGCATCAGAAATGGCTAGGACAACTCTCCAGGGGGGCAGAAGCTCTGTGCTGCTGTTTGGCAGAGACAGATTCCACTGATCCTCAATGGAAGTACTTTATACCTGCTCCTCCACTGCATTCAGGTAATCACATTCTCCAGTGCTAATGTACAGTTACAAGAAAAAGGGAAATATGTATCAGAGCTTACTGACCAAATCACCTGATAATTGAACAGTTGTCAAAGGAAAGAATCCAACAAATAGAAATGCTTCTATACTACTTAAGTGCACCTTTTCCTGTTACTGTCCAGAGTGTCTGGCAGAATATTTAGGATAAGAACAAATCCTATAGAGTTGGTCCCATCCTTTCCCCTTAGCAGCCCTCACTTGATCTTTATGACACAGAAACACTTGGAGATCTCTGCTGTTGGAAAAGAAAGATATGGTTTATTGTATTCTGTGTATCAGGCATGGCACTTGTCATTTTAACGTAACAGGGCGAACTACACCAACAAAACCAAGTTCTCTCTTATACTCAGCAGCAGCAGCAGGACTGTGCAACTACTTCAACTTCTGCATTTTAGGAAAAAAAATTAAGTTCTACTTTAAACTCCCATATGCTCCCCTATGTGTTATCAAAAAGGTAACTAAAGATATATCATTTTTATCCTTACAGTTTATATGTACATTAACAAAAAGACACTGAAGGGCATGCATGTGTGTTCAGGTGTATGGCACCCCAGGTATATGTTTAGGTCAAGCCAAGTGATTCCAGGAAGCAGCTAGTTTCATAAACTCTGACAGACCCACTGGGACTGATTAGCATCCAAGTATTTTAATCAGAACTTGAATCAAAGGGGGAGGGCAATGGGAATGCAATTTCCCTCATTAAAATAAACTAATTAGACAGGACAGATGGAAAAGAGAGTTCCTCTTGTTAAAGGGTTACTATTCCAGCTCAGGTCTTGGTGGCCCTGAAAGTAGAGCAAGGGGCCTCAGGACACGTATACTTTGAAGTCTGGCAGGTAACCAGATGGTTATAAGCCTTCTGCATATTTATAATTAAACACATCTCAACGGAGTGCAAAGAAACATGCTGTTCTCCATTTGCATATATGGCTATTTTTAGCTGTATTTTTAAATACCTTGGCTATTTAAACTTATAGAACAAATTAAAGACAGATTTATTCAAAACTCTGCATAAGGAGAACCAAAGCAAGTGCCTTGATCTTGATATAGCATATTATGAAAACAGAACTACGCCTTGATATCCAGACAGGCAAGTTTATTTTGGCATCAGAAGTCTCCACAGGACAATAAAGGTACAAGATCAAGGAAATGAGGAATGTATATTTAAAACAGCTAACAGAGCGGAAGAGATTCTGCACCATGAATGCATCTATATCACACACCCAAAGTAAAAAGCATTGTATTTAATACTTCTTATAATGTTTGAAGTTAATAAAAGTTTATTACAAAGAATTTTATTATTCCTTTTTATAGCTGGGAAAATTCAGGAAGCAAGAAGGGATGCCACTTGCTCAAGGTCACCAATGGGCCAATTTTATAGCAAAGAACTGCATATGAAGTACCTAAATTCCTTTCCAGAGCTTCATTATCCTAGAAATGCATGAACTACTAGTATACGATGTACTTCAGTTTAGAGTGTTGATAGGTTTAGAAATTACCTGAATTTTACAAGAGGCAAATCAAACTCATATTCATACTCCAGAACACAAAGACATACAATAAGAGGGTAGAACTCAGATATTGTGTTTCCCTTTTGTATACACTGCTTGCATGCATGAATCATGCTATCTGATGACCAAGATAAGTAATTTAAACTGTTAAGACTGCCTACATTTTGATCCCTTGATAACAGGTCTCTAAATTATTAGGCAGAACTGCTACATTCCTGCATGTGCACTTCTTTTAAACCAGTGCTATCAACAGCACCGTGCCCAACACTTGCTGTTTGCTGTTCATTTTCCTTCAGGTCTACACCCATGCAGGATTTTGAAAAGGGCAACCTGTGGGAAAGCTGTTATTTTCTCTCTTCCATCCCCAGATACGCTAGGAAATTATTAAGTTTGATCATTTCCTTATTCATTAACTTAGCATTATATTTACTGAAAGGCAAATCCTTTGGATGCAATTCAAAATATAAAAATAAGACTATGAACTCACCCATTAAATTCCTCTTCCTCCCCACAATAGATGTTATTGTTTGTCTCACACTGCCTGACAACCATGCACTTCTTGTGGCACACCTACCTGCTCTATTACTCTGAGCCACGCATGTGCACTGTGAGAGCAGCAATTGCACCACAGCCCCATTAGCAGCAGCCCCTTTTAAGCAGATTCCCCTCCTAAAGGGCTGTTTCACAGCAGGAGTAGCCAGGGAAAATGTGAAGATGGGCATTGCTGAAAGCCAGAAGGGATTGGCACTGTGGGGTAAAGTGAAAGGTCATCAGGGAAAGGAGGGAGAAAGGCAACCCATGGCATTCACGCTGTCCGTGGCAGCTAAGCCTCAGGCACCTGAGGGTTTCCCCTGCTCCTGTTTCAGTTTCCTCTGACCTGAACTGCATAGTTTTCAGTGTAAATGCTCTAGCATGGAAGTTCATCCCTTCACTACATTGTTACATGAACTGAAAATTTTCACATTAACTTAACCCAACTTTAAGTAAACCTCATAGCAAACCCCAGGGAATTGTGTGCCTGTAACTGGGAATTGGACACCCAGGACTTATTCTGATCCTTCAGTTTTGACTCCCCCTGAGACAGTGGTGTGGCTTCTGTATTTTTCTCAGCTTTGGTTCAATTTGGTCTTGGATCTCCTCCATCCAAAAGGATCTTCCAAACCCCCAATTCTGCATGAGTACAGAAACTGGGAAGTCAAACAAAACAACACTCTTGCTATAGTATGAACCACAAGCCTGCACATACAATCCCACAGACATGAGCACCACCTCGATTAAGTGGGCTGCTTAGGCACATGCACCACTTTAAGCATATGTGTAGACCAGGTGAAGTTAGGCATAAACTTCTGATCCCACTTAACCTGCTTGCAGGAACCAGCATGCATGAAAAGTTGCCAAGACACAATGGAAATAACTGCCACTGCCAAGCCTAATGAGCAACATGATGGTTTACCTTTAAGTGTGACCCAGTACTGCTTCCACTTCCGCCGCGTGACCAGCTCCAGCTTCTTCTCCTTCTGCAGGGTCACCAGGGGCTTGAAGAACAGCCACCCTGCCCTGCGCACCACTCCTTGCTCTTTCTCATACAACAAATCCAGCTGTTCCAAGGAGCTGAGGGACTCGCCACTGGAGTCCTCTGTTTCTGAAGAAGTCTCAGTGTTCTCTAGGTTCGTCCTGCTCATTTCCAGCTCCCGCATGAAGTTTTCATAAATGTTCTGCCTCAGAGCATCACTGCTGACTGCGTTGGTGGACTCACTTCTCTGGGACAGGACATGGCTGGAGCCGGGTGACCACAGCAAAGCAGAGAGCTGTGACGGTGCCAACATGTCTGTAGTGAAGTTGTCCATTCTGCTGTCAAAGTATTCACTCTCATCTTTACACTTTGGCTCCTGTGCAAAGGAAAAAGGAATTTGTCGGTGATCAAGCACCACAGCTACAATGAAAAGACACACATATTTGGTATTTAAATTTGCTTCAAGTTTAGCCACAGCCAGATCCTTCATCAAGGGCCACCTCTTTTCATCATTACATCACAGGCTTTGCCTCAGCAGTCACACTGTCAGTGCCACCACTTACAGTTTTCTCAAAAGGACCCTGTTAAACTTTAACTACTAAGTCTGTGCTTTGGTAAGTCAGACACCTGCGAGTAATATCCAAATTCACTACTAACTACTGGGGCTTCCTTTGGCTGAAACCTGAGGGACTGCAGGAGACAACCACATCATCCAGCTGAAACCCAACAACCACTACTTACATGTCTGTTTGAATATAAGCAGGAACAGTGTCACAATAAGTTTCATAAAGAAATAATAAATATTGCAGGGTTTTCAATACTTTGATGACACCTATATTTAGCTTCAGCAGAGCTAGGCTGATTTTACCTTCACTTTCTATTTGCCATACAAACTTTGCTTAGCCAACACAAAAAGGGTCAAAAGTTGAGACTATTTTAAGCTGTCAGTATTGACCAATTGACAAAAAACTAACTTTTGATTAAAAAAAAACAAAAGATGTGCTTGCTGACTGGCACAAATCTGGTCTCCAGACTGCAGAGGTGTGCATTTTCTTACTTCTTGAAACCCCCCCAGAAGCCTGACTATTTCATCAAGCACTGCCAGGCCTTTCTCCTAATTGTATTGTGCAACTTCATCCTCTGTATTGAGAGGGCTGGCCAACGTTATTAGAAATACTCAGACCTGATGGCATGGATGCTAACCTAGGCCCATTTCTTGCAATTGCTTGTTAACATGGGATGTTGTTGGCGGATTAGTCCTTTTCTTTCTTAAACCTTTCCCAGTAATGAGCTGAATGGTCACAACTCTCCCAAGGTCCAGTAATGGACAGGGATTTTCATCCTTGGTTAGACCCCTTGGTCTGACTTCACTATTGAGAATCACATCATCCATCATACAAAGCCATTTATTGTCTTTCCAACTGAAACACTGCTGATGCTTTTTAAAAGCAACTATGATTTAAGAACACAAAAAAAATCCTGATGCCTTTTGCAGTAAAAGTGTGAGGGAAGAGGCTGCTATGAACAATTCAAAAAGCAAAGCTATTAGCCTCAATAATAATAAAGCTATTATACTTTCAAGTTTAGACTGCCTCTCTAAAAGCATTTATTTGCTCATAGACTTCTGTACATGAATGAAGTAAATAAACCTTGGTCTCCTTTGAGCTGCTCTCATCGGCAGCTTTGAAAGCAACTACTTCTTTGTTCCTTTGCTTCCTACCCAGTGCTCTTCAAGACTTCAGTGGCAAAGCTGTGCCGTGTTTTGATAGTATCAGGATCTCCAGAATGGAGCCAAGAGCAACAGTGGGATCACACACCCTCCCAAGTGTCACCAGACAAGCCATTTCTCAAACAGCAGGACACTGCTGGTCATGGCCTCACAAAAGCCAACTTGAACAGAAACCCACATTCTCTTACAGTACACTGAAGTTCAAGTCTGGCTTTTCAGATCACTGTGTCTGGTGACAACAATTCAATTCTTCAGGGTAATGGAGCACCCTCCTCAAATCTTATTGCAGACTGTTAATCAGAGTTCTCTGAGAGAACTCACTAAACATCTCCCTAGGGAGAGTAACCCCCTAAACATCAGCAGTTTTGCTTTCTATGGGGTAAAGGGAGAGAAACAGAAGGAAGGGAATAATCACACGTGCAATGTGTTTATGCCCACAAAGCAACAGTACAACATGGATCGTACAACTGTGCCGGCCATCTGCAGTTCAGTGGGAAACTGGAAGCTTTCTTCACCCTCTTTTTAATTATTGTCACTGTACATGTGTGCCAAAATCCTCTATTTTAATTGTTTGATTATTCTCCAGGAACTGACAGTGCCCTCTAGAAGACTAGCACACAGTTTATGAAAAATATGTGTTTTTTTCAGTCCCAAAGCATTAGTGAGAAAAACAACATGAGATGGTGTCTGCTGTGAAGGGCCACTACTGAAATAACAAGCATTAATGAAAAGGGTGGGATAAAACCTGTCCATGAACAACCACTAACCACATCCTATTTCTCTTCCATGCACAAAGAAAGGGTAGAAATGAGGAAGTACCAGAGCAGAGTAAACACAGGAACCAAAATTAATATGTGCAGTTCACCATGACAACATCACTTGTATTTTGTTTTTTTCTTTAAAGAACAGAATTGGCAGGGTCACTCAGTCTCTGTTGGTCCTCAGTGAGGGTGTCACTGTAGCAGTATCTGTACACCACTGAAAAGGTCTGACCCAAATTACTGCTGATGGTGGTTTCCCTGCCGGGCGACTCACCACTTGTTTACTCTCTGTTGCACCTAGCAATGAAAGAAAACTATCACTGGTTCTGCTCAGTTGCACTCAAGCAGACCTCTCAATGTCTGAGATATACCCTGGAACAGTTGTAGATTATGCAAAAGAAAGAGTGGCTAAGATATCAATTAGACAAAGTGATACATGTAATAACAAGAAGAACAATACAGGAAACAATGCAGCCTGCAAAATTCATTAGGGCTCAAGCTCAAAGTAAAATCTAATACTAATTTTCAAGCCAAAGGAAGAGGTTGTCTCTAAGTACTTCTACTTTAAATTCTCTTTACACCACACTTCAGGGCTCTGGCTTATGAAGTCAGGAAATTTCAGAAATTATTCAGAGGCTACTTACTATTTATCTGCAGCAGCAGTATCTGGTGGCTGGATTTTCATTATAGATAGCAATTTCTCCATGTTATACAGCTGCACACTGACTTTACACCACCACCTTAGCAGTGGCTGACTGTGCAACAAGCCTGCCTGAATTCTCTCCACAGGTTGTACATGCATCATATATACCTTGCTGCTCACACAGAATGTATCCTGATACATCATCTACCTAATGCCATTTTGGCAACAATTAAACCAAGTGAGGACATGCTGTGCAGCCGAGTGCCAGGGAACACATTAGGACACTCTCATGCCATGAAAGCTGGATCATGGCACAGAATGGCTGCAAGTCTTAACATGTTATCATTATTAGAAAGGCAAACTAAATTCCAGGATATATCAGATCAAGTATCAGAGCAAGTCAGACGTAAGGAAACATCCAAATCACTAGACAGGTTACAGCCATAGGCTCCTCTGAAATATCCCATATCCAAATCTGTTTATGGATGATTTAAAACAGGTGCAGAGGAAGGGTGCCAGAATTAAAAAGGAAACAGACTTCCTATCTTCAGACAGGAGACAAAAAAGAGTCTGCATAACCCCTCAAATGTGGCCCGAGAAAATAAACCATTTCTCCCTTTAACCAAATCATAACAGATTAAATAATAGGGAGGAATAATTAATGTAGCAGACAATGCTGGCATCAGAACAAACTGGCCAGGACTACATTTACCCTACAAATTAGCAAGTATTGGAGTAAGAGGGTCTGGAAACAGACTTCAAGATGGGGAAAACCCCACTTGATTTTAAATTGCAATTTGCTCACAAAGGAGATTAAACTCCACTGCCTTTCTAGCAGCAGGGCACTGGCCTCAATATCCCAAGACTGCGCCTCCTAGTCCTGTGCCCCGTGAAGAAGGAGGACTGGTCAACTTGTTTTTGCTGGGTCAGCTGGAGGGACCTATCCACCCAGTCAGCACTGGTGCTTAGGCCTACTTATAGGGAAATATTCCAGCTTTCACCTACATTCAGCCCAAGTGACTCACAGTCAGTTATTAGTAATGTGCTGAGGAAGGGACAAGCTGTTCAGAGCAAAGCACAAAGGCTACAATCACTGTGATTAACAGTCTTGCAAAGAGGGACTTAACCCTGTGACACATCATAACCACACAAGGTACTTCTGCATTTTTAAGCCAAAGGATCCAGTAAGAGTTTAATCATTAGCAAACTACAACACAGCAACCCCCAGAAGAGATGGCAGGTTATTCAAAGTGTGCAAGGCAGAAAGGAACTGACCAAGCCTCACAAGGAAGGCAAAATCATAAAGCATTAAAGCACCACTCTTATCCTTCCTGTCACTGGGTATTTGTCTGATAAAAATCAATTACTATATCCTATGCCATTTTCTAAGAAATTGCCATTTTTGAGCTAGGGCTTATGTCCTTCTTCCAGAATCAGATTCAAGCTTGATGCAATCTCACCAGCCAAATTTCCTTGCTGTGTCTGAAGTCAGCTCACTGCACAGTGAATTCAAAACAGCTATGAATTGTGCACCACAAATACCATTCTGAAAATGTCATAACTAAGTAATACATGGCAAAGGTCTGGGATGCAGAGATCATACATAAAGCCTGGCTGTAAAATCCAGAACAGCTACAGATGTTGAAACCAGTGAAGAATCCCAGCTCTAGGTGCTGAGGCTTTTCACAGATTCCAGTTTTTCTGCCTCGCCTTCTCTTTCACAGCAAAGTAAAAAGGTGAAGAGACAGCATCCGATAAAGTACATGAGCACCAACTCACAAAAGAAGTGATCCAAATAAACAGCTTTTATTTTCATTTTCCCAGTTCCGTAGCCTGCACCTAGGATTTATGCTGTCAAACCTTATGCTGACCTTACTTCTGAGCCTAAGGGTCTGTCAGTGGTTTACATCGCAATGATAGGTGCCTGCTAAGCACGATACCTGTCTGAATTTCCAGCACGGGAGACAATATTTGCTTTACATGCCATATAAAACATGTGTTATGATCTACTGCACAGCTGCTGCCTAAGTTACAGAAGACGGTGTTGCCTTCACTCTGCTCACTTCTGAAGTGGTCAGCCCTCCAATGTTTCTGAAAAGGATTTAGGGAAGCACAGTGATTTTTCCTGTGTAAGAAACACTAGGGAAGATTAAAAAAATAAAAAAAAATTTAAAAATCCAAACCAAAACCAAAAACAGTCTGTGCCCTCCATTTCAGCTTGTGAATTCAGAGGCAGAAGTCCAGGCACAGTCTGGTATTTAAAGAGCCAATTCTGGGACCTACAGCTAGAGATGAGAATTTCATTACTAACCACAGGCATCCTAAATTCCTGTTAATGGGATTAGCCTTAAATTCTTCTAAGGAAACATCCTTTCCCTCCATCTTGTCCTCCTCCCATCTCTTTCTTCACACCACCATCTCCCAGTGAGCCAGATGGCAACTCAAGCTTTCCCATCTGGTGAACTAAGCATGATGTAATGCCTTAGTGGAGGTGGAGGCAGAACCAACAGCCCTGGTCCATACTCTACAGCTGCTTGCCTTGCTAGAGATGGACTGGCAATAAAACCAAAGTGAATGGCAAAGCCAATAATACGAATAGAGAATACTTTCAAAGATAGTTATAAATCCTCCTTCTACTGCTGTTTCCACACTCTTCAGAAACATATGCTGATTCATGGCACAGGTGAAAAAAAGAGAAGGCTTAAAAACTCCAAGTTACTTTTTAAGTGATGCAATGATTTCAAAAATTATTTCAAAAGCTAATTCACTGAGAGGTTAGGCTGCAGAAACTGGAGTTAACTAGGAAACTGACAAAATAGGAAGGGAAAATTTGCACATGCAAACATTCATCTTTTTTTGATATTGCAATTTCAGACAGCTCCAGGGATGCAATGCTTCTCAGAATTCCACAAATTACTAAATCAGATTAGCAAGTAATTATCCTGTGAGAAAGACAAACATGATGCAATCGCTACATTTGTAAGAGGAATCTACAAACCAATTTTCAGGCACTTAAGCTGGGGTTTCCTACATACCTGCAGCTTCCTCTTCTTCCTTGAGAGGCTTCCTGTCCAGTCACTGATGCGTCGCATTCGGTTTTTTAATGTATCCTTCTTGGATGCATCCTCACTGAGGGGCTTGGACTTTCTGCATGGGAGAGTGTAGGAGGAGTAATGTGCAGGACTTCCCTGCTCTACCCTGGAGGGAACATCAATGTCTGAGGCAAATGAGACACGGTTGCTTAGGGTTCCATGAGTGTCAATGTACTCGTCAGAGAGCCTGATCCCAGGTGAAGGAGTGTTTTCCAAATTTGTATCCTTATAGATATCTCGGAGTGAGGAAAGAGATGAACTTTGGTTGAAGGACTTCTTGTTGTCGCTTGCTGGGAAACTGGCATGAATGCTTGTATCTGGAGTGCTCCTGGTCAAGTATGGACCATCTAGCTCATTGATATCCCCAGTATTTCCCCAGAGAGAGTCATACCATGAAGACTCAGAACTGAGTGAGCTCCCTTTACTAGATCGAAGCCTTGAATTGGTAGGTGATAGACGATGACTTGAAGAACAGTCTGCACTGGAGTTCCTCCTAACATCGAGCAGGTTATTTGGCTTAGATTCCAATGCAGGTGAATATCTCAGCAACTGGACTGGTCCACTGGACTCCTCAGTCGGTACCTTGCTGTTGCTGCTATTGTGGAACTCGACTCTCAAGCAACCATCCAGCTTCCCCAATGTTTTAATGAGAACTTTCGGACTTCTCCTGTCCTCTGATGGGGAGGTTGACGCAAGACTCTCATTCTTTCCATAGCAATTTAAAATGTGCCCATTGCATTCTCGAGAGGCAGTGTGATTGCTTCCAGCTTGAAGGCCAATATAATGGAAACCGTTCTCTGGCAAAAACACCGCACTACTTCCTTGGCAGTAGTCCCCTGAGGTATTTGTCCTGTGTTTGGCATGGGCATTGCTTTTAGAGACCTTCACCACAGTGTCACCGAGTCTAGATGAATAAGGCTGACTACTCTTGAAGTGTGAAAGGCAGCTTCTGGCAAGGGACCTTGATTTGTAGTTTGAGCCACTATTGGTATGTCCCCATCCATGCATAGAGCAAGACTTTTCATCTTTAGCATGAATGCTGCGAATTTTCAGAGAACAAGGCTTCTGCTTGGCACTGGCTGTAGCAGCAGCATGATTTTTCGATCCCTGAAGACTGTATTGGCTTTCTGAATTCCCCATTTTCCACTAAATTAAGTAGAGTTTCATTAGAAACAATGGCTATTAGCAAAAAAGTAACAGACCATTTTTACCATCTACACAGGAAAGTGCCTCTTTAAAAATAATATGAAACAATTGTTTCAAAAAAAAGCCATTAAATAGCCATTTACAACATTAAATTCATAACTGAACTTCTTTTAGGGGCAGGCTAGGAAAGCCTATTCTCTGTGTGGTTCATTGCCCCTCTGTTATAAAGCTGGAATCTAACTCCATTGAAATCATGTCAACACCTTTCTCCACCCACACCCTTGGCAACGTCCTTTTCTTATAACTTACAAAATCTTTGGCTCCCCAGAACAATGGCATAATGAAAGGGAGACAGCAAGATAATCATAACTTAAACATAAGTGAACTGTACTTTCAAAGAAATCCCTTCTGTCAGGAGACAAGCCCACTGCAGTTTCATCTTGGCTGCTTTCTTTGCAACCAAGTGTTGCTTCAGTGAACTGTTCAGCAAAACCCAACTTTGTGTTTACGTGGAGTCAATCCAGGATAAAGGAAAAAGAAAATCCAACTAAAAAATAACTTGGTTATTGAATAGCCTCATCTTCCATTACAGCACAAAACATCATTATGTTTGTTCAGCATGACACAGTTTGGTAGTTCAGCTTTTTACTGAATTCACAGTGAATAGCACACACTGGAGCAGTCAAATTGCCCCAGTGAGATGACAGAAGATTTTGGACCTACGTAAAGTGTACCCTGAAGTAAAAAAGATTGATCTGATTTTTTTGTTATTTGGAGTGAATCTCCATTGTTTTGTAATTTACAGAAACATCAAAGTGATTTTCCATTGGCACTACGCTTCTTTGCATGTCGAATCTCAGACTATCACTCTTAGGAGAATATACTATAGCCTCATTAAAATGTTGTCAAAATAAGCCACTGCAAAAGCATAATCTTATCTCCTAGAGTCTGTATTTATTTTAACATTCCTACATCTATCCCTTAGCACTTTTATATGAAAAGCATAGTATAGAACAAAGAGCAAACCTGTAGAATCACTCTTAAACACGGGCACAGTTAGCAGTTAACATGCTCTGCATTGTCTTCGTGGCCAGCCATTACACTTGCCAAAACCAGGATGGAGTTGCACGCAGCCTTCCTAGAAAACACCAAAAAGACAAAGAAGGTCTTTCAGTCAAGTAGAACATACACTTTACTCCAGCTATAAGCAAAACAATTATAAAAAAAAAACCCCACAGACTGAAATTAAAAATGGAGAGGAGAGGTCTATTTCAGGGATTCCTGGACTCTAGACATACATTTTTATACACGTACTTTAATAACTGACATTGAATTAATACAATCAAGTCACTGTTTGGGTGGGTTTTTTTCTAATTCTGTCCTTGTCCCCTCTCAATAACAAGTTAAAGCAAACTCTGAGCCCCCCCCCCCCCGGTTTTCTTTTTGGAAGACCAATTACAGATGGCAGGAGTGTTCAGTGATCTTTACAATGTGGACTAAACTGGTCAGAGCAATGTCCCACAGCACCTGTTTATCTTTCCCCAAGCCTGGATTCCAACTATGACCTCTGCCATGAAAGGCCACTGTGCAATTCACCAACTACCCAGCAACCTCCCTCTTCAGGATTGTTCTGGTTTTTAAGTTAATCTGCCAGTAAGACAAGAAAAAGCACCAAGTGCTGCACACACACAAACGTAACAAGACCTAAGTTCTTCCTGACCATCTGAACATACTGTCTCTTCAGCTGGCACACAAAAGCCGCAACTCAAATCAAAAGGAGAGAAGATGAATCTCACAGAACACACCAGTGGTTTAGGGATTGAAACACTCAGTAGAAAAGACAATGTACAAGATCTCAGGCTCAGTTTTAGAATACACATTTTTAGCTACAAACTATTCTTAATATACTACCAAAAAAAATATTCTTCTCTGCATAAATTCAGTGGCTGCTGTTCATAATTTTTAATTGAATACCCATGTAATTTGAATGTGTAGTTTTGCTTTTTTTGACTTCTTTTGTGGCTATTTACTGTATAAGATCCTTGAAGATATTTAAAAGAATTCACTGGTAACCTAGGTATTTTGCTAAGCCTACCAAAAACAAAGGTAAAGATTGTAAACTAGAGCTAAACACAGTCTCAAAAAGCCTAGAAAAAAAAATCTTTTTAATTTCTTATTCTAACAACTTGGAACATTCCTGTTTAAGATACCCTTGCGTCATAGATTCGATTTGCCTATGCTGTTATGTGCACACGTTTATGTAAACAGTCTTAAAAATGGCATATGCAACATGGATTAAACAAAAGATTGAAGGTAAACAGAAGACAACACACAAACTTCCTACACTCCAAGCTGCCGAACAAACTGTGAACCCCCAGCAAAACTGCCTTCCTTGATCCAGGAGGCACAGACCACAAATGAGCAATGAGTTTACATTCAGAATTCTTCATCTGGGAGCAGAAAGTACATTCAACAAGGGGGCTTTGAAGGGTTTACATCTATTCATAAGGGAACACTGAACACAATTTGTCTAAAGAAACAGGCAAAAAGACCATCTGGTCTCCATAGCAATTGTGCAATGGTTAGGTAATCCTTTTAAGAGAGTTTGTAGCAAGCAAGCTGCTGTCATGAACCTCAGAAGATAGACATTCAATTCATCAATGCTCGAACTGCTGCTACCAGGGTCTATTGTACATGTCTGATCCAATACACAGGTCACATAATGGGTGAACGAATAAATTTATCTTGGGGTACAATGTCTACAAAACAGTGCCTAAGTCTGTGAAGGAATCAGTCAGCAGTACAACAGAACAGTCAATAAATCCCATAGAAATAGCTCCAAGGGATTTCTCTCAGCATCCTGGCTGTCCCGAAAGCTATGGTAGGCTAAACATTCACGCACATTGCAATAACCAATAGGGGCATCTGCAAGGCTGCACAAAGACCATCAACCTGAAAATCAGCTGTGATGCCTTTTTTTTGCCTCACACTTGTGTGGAACAATTTTCTTTCTGCAGATTACAAAAGGGATTGGGTAGGGGGAGAGAGCAGAGTGAATCAGCTGGTGCCCAAAGGCAGAGGGACACTGGGGCAGGCAGGCAAATGTGGACAAGCTCTGGCTGTACTCGCTCCACTCACACATTTTACACTATATGAGCTGTGGAATCACTGGAAGTTACAGTGCATGGAACAGAGTTCAGCTTCCCCTATATTTCTCACAGCAACCTACCACAGCAGAATAAAATGTGCTTTTCCCTCTTATGCAGAGGGATGAATGCTTCTTGTGAGTAAACCCAGTTTCTATGAATATTTTCTGCAGTTATAATCAGCATATTTAGAAAGCACCTCACTGTGCCTGAAGCTGACTATTAAGAGTTTATTTGCTTTCAATTATACCACATTCCCTAAAAAAGAAGTTTTTCATCTTCACCCTGGTTCCCCTTAACACATTCAAAAAACCCAGCTATGCAAACATACTAGTCTGGGGTGATTAGTATGTTTCCCCACCACACCCAATAATTAGCACAAATCATAACCCCAGAGCTAAAAATGCATTTCCCCACCTTTGGGCTTCTCCACATTAAGTTCCCCTAGACTTTTTGGGCTCCAAAATACAAACATGTGAGCCACTCTGGAGAACCTCCTAATCAGGTCCTTTCCAAGCCTAACTATTCTGATTACTACCACCGCACCTAGACTGCTCTACAAATGCCAGAGGGGGAAATGCCTTTCTTAAGATGAAGGTGAGAGCATGTACAAGTAGTGCTCTACAACTGCATGGGTGTTTTCCTCCTCAGTCTTAATCTCTCAAAATACACGTTTAGAAACCTTGACTTGTTACCCATACTGCAAGCAAAACTGAGCCATAACAATAACATCCCAGTACTAGGTTTGCTTATAAGATACAACAAGGAATCATTACATTATGAATTAGTGTGAGATCTGAGTCAAGGGAGACAGGCTCCTGTGTTGGTCTCATCTGCTACAGTGGGAACACAGACCAAAATGATTTTGCTAGTGCCAGCCATCCACTTCCTGTACAGTCACACTAGCCAGGCTGAGACTCTACAACTAGAGGTCAGAAAATGGCAAGCTCCAGATTGACTGGGGGCGAGCACAGAGCCATAAGTAGACTGAATGCTCAGCAACCACAGTCAGCATTGGGCAGTAGCTACATGCCAGTTACAAAAAGGCAAGAGACTGCATAGCATCTTCCTAGGGAGGTTCAGCAGGTTTCCCTGACTGGGACTTACAATCTCACCACCCAGGATGTTGTCAGAGCTCAACTAATTTCAGCCCTAGCAAAGTTAGGCTTTAGCCTGGGTCAAGAAGTTACCCTCATGAGGCATGCAAACACAAAGCTATCTCTCTGATATATTTTTGATGCCTTTATTCCTCCAGAAGGCTGGTGACAATGAATCTTCACTGGCAGCTGTATAAGAAATGGTCTACAAACCATTCAATACCTGCTGAAACTTTCCCAAAAATCTACTGATGAAGTACAAGAAAGTTGATCCTTCCTTCACTAAACATGGCATCAGTGCAAGACCAGCAAAAACAATGGGGAAAAAAAAAACAAACAACAGGTCTAAATGAGAATAACATCATGCCATAAAATTAGCACTGACTGAGGACTCATTAAGAAATGGAGAAACTCATGAGCTTTCAGCAATACCAGGAACAGGAACTCTTCATGCACATCAGAAGAACTTAAATTTAAAACCTCCTGTCTTTAACAATAAAAAGGCTTTTAAAACAAGTGCTGGATCAAGAGCTAAAAAAATAGGTAGGAGCTAGAGCTTCCTGTCTCACCACTAAAAAGTAAAAGCCTACATCTTTTCAGTTCTTTACAGTGACACACCAGGACACAGTTTAAACTTTTTAAGAAGGACTTTCCTTGAGGAAATTATTCAAGAAAGAAATAAGCTAACCAAGTATTTTATTCATACTCATAGCTTACACAGTCACCATGGGTCACCACCTCTTCAGAACTTCTTCATCAACAGGAATACTGTTACCTGCACCAGTGCAGTACCTTTAAAGAAGGCACTTGCCTCCGGACACAGTCCCTTCTCAGCCATCCATATTGGTATAAATATCTGCCAAAGTAAGGCAGAACTTCAACTCATTAGGTGGTGATATAAGTACTTGTACAAAGAGCCTTTACATGCAAATGGCAGAGTATATCCCATCAACTGCTCTCTAGTAATGAAGCAAGAGGAGAGAGTCTTGTATGCTTTCTGCTGTATTTGAAAACCCTATTTCCACATGGGCAGGGAAGGACACCCAACTGCAGAGTTGGACTACCATGGCCATCTCAAGGCTGCACATGGTGGAGAGGGGAGGCGTGGAGGGAAGGCTGCACCAGGGTCTTTACAAAGGTGGCTACTCTGAGTGTGTGGTTTGTAAGTGCAGAGCAGGAGACTAAGTGCAGAGCAGGAGACTGTCATCAGGATCAGTGGAACTGGGATAACGGAGAATCTGAAAGCATTTCAGAGCGACAAAAAATGAAACAAAGAGCCCCCTCATTTATATGAAATGACTATTTTGTTTTCTTTTCATGGCAGATCCAGTTAGAAATGTTGCATGCTGTCATGTAAAAAGCCAGTAATGTAGTTGCTGTACATCAGGAAAAGCCTTTTCTGGTTTTGGTTTGGCTTGGGTATTTTTAATTGACCAATCAATTAGTTTTTTTTTTCTTTCATTTTACATTCTCATTCACCAGTTGTTAAAACACTGTCAATTTTAAATGGCTTACGTAAAGTCTTAGAAATTGTATATAACTTTCTTTCACATACTAACATGTTCATAAGCTTTGCAAGCAATCAATGTGCTTTGTGAATTCGTGCAGGGATACTGAATTACAGGTTTGAAGTTTAATTAAGTTTTAATCTACTTGGGTTTTTAATACAAAAGTAATACAGAATGCTAGAATGTGAACCTGTCCTCCCCTTCCTGCATGTATGGATGGATATGTGAAATTAATGAGGGAGGCAGGTTAGCACAACATTGTGGCTGAATTAAATGTAGAATTTCTTACTGAAAACAATTTACTGTATTTTTTAGAACTACGCACTTTGGTCACATGTTTCCACAAATCAGAAGCAGATTTCTTATTCCTGCAATCTCAATCACATTCCTATTACAAAAATATACCATAATAATTATATCATGGTATTCTTGGCAGGATACTTTGCATTATATACCACTGTATTCAAAGAATGAATAACCAAAACACCACAAATATGCCTTTCCTTAAAAAATATAGGACTATTCTGTCTTAAAAATCCAATTTGAAGCCAGAATTCCTCACTCACACATTAGTCATTTTAAAGCTACAGTCTCCTGCATTAGGAACTGCTTGGTAGCTCACAGATCAAATTAAAACAAATAGTTTTCTTATTAAACATCAGTAGTCATTATGACCCCAGAAACTTCTTTCATGATGTGAATCATACCTACATGGCATATAGACTTCAAATTTCACAGTTTAAGCAAGAAAGGGACACTATCCTTTTCCGGTTTCTTTTTTTTAAATACATTAATCCAAACAGGCCTACACTGCATCACATATATACTGCATCAGAATTACACATTCCTTACTTGGGACATGACTCCTTCTTTTACTCAGCCTATTCTTCTGGGTCCAAAACATTGGCAGCTTAATTAAATTATGTTCTATAGTTTTCAAGTTAGGGCAATATGGTAGATTGAGTCAAGCCTAGAGATCCTTATCATATTAAACCAGTGCTGATACAATCTAAATCTCTAGGGACTTGTTCTTTGCCAGGAAAAACAAATCTCACCATCTGTAAATGTTATTGAAATTACACACAATGGCTAAAGTGCACATCCATTTAAATAAAAGCCATTTAAGTTGAAAAATGGAAAAAAAAAGAAACAAAAAACCCCAACAACCAGGAATGCCAGCTAACATCTTGGCTTAATGTAGTAGCTGCAGTAGTTGAAGAGTTGATATGTCAAAGGGTCTACTTGTTGCCCTTGAAGGGGAAATGAGCCCAGTGATTTAAAAGGTCTTTAGTCTAGCTGTAAGCACACTGGCAGGTCCCAATGTAGATTAATATGGTGCTTTCAAAGGATTTCAAGGCCTGGGGAAGAGAGGATGGTGCACCTGAAAGGAGCAAAGATGCTCCAAGCAAGGGATCTTTGGCTCCTGCCTCACTGCCTGCCCTGGGCCAGTGAGTAACAACATTTCAGAGACTAAGCTCAGATCTGCAGACTTCCTGCCTAAGCCTAGACATAACCCTGAAGAGATCTCTGCCTCAGACCTCCTTATTCGTGGTAACAACTGGAGGTGAGACTTTGGTTTTCTTGTCAAACTGGGATTCCCAATCCCCACCAGGAACATCTGCCCTCCTCTTGTCTGTTTCAGTAGCAATCAATTCATGTCATCAAATACAATCATAGTCAGCAGGCAGCTATGGGGATATTCTCTGACCTGTATCCACCCAACACTGTAGATGACAAAACATCAGCTTTCAAGAGGGTAAAAGAAAGGTTATTTCTGGACTAGGACACAGCTTACAACACTGTACCCTGAGCATTCCTGTAAACAAGCAATCCCAGGTAGACCAGAAATGAAGGCAGCAGAGCAATTCCAGGCAGGAACATTAGCCCACTCTGTTCCAAAAGAACCTTTCTGGTGTAGACCCTCCCAAGTCTATTGGACCAGCTCTGAACCCTTGGCATCAGAGAAAAATTTCTAGTAGCAACTGCAAGACAGTGTGCTTCAGGCTGTGGGACAGGGCCTGGGATGGCTGTGGGACTCCCTGCCTGCCACCTCTTACATAGCCCACTCCACAAGTGGGAGAGGAACCCATGCTGCATTTGGCATAGTCTTTTCTACTTCTCAGTTTACACATTCATAAACACTTGAGAGTGTCAGTTCCAAAGTAAATGCTTTCCCACCTTCGGCCCCGGGACTTCCTGAAGAGGACAGAGGATCTGGGAGTTAGACACCAGAGGTAAACCTGAGACACAGTCCTTTGGAAAATTAAAAGCAGATCTTTACTTTTGCATGCCAAGAGCCCTACAGCAGTCACACAGCTCTGGGCTTCCTTTTCTGCACCCCTGTAGTACCGGTGTGTTACTCACACATCAGAAGAATAAAAAAGTACTCTGAGGATTAGGCTTCCCCACTGAAACACTTGCTTCGTAGCTTCACAGCTAAACACTGCCCTGTTCAGAGTCCTCTCTTCCATGACATGTGGATATCCCTTTCCTGCTGAAGGTGATCAGGAAAAAAATACAATCCATCCATTGCCTCTAACTAGTAATTTGCCATACATTGTATAGAGTTATTGAATCATCCACCCAAAACGGAAAGAAATGCACCATTTTCAGAAGTAAGTCATCAGTGTACAAAATTAACTCTGTGAGCACATCAGCAACAAGCATAAACAAAGTAGCAAACTTTGGTTGCATTGCACAAGCAATTAATCACCCCATGCTTAAAAAAAAAAGTGGGGGAGGTGGTAGTGGAAGGCACTTCTCCATTTCTGGGGCATTTCCCTCTTTTTTACTTTTCCTGTGCCACAGAACACTGATTTTTCACAATTTTTGTACAGTTACATATTAAAAATCTACATAATATTAAAAATCTATGTAGAAAGACCAAAACCTGTGCAGGACCTACCTCTGCCAGATGCAGGAGCTCCAGTTTTCCTTACCACCCCAATTCAGTGGTAGTAGTAGTGCTGACTGAAACTTGTCCTCTTAACTCTTCACAGACACATAACCCTTGCTTGGATACACTGCCTCTTTACCGCAGATTACTTTGAGTATTCATGAGAATAGACAGCATAATAAAAAAGATTCAGAACAATTACTAATCACACTGTATTAGGAGAGTCACTTTAATGCTGCAGAAACTGCAGCACTCTCAAACATACTTTCTCATAATTTGCCTTAAAAGAAATGCAGCCCTGACATAGCAGAGCTGTAAAATGATCCTAGCGGTGGTTTATTTAGCAATTCAGGCAATTGAGTTTGACAGATGACCACCGAGAACTGTTTTCTGGAGGAAAACAATTCATCGCGGGCACAGCCAACAATAGCAGGCGCTACAAGACCTGGTGCTGCCGTAGCCTGCTCTGCCCTTTGCTTTCAACGGCTTCCCAAGTCTTTCCCTACTTTTCTTGCAGTTTTCCAGGTCTGTCCGGCAGCAGGCAAGTAGACAACTGAATGCTCTCCCCCAGCATCTCCCTCGCTGGCTCCAGTCCCTCTTCCCGCTTCCACTTACCTTCCCCAGGGCACTGGCTTCAACCTCCAAGCTGTCCCAGCTCTGCCATGAGGACACAGACACGCAGGCACAGGGACTCTCCCTGCTCTGGGCACGCCAGGAAACTGTGCCTAACACTTCAAAATGCTCAGCCGTTAGGAACTAAAAACAGATCCTGCGCGAGGCTGGATGTATTTTTGTCTGCAGGCTACACACCCTCCTCCCGTTCAATTTTTTCCATTGGTGGAACAGCATGATGCAGACTTAACCAGAGGGTGGTTTTCCACGGGCCGCCTGAAATGATTATGCGGGCCAGGCTGCCACGATGCCGGGCAGCCGCTGGGGAATATGCTGTGACTGGGCTCTTGTCTGACCCCGCATTCCTCAGCCTCCAGGCTGCTTCCACAGGAAAGCTGCTCAGAGGGCTGCTGAATGGACAGGGGTTTGCTTGCCTGAAGATAGCTCCAGGGTCTCCTCTTTTTGTTTTTTTGGTTTTCTGAGGTTTTTCTTTTTACCTTTTTTTTAACTTGCTAGGAGGGAGTAGGTATTGCTAACATCCGCGTGAGACGCCCTGGCAAAAACACAACTTGCCAAACCACAGCGGGAATGCTGTAGTCATGAAAACCAGCTCTTAAGAGTGACTCTCAGTCGCGTCTAACAAATGCACAACAGCATCACGTATACAACCGCAAACTCAAGTGCTCTCTTTCCTCGCTGCTTTCGTCAGACTTTTTATACTATCCTATGGAGACAACTACTTGGTTTTTAATAACTGACCTCAGACAAAACAGGTTTCTTTGGATGCAAATGACATCCCCAAGTTTCAATACATAGAGCTGGCTGTTAAATCTGTAGTTAGACACATGAACAATTGCTTTATTATCAGAAAAGCTGAACACTTCATTGATTGCAGCAACAGTTGGTGAGCAAACTCAGCCAAAAAACAAGGCATTTATTCAAATATTCTAATAAAATCGCAGGGTCACATTCAAGTGCCAAGCATGGAAATACAGCCAAGTTACGCTGCAGATGACGTATTCAATTGAAAATAAACACATGAACACTACAACAGAAATCATTGGCAATCCACAAAAGCCTCAAATCAATATTTATGTCCACAAAAACGAAATAACAATTTGCATAGCAACACAGGAACTGCCACCTAAAGGTGGACCTCTGTTTCACTGCGTCTGCTATCCTGTCTCATTACAGAGGGAACTCCAGAACCCAGCAGCTTGGAAGTAATTTGGAATAAAATCCTATTTCACCTCTTAAAAAAGCAGTATATGACTTATGCCCATATTCCTAATTCTACAATTTAATACCCATCTGGGGGCTTCACATCTGCTTGTTCTGGTAACAACTTTGCTCTCTGTGAAAAGCAGACTATTTTCTTTTTCCTGTTCCCGGTACAGCTATATTCTCTTCACTTAGCGTTGCTGTGGTCCAACTATTTCACTAGCAGGCCAGATCCAAGCCCTGGGACTAATGTGGAAGCAATGACAGCTCAGGAGTCAAACCACGAGGTCTCTCAGGAGCAGTAGTTGGTCTCTGGTCCCATCCCCCTTCTCACACAGGAGTACTGTATTTCCTCCATGAATCCACCTCTTACTTGATTAAACAAACCATGTTCAAATTACTCCTTAGATAAGATTAGCCTCCAGCCAGCCCAGAAGCCTTTCATCATCACCTATTTTGTTGAATTTATCTTTCTTAAAGGTGAATGTTCAGAAGTATAAATACTATTCCCAAAGATGCCTCTCCAGCACTCTGTTCAATAATAGTAATTCTTCTCTAAGTCAATGAAAAATACCTGGACTGACATAACCTAGGACCCAGCTGAATTACATTAGTACCTCACAATCTTCCAGCAACGGGTAATAAAGCTGTCGATTCCCTTCCGCTTTCATTTTCAGAGGGTGACTCCCAAATGTCAACAGGCATTTTTGCTATTAGTGCAAAGCACTCAACCCTGTACTTTCTCCTTCAAGTTCACTACATTTTATCGCTCTAATCCTAGAGGTCATTCAGCTATTTACTACATTATTTCTAACCTACCTGTGTATTTACTGTGTCTCCCACTTATCAGCCATTCCCACTTTTTGTGACAAGGCAACCAACACTCATTAAGTTTGGTCTCAAGACTTTAGGTGATACCCCCCAGGTTTTTTTATTTTTGCTTCCAACTCTAACATACATTTTAGCACACTGGCATTACATATTGAAGGCATACTCTTCTGGCTTCATTTAATGGAGCTTTAACATCCTTTCAACTCAGGGCTGCTGTGAGTGCCCTCACCTTGAACACGGGGCCTCCTCCTGCCTTGATCCCTGAGGAGCTCCTTGGGGGACAGGCAGGAGAGGCTGAAAGGGCTTCAGTAGAGTCTAGCTTGTTGGTTGCAGCAGAATGGTCCTTGTTTATTACACCAGCAAAATTAGCTCTCTGCATCCACTTTCTACCCTTTTTCTATCCACTGCCTTACCATCATCTACTTGGGACAATCTAATAATGAAATATCCTCTGAAAATCAATAAGAAGTAGGCAAGTTCCATGTTGAACACATGACATTAATCTCTTCTTACTATGCAAAGTATTTATATGCTTCGCAATCTTTCACAAATGTATCATCACAAGATGGCAGGGAAAGAGAAGGGTGCCATTATCCTAATTTTATAGGAAGCTGCTAGGTCACACAGGAAATTAAAGGGTATTTCAATACAGAAACAGGAAGCTCCATAGCTTGTCTTAATGCATGTCTCTGCTAGCTTAATGGCTCTTAACGTCTCTGTTTTGCAGTAAAAACAGACTGTAGTTTGCACAGTGAAGTCTGTAATGGAATTAAAAGTTGTGCCTTGGATAGCAGGTTTGCTATATAAACACAAGATATTAAAAAGGTGTTACGAAGGTTGTATGTTAAACATATGCTCTACAAACTGTTTTAAAGCCAAGAACTTCTTTTTATAGATGGAGATGAATGATCAAAAATAAAGACAGCTATTTTAACCTATGTTCTACACTACTTTTATGCTACAAAACCACTTAGATTTTACTTTGAAAGTGCTAAGACATCCTATTATCACCACTGTTTTGTTTTCTAAGCAATGGAAATTCATTAAGGAAAACTCAGAAAATGCACATATTCACAACATTCATGCTAAGACAATACACCTCCTTCCCTAAAGTTAGCCCACTTTTATTAACATATGCCACACCTATAAAATATCTTTTCTTCGATACACTCAAGTCTGCTTCTGAAAGGCCAGTTCACTACTTTGCCTTATGCCCTCTCCTGCCTGGCTTACCTGACATTGGTACAGCTGAGGTGTGTGAAAATCCCTGGTCCATAAGGTCCCTCTGCCAATGCTCAACAAATGGGCACTGGATGGGCACAGATGGAGAGATTTTGGTATCTTCCCAATCATGGCTTAACCACAGACTGGCAGAGGTGTAAGAAGACTTCTATGAAATCCAAAACACGCACTTATGTTCTCCAAAACAGAGTTTGGGTAGGAATTAAAGAAGTTTGAAGTAGAAATCGGGTTTCTCAAATCAAAAAAACCTCTAATGGAGCTCTCAAGAAAGCTGGGAAGCTGTGCTAAGTGTAGCTAAGCTGCTAAAAAAATAATTACATGTTATTGTCAACAAAATAATAACCAGAGATGAGATTCAAAGCCTTGATGATTTCATTACTAAAACATCTGAATCATGCAAACATCTGCTAGAGAAATATTCTCACTGAGCTGTACGCAAGGTCCATCCTTGGTATCTTTAGCCTTGAAAGAGAATTGCAAAAAAAGAATACAGCAGTCTCTCATTCGCCCCTGGTGAAGGGAAACCTTACACCACATGGAATTCCTCCAGAATATGTCAATTCAGTTTCTGAGAACTTCTCACCTTTCTGCAAACCAGTGCTCATGCACTGTTACTGTTATGACAGTAACTTAACTCTGATTAAGAGGAGTGTGGGAAACGAGTAAACAGAAACTTATGTGAGCTTCTCACCAAAGCTCACAGACCCCAGCAGGCCATTTCACTTACTGAATGACAGCATCAACATGAGTCTAACAGCTCTGGCTGTAGGATAGAATAGATGTTAAGCAATGAAAAATTATGCAGATGAGCACAATTTTATATCCTCAGCTGCCACAGAGATTTACAATGCCCTAAATGGCTATCACCTTCCTGTGAGAGGCTGCAGACTCCCTGTGAAATGCTGTAATGCAAGAGATCAAAGGGATACTCCCCATTCCCACCTTTCCATGGAGCCAGCATGCTCTTCCCCAGCTTAGCAGAGGAGAGGGGCTGCTGTCCAGGCACTCTCCACATGTACCTCAATGCTCCTCTCAAATGGGTTTTCCCAATGTCTGAAACAGGGAGAACACACTGACACTGAAGGCGTGTAATATGCCATACCTGATGTTTAAAGCAAGATGAATTTTCCTTTATTTTTGTGCTGTGTGGTTCTTTAGCACTGCTGTAGGCATGTGCTTACTATTTGCAGTTATGATCTATTTTCAAGTGAGTTACAGAGAATAGCCAGGGAAACAAAGTGCTTCTGGTTAGTGTCTTATTAATTTCAGTATGATTAAATGAAGAAAGAGAAAGCATGCTCATGCGATGGCAGGGCATGTGGCAGAAGCTTTACAGAAAAATAGGAAATCAGGAGAGATAGGTGAATTACACAGCAAACCTATCTCCTCAATTTAGATGACTAAGGACAATAGAAGCGGGAATGATCAATCAGCACTCTTGCTCTGGGTCTTGCTGAGATGGAGTTAATTTTCTTCACGACAGCCCCAATGGTGCTGTGTTCTGGATTTGTGACCAAAACAGTGCTGACAGCATATCAGTTTTTGCTGTTGCTGAACAGTGCTGGCACAGCATCAAGGTTTTCTCCATTTCTCACTTTGCCCTACAAGCAAGTAGGCTGGGGTGGGCAAGAGGATGGGAGGGGACACAGCCAGGACAGCTGACCCCAAAGGACATCCCACACCATATAATGCCATGCTCAGCAAAAAAAAAAAAAAAAAATGGAGGGTTGCTTTGCCAGGGTTGCTGTTGCAATGTCCAGGACCACTGAGGCCCTCATAAGAGTTAATTTCTGAGACCCAGTTGATGGCAGCTCACAAGTGGTGGCAGCTACCACTACAGAGAGTCTTGCTCTGCACAGACTCAGAGGTTCACACTTTTTAATAGTCTTTTATTTCTTCAGAACTAAGAAAAACAAAGTGAGCAAGAAACACTGAATCACAAGATCAAGATGGGAACCCCTTCTGAGCAGTATTTGCTACTTTCTGTATCACTAGAGCAGAACTGAGGCATCCATTTTGACAAGCAGCCTATTTCAGCAGTATACTTTTTCAATACCTAATGGACAGAAACAAATTTTAGTTAACTCAGTAACTGTACCTTCCAAGCTATAATCAGAAGTTCTTTTATAACAGCAGGTAGATGTACAAATGCTCTCAACTTAATAATGTTAACTTTGCAGGAACAACTGAAATGCCACAAAAATAGGAGTGGAAAGATTTACAACACATTAGGTTAAAAAAATGAGAACTGAAGACTTCACACATGCCATTAAAAAAACCCCTATGCCTATTAGACATGTAAAAATATTTGAAGGTGGAGTCATTTGTCACAAGAAAATACTAGGAGATCTTACAACATAAATATTTATAAAGCACAGATGTTATTTCACATTGCATTACTACCATAGCTTGTTCCATTAACTGATCCAACAGACCAGCTAATTGCTTGTGCAAGCTTGACTATTTGCTACCACCCATTTGAGACAGAAGTGCAAAGAGTTGCCAGGGGCAGGAAGCTTTAAGGGGTTGTTTTCTAACTGAATGTATTAAATAAATTTTCATTATAATACTGATCACTTGTTCATCAATTAAATTAAAACATCTGCAGACATAAAATAAACATTCCAGAAGGATAATTATGGCAAAGTTTCTAAGAAAATTGTGTTAAATCAGTATTTGCTTCAATAGCATGCCCCAAAGGGCATGTAAAATAGATCTTGTTGCATAATGAGTTTTAACTAAAGTAGTCCTGAATATGCATATGATTTTATAGGAAGTTTCAAGACATGAATGTTTCCCTTGAAAATTCAGTTCCTAGGGTTATATGAGTGCACAGCAAATTCTGTTTGACAACACCTCTACTCCTTCTGTTTGCAGATAAGCACAAAATGCAAAATAAAGAATTAACACAACAGAAGGAATACTAAAGAAGTCAAATGGGGGGGACGGGACGGGACACAGAGGGACTGTGTTTGTTTGCTCCTTTTTTTTAAGCTTTGATTGTGATTTCTCATTATAGCTGGCTGGCCAACCTACTAAAAGTGGTATATGGCAATATAAGCAGCTTATCACAATATCATTAAATTAACTAAAAGAAGTACTGTGATATAAAACCTAGAAGAAGTCTGGCTAACATGTATTGATTACACCCACACACACTGCTTGAAAGGAGTGATGCACAAATCCTGTAAGTGGCTGCAAAGCTATTTGCCCAAAGCAGAGTGAACAATGAGAACAAGTTCAACATCTGCCAGGGTGTCCAACTGTTCACAATCATTTTTCTGGTCAGAGGGGGCATTGTTTAAGTTGACAGGTTCCTAATGGTCTGAATTATTCAGCAATTCTCAAAAGACTCCTTCTACTCATTAGAGAGGAAAATGCGAACCACCATAGCCAGGGCTCCCAGGGAGCCGATCATGCTAATTGAGGAGAACATCACAATGTGTCCCATTTTAATCACATGAGTTAAGCAGGCAAAAGGCTTCTATTATCCCCACTGTATATTAAAAGATGGAGGGCACCAGCTTCTGCAAGGATATACACCACAGTATATCATCTCAACATTTTTTAGGAAAACTCAGTTTAAACAAAGAGGACATATGTTGCTGATAAGCACAGGCCCTACCAAATGAAGTAAACAAATTATACTAAAGAGAAATCTGAAACATGCTGTTTCAAGCCTGAACACTAAGTGAACAAAAGCAAGCATGTTAACATTTGGAAAGTTATGAGAAGGGGAGGCAAAATAGCTATTTATTGGTTTTTCTTCTCATCTGCCATAGGACAGATGACAGGTATAAACAAATTAATGTAGCAGCATGATGGGTTACAGACAAATGACACTCATATTTGAGGAGCCAGATCGTTCAATGATATTCCCACTTCTAATAACCCTAGAAACGAAGGGGAGCACTACTAGTAAGGAAGCAGAACAACAGCAGCTTTACTTACGATGGATTATTTCTCAGTCATTTATCTCAACAGTAATCAAAAATGCTCTACAGCAGTAATTATCCCATGTAAACCTAACCTTTCTGAACAAGGGGAAAAAAAATGCAACAGTCTTACAATCAAGAGACTATACTATTTTCTTCACAGCATCAAAATACCTCTAAATCTGAAATCCCTCCATATTGTAGCACCTGAATAAAGTTCCTCATGTAAACTCTGTAAGGAATGTTAGTAATTACAATCGCCTGCAATAGACCTCTATTATCAAAACACAGACCATGTGTGAGAAGAAAGATTTACAAATGTATTCAAAGGCTATAAGGAAAGACATTTAAATATTTAGTAAATTAGTATATGGAACACAACAGCTAAGAGGAATTAACAGTTTGATGGAAGTATAAATGGAAGGAGAAGACTTCAAAATTAATCTTATTACTTCTGTTCCTAAGCAACGGCAATGTGGATAAAAAATAGCAAAAATAATTTACCTTAATGCATATAATAGGAGTTCAAGAAATTCCTTTCCCATTCTTTAAAAAAGATGCTACAGAGATAAGCCTTTCAATTAACATGAACAAAAAGCAAGTCACCAGTTTACACAGAAAAATCTAAATTTTTTCATCTGCATATAAGCACTTCCAGAAGCAGAAGATTGAGTCAGAGAGCTAAATGGAAAGACATAAAATATTTTCCCGGCATGACATTGTGAATAAATAACCAAAAGCCCAAAAAAGCAAAGAGACAACATGATGCCTATTCAGCCATAAAATTCATTTCCAATAACCACATTTCAGTATGCAGCTTGGATCATATGTAGCATTTTCCTATTTGAGAGCATGCAAGATTGATTATTACAGGCTCAGTTGTCCCATACACAGGCAAACGTGTAAGGAATAATTAAATCAGTAAGATTTCCCCACTGAGCCTCCTACACAAGCCTACACTCAAGAAAAGGAGAGGTGGGGTCCCTCCCAAGAAAAAAAAGCATAGGATTATGTGAGAAGCCTAAGACCATCTGCACAAAGTCATGTGGCCAGAGATTTTCTCTTCCCCTTGCTGTGTACAGGGCATCCTTTCCCGCTTCCAGTTTGAGCCATGTGGAGGGCGGCAGAGCCAAGCTTAATTCTCAGCTCCAGGACAAAAAGGAATCAGGGACTAGAGGTTTCCAAGGTTCTCTCTGCCCATGCTTACTGCCTTCAAAGATAAGCCACTTAAGAATGTAATCCTTAATATCCCAATATGCAGAAGCCCGTAATGTCTGGGTCATTGTGAAATTCTGCATACTCTGGTCCCAGGTGAGCACTGCCTGCAGCCTCCACAGCAGATCTATCCAGGCATGGTCATTGTGCTTCCATCCATCTCCCAGTCACTGAGGCCTTTCCCCACACACATCCCAGTTTCATGTGAGGCATGAGCATTTTTTGTTTCCCATATTCTCTCAACTAATTTGAATTCCTTTCTCCTTGGCTGAGGTAGCAAGCTCAGATCAGGGAAATAAAAAAAAAAATGTTCTTGACCTCAACAGGATATCTTGTTAGGGTATGGCAGCCTCAAGGACTCTTTCCTCCTTCCTGGCACCTGAGAAGGGGGTTAAAATTAACGTTCTTGTTAGTTCAGTTTTTCCGTGAGGCCCAGAGGGGAATTCTATAGCATTTTTCCATATATAATGAAACATTAACTCCATTTGCAGTAAAGGCAACTCACAAAGCAATGTTTGGATGCTCTTTGACTTCAGTATCCTTAAGCAATTTGCAGAAGCAGATCTGTTTTTCCAAAATGCTCTGCACTCTCTAAACAGTGCTGCCTGCATGAACAGTCTACCATGAAGCAGTGATTTCTAAGCCCTGCCTGCTCTCTCCCACCTTATCAAACTGTCTTTCAGCTTCCTGAAATATTATTGCTGAACTAACGGCATTATTAAGATAGAGCCCAATCCAAGCCAACCACAGATAATAGAAAGGCTCCCATTGACTTCTGGAGGCTTTGGATCAAGCCAGAACCAGTGAAAGTACCCAGAAAATTGTCACACAGATTTGCTTTTCATTTCAGTATGGCCCTTAAAAATATTCTTGACTTTATGGTGGGCTGGCAAGGTACACTGAGCCAACACACTAAAACATACACCTTGTCTCAGCTTAAATTCAGATTATTACATCTTCTCTGCAAATTTGAGATTTTTTTAAAAATAACACTGAATAAACAAAATCAAGAAAATGTTACCTCCACATAAAGCAAACTATCATCCTGTTTAACTGTGCTAAATACAGAAAAGAAACACTTCGCTAACCCAACACACTCATTACATACCGAGTTTATCAATGCTGTCATTGGTTTTGCAACGTATGGGACAGTCTGCAACATCTTCTGGTAGGCTGTATTTATGTGAAATGCAAGATGACCTCAGAGCCATCCCCAGGAAATCTGTAACTCCTGTCTATTCATCAAAAATATTAGGCAGTCGTTACTTTCCAGGTCCAATCAAACCTTATTAAATATCCCCCAGTGACATACACAAATTGGTCAAACTTCCAATGCAAGATTCATTTCTCAACCTAGATTTTGAACTATACTCAGAAAGCAGGAATGTCTGGATCAAAAAGCTTCACTTAACTGCATCTGGAATAAATGAAATCCACAGTCTAGCTTGCATTTCAGCTCTACACTTTTAAATTGGTTCCACTGTAATATTTTAACTTGGACAAATTACTACTTTTAGTAGAGGTGCTTGAAACTTTTCAAAAATCACGTGTTTAGTAAAACACTTTTCTTGAAATGTGAAACTTCAGAAAATATAAAATCCATGTAAATATCTGCAACACGCTCTGGTAACTAACCAGTTTTTCAACAAAGTCTGATAACTATGAAATGGATAAATGAACACACACAGAGAAACACAATGCAGGGCACCTCACTTCCAGTACGGTGGTCTGTATTTACAGGGTTAAGATAAACTGTCAGTGCTCAATGCTCCTTACTGGCAACATGTCCTCCTGGGGGGACACCTGTCAGATCCACCAGCATCTGAAGAACCAGTAGTGTGGCAACAGTACATTGCTTTTAATAAACCAGACTAATTACAGCTACCTCACTTGTAGCTGCTACAGCAACCAAGTTAACATCTCAACATGAACTGAAGTGAAAACTCAACAGTGACCCTTGTAGAGCCTGCTACCATTTTTGAGCTTGTTTCTTGTTACTCTGTCAAGGTATGCAGAAATAAATGATTTAAACTATGAGCAATTCCAAGAAAACAAGAATGGTCACCTAACCAAGGACCATGCCTCACAGGCACCTCCTATACTTCAGTTTTTGTTCACTGCCTCTGGTCCAGTCACTGGGCATCACTGAAAAGAGCCTGGCTTCATTCCTTTTGCACCCTTCCTTCGGGTATTTATACCTGAAGCTAGTAAATGAGGTTCACCGATTCACCGATATTTGGTACCCGTTTCCATGCCTGCATTCTACAGGTTTCTATAATGGACACCTGGTCATTATAGATACTGAAAGCAAGTAGTTGTTCTATTTACATGTAGCACATTATTTGGCAATAACAGGCAAAATGTTTTTCTTCCATTGACTCTTAAATACAAGAAGTTATAAATAATAATAATAAATAATAATAAAAAAGGATGCATGTGCTTTTCTTAAAGACAAGATTGCAAATCAAACTTCACTTCCCTGAAGAACACCCAGCTCTCTTCAAAGTAGTCTCTAGAGAAGACTGTTTCTTATTCCGCAAGTGCAGGCTGGGCATCAAATTCGACCCATCACAATATGTAGCACTTTTCTCCTGCTTAGTACAGCACAAATGAATGCACAAGACAGAAGGTTCTTGAGAGATGTTCCATGTTTAAATGACTTTTTGTTCAGGAACAAAGTGGAAACAGCAGATCTGGTCTTTCCTTCTGTCATTTGTTCTTATTGTTTTAGAAAATAAGAAACAGTTATAATCGAGCTTGTCTCAAGTATGCTCGGCAAGGAGAGTAGTCTTTTCAAAATAAGAGAAGCTGGGTTAAATAAACAGCTGAGTTCACAGTACAGACTCAGAGGATGGCATTTCTGGCAACTGTACAATATAGTCTAAGAAAACCATATTGTGTTGTTAACCTGGGAAACTGAGTTTCTGGTGACCCCATGTACCATTTACTAACTCGGAAACAGAATTTCCCTGGAGAAAAGCATTCTGCAGTTCTTTTGCTATACACAAATTTATATTTAGAACTATTGATTTCTCGTTTCTTTCTATATTATTGCATTCCTCATACTACATTGAGTTTCATGTAGGTACACTTAGGAAGCCCATAAACAGCAACCTTCTTCCTGTGCTTGGCTTATACTGCTCACCCATTGTACTGCTATTTCCCCTCTCCTCCCTGGGGACTAGAAACACCAGTTCCTTTCACTTTCACTTATAATGCAAGTCTTGCTCAGTATTATTTTTTATGTATTCTATTGTTACTTTGTACTCTACGAGGTGATGTAGCCATTCAGGATCCAAATGAGGTGACAGATGAAACAGTAACTTTATCCGGCAGGCTCCAGGTTGACAGCAGAAGTGGGGGGTAGACCCCGAAAAATCAACCCCTCCTCAGCAAAACCAAGTGCAAAACCTCACGGTTTCATCGTTTAGATGACTCTAAATCATGAGGCCATGTGTAAGACTTTTTTTTTAATAGATATTAGTTTTTTCTTTAAAATAATAATGAAAAATGACACTTCTGTGGTATTTTAAAGCAATTCAGTTAGTAACACCTACAAGCCCACCTGCATGACAAAGACCACTACTAACAAGGCCTGACCATCATCTTTACATCAGGAATAACTCTAATGAAATCACTGCAATTATTCTGAAGCAAATAAATGACAGAGAAAAGGACACACAGGCTGATTCACTGTGTTTCGTTTCTTTACTATAGTTTCATCTGTTTCTCTTCTTTCTCTGTATCATTAGCTGAAGACTGAACCTGCAAGGACCCTGGAAAACAGGGGAATTGAGAACTGCATTTCAAGAGCACATGGAAGGTTTAAGTGACTTATGTAAGTCAATTAGGGAACAGCAGGGGGAAAAAAAATCTATTTCCTTCTAAAAAATGGTCAGAACAGATTTTTTCTGAAGACAGGGAAGGCTATGGGATATGATGCAGGAGCCCTGAGTTTTCAGGCTGTCTTTGACCTTTAAGAAAACACAGTGTAAAGCTGACAAATGGGAAAACAAACCCAAAACGTTTCATAGAATCATAGAATAGGGTTGGAGGACCTTCAGATCATCTAGTTCCACCCCCCTACCATGGGCAGGGACAGCTCACACTAAACCATGTCACCCAAGGCTTTGCGCAACCTGGCCTTGAACACCACCAGGGATGGAGCATTTCACTCACAGAATATTAATCCAGCAGGAACTTCATGAACTGAACAAACTGAAACTGTGGCAACTCCCCCCTCATCTGAAAAGAACCCACAACAGATGACAAAAGTGTCATAATTGTCTCATTTTCCCACTAAAAATGCCTGAAACCAGATGGGGTTCCCCAAAGACACATGGTCTGCTCTCCTACTTAAACTAAAGTTAAAATTCAGACCTGATCATTTTAATCCACCACAATAAATCCTGTTTGTCTAACCAAGAGTTCAACTAACTAGCCCAGCTCTCCTTTCTCTGCTGGTTCAATGGGTGGCATCTACTCTGCTTTTCCCTGTTTTATGCACTCAAGTTCTTATGAGCCATAAGTCATTAGTCTACAGAGTATATGGCATACATATTCTTCATTCTTCATCTTCTGGGAGAGAAGTTCTCCATTTTGATTTCTCATCTGAAGCTGTGCTTTAAAAGAGCACATGCCTGGCATTTGGGGTGGGTTGTTTATTGTTTGATTTGGTTTTTTTTTTTTTTTTTCCAAAAGCCACATCTGTGGAAGTTTTAGTTACACCACCAGCAGACAGAAAAGGAAACCCATACCTACAGTAACACAGGTCATTAATCAGTCCATAAAACTGTTGTCAAGACCTGGACTAAATTCACAGACTGCTCAGTGTTCATAAAGTTTTCACAGAACATCTGTAGAGTGGCAGGGGGAATCTAAAGCATTTAAGACAATTGATTTTGCCAAGATTAGGTTTAAAAAACATACAAAAAAGAAACAACAAATCCCCCAAGATCAGTGTTCAGACCATGTATCTTAATGTGCCTCCTTTTAACTTAGCTTAAAAAATATCTTCTTCCTGACAAATTTCAATCTTTTTCCCCAACACTGTCCTTTAAATACTCACTGCAGTCCTACTTCCTCCTTCCACAATATATTCCTCCTTGGCCAGCATCACATGGCTTTCAGGTATCATTTAGTTGCTTCCATACTTACCATCATTTGCTCTTCTCATAAGGAACTGGAGGCCAGGACATCTCCAGTGCCATTGAAAAGAGGTACAGAAACAGTAGGGGTCTCCTGATTTCTAGCTTCTCCCTCCACCAGCAGTAGCCTGCCTGGGTGGCATGGAAAGGGCTGAAAAGGAGGACACCAGAGCCACATTTACATAGGTCCTATGAACTAACTTTTGTTAGTTCAATTAAATAACTGCGTATTTTGATAAATTTTCTCTAGTCTCATCTTTTAGCTGCCACAGTTGAGGTGTTCTGCTCAACAAACTAAAATAACTACATTGTTTATCCATTTTAAAGACAACTCATATTTCCAAAATGTAGAACTTGCCACAACTACAGGTTAACAAGCCATGAAAGCATCATGTGTAAATGTACACATGAACGTGCCAAATTAAGAAATTGCTAAAATTAGGTACAATCATACAAATGTTTAAACAAGAACAATTCGGCATAAGGTGGTTCAGCATAATTTAGCATAAGTATGATGACAGCTTCTCAGCTGCAAAACTAAGCTTGCCACGTTAAATAACCTAGGAGAAGCAACCTAGCCCTATGAAGAAAACTAGTACCCAGTACAAAATAAATTTAACGCACTCACTACTACCATACATAGGTGACCCTTAGCATAGCAGCACAAGTCGCTCCAAACCCTCCCATGCTGATGAAGGCCAGTTTCCATACATACAGGATATGAACACAGCAAAAGCCTACAGTCAGGAACACCAGACACTGGTCTGGTTTTCTCCTATCCCAAATCAGTTCACATTTAAAGCTCGTTTGCCACCAGGGAGGTAAGTGGGTTGGTTCACTCTGCCCTCCCTTCCCACCTCCCTCCCCAGGCCACACATGGAGGTAATATGATTGCATAATAAGAATCAGATGAAATGCCATTTACTGTTTCATGCACATACAATAGCTGTGCTCAGCTGGGGGCCTCTTTGCATGGAAACCACATGAGGAGGCAACCCCAAAACCCTCCTTTTCCAAGACTCTTCTCCTCAGATGGCAGCTAGATGCAATAGCACTTAGCTTTCAGGCATCTTATGCCACCTGAAAAGACAACTAATGCTTCTTCTTGTCATTTTTCCAGAACAGAACACAATTTTAAAAAGAGGAGAAAAGGTCTCACACAATCCCCCACAGGCAGACTAGAGTCTCTTTATGCCCATTCATACAGCCAGGGAAGTGATGAATTCATCGCACTGCTACTTGCAATTTAACTGGGCATGAGTCACTTTTAGATGTAAACAAACATTTTTGTTATGCAGCGAATTACTCAACTGCAGATGAGATACCTCAGCAACAAAGAACAATACCCTAGGCACCAATTTCACTTACAGTGAAGCATGTATACCAGATTTACATGACAGTGATCTCACCACTGTCCAAGAAACTTCATCCATTTGGAGCAAAGCATTTGAACCACAAGAACAGCAAATAGAGACTGTAAGCAAGGCCAGGTAGCAGCCAGACTCTGCATTTGCTGGGAAGATTATCACATCTAGCCCAAAACATCAAACCAGCAGATGGAGGAAGCTGAAGAAATTCAAGGTCATCTGTCCTGGCCTTGAGATAAATCAAGACAGTGGTGTCTCAATAAAGTGATAGTTGAAACGAGGACTCGGATGTTAAAGAAAAAGAGAAGATCAATCCTACTGCCTCCTGCTGCTGGATTCCAGCTGCCTACTGAAGAGGGAGCTTTATATATTCACCATAAAGGAACAATGCTTCCTCAAAGAAATGCTTCATTCTTTAGGTCATTCTGCTTCCTAATGTAAACAACCCAAACAGCAAACCAGTACCAAAAGGCAGGACACTATATTACACAGGAAATGTTACGGAGATCAACTGCAGACTTTCATTTAAAAAAAAAAAATAGCTTAAGTACTGATATCTGTTTGCTGGTCTGGCCTCTTGGGTCCTTGAATCCACTCTATTATGTCCGAAGAAAAGTCTTTTAAGGACACTTGAAAATATACTGGCACATACTCCATGAAGGAAAGTTATTCTTTTGCTCTTCATTCCTCTGACAGACAATCCCAGGAAGCTGCAACTCTTGAGATCTCCTGACCAGCTTCTCTTGTAATCACAGTCAAGCAGCAAGGTCAAAAAGGAAACAGTAGCTATAAAACAATTTTTAACACTGCTTTTAATTATTTTTTTTTGTCTTTAAGAATTACATTGTAAGTAGGACCAAAAAAAGAAGTGCAGTTTCTCTCAAAAAGGAAGCATTCGTCCACTTAGATTTTAAAGGTTTTTCTTTCTTTTTAGCTTTAATGCTTTTTTCCCTTCAAGGGAGCAAGGAAAAGATAAACACACACACACACATACACACACAGAGAAAAAAGAAATATAAATGATATATCACGATCCCAGCCAGCTTCCTGTCCTGGTTTGCATCAACAGTGTCATGAAATGAAGAACGATATAATATCCAATAGTTCCCCCAGCTCTGAAAAACATATGTTAGGGTGATGCATACACTCCAGAATACTGCAGCCAGAGTACACAACTGGAGCACTCAGGTTTCCATTTGTGAAAAACTTCAGAAAAGCATTTTAAGCATAAGCTTAACTTTTAACGCATCTTTATCCTACTGAGGTCCTATACCTTGAACTACAGCTTAAGGCTTAACTGATGCTTACTCCTTGTAAAAAGCACTATTTTGATGAATTTTCTTCCATATTCCTAAGGGTGAACTCCCAGCTGGACCAAAATTAGCATGTGGTCACTTACCACAGAGCTAGGATTTCACACTCAGTTAAGAATTTTCTTCCGATTAGCTTGGACAAACTGTGTCCTCAGAGGTGCAAGGATATTAGACAAACTGTACAGAACCCTACCCTCGCTGTGCACCTTTGCCTATATTCTCCATGAGAGCTTTGGGCTGTGCAGGGAGGGCAAAGTCATCAAGGAGTCCAAGGAACACTGGCTAAAGCCTGGAACTGCACAAATAAATGGCAAGCAGGGTTTTGTCCACTTTACTTGTAGGTCATCGTGTCCAACCCATTTTTCATCCCCTCCCATGATGAAAAGGCATGAGGCTAGTTACATGCAAGTCTTTTAAGAGAAGATCACAGAGACTCCAAATATGATCTGATCCCTCTTCCTCATTGTCCCCAATGTCCTGAAAATTCTGGGACCCAAGCTTTGCAGAAACCAGTATATATCAAGACATGCCACTTTTGATAAAGTTTTGTAAGATTCTTTTTAACTATTCTAACTAGTTGGTGCTGCAGCAGCCAGCACATGCTACTTCTTCTCTTGTTTTCATCAGTGGCAATCTTGATGTGCTTTTCCTTACTGATGTCTGAGGAGGCATAGCACACAGCAAAGGTGGTCAGGTTATCACTTAGCAGTCCAAAACTGCAGAATCCCTTATTTTGATAAGGATATATTTTTCATGTTATTTCTTCCATTATTCAGCCATTAGTTGGAACTTGGGGCACCTGAAAACTGGGCAGGAACCAGGGAGAAGGGAGATGACAAAGGTACTCCAGATGATGAATTTTGCATGGCTGCCAAGTGTCATGAAACTCAGTGCACGTGCACTGTATGGGGAGGGGGTGACTAAGAGAAGGCGATAGCTTTAAGTCCTTCTTCATCCTGCCCAATAAATATGTGTCTGACAGATCCCCACAGGCCTGTATATCATTTTCGCTTTCTGTAATTAGGAGACCAGCTGCAATTCCTTGGCCAGAGCCCAGCCAAGCTTCCCATACTCCTTCCACAACTTCTCCACCAAACAACACTAAGAAGCAAAGAAACTGAAGACAAAATTTAGCATGTGACAAACTCTTCCATGTGTGACCTCTGTACCACACAACCTGTGAATCTATGTGAGAACGACTTTATGCATAAAGTCACGACAAGAAAAAAAGATGGACAATCTATGAACTGTTTCCTACCCAGCCCTTCCCATTTTCCTGCCTCTCCACACATCATCTACCATTTCTGCTCAATTTAAATGAACAAGAAGCACAGCTCCCAAGATATATAAGTGCCATCTAGAGAAGGGTAGTTCCTTGTTTGGTTCTGATGAAGGTACAGCTAGTTAAATTCTTACTGGTGGGAATCATGTGGCCCCAGAAATACTTTTACAGAGCATGAGAACTTAATCTCTGAAGCAGGAAGAGGCCAGTGTCAGAACTCACTTCCGTTCTGTATATCCAAGATAATGAAATATAGCTTTTGAAATGTTTCCCCTTCCTCTTTCCTCCAAGGAAAAAGCTACTCTTTCAGAAATTTGCTGGTACCTGGAGACTGGCCATTAGAAGTAGCCATTGCTTGCAAGAGGCTTGAAACTGAAAGTAAATCTAAACAGTGCATGCCAGTCTATCACCAGTGAGCTTAGGAAGAGTTAACTTTAACTGCTGTCCTGTGTATCATTAATCTGCTGCTTCCCCTGTTTCCTCCTGGAACAGTCCATTTAAAATAAAACATAAAAAAAAGAATTAAATATCACAGATCAAAACGATTCCCCAGCAGGCACTGAATTTCTGTGCTACACAGGCACCAGCAGATTTGATTAAATCCTCTGAGCTCAAGTTTTACCCTCAAAGCTTGGCACCATTTTGAATTTAATTCTTTTAAAGAAAAGGCAAGAAATCCAGGATAGGTGCTGAGGGCCTGTTACAGCACTGCCTGGAAACGTCCCCAGTCTGACTGCTGCCCCTTCTAGTGCTGCTCTGCTGTAGTAACAGGAATCAAGACAGGAATCCAAGTCCATGCTCTTTAGAAAGCAACAGTGGGAATAATCCTAAACCCACTTCAAAGTTTATTTCACCATAAGTCTATATAGAGTCTATATAGTTTCCCTGACAAGCAGCATATTCTGTCACCAACCTAACTCTGAAAATACCAGACAGTGCTGAAGCAGCTTCTTATCAGTACAGTGAATTGGCAGCACAAACATATACAACTAAAATCATCACTCCCTCCTGCTCCCATCCCAAGTCCCACATCCCATTTTTTCACTCATCCTTAGTCATGTCCCCAACATGCTCATCAGAGAGCAGCACTCAATATTAAATCCAGGGCCTCTTCAAACCTAACCAGATGAATAACAATGGGTCATATTTTTAATGGAGCTTAAGAAGACCATTCAGAAGAGATGAAAGGACAGTGGAAGAAAAAAAATACACATAATAAACAACCTTTAATTCTACCTCAGCCTTTCAAGATAGTGATCAGACAGCGGGTTAGTTTTGTACAGGATACAAAGGGGGGGGGAATCATGCTCCACACTCCTACAGACTACACACTCCTATCACTGTAACTGCCCTGCTGTTACAGTGATAGCCTTGGTGTCCAGAATTAGTTAAAAAAAGAAATGACTGCTGGGAATGACAAGTCTGTCAAAATAGTAGGGAGCACATCAGGCTACTGTGAAGCCAAGTGTACTTAAAAACAGTCCATGCCACAACTCTTATAGGAATCCAGTTCTGTCCTATAACAAGATATGGCACATCATGTGTTTGCTGTAGACAAAAATTATTGATAAAAGGGCTTTCTAGGCTTCCTAGCAGATGCTCTAACCTCTAAAAGCTTGGCAGGACAGTGAAATCATGTTGCTGTGTTCCCCTGGTAGGTGCACACTCTGTGCTGGTGTGCAGGCATGCTGGTCTCTGCAGCTCCTGGACCCCTCAGTAGGGAATGTCCAAGTGGCAAAGCCCACATCTGCAATGGGCCAAGAGGGAAGGCCACTGTGGTAAACAGGCAGCTGGGGAGCAGAGGGTGAAGAAGCAGATGGTCACAGGACTATCTAGTGCACCACAGCAACATCCTGCCACCACCATCCCACCTGTGCCAGGGGTTCATGAGCATGACTGTGCAAAGATGCCAGGTCCTGGTCTTTCTTGCAAACCCTTAATTCATTACACAGTTCTAGCCCTCTGAAGTTATAGATAACACAGCAGAAAACATTAACACGATCAGGCCCCTAGGGTGAGATTAGTCTCCACCTATGCCTTAGAGGATACCAGGCCCATCCAAAATCACCCTCAAGAAGTTATCTGAGGACTTAGGTAATCAATTTGGTCCGCTGCTCAGTGTCCTTTGCCCCCAGTTATTCATCACTGCCCTGCCTAATTCACCATAAAGGAATTCCTGAGGAACTGCCCTGCCGTCAGGAAGGCTCTGTTTATTCAAAGGCAAGACCAAAAACCACCAATAATTGAATGATTTCACTTGGCACAGACTGCTTAATTTAAGCAGATTTCTTTAGCAGAGCAACAGCTTTAAGGTGGAAAAAAAAAACATTAAAAAATAAAAAGAAAGAAAGAAAGAAAAAGAGGCCATGTGCCATAAGTGCTATACTTTGCTGGGGACCCTTCATCATTCCTGCAGAAAGCACATGCTGCAGCAAGAAGAACCACTGCAAGTTCAGTACTTCTGGGCCCCATTGGCTTTATACTTTATATCACATTTCTGGAGTGCTAGGTGTGACCAGTGGAGAAACTGGTTCCTGTCCATAACTTTTGATTAAATTATGCTATTGTCCTTACTTTCAAATTTTAAGATAGGGCCGTTCCCATCACAAAATGTCTGAACTACATTGGCTGATACTGGCAGAATACAAATTATTAAAACAACAATGCATTAGCACTCATATATAGTCTTTTTAATAGCAGTATAATATTTTCCTTCCTCAACATTTTCTACCCCATTTTATATGCACTGCAAGCAACCACTCTACACATCAGAAATACCAGCTGCTATAAGGCAAACAAACTGTTTATGTTTGCAAATGGTATTAGGACTCTGTATTTGCAGAACTGTGATATAAGACATTAGAAAGAGCTTTCATTGCTTTATTTAGGTAATTTCTGTTTGACCTTTTCATTCCCCATCCCCCTCAGAAATTCAGAAAACAAGAGTGATAGGCTAAAGCTATAGCAGAGCCTCAGAAAGAAAGGTGCACGTTTAAAGGATTTCAACTCTAACCAGTGATTACAGTACAAACCTAGCATTTCATTTCCCAAAACATAGCGTAGGACAATACAGGACTAAAACTAAATAGGAGGACATTCAATAGAAAGCCAGAGAAAAACTGGAAGTGTACCCCACAAGTTCTGCAGCATAATGATCTCTCTCTGATAATACCTTCCCCTTCTCGCAAACTCACATGAAAACGTATGTTGCATAGACACAAAGAGATACTCTTCTACCACAGCCACTTGGCTGTGTTATATCAACAAGTTTAGCATTTGTCACTAGCCACATCTCTAAAAAAGCATCACTGTGGGAGTCTTTCTCAAGAAACCCTTCTGCAGCATGTTGTTCCTGGCCTGTACCATGTACTTAGTGTCAGAAAAGCAAAATAATCTTTTCCAAATCATTTGTATGAAAGCTTCACACTCTATCAATTAAAGCAGGAAATGGGATGTTAAAGAAAAAGCCTCACACTTGGATTTTTCCATAAAACCTTTGCTATTAATACACCCAGATTCACTCCATACTGTGTTTATGATTAGAAGCCCTTGCGGAAACATCAGCTGGTTAATAATCATCTACATCTGTCACAATATCCCACTTATGCCTCAGCCTACATCCTTCCATTGTTTTATTAGCTACCTTCAATAAATGATTGTCAGAATTATTTCCTCTCTGTTTGCAGGAATAATCTGAAGATGAAAGGCAAGAAAATAAAACCCAAAAAGGTGGCGCTGACTTGTAGTACAATTGGGATGGCACATAAAGAAGATTCTTTAAGGTCTCACGCATTGTTCCCCCAGTAAAACAGAGTGTTTATTAACTTGGTTTTACAGCCCTGACCGCCCCCCAAGTTTTGAAGGGTCTGACTGACCAGCCCCAGGTGATCTCCCTTTCTCAGGGTTCATCCCCGGAGCAAAACCCCGTGACCCCAGCAGCTAAGGGCACAGATGATTCACTTGGGACCCACCACTGCTGTTGGCCACTGCCCCAATACTGGCAGGAGGCCAAGGCAGCAGGTCTCTGCAGGACCCCTAATCAAACCTGTGTCCTGGGGATATTTATATACAACCCATGATGACACAGCTACCTAGCCTGCAACAGGGATCAAGCCCAGAAACCTCTGCAGATGCTTATCAGGTAAATGCACAGCTTTGTTAAGTACTGTCATGACCAGTGATATCAGAACCTCTGTTCTACTGAATTCGTAAATGGGAAAAAAAGCTAGAGATCTCAATGGTTCCATAGACTGAAATAAATTGGTGGGACAAAATGCAGTCTATCACTTTGACAAGAAAAAAGGAAGAGAAAAGAACAACACACATTTTGCAGGCAACAGAAACCTAGGACCACATCTATAGCCACGGCAGTTTCCAGACTGATTTGCCCCATTACAGTCTCTGCTTTCTTATTTAAGAGGAAGCACATGACCAATTTCCCCCAGAGGTAACACAACCTCCTCTGCTCACCCAGGAGCCTAGCAGCTGTCCTGGTGGACTGAGGAAAGCCCAGGCAGTCTGAAGGAGAGCATGCAAGCACAAGGCTACACAGCTTCTTCATGAAGTCTTTGCAAGGACAAAAATGGCTCAAGTCTCATGCTCCCTGGCTTAGCGTGGATTTGGTTCCCCTCCCTCTGATGCCCTCAAGAGGGGAGCATCTAAGATGGTTTGGGTTGATGGGTAACATTATCACAAAACGCTATAAGAGAACAATTAATGCTATTGAAATTTAATGAATGGTGATGGTAATGGAGGTAACATTGCCAGTGTCAGATGTCAAACAGTCAGATTGCAGAGTTAACCAGAGGCAAAACATGTTTCCAGCTGCCAGTTAAGAAGCAGAAGAAAAAAGGTTCTTAAATACACACAACGGGTGTCTAATGGTGATCCACAACCTACTGAAAACTTGCTGCTGAAATTATTCAGCTGATCTACTAAAAAGTCACTTAAGAATGAGCAAACATTGCTGAAAGCAGTGTTTCAGGCTGCTTGTCAGGCTAGCTTTTGATGATGCCTGCTGCATATTAAGGCATTTGATGTGCCCAAAAGCACTAAAAGAAAACAATAACAATGTGCAGAGTATTATCTGAGCCTTCGTTTGTGAGCAAGACAAACACTGGTTCCACTGAAACCGCCTCGTGTTTTGGTTTGCCATTGAAAAAGGCAGTCAGTTAATTTTCCCAAAGTGCTTTAACTAATCAAGTCTTAAACATTTGACCAAGGGAGAATAAAACATTAAAACAAAACAGCATTGTTTTGTATGGTGTGGAGCAGAAGATATATTTGTGATTTATACATGAAAGAAAACAGCTGTTCAGTGCTAAGGGGGTGGAAATTGCCATTTTCCATAGTCGGTGTGGGATGCAGCCCACCTAGCCTAGCTTCCTGCTGAGCAGTGAAGGTGCTCACATTTTTTAATCAAAGTGTATTAAGGACAGATAGTTCAACTTGATTCAGAGTTCTGCACTGTAAGTGGGAATAGAAGAGCACGCTGCCTGAAGCTTTTTGGTAGGTAGGCAGACAGGGCAACAGTACCTTGCTTCTTGCCTGCAAACAAAAGCACTCACCAAAACAAAAACCTCTGCCAACATACCCGAGAAAGAGAGAAAGGACTGAAGAGTAGCCAGAGGAGATGGAGTAACAGAAGAGAGCAGCATATGACAGTCTCCCCTTGGACTCAGCAGAGCACAAGCAGATGGTCAGCTGCACCTCAAGACCCTGGTGGCACTGAGCCCTGCAATTCACAAAGATCTTGGCTGCTGCCCACACCCTCAGGGACCACACAGTCACACTCTGGCTACGTGTGAGTCCGTGACAGCATCCTTGCCAGTGAGAATAAAACTGTACTCTCCCCAACTTAATTAAGTGCATACAAATGTTCAATTCCAAGTTTCATCAAAACTTAGATGTCTCTAAAAATATATGTCTCATATCTTTCCCCATCTCCTCCCTGCTCCTCCACAGTTTAACTCTGAGCAGCCTCACAGTAGCAGAAGCAGTTCCCAATGCACAGGAGCCAGCCCAGTCCAACCCTGGGCACAGGCACATGCACAAGCAAGTCACTGACAGAGCAGAGCACGGTCACCAGCTGAACACCAGGTACAACCTCATCCATTTTTATGCAGACATCCAAACCCAAGAGCTGGCTTTCAGAAAGGAAAGCAGAAGCTGTTGCCAGGACTGCTCCTCTGCACCTCACTAACCCCCCAGCACTTTGTCACCCTGCAGGTGACCCAGCAGCCCACCCTGGCTTCCCTCAAAGTTGCACAAAACTGTCCTGGGAGCTGCCCTGGAAACAAACTAGTCCATATGAAAAACAAGAGCTGGAGACTTACTATATACCAATCAAATATTGTGGCTCTGAGCACAATAACCACATCATTTAATCATCTTGGATCTTATGAGGTAAGGAAAGAAGCAGATATTTTCCTACAGCAGTTAAAGATATTGCTTTGATCAGTATTTCACAGGAGAAAATTATAAAGCAACAGCATCTATTCAGACTCGTGATGTCCCTGTCAAAGTTTCAAAATAATTCAGAAGAAACAACCAGTTCCTGCACGCCCAAGTACACAGCCTCAACAGGCAACGGAGACTGCCTTCCAACACAACTACCTCTGTACAAGCAAGTGAGAAAACATCAGGCCCTGCAGTGTCTACAGTGTCAACAACTACCTAAATTCTGGGTTTAGATTAATTTCACTTTAATGAACCATGATTTGAGAAACCACAGTTAAAAAACACATATACAAAACAAAGACTTGCTCAAAAGACCACCTACACAGGAAGGAGCTCCTGGCTTCCAAATACCAGTGATTTGCACCTTATATTTAGCTTCTCCAATGGTAAATTGAAAAGAATATTACTTAATCTGTCTGGGAGAGGCTGTTAAGACTCTGTGATTAACAAGCAGGTCTAACAAGGCCAACCACATAACTGGACAAAACCACTTCTTTGTAAATACTGCAAGTAACCCCATCTCTATGAGCAGCATTAGCTCAGTAGACATAACATTCTGCAAATCAAAGATAATTTATATTGTAATTTACAGTGCATTCACATTCATATTATAATTCATCATAAATACCTCTGCCATTGTTCGCGAAGCCTATCAAGAGGCACCTCAACAGAAGCATGAATCACAGCTTCACAGGAATGCTGGTGGAAGGTTTTTGCTTTCACTATGAATGCTGATATTACTACCAAGGATAACTTTCCAAGAAGGCAGAGTGTAGTAATCCTGGATGAGTTTCCTGCATCTGGAAAAGGGAGAGGTTTTCTCTTCTGAATCTGCTGCAAATCTGCTGAACCTCCTGGATCAGCTTCTTATCACTGGGTTCCCACCACTTTGTGCAGGTTTAGATTTGTTACTAATATGTGAACAAGCTGTTGTGGTCTGTAAAAACAACTCATTGGAAAACAACACCTTGGAAATTTCCAAACATTTTTTATATTAAAAAAAAAAACCAAAACCAAACAAAATCTGTGTTAACAAAAGGCTCTGATTATACTGTACTGGTTAAGCCCTGTAAGTACAGCGATAGATCACAAAGCTTTTGGTTTTTTTATAACATTTTTATGTCATAAGAAAATTAAAGCAGTTTCTAAACAAACAAACAAAAAATCACCCCCAAAGCAGTACATCCTAGCACAAACATTTGCGTGCTTGTGTACCATCCCTGTCTCAAACAAATGCTCTGCAGCCCTTCACACATCAGAACAATGGCTCCCCAAGTGACGGAAATGGCACCATCCAAGAATCCCAGCAACACTAATACTGCAGCGTTTCCTGAAACCGCTACAAGCCATAAACAGCAGAGGAGAAGTCAGCCTGAAATGCCATTTTGACTCCATCTGTGCAGCAATGGAACAGTGCACAAGAGCCAGTATTTGCTCCTGTTTGGGTACAGCACATGGCTCTGCCACACAGGCCAAACCTTGCCAAAGTGCTGCCTGGACACCCACTGAATGACTCTTCCACACTGGGCACCTCCAGCAGTGAGCAGAGAGGAGTGGGATTAATCTCCTCTGATCAAGATAGCTCTGTAAATTAACCAGTAATCCAAATTCCTGCTACAGTTAGTGGAATGACCCAGGCATTTCAGAGACTAATTCATCCCCTTTTAAATAAGGGCCAGAGAAAGCTGGGTGCTTGTACTAGCTGTTCTCTTCTGAGTAATCCTGCAGCAAAAACATATGCATGCCTCCTCTCTCGCTATGAAAATACAAGATACAACCTACTCTATGAGGTGGTTTCAGTTTTGTTGAGTCTGGTTTGTTGTTTTGTTTTGCTTTTTTCCCCCAGTAACATACTCATCAACACTTTCAACTGCTACTTTTCCTGGAAATAAGCCTTTCCTCTTTTGTGACAAGTTGCACATCTTGCAGTAACTGAAAAAGGAGAGCACCAGATAAGGGTATCCTGTCTGCCCTGAAATAACTCTCCTGCTCCCTTTTCCAAGAAGATAATAAACATCTGTGCACAGGGGCATTACTAGATGAAAAATACCTCTCTAACGAAAAACCTAATTAAAAAGTCAAATAATTTCTAGGTAAGAATCCTCATGGATGTAGTCCAGCATAACAATTCAGGTATGTTACAACCTGAGCAACAAGAGGGTGCCGTTGAGCTGTCCAAATTAGTGGTAAGATTTGCCTCTCATCACATAGTTGGCTTTTTGCTCACCAAGTAATTATAAAACACATACTACACCATGTATTGATTTTCTCTCCCGTGCTTCCCAGATTCTTCTTCCAGCTATTTTTCATCACCTCCCCTTCCCGTCTTCCCTTACTCTCACATCAGCACCACAAATTTCATCTGCTGAACAATTCTCCATCCCCACTCCCACCCTGGTAGAAGTCCCCCTTTGACACATGGCTGTTCCCACCACCCCACCTACTAATCTACTCCCTACTTCCCATTCTGAACACAGCCCGAGAATGAGGACCCAAAACACACCCAGTTATCCACATGAGGGGATGTGACAGGTTGGCTCGTGACCCCTTAGTTCACCCAGAGCAGCTTTTTACTGAGAACACTGGTTAGAAGCTGGCTGCCTGGGAACATCAGTAGCAAGTGAGGCTGAGCTCCTGGCAGAAGGGAATTCCTCCACCACACCGCCCTAACCGTTACAATTACCCAGCTCTCCTCATGCTCTTATCTCACCACATCACTTGTCTGTTGCAACCTGGCCTTTAGGATATGGGTAACATGTTCTACTACAGCTGCCTGCTACAAATCTCTCATAGGAAAAGAACTAAGGACGTCTGTGCCTGTGCCTATGAGACAGCCAGATGGCCATGCTGTCATCCTGTGGGCTTATGTGGACTTTCTCCCACTCACATCCTTGAATTTCAAGTTCCTCTGCCCACCCTGACTAGCAGGATCATCAACTTCTGTTATAGTTATTTATTCCGTCTGTGCAATGGCATCAAAACTAGCTTTGAGTAATGTTTGAATATTTTTTCTTCCATTGTAACAGTTTACTAAAGAAACGAAATGAAGCAGTGAGTGTGAGCTATATATTATGCAGAGACAGCTCTGTAGCTCTAAAATCAGTCAATAAACCAAGATCAGCTTTCCCCTGTAATATAAAGTTATTGGTAGATAGCTGTCTCGCAGGCTAAATGCACCATGACACCTGAGTTGCTGGGTTTTTGTTGCCCTGAAAACAGAAAGGACAAGCACAAATGTGTCCTAACCACCAGCCGAGAAGAGCAGAGGGCCTCCAGAACTGAACCATCACACAACTGTGAAATACAGGAGAGCAGAGCAAGGTGCTGCCTGTGCCCCTTGCACCAGACATTTCCCAACTGCTTCAAAGACTTGAAGCTGGGAGAAGGTCACCATCAGGCCCTTCTGTAAGGGCATAAAGAAATGGCTCAGCCCAGACAATTCTTCATGTATTTTTGCACCCACCTTCAAGGGAAGGTTATCTTCCTAGCAGCTCAGCCCCTCCAATAGGCTCTCCAGTGGGTGCCAGGTCACAAAAGGGAAATCCCGGAAGGGACCCCCTTTCCTGCAGCAGCTCTAACAGCTCCTGGCTGTTATCTGGTGATTCAGGCAGACCCCACAACCCCTTACGGCTGCCAACAGCAACCCCACCCCAGACTACACTGCTCCCTGACACACATGATACTTCACAGTCAGTCTCCAAACACTCTATTATCTTACCAAAAATGCCTGAATGCATTTTCATGCAGGAACTCTACACCAGCACAAGGCCCAAGAGCCCTCTCAAAAGTGCAAGGAAGGATATTTGACCTGTAGAAGCCAAGTAGAGAAACACAAACCCCATCACTCAATTAAACAGATAAATGCATCATAACATTTTGTAATTATATCTACCATCTTCCTTTCTCCTGCTAGAAATATCCCAACTGCGTATTTGCTGAATTTCAGCAATAAACATCACTGAACGTGTGACAAGTTCTTGGTCAAGAACAGCAGTTCCATCTTGTATCTTTCACATCGGTGCAACTGGGAACTAAAATGAAGTCCACGTTTTAACATTTGGCTGAAAAGCATGCCCTATAAGTTAGTCACAGAACGAATCATCATGATGACAACAGGTAGGGGAAAAAAAATAACAAGCTTGGAGATTAGCCCAAACAATTTCCTTAAATAAATGGAAATTAATTTACATTTTCTTTCCTCATGCAAATCATCATTTTTGTGTTGTTGGTTTTATTTTTTCTTTTAGTACTTTTTTTCTTTTTTTAGGTGTTCATGGAGTAGGAATGACACTACGACTAAAAGATACAGGTACAAAATGAGTCAGCAATATTTCAAAGAAAAATACTGATTTTTTTTAAATGACTGAAGATGATAAGTAGTTCATCAATAGTGTTGGAACTTTTAGAGAACTGCTTTGTTCATTTATGTAAAAGAAAGACATAGACAATTTGAAGAAATGAAATATCAAAGACAAACCTATTTAGAAAAGAACAAAATATGGAACACATACTATTCTTCCAGTATATAAAAGGCTGTTATTGCTTGATTTGGGATCTGCTGGCCAGCCTCATCAAGAATAGATGAGAAATAAAATAGCTTGATTTTCAGCAGTGAAACCTTTGGATAGAGATCAGGGAAAGCTTTCTAAGTATAAGGACATCTAAGATCAAGCTACTTTAGAAAGGGTACATATACAGACAAATGAGTAAAAGAGGCAACATGGCAGGGAAATGACGTATTATCCCTTACAATGGTGCTAAAAGCCTCTAGCAACTGACGGTGCCAACAAGAAACAAAAAATGATTGTTGCAAATGTCAGCAGGTTGGATCCATTTTTCATAGAAATAGGCAAAAGCAATCATTTCCAAATAAATAACGCACAGCTTACAAGTAATGTCTTTGAAACTCTGTAATACTGTATTCACTTTAAAATAACCTGTTCAGATTTAGACTGCATTTGGGGAAAAATCACAGTATAAATTTTCCATACACTCCTTGCAGAAGTGTTTGGAAAGAAACATCCACTAGCTGACAGCACAGTTCTGCCCTTTTTTTTTTTCTCTCTAATGAAAACTGATCTTCATGACAAAGTCAGTTTTCTGTATGACATTCAGATTATTTTGTTACTTTTCAGCCAAAAACTAAGCTACCACTTCACTCTAACACTTGCTCTTTTCTTTCCACAGTCTAGACAGATTCTGACTGTAACTACGGTGACTCCGTAGTTACAAAGATTTCCAAACCCTTTCGGTTATAAAACCTGGGGTTTAAAATTTTAAAACATTTTAACTAATGATGTGGTTCTGACTAGAACTGTCAATAAATGTGTTTGCTCCAGGAGCAGCAACACAATCAGAGATTGCCATCTCTGTCCCAGTAGGGAAAGTCTTCCTCAAGTTACCAAGGGCATGGGGAGAAAGGAAACAAAACAGTGGATGAACACTGACCCAGATCTCATTGAAGGTAAAGCCCCCAGTGTTGAATGATGCCAAAATTTTGTATAGAGAAATTACTACAGTTTTCCACTATCATAACTAGCTAAAAAAATCAGGCTGTTTACTGCTGAATGCCACCTGCTACTGCCTGGCAAAGCATGCTCAAATCATATATAAGGCATATTATCATAATAAGTTGGGCTTTTGATTTTCAAATCTAGAACTGGTGTGTTGAAGAGGCAAAACTACCCCCATTTGAGGGCAGGGGAGTGGAAGGGGGAAGGCAGGGAAAGACGGACACATGGACAGGGTGGTGAGGTACTGGAATGGGTTGCCCAGGGAGGTAGTGAATGCTCCATCCCTGGCAGTGTTCAAGACCAGGTTGGATGAAGCCTTGGGTGATATGGTTTAGTGTGAGGTGTCCCTGCCCATGGCAGGGGGGTTGGAACTAGATGATCTTAAGGTACTTTCCAATCCTGACTATTCTATGATTCTATGACAAGAGGGCTTCTCTCAGCAGAATGGTAGCCAAGGGATGGACAGGGCTCAGCTACCCCAATTTTATTGTTGCACCTTTTCTTACAGGCTGCACATTTAGTGCAGCAAGAAAGGATTTCACGTTGTACATTGTTTGTCAAAACACATGCAGAAAAGCAGCAGCTGGTAAAGCACCATATAGTGCTTATTGCATCACATTCTGCTGGAATCTGGAAGGGGAAGGCTCACAGGTCCACTTATCAGAACCAGTCTCTATCAGTGATCAGCAACAGCAGAGGCAAAACAAGATTTGGGGGGAATTACAAAAATACAGTAATCATGAAGCAGTCTACCACAGATTGAGGCCTATTATCTTTTATTTGAAACAAAAATATGTGAACTAATGTTCCTTTAAAAGGAAAAAAAAAAAAGAGTCAGTCATGTAATCAGTTATTCAGGAACTCAAACTGGATGATCACTGGGACCACTTCTGGCATTGCAACACATTAATTTTAAAAAATTATCAAAAGTCAATTTCATTCTCTGTGTTTTTCCCCATGAAGTCCAAAGAACTTAGGAAACTACCCTTCATCTCCTGGATTTTACTATAAATCTTCCTTTATTGATTCTACCAAAGCTTTAGAAATTAAATATCTTTTCATTCCTAACTTCTGTGAATAATCAAAACTTTGTTCAACACTATGGCTTTTATTCCAACACACATAAATAGCTTCTTGACTTGCACAAAACCTGAAACCACTTTAATCAATCGGCTATATATAGTCTGGATAAATACTGATGTTGAGATTCTGGGTATGCAGCCAATCCTGTGCTATTTGCTAATACTTTGATCTAAATTCACATTATTTTAAGAAGAAATGAAAAATATTCTGGGGAGAACAAAGGCCACAGTAAAGAAATCTGAGCCTGTTAAAGCTAGAGGATACGCACATTAGCTAAAAATTCAACTAGTTCCAAAAGCATTTCAAAAGACAGAAATACGTTTAGACTTAACACAAAATGAGAACACAAATATCCATAAATTTGTTATTTTGTTACTCCCACAGGAATTCACTCTTGATTTTCCAGAAACCTACCACTATATTATTTTTAATAGCATTAGTAGACAGCACTACAGTCTTATTGCGTGTGTACATAACATACTGCTCAATTTTCTATGGCAGCGTTATAGCACAGGTGATTTATATCTGTGTAACAGAAAGGGCTATTCTGTAGAAATATCACAGGAAATGACACACAGGAAATAAACCAACACAGACATCTTACAATCATTTCCTAAGCTGTAGTGCAGCAATCTGCTGAGCTCCTGAAACAACCCAGATGCTGCTGACGCAAGGAATGAACAAGCACCAAAAAAGCTTCCCTCTCCCAGCATGGTTCTGGGTCCTGAGAGGATAAAAGGATGAACAAGGCAACAAGTTATGGCATAGTTAGTTATTTGCCACCTGGAAATATGCTTTATTGGGTATTAACTTTTCAGGACTGCCATGGTTCATCTACAGTGGCTATGGACAGATGGGGGGACCTGTAGCAGCTGTGAAAACAAGAAAGGTGAAGATTAATGTGTGGTGAATGCTCAAGTAATGTCTGGGGAAAAGAAGGCCACATGGAAAAAAGTTGCAGTAAGCCTCATGCCAGAGCTTTCTCATCTTCTCATCTGTCTCCCTCATGAAAGGGGGCTTGTAAGAAAGATGGGAATAGACTTTTTAGTAGGGCCTGTAGCAATGGACAAAGGGTAACGGTTTTAAATTAAAGAATGCTAAATTCAGACTAGATACGAGGAAGGGATTTCTTACAACAATGGTGGCAAAACACTGGAACAGGTTGTCCAGAAATGTGGTAGATGCCCCATCCCTTGAAACATTTAAGGTCAGTTCAGAGAGGGTTCTGAACAACACAGTCTAGTTGAAGCTATCTCTACTTATTGCAGGGGTCTTGAACAAGATGTCTGTTCCCTTCCAACACAAACCATTCTGTGATTCTGTGAACTATCCCCACATCCATTCAGATAGCATCATGTTAGCATGTGTTATTCTGCTCTAACATTCAAAAGCATCCATTCACTTCCCACAAGCTCCCCACTGCATTAGGTAGTAAACAGATTAAAAAAAATCAGCTCCTGCCCTCGAGAACACCTAATTCAGGTTACAGCAAGATACCAAGAGCTATAAAGAGATGACTGCTTTTCTGTTGGGTTTGCCAGCATTCAACAGAAGACATGTCCTGGAAGCCAGATAGACACTATAACATTTTAATATGGATTTTATTAAGAAATTCTAGGACATAGCTCATGAAGGTTTAACCAAATGCACAGTAAAGAGAACTGCTTTTCATCTAAGTAAATTTTACCAGTTAAAAATAGCCAGAAAATGAAGAAATCTCAGCCTACTATTTCACTATTGCTCAGTATTATATTCCCACTCACCCTTCATACAGCCTTTTAATAGAAATTAAAAGAAATGAAAGCCACACATGTAGTTATACATTTAAACAAACAAATGCATCTGATGTTAGTGTCCTAGGCTAAGAATCAATATGAGAAATCTTTATACTATTATTTTATAGAAAAAGAAAAAATCAGAAGTATTCTATATGAATTCGCACACACAGAGGTCTACGCAAGCAGGTTACACTGGCACACACTTTAAATGTAATTATTTCCTGCCATTTTTTCTTACCCACTAGGAGAACTAAGTAGGGCTCTTTCAAGATAGCAATCAGGAGAACACCCATGTAATTCCATGACACTTGTCTGGTTTTTTTTCTGAAACAGAAGTCCTTTCCTCAAAACATTTCATCTGTAATTTTGCCATTATGCACACATAGCTGGTGAAATATCTAAAGCACGTCAGTTAAGCAGCAAAGAAATATAGGACTAGTTTTACTACTGTATAACTTCAAAGTCAAAAGGTAATGTTAATTTTTTTCTTAAGTGGAAGTAAGTCTGTCAGTCAAAATGCCCTCTCCTGTAGAAAAAGAATGAAGTTTTGTGAAAGCTGGCACAAAATTTGCTGTAACTAGGTGAAACTTCCCACTGTAAAGTATAATTTTCTTTAGGTAACTTAAAGCCAAGGAATCATAAAATACACACCTGCTGTATAAACACACAAACCATCTTAAAAACACCATTGTCCCAGTAAAGCTGACGGCAAACTTCCCACTAACTTGAATAGAGACAGAATTTCATCCCTTGTGCCAACCCATCAAGCAGAAAAGAGCAAAGAAAAAGCTTTGCAACCTTAAACTAAACTAACAAATAATCATCACTTCTGATGCCTTCAATCTTCCACGGAACTTCTGCCCCTCCCTCTGATGTGACAAGAATCTGACAGTTCAATGCTTAGGTAGTTGATTTATCAGTCCCTGTGATAAAGGTTTGGAATATGCCTGGCTCTTTCCACCATTTCATGCCCAGCAAAACACAACAGAGCAGCTCTTACATCAGTTGCATTTTAATAGTGCAGCAAGGGATCTGCAACATTAAACCTCAGTTTTGCAGTGACTCAAACTAGAGCATTGCACTCCCTAAAACTAGGGATCTCTTTTGGTTTTGTTTTTTTAAGGCTAAATGGAAGTTCCTCAGCAATCAGTGTGCAAGATCCCTTATCACCTTATCAGCAATGCAGAAAAGTGGGTGGCACCATTTGGTTTCCATTCAAATTCCACAAATGAAAATTTCAATTCCCAAATGAAAGGGAGTTTTGCGATTATATTGTCACCTCTTCAAATATACTGCACAAACTTCAAAGGAAGAACATTTCTGGAAAACAATTGGCTTAGTAGGCCCAAAGGGAGAAATATACCTAAAGGCTAAATGTCTTTCATAAGATACTGGACTCCATGAGCAGCTGTTACTCAGGCATAAACTACCCACTTCTGGGCAACATAAACGGCAACTGTATCAGCATATGAAAAGCAGAGCTTTCTTGCAAGACCTTAATGAATGAGCTGAGGAGCTGTAGCTACATTTACCAGCCCAGCTACCTGAAAACTAAGTTCTGCAGCTTCCACCAGATCAGTGTTGCTATAGGGAAGTGCTTATCAAACTCCCAAATTTAGCATACCTAATTTGTTTGTTTGCTTTTTAATTTTGCACATCAATCTTTATATTCTGAATCCCAACAGGAGGCTAGACAGAACAGTAATAAAATTTCAGGTCACACATAAGCATACTACATGGATCAGGCACTAAGTCTGCTTGTAACAGCAAATATAAAGAGGCAACACTTTCTTAAATGTTGTCTTTTAGAGAGAAAACATACCCCACAATTTTCTTTTTAATACTGTCCACAGTGCTTTTATAAGACATCAAAAGTTGTGCGAGGCATGAGCACGTGAACAAGAAACACTGACTCTTTTTTAGTGGGGATACTCAATACCCATTATTTTCTTTTCTGGATCTTCTATTTCCAATATCTTTTTACAGTCCTATTTGACATTGCCCTTTATTAGACAGTCATTGGTTTTGAAATATGTCATTCTCCAATATGAATGTGTAACATACATTTTAAGAGATTAGTTCTATACACAAGACTGTAGGGAACATGTGATGTACATAATTTTAAGAGAAGTACAACCAAAAACCGACTTTTCTGACATATCAGGATAGAAGATAATATATCAGTAGATCACACTTTAAGGTTTCACAAGACACTGGAAACACACTGTAAGGTTTCAGAAGACACTGGAAAGAGGGAGCAGAAATGAGAGCTCATCCTTACCAGCAGGAATACATCTCTGAGCAGACAAAAAGCAGCAGCTGTTGGAACCTCCAGGAGGGATTTCCAGAGCCTGTTTCTGACAGTGGTAAGGCTCAGGTGGGAGAACAGCAATCTACCTCGACTGACAGTGAGCTCAGCTAAAATGCCTCTTGGAGAAATATAAACCCAAATACTCCTGCTCCTGTGTTCAAACATAGAGTACCACTGTTTCTGCTCAAGGTCTGGATATATCAACCTGGGGTGATGCTTAAGGCATATCAGCTATGCTACCTACACATACCAAAACCCTGCCACCTCGTGTTACAGCAAAGGAGGATAAGCTCTCCTGCATGATGGATGAGATACATCTTGCTGAACGCAGAGCAATAGCAGGCACACAGGTAGTTATTGTAGTGGGGCCACAGGTCATCTCCCTGCTCTTCCCCACAGAGTTGTATTCCCCTTCCCATAACACACCCCAACATCTCCATAAGGGAAAGGTTCCACTTTGCTCCTTTCACCCCAGCATCTTCCCACCAGTCCCAGCTTATGGAAGTGTCAAACTGGATATATGTAACAGGGAGAGCAGCCCTATTGCTGGAGGGTAGCATCATTAAGCTTTGTTAGGCATTTACCTAAATTTTGGTGTCACCTTTACTAAGGCTGATGATCCTTGTTACCTGTATAGAAGACTTGTCAGGCAGTGGAGGATGAAGCTGTGCGGAGAACACCAAGGCAATGGGGAAATTAATGCATAAATAGAAAATAAGGGTAGACAATGACTACAGCTAGCCAGCTTTGGAGATAGAAATATTATGTCAACTTCAAATATTTAGGATTGTATATATTTCTTCTAAAATTTCACTGCAAAAAATGTATACACCAGATTGACTTTTTAGGAGATCAGTTACTCAGCTGTACTGAGTTTATCCACTTTTTCTGTCAGTAAGAAATTGTTTCCTGAATACAGAGCTTTAATAGCAGGCTACAAGACTTCCCTCAGCAAACCAGTATCTTCTTCTGTTTCCTCACACTTCTTCTCCTGTACACTGTGCCTGAACATCAGGCACAGGGGCTGGCCCAAAGAGCTCCTTCTGCCATATCCCTATCTTGTTTCACATGAAGTTTGAATGTACACTGTACTAACCTTATATGTCCCTCAGAGAGTTTTTAAGGCTGCTCTGTTCCATGGTTTATGTGAAGGCACTGGTGAGTATTCTCCTCATGTTTGATTGGCTTCCTGATCATTCTATCACAAATCCTATACACACACAGCATGTTTCTATACACACACACCCCGGGCACAGGTCTACAAAGTTGTGGCATTTTTCATCCAATCAACCACATTAGTAAAACTTTCACTTGGAAAGGAGATAAAGAACCAAGCCTTGTTTTTAATTACTTTAACCTAAGAACAATTTGTTACATGAGTCTACAGATGGAGTTATAATCATATCTTAATCAAACATCAGCGTCCACAGTCCTACTGCATATGCCAGTAATGTCTGAGCCATAATTAAACAGCTATTAAAATAAGCACACAGTGACCTACTTAATTATGCATCAGCAATGCTTCAGAAGAGGCTCTTCTGAAAAATAAGGTGTCCATCTTCCTCAGACTATACCACCACTGATGATCCTATGTGAACACATACTAGTAAGTACTTCACTCTTACCATCTTAGGCATGTTTGTATCTCATGCTAACCAGCTCTCTTCCTAACTCAGGCTTTCTATACCTCACACATGTACAACAAGTCATTAACCAGACCAACTTTAGAGTCAACGTGTCATATGGGTGTCCATGCTTGTGTCCCCTGAGCAGTGTCCAGAGGCAGAGCAACACTTTGAAGCTTATGCGCAATGGGCAGCAAGCAGGTTCTTCAGCTACACAAATTAGGAGCCCTCAGAACCAGAGCCCACCACTCTGCAAAGGGAATGGTCCATGTGCCTTTGTCCTGTGGGAACCCCAGCAGCAAGAAAGAGCACAGCCCAATGAAACATACCTTGACAGGCACCTTCTTATTGCCCAGTGCACATTGCCCCTTTCCAAGCACACTCTAGGCTGGTAAATTAGCACAGGGTCAGCAGGATATTAATGTCTTCTTCATGGGATTAAGTTTTAAAGCACCTCTATCTCCAGCACACACTTTATTGGAATACTTAAGGAAGTTCAAGCGGTTATTAACACTAACACAGTCTGCACACCGCTGCCTGTACAGGCCATCTGCTGTAACAAAATTCAGCTGCAGCATAAATGCAGGAACAACCAAACTTGTTACTGTGATTCACTGAGTAATTTCAGGTTGTAAAACTGAACAGATGGCACTTGTGAGCTTTAGTCAATATCTTGGACTTTTAATTAGATTCCTGTTCAAGTCAGTCTGCTGGTCTATAGCAGGAGACTCCAGGTTTCAAAGCAACCTTAGGAATCCCATTGCTCTCTCTGCTAGAAACCACTACGTCAGAGAACTGCTGCAGGCCCAGCTCCTGCCGTGTCCACCCCAAGAACCGGTCAGCAGGTAATTAAAAGAACAGAATTAAATGGATAGCCCAAAAATGCAGCTACACCTTAGCCAAAATGCAAATTAATGTTTTAATGCACAGTACTGCTTTATAATTTTAGGGTGCTCTTGGTATGTTTATCATTAGGATTCTGCATACCATAATTATCTCTTCCATGTCTTCACATGGTTCTCAAATTCACCTTCCACTGACAAACTCACAGTCAGCTTCCACTGCTTTTTTGGAAGCTGCATGTGATCACAAGCAAAATGAAACAAAACGTACTGGCTGCTGAAAAGCTGAAGAGCTTGCAAGGCAACACACTGTGTATCTATCCCAGAGCACTGAAACATGGTGAAAACCACCAGCACACTCTGATGGTTGTGGGACATAATGCCCCAACAGACATCAGTCTCATTATATTTTAGAATAAGGTCCAATACTTCCTTTCACCAATACAGATCAAACAAAACCAAAACCCAAGCCCCCATCAGATTGACTAATGTGACCTATTACAACTTTTTATGAGTGCTGCACTACCTAAAAATCTCAGTGACACTTTTAATCTGGAGCAATAAAGCATGGCACAATGCACTGGAACAGTAAGTCTAACTGTATCAATCACAGTGGCACAGCATCACAGCTGTCCTTTTATCAAAATCAGTTACCAGTTGCTTATTTTGGGATGGGTTGTTTATATTACTTAACCTTTCTGAGGAAGGAAAACTCAAAAATTCAGAACTTCTAGCCTGATGTAGTCATGTTCAACATAACACTGGTGACTCCTGAAAATCCATTTTCATTTTATAATATATCCTGAATGTATAAGCTAGTATTAAAAATGACCTATCTGTTTTAGAAGAGAATGGGCTAAATACTCTGCTAACTGAACAGCAGCAAATACAGAGCTTGTGCCTATTTGCTTCTGTGGTACTGATGTCCTAAGTTCCTTTCAAATGGCAAAACTTTGAAGTCATTACAAAATTAGCAATGCTCCATTATGTACTGATTTTGAGAGAGATGAGTGGGTTACAAAATAAACTAAATACGTATTATTTTTTTAACTGAATATCACATAACAATCAGCTCCAACAGTCACCTGCTTGGTGTTCATCAGCAGAAAAAAACTGCTGGAAAGTTCCCCTGTTTATTCAACACCATCTTGCCCCAAAGCATTTTTGTCAGGCAAGAGAGCAAATTTGTCCTAGCAAGGGATGAGACCAAATCCCTCCAAAACTGCAGCACTCACCAGCGGATGTGCTTAAACTCCTGGGGAATGAGGATGAACTGGATGTATTGAGGTCCAACCCTAGGACTTTGTGATGTGCAAAACTGCCCATAGGCCTAAACTTCCTATACGGTGGCTTTGTCAGGGTTGCACAGTGGATTCCTTCTACAAAGCCCAAACACATATGAATTTTGTGTTAACTAGTAGCATACATGGCGTAGTAAATAGTATAATAATGGCAAACAATGCTGAAGCAATTAAAAATAATGAAAAGTTGAATAAACACTCTCATCACCCTTTTCTAAAGCATCATGATTAACTCTTTTTAAATCTCTAAATCAACCCCTTTATTTCACATGACAAAACTAAAGGGGGTGGACGAAACCTGCCCTCCCATAAGCTCAGTTGCACCAGGTCTTTCAAGCCCTCAATCAAAGCATCTCTCTTTCATGTGCCATGCATAAGGGTTGTGACTACAGCAGAAAAACATCTGATGATCACCAGAACAAAACTTTATCACTGCTCTGTCTTTTGGGGACAGTGAGACATCAGGAGTACGGCATCTCTTTGCTGGCAATTTTCTGTCTAATTCTGGAACAATACAGTTTACACCAGAAACTGCTGATCTCTTCCCCCTCCTTTGACAGACAGGCATCTACCACATCACAGGACTCTTAATAGCTGGGCAGGAAAAAGCCTAAAGCCCTCCCTCTCTTTCCTTAAGTACAGAAAACTCCATCGATGCTATTTACAGATTTGGATGCTTGTCAGCCTGAAGTTTTGTAAATACAACCTATTTTGAAGTCAGAGGCATTAAAAGTTGGATGAATGCCTTGAGAGAAACAATTCAGATAGCCTACATTTCCCCAAGAGCTGGTGTTCACTATTGGTCGACTCTAAAACTTCAAAGGCAACCAGCCAAAATGAAATGGTAAGACCCAGGGACTATGGCAGATTTTAAGCTGGATGTACCATGACCTTGGCCTATAATGTTTCATAATCCAATTTATACATTCAGAAATAAACCAAGAAAATAAAACCATACAAACCTTGCATGCTATTTGCTCTCTGCATGCCTTGTTTCCCTATGCATCCTGGGGTGGAAGCACAGGGGAAAGGTGGGATGTATTCTTAATGCTGTCCTTGCAGCTCCACGAACTGAAGAACTTTTTGCTGTAAGTCTCTGTTTTGGTAGCACTGGCAATCTGAAAAACAAAAACTGCTTTGTTAACAGGTATCTCCCTAGATACATTAGAAGTAAGTTTCATTCTGAACCACTGCCAAGTAAATCATTAACCTCTCCCATGCAAAGGCAACAACTCACATGTGAAAAAAGGGCATAGAAACATCTCTGCTCAATTCATATCTCAATTTACATGTTCTGTGCAGACAGCTCACAAGCAGCAGCTAAAAGCTTTCCGTACAAAAAGGAAAGCTGGAAACTGATAATGCAACACATTACAAACATGTGCTTCAAGAGGAGCTTTCATTAAGCTGGTTTATATCTGTTTCTCAGGTTTCTGTCAGCCAGGAAAGGTGGTTTGAAATAGGCCAGCACCATCATGGTCACTTTTCTACAGTGGTGGCACTAACCATGAATGATGGCTGCACCACATGACTGTGATTCATGCAAGAGAACCTTCAGGTCCATTCCCATATTTTCTTCTTTAAAGCTTCTTACATTCCAGGCCTGGACAGACTACCAAAAGCCCAGCCAGGACCACTACAAAATAGCTGCAACTCCACTAAAAAGATCTCCCATGGAAGTTTTCTTGCACCAGCCAAGCCAGCCTCTGAAAAGCTGGTCACTGCATTTGAGCAAACTGATATGGACAAGCCAGCTGCTTTTTTGCCTACATCACCTGAAAATGGTGAGACAGAAGGCATAGCCACTCTTCCTGTTCAATGCAAATACACTGAAGATGGTGTCTAACTGAGCTCCCAAAAGCTGGCAAGGAGAACTTTGTGCTCTACAAAGTCTGTCGTTCCCATGCTGCAAAGTGTCAGACTGTACAACAATATTTTCTGTGAGGTTTAAATTGGCACAGCTGATTTTCAGCAGCTTCTTCACGGCACACAGCAACTTGTCATAAAAATATCCTTATTTCCATAACAGTTAAGCTGACATACCACAGAATTAAAACCAGCACAAGGATTTTATCATACTCATGCTTCAAAAGGCACGTCTTACTGAAAAGCCTGGTGATGGAGTCAACATACAGCAAAGCTAAAATGTTGTGTATAAGTACGTAAAATAGAAATTAGGGGTTACTCCTCCATTTAAAGCATACAAACATGGCAACATAGTCTTAGAAGTTTTTCTTTTTATAAGATTACTCAGTGGAATTCGAGCAAAATCCCAAACTGACTTCATCGAAAACAAAGGCTATCCCATTAAAATAAAATGCAGACAAAACAGCAAATAACACAAGCTTACAAAAGGGACAAACTAACAATGGGCCAGCAAACTAAAAAAAGCAGTATCGGGCTGCAAGCTACACCCAAGAGGAAACATGAGTAATAAGGTGTAAGTAACTTTTTTTTTTCAGTTGTTGCCATAAAACCACTTGTAAAATTCCAAATACAAAAACAGAGACTCACTTTGCTGGTGGGATGGGTATGAATCTATCTATACAGAATACTTAGAGCACAGACCACCAAAACCTTCCTCATCATCACTGTGAGAGACACAGTACTGCAGGGCTGGAAGTGCCACGGTGCTGGCATTCAGATAACACCACTGTGACCCATGTGTCACAGATCCCTTCTGTTTGCAAAGTTCACAGCACTGCTACTGTGCCTGACGTGTACTTTTTGTCATATTTACTTTCCCTACAGAATGGCACAGCATGGCTCCAGTCCTCAAAGAGACAGCACTTCCTTCACCATGGAACCCAGTTCCCAAACACCAGCAACTAAGACTCAAAAGACTTGGGCAGTAGTTTGTTCCCACCCACATGACTGAAAAATCACTGAAGAATCCCTGAGAATTGCCCTTTTTTTTTTCCCATGTTCCAGCTTGCTACAGAGAGCTGCTCAGGCATATTCCTTCCCTGCCAGAACTGTATTTCCAGCTCCTCACAAAAAGGGCTTCTTTACTGATGCTTTGATAGACATAAAGTGAATCCTAGTACGATGCTCAATGCAAGACCCGTGTCAGCATATACATGCAATTTAATTAATGTAGAGTTAAACTCTGCCCTCCTGAGCAAACCTGACTCCCCTGGATTTTTGTGACTATAACTATAGGAGAAATGCAGCTGGCTGTTAGGTAATTACAGCCATGGTGACCTCCAAGTACTAACACTCAGTCATTCCAGATTTGCAAATGTACAGCTGAAACATTTCAATCTAGGCAAGAGCAGGCAGAAATAAGAGCACAGTGTTTACAGCAAGCATATATAGTGTACTACTTTTGATATAAAAGAACCAATTTAAGGCAAAGTAATACAAGAATTCCCTACCAGTCAGGTCTTACTCAGATACTTACTAAGGATGATATCCTGCTCTGTTTGAAGAAAACTTCCTGGCCAGGGAAGAGAGCCAGATTTTCTGAAGTGCTTCCAGCACTCCCAGCAAGCTAGCTCTCAGAAAGGTCACAATGCTCCTCCACAAACAGTCCATCAAGCGTGCCATGGTGAACACAAACTTCCCAGCAATGTTCTGCCAGCTCTGTGATACCCATTTCCCCATATCTGCACAGACCTGAATAATTTGATCTTACAGCACCCCTCTTTCACCTTTCCTTAAAACAAGTCTTTTAACACCAAGGATTCTCATTGAATTTCTACCAAGAGCAAAGCACTGCTGAAGAAATCAATCCGAAAAAACACAACAAAACAAAAAAATATTTAATGCATCAAAAAGAAACGGAGAAGGGTATAAAAGATAATGTAGCACTTAAAGACAACTGCTATCTAAATTAACAGTCACATAAACCTCACATATTCCAGACTGAAAGTCTAGTCCCCGTTATACTATCAAAGACAAAATCCCATGCACAAAATATGGCAAATACAACACCATAGGGTCTGCCATTTAGTTAAGGACAGACAGGTAGGTGTAGCTGTGAATGTCTTAACAGAGTAGATTAGGCAGTAAGTGCTATGGTACTGCAACTTCAGTTTGCCATGAATCTTGTACTCACACTTTGATTTTCCTGCTGGATAGGGGGCTGCATTAAAATAAGCACCAGTAAATGGCTAGCTGGTACAACAGTGAAGTAAAGACATTAGTACAAAGATGCCATGGGTCCTTCTCACTCTATTTTAAACTAACAGCAAATTACATTATACACTCAATAGCAACATTCAGTGTCACAGATGCAGTCCTTCAATTGCTATCTGGGAAGGGCTGTGCAAACTCACTGTAGGTGCTACCTGCACAAGCAGGGAGCAAACACCAATTGTTAGAGGTTTTTCTGCTGCGTTGCCAAACATCTTCAGTACAAACTATAGCCCCTGGTTAAAGCCAGTGTACAATGACCAGGTGCTGAGTAATTCAGGATCACAGCTCAACAAACAACTCCATTCCTTTCAGCTGCAGCACATCTTGTCAAAAGGGAGGTAATGAGATGCTACCAAACCTCAACAGGTCTGGCAAGAAGAAAGCAGACAGGTGACACTTGTTCAGGAGGTTCCCCTGGAGGGTGAGCTGCTTGTAGCCAAACTAATGACAGCACAGTGCCCTCTTACCAAGTGCACTGCAATCAGCTCTCCAGGATAGTTATGCACAGTATATACATCCAGACCTTCACCTCTCAATCATCAGAAAGGAGAGAGATTCTAGCTTCTTCTGTGCCACCTGTATTCAATCAACAACCAGTGAACGGCCTTTGGCAGCTGTTGTAGCTCTCTGCAACAGTCCATCACTTTGCTGTATGTGGTATTCTTGGGTTTTCTTGGATTTGAGCACCTTCCCTTTCCCCTGGAGAAGGTTGGGAACAGTCTGCAGATCAGATGTAATACCACAGAAAGCTGCTCCTGCTTACAGAAAATAAAAATCCCACAACTTTTTCAGCCCCATTGAACTGTTTTAACTGTGCCAATATACTGGATAGACACATCCAGTATATATTTGGTAAGAAGCAGCAAAACTCTGGTTGGTCATCCAGGCTGCCCAGTGACATACTGAGCATGAGCTCAGTTCATAGGCAGTAAAACCTCAGGTCAGGACCATTTACTGGGTGCATCCATTTGGCTTGACCACAAAGGCAGGGCTGTGCCATAGCGTGAAGCTCTGCCCAGAAGGCAAACGCTGTTTGCTCAAGGAAAACGACTTCACTTCCCTGTGCCTTGCTGCTTGTTTCAGGGTACTTCGCATTCCCAGGCAGAGTTTCAGGATCTACCCTAACAGCTATGCCAGATGCCGAACTGAGCCAAGCAGGTATGTGTGTCTGGGATGATCTGAGGCATTTCTTTTCACATCTTTCTTGCTATTTTCAGAATATATTTCTGCAAGAGCTCAAAAGTATTTTATTATTTTTATTGATGATTTACATTTCAGAGGCAGCACATGAACAAGTGCTGACCTTTTTCCTAACCTTTGACTGATACTATGAGAAAAGGAAGATCATGGATTTTACACACAACAAACGATCATTATCTAAAGCTTCTAACTCTCTACTCAGCAGTTTAAGTAGAAAGATGATCATTGATTGAATTACTTTGGAGAAGGTGTGACTGAACAGAGATCACTCTACCCCAGAGAAATGTGCATTAATTAGTTCTGCATTAAGCTCCTTTCCCCTTTAATCAACTTCAGAAGGAGCAAAAACCCACAACACAACAACATAAAAAAGACTTTCAGTGTTAAAACTTCTGAGGTATTTTTTATTTCACTTAATTCTTTAGGAAGCCTCATGTTTTGTTGCCTTGGGTTTCATAGCCACCTATTTAATATTTTTTAATTGCCGTGTTTTTACAAAATAAAAAAACCCAGGCTGGAAGGTCAATATGTGCTTGCAAAGCCCTGCCAAAGAACTGCAGTCATGAATTAGCTGGCTTGGGCAAGCAATGAAGGATGACACTGATACTTGACAGGAATGTACACAGCATTAAGTATATACCACAACTGAAACCAGGTATACTCTCATGCAGTGAGTGGTTTCAGTCTGCTACCTAGGAAGACAGTCGAAGAGAAAACCTTATTTATAGGCTTCCTCATTCTTTCTTAAGCTCTCATCACAATTTCTCCGGCTGTGGGCTGGCCTACAGCCTGATCATGAATCTTTCACCCCTGACAAATGAGTAAGCCTTCCCTGACCGTAGCCGCGCACCACAGCTCACACTGCCTTTACTCTGGACTCTGGCACAGCTCATGCTTCACCTGCCCTTAGGGTCACAATTCTTTCTGGGGATGTTCTGAACAGCCAGAAGGACTGGCTAACTTTTCCCCAGTTCCATGAAAATCCCCTCCTGGTCTCTGCACATTAAGAGAAGGCATCCCAATGGCATGACCTTCTCCTTGCTTACTGCCCTGTAACCAAGGAAGAGGCCATCTCCTTCCCACAGGTCAATAGACAAAACCACCAATCCCCAGGTGATTTCAAACAAATAACCCTCCTGCTCCATCTCCTTTTGTCCAGGAAGGTCTCCTGCAAGGTGGGTCGTTTAGCTGATGGCTCGACTCTATGTATTTGAGCAGCCCATTCATTCTCCAGGTCACTAGAAAGGGACATTAGGAAGGCAGACATGGGGCAGACTGGACAGCCAGGCTAGGCAAGGTAGGGAGGGAAAGGCAGAGCTTTCTCTTCCACATCCTAAATTACATGCTTCAGATTGTCTCTTCTCCTGTATATGCTTCTTTCCATACGTGGCATTAATTATTAACTTTCAAAGCACCAGCCACTATGCAGATCACACCACAGGCTTGCAGACTCCTGGTATATGGTTAGAAAGGATTTTTCTATTGGCCTTTGTCAACTTAATGAATAATCAATATATGGCATCAGCAGAAGGCAAGGGAGAAAGCTGATCCTACATCTGCATGCCATTATAAGAACATCCAGAATCAACCCAGTGTGAACCCCTTCTCTGTTGCTATTGTGCCTGCTCAAAGAAAGGTTTCTTTTTTTCTAAAATTGGTTATTTCATCATCAAGTTATGGTGAAAAAAAAATCCTATGTTATTGCAAAGGACTGGGACCAATAATCAAATCTTACTGAGGCTTCTGATGGGCTTGCCAATACCCACAAATCAGTTCAATGATGCGGACTTACAAAGAGAACGATCAATGGGGAAGGAACAGGGATATACCAGAAGTGAGCCTCATCTATGTGAGGTCCATCACAAGACCACAGCTTTCTAGTTGTGAAAGGATCACTTGCAGAGAGTACAAGTGAGGCCCCATCACCAGCTTGGGATTCTCAATTACAGAACATTTTTACAGTGAAGCAACTTAAGAAAATAAACATTCCTAGCTGGGCAGAGATCAGTCGTAAATGTTTTCTGAAATGGAGAGGAACTCTCTTATTGTGTATTTAAAGCAACACTATACCAGGCCATATCTCTATAAAGCAATGCTGTGGGCTTAAATCAACAGTGGCATTATTCTCTGACAGAACTCAGGCTGAATACCCCAGGAAAAACCCACAGAAGGCACTTCTGCTAAGGATCTGAGGGTGGGAAGCTCTTAATTTCCTAGGCAAAATTTCAGAAGAAATTAAAACCTTTTGTAGAAAATAAGTTAGATACTATGCATGTGAGATTCTTCACAAAGCTAACTAAAAAGGCCAAAAAAAGTTGCATGTAGAAAGGCAAACCTCAGACTTCCATAAAGCCAGAGACATTATCAACAGATCATTGCTCACACTTGGTAGTAGGCACCAAATTTAACACTTAGATATCTACATTTTACAGGTAACATGTTGTAAGAAGTGCTTCAGAGTATACTGAATTATCTTATACTTTTCCAAGTACTTTTTTGTATGTATTTTCCCTTTTCCAGCACATTCACTCAGCACATAATTTTTAAGTACCTTATGTCATGCATAAGAAAACAGCCCAGCGTTTTAATTCTGTGTTTTCATCAGGACATTCATAATTGACTGAAAGCAACAGAAATGTTGGGGAAAACTGACTTCAAAATATTAACCTGAAATACAGGGTGGAATTCCATCTTTTTGCTTAAGTATGTTTGTGAAAAATCAGCACATCAGGATAAATATTTAAGGAAAACACTACAGTTTTCCTTCGTACCTCAGCATGCAAACTCCCTGGGAAGTTACCATTAACTCCAGCTGCCAAACAGACAGATCTATAATTCTCCATACTGATTAAGTCTTATCTAAGATTTTATAACACATGGTCTTGAACTGCTGAATTGTTTTATTTCACTCTATAACCCTCATGTTTTTTTCCAAATTAAAAGCATAAAGTTGATGCTGATGATAACATTTCCACTCGTACAACTTTTAATTAGTGGCATTTTTGATGGTGGGAGCATGCTTTGAGACAGGCGGTCTTAGGGCTGAGGAGCGGTTCTTTCAGAATATCAAATAGCCTGAATAGGCTAAAAATGCTAAGTGGTCTATCATGACTGCTGCAGGTTGCTAGGACATCCATGGTAACATTCACCTTTGGGTTTGAAATATGAATACAAATTAGAAGGGAGACAAAACACCATTCTTCATCATGGTTAATATAACAGATTAGCTGAGAGATTGTGAAAACAACCTAGTCATTTATATTCAGCAAGCAATTAACTATTTGTTGCAATCCTGAGCTATTTCTTAGCACACTAACTTGGCCAACACAAGAGGCTGGCAAGTGCTTCCCTATCTCTTTCCACCTCACATGCCCAAATTTAAATTTCCCTTCCAGAAAACCTCCTAGTGCCTTTCAGGGATCACAACAGAGAAAGCAAAGATCCAAAGTACTTGTCACTAGGAGTATTTTGTGCTTTCTGAGTAAGCTGAATATTTTAAAAGTGCTTAAGATAGGGAGAAGCAAAACTTATCAATGCCATTATAAACGTGACAGAACAACAGGAATGTGGGAGGAGAAAACCTAAAGTCCATGAAGCCTTTAGATCCAGTGCAATGCTGACATATCAGCAGCAACTTCATTCCCACTCTACAGAATGACTTGGACCTGACCACAGTCCTACCATCAGCCTCAAGTCATCCGCCAATATCATCCCAATTTCTTCAATAGCTTAAAGATAACATACATCAGATTCTTGGTTTTGTTGTTTTATTTCAATCTTCATAAAACATTCCAGTTGTACTGTCATGCTTAGCTATTTTGAAATAAAATAGATAGATCCATCCCTTCTATGCAAGTCATGACTCCAAGAGTTGTGACTTTAAAATAACAAAGAATTATCAGTAAAACCCTGAAACCCGGCAGTACTAGAGCCTCCCTGCAATCTGGAAGAAAGAAAGGTGGAAGACAAAGTTATTTGTCAAGCCTTGTTCCCTAACTTTGGCCATCACACCTCTCATCCTAGCCACTCCTGAGAGCAGTTTATGGAACAGAGTATAAATTCTACTCCCAGATCTATCAGGAATCAACTGCATGAATAACTAATAAAAACAGTAGTGATTTCAACTGCTTTTCAATTATTATCTCAAGAATGCCTTGGCATAAAGATTTAATGAATTTGTAAGAATATTAAACACCCAGATACCTTTTCCCCTGACAAAGCAGAGGCAATGGGAACCATGGAGCTACAGAGCTGGGTGCTCAGTACCACCTATCATACTCATCACCCCAGGCACAGACAGATGCTGATGGGGTTGAAGCATGTTTTATAAAGTGGGAGTATTCAGAGATTGTATCAGCAATCCTCTAACCTACTCTTACGAGCACATGCATATAACAGCTTTCACCAACTCTGGTAGGTTGGTAAATCTGAGTTAAATTCTGTGGGGCTGCAAAAAATATCTTGACTCACCCCCCCAACTCCCTGAAGCTATAACAACTCTTTGAAGGAATGGCTGGCTAAATAAAGTTGACAAATCTCTCTAATTTTCTGTTATGCTTTCTTTTAATAACAGTTGAAGATCTGTTGAAAACCTTTCCAAGAGGTTTCAGCCTGAAGCAGAAAAAACAGTACTGAAATTATTTTATATGAATGACTGAAGGCTAGCAAGAACTAAACATGGGTGAAATTATGATGTTGGAGTATGGAAGGAATGCTTAAAGGTGCTCCTACCACCTCTATCTACCATATTTTATGCATAATATTGTATGATGCATTGGACATGTGAAGGCATATTAAAACAGTTTTAAAACATTAATGACCCACCCTTTCTGTTGTTGCTTCAATATTTTAAACATTGAAAGGCAGAATCACTGCAGTTTCAGCAAGATGAAGTATGAAACAGAATCCCAGGTTGGTTTGGGTTGGAAGGACCTTAAGATCCCCTAGTTTCAACCCCCCTGCCTCATGCAGGAACACATTCCACTAGACCAGGCTGCTCAAAGACCCATTCAACCTGGCCTTGAACACTGACAGCTTCCTTGAGCAGCCTGTTGCAGTGCCTTGCCACTCTCACAGTAAAGAATTTCTTCCTTATGTCTAACCTAAATCTGTGCTGAAAATTCCTCTTTTGGGATCTGAGGACAGGAAAAGACCACCTGGTTCAGTCCATCCTGGCACAAGCAACCATGCACTGCAGACATCTGGTCTGAGGGGTCTGTGGATCGTATACTCCACCCATCCACATCACAACTCACAAAATACGAGATTCAACATGAAACCTGCAGGCTGCAGGAAGGCACCAGAGCCAGAGACACAAAGCATATGAGAGAGCAAGAGACTGCAGACCTCACAAGGCTCCTGCTGCAACAGGCAATTCTCTATACTAAAGGACACAGCTCAAGTGCCAATCTCCATCACCCATGGAGAAAAGTAAAAAAAAAAAAAAAAAAAAAAGAAATAATTAATTAAAAAAACAACTGACTGACTCCCAAAAAAGGATTTTGAAACAAATTACGCACAGCTTATAGCACAAATCACAACAGGTCCTTTGCTGACAACCACATCCCTCCAGGTTCCCATATCAGTGCACCCTACACCACCCCTGGGGCTAATGGAATAGGTGAGTCACATCAGAAGATGACCCCAAACAAAATCCCCTCTGGATATGACCCTCTCCAATATGCACACAGAAAGGGTAGAAGACCAAGCTCCTAATTTAGCCACTTCAGTAGACTGTGTGCCTGAGATGGAACAGATCTGAGCCACAGAGTATTTTTTCTACCTTCTTTTAAGCAACAACTAAAAAAAAAAAAGAATGTAAATGTAGTTTAAGAGGCCAATACCCTGCTAAAAACTTAAAGTTATAATGAATTCCAGGATTCACTCGAGTACTCCATTCTGAAAAAACACAATAATGAAAGGCTTACATACAAAATTTAGTAGTAATAACTTTGGGGTCAAATCCATAGTGATTTCTTTGGCAAAGCTTTCACTGACGACACTTAAATGTGATTTCAGTGGGTGTTCTGCCTGAGAAAGGACTCTGGGATTGGCCCACACTCTGTATATTTAAGTCACCCCAGTCCCAGTATCATACAGCGCCAACCAGTCACAAAACCTAGCATTATTTAAACCATTTGCACACCAGACTCTCCAATTGCAGGGTGCAAAAGCCAGCAGGAAGCATTGATCATTCCCTTAGTAGCAAACAAAAATGCAATCTTTTTTACTTGGCTTTCTTATGATAGCATTTACCTTCTATAATAGCAATTGCTTTTTTTAAAATGTGGATTTGCACAATATTCAATTTGCCGGTTTCCCCATATAGATGTAAATTTACTGAAATAGCTCTTTGCAAAATCCAAAGCCCAAGGGTGGAGTCCTAAAACTAAGTACATACAGTTTAAGATCTTTTGCTTCCATACACGATAAGAAGTCTGGTTCTTTTCTGGTGAGCCATAAAAGGGGAAGAATGGGAAAACCACAAACAAGAAAACAGAAAATAAAAATCCGTATCTTTGCCCTCCCCTTTCAAAATTGCATGGATACTTCAACACAACCACTTGGCTAAATGTTTCAAATGTTAGTTTTTCAAAGTATTTAACCATATAAACTACCCTTTTGTTTCTGTTGGCTTCAAATGTTCCTAGGCTCATGAATTTTTCCTTACATCTTATTATTAAAAAAAAAATACAGCCAACATTGCCTTTATGGAGCAAGAAAAACCTGAGTATCATTTTCAAGTTAACTCTTCCGGATCTGCATGAAACTGAAATCAGCAACAGCAATTTCAGGTCGGATTTGCTACTCAGTGCAACTAATCACTACCATTTTCAAGCAGCACCATAGAAAAATCTCCCCAAGCACAATGCAAACTCAAACCACAACAGTGGCAGAGCACACACTCTAAAAATTTTTCATGGTCTACACGCCGTAAAGAAAGAAGCAGCAGTAGGTGAGATTTACTGAATGCCACAGTCCCAGGAATATTTCAAACAGAAAGTATTTAATTTTAAAGACTTAACTAAGTCAGACCTGATGCTGATCTCTCACCTTCCAAACTCAAGTGTTTCAGTGAACATAGCCTCCACTGGCACTTCTATGCTGTACTTTTACACTATCACGATAGGACATTTCATAATCATCACCCTCTTCATTTTTCAAGCATTTCTTTCACTCTTTTCTCTGGCTTCTCTAATCTGAGATACCAGTGACTAAACAAGCGATTCATCTCCACTTACATATTTCCCACTTATTTAACCTCACACTCAGATGATGAATTTGTGACATAGCTATTTCTACACACAGTCGATGACTTCACAGCCAACAGCTGTCAGTCACTGTCCAAACAAGTCCATGAAAAGGCTGCTTCAAACACCAGCAGAAATAAAGACAACACAAAGCAGTGAGGTCTTCCCCCTGAAATACCACTGGTACACAATCTGCAGGTCTTGCCCTTTGCTCTCCAAGACCTTCCTTCCTGTTGCGTTCTACAGGACCAAGAGAGGCAGCCAGGGCGAACTCCATACAATTCCAAACAGAAACATATTTTCCCTTGCAAGCATCTAAGTTTCTCCACCCGAGCTGAGGAATGAACTCTGTAACACAGCAGTGAAAATTTGCACGCTGCTATTTTTTTCTAAAGCAGCACTGCCCATCCCAACAATTCCTGGAGGAAAATAACAGTATTCAAACTGCAAAACCATAAGCTTACAAGTTGACTCCAGTCAGAGAAATGTGATTGCTTCCAACTTTAAGGAATGCGACAATAACAGCAAATCTCACCCTGCCTGATAAGTGGCAGGCAATTCTCCATATAAGGTGAAAAATGTGCTAGTGCAGCTCATGCAACACTGCTAATTCCTTCCCTGTTCTCAATATTCAAGAACATAAATGAACATATAAATCAATTTTGTAAGTAAACCTTGTGCACACTCACAGCTACAAACCATCTAGACCATGCTCAGCATACAAAGAATTTTGAACTTAACCATTTATTCCCTTTTAAACACAGACTGCATCTACAGTTGGTACATATATTGCAGTATCACATTAATCTGAGAGGTCCCTGCCTTGTTCAGTTCCTGAATTCCCTTTATACTTTACCATTTCCCTGGTCATCACATATATTCCAACCCCTAACTAACAAACTTGCTGCTGGCAGTGCAACTGGCACACAAGGAGAGCAGCCAGGAAAAGAGCAAGGAGGGGGCTGAGGGCTGGGGGAAGCCCAGCAGCCCAACAACCACCGGTTACTTCTGCATCTCCCTTGGGCTGACTCAGGGTGGAAGCACCAGAGCATCAGCACAGGCCTGTTGCTACTACTGTACAGCATTTTAATCTGAGCTCTGATCGATCCCCCAATAATCTCTATGCAATAGCAGCAGAAAAATATGCAGCATTCACCTAGTTGTGCATTGTAAGAAGATTGCAGGCATCACTTGCTAAGAGACTGATAGAGAGACTTTTACTCTTTTGATGAGCTCCACACCAGGCTGTAACAGCAGATAAAAACTACTTTATATGATCCCTTCCCCACAAAGCAAGTTACAGCATTTGCAAAAGGCAAATGGTGATGAAATCCACTTTGGTTTTAAGTTAGACCCAAGGCTCAGCCCTCCTAGTTTCACTCTTGTTAACACAAGGGTGTCAACACCATTGAGAGTTATCTTAATGGTCTCACAAATTGCCCAATGAACCACCTGGCACACCAACAAACTTTATTTTTGTGGTTCTTTTTCTTTAGGAATGAAGTATCAGTGGCCAAAAAGGTGTGAAAGAGAGGAGAGTCAAAAAAATTCCCTTGGGGGTCTTTTGAAAACTACTCAAAACTGATGGGATTATCAGAGGTAGAAGACTTGCTAAAATTGGCAAAGGGAAAAAATCCCAAAACCATTGATTTTTTTTTCTTTTTTAAAAAAAGGAAAGAAGTCATGATTACCATGAACAACTCTGCAGAAGTTATGTTCTAGAAGTCAGCAACTTGTATGAGGGGCACAGAGGGGAAGTTTCCACACACACTGAACATCTATATATAAAATGTGGGTGGAGACAGTAGGAAAAATAAGTTCATAGTTTTCTTGAACCTTTATGAGATGACCTGGAAAATTTTGATTTGATTATTTTATCCACAGGCATGTCTATACACAGAAAGATGAGATGATGGCTTCAGGTTGCCAGCCTTCCTAGTAACATGTGCTCAGAACTGTTTTATTGCTAGCATAAAGGTAGGCTTCAACTACATCACATACTAAGAGCCCAAGGGTGACCATGGCCTAAAAAGGAGAAAAAAGAACACATTAAATATTTCAAAAAACAGGGCTGAAAAGTGCAATCAGCACATGAGTTACACCAATCTTTCACAGCTTTCCTTATTGCAGGGCCCATGAAGTTCAGATTACTGGTCTTCAGGCAGAGCACAACACGCTGCAATGTCAAGTCTATTAAGAAACTCAACAACCAGGGATGACTGGCTGCAGTGACTTCGTCTATAAACCAACAACAAACACCTTGTCAAAACTCTTTCACTTTTCCTTTAGAACATTTTTGTGTCCTACCCAAAGGACCAGCTTCTACACCAGGCAGATCTTCATCCTCTCTCTGTGACAGTGCCCTGACACACACAAACTCTAGAACCGAGAGGGTTAAATATTAAGAAAATAACCAACATGCATTTACCAGCCAATTATCCTGCACTGGGCTAATGATGGTAGTATTACATCATTTATGTTTGCTGACAGCGCCATGACTAGCTTGTATTTAACTTTCTGCATCTCAGCTTGCACTTCTGTAACGTGTCAGCACTGTCTGGTCCACAGAGATTGAAAGAATGGCCACAACCTGTGACCCATCCCATACTGCTACTGCTCCTGGGCTACTTAAGTTACTTTCCAGAAACTTCTTGAAATGTTTGCATCCTATGATTAACCCTTTATTCCTAGGATTATTTCAACATTTAATCAATTCTAATTATTAAAATACTCAGTCTAATATACCTTGATTGGCAAGCTACTTTTGGAGGGACTCCTTTGTTACTTGACAAGTTTAAACTAATTTCTGGGATGCAACTTGCAGAATCTGACTTGAGGAAGCATTAATTAATCTACCACCCCCCACCAAAACAAAACAAAAAAGCCAGGTCTCATTGACGTGATCATGCCACACGCACTCCACAGCCTGTCTTATTGCCCTTTATGAAGCATTAAGGGAATATTTCATAATTTAGAAATTTGTCTCCTCGATGGTTTTGTATTTCAGAAAAGGCAAACATGGCGTACAACGTAAGTCTGCTAAAAACCTGAAAAAACAATGAAGTTTGTATCAGACCACATTCCAACCATTTGCAAAATGGACTTTAAAACAAAGCCACCACTTTGGTGGTTTCAAAGAATCATAAAACTCCATGAGGTCTTATCAACAAATATAAAAAAATACATCCACAACCAAGAAAAGAAAGGATGCATCAGGAAAGCTTAACAGAATAGATTAACAGCTTCAGGAGATTAATATGTTTAATGTTTCTGAGAAACAGAAAGCAAAGAGGTCTACTGTAATTACAATACTTACTACTTAATAGAATACTTTGCCTGCACAAAGTAAAAACAAACCAAATGAACAACCAAGAAAAACACCTCAAGGTGAAATGCATTTCTTTTCGCAACATAAGTATAAACCCATAAGGGACTGCTAAACTGGATAATAAGCTGACATTCTTTTGTCACATGAGCTCTAAACCAGAGCAGCTAGTTAACATAGGCATAATCCGAGGCACAAGTCTGCTACCATCTAAATCAGCGGAAACAGTCATCTATTTAACACTGGTCATATACTGGGCTCACTGGAACAACCAATAGTTTCATTCAGCTAAAGCCATTATTAAAATTAAAAATTTAAAAGGATGCATCAGAAAAGCTGTGCTACCATACGGATAAGCAGAGTGGCAACATTCACTTTCTGAAGGATGATCGACTAAACAGCTTTTCCATAGCAAAAATTCCAGGGAATTGGTGCCCTGCCTTCAGGGCAGTGACCCAGAGCAATGTCAAAGGCATCACTTCCTATTCCAAATCAGCTATGACACAAAATCCCCACCCACTAAAAAAAACTTCTCCAGAACTTAGAGTTTTGTTGACTTCTCTGCATAGCACCTATTGCCTTACATAGCACAGTCCTTGAATTACTACTACAAGGCAGCAAAGCATCTGGATTTTAGGACTCAAATTACAGTGTTTGCTATGCTCTGTAAAAGGAAAAAAAAATAATCAGGAGAATGAACTCTAAACATTATTTAATTCTCATAAAATAACCCTTTTAAGCATGTTTACAGTCATTCACATCTAAAGCTTGTTCTTATTTCCTGGAATCTTATCTAACCCAAATTCCATACGGAAGTTCTTAGTGGTATATTAAGATGCATACAAATTAACCACACTCTGATTCATTCAGATGAAATACAACAGGGATGAAACCAGAGCTGTCAAATTATATCTGAACTAACAAAAAAAAATATCTAACCATTTTGTAAAAATTTACTCTTAAAGGGCCTATTAAATAGTCTTAATTCAGAGGCTAATTCTGATGTGGTTTAGGACAAATATGCTTCCAGTTGACTCAACTTTTTATGCAGGGAATGCAAAAGGGAATTTCTGTTACCCATGTGATAACAAAGAGCTCACATGGCAAAACCACGAACTTGGAGCTTTTCAGGGTTTAGCGTTTAAAGCTTCAGAGATTATGGCTCCTACGCCAAAATCGGTGCAGAAAGCATGGCAGGAACCAGGATAATATACAGCAGAAAGAACTTTTAATGTACCTTTACTGACACAGCTCTCCCCATAAACTTCCCATGAACTTCTGAGGGCACCATTTAATCATTCTTTCATCTACAAGATTTTATATTAAAAAAATATTATAAATATGTATATATCATTAACACATTCAATAAGTATAACAATATATATACTTATAATAAAATGCCAATACTGAGCGGAAAAACCTTTACTCAAAACAATGATGAATATATTATTAATATTACTTCATACCACAATATTACATGCAATGTGGTAAATTATGTGCTACAAATTCAGCTTCTACTAACAAACAACCTAACTATAGCAATTCTACAAAGAAATCTATAGAGATGAAAGAAAAAAGCCATCAGCAAAACATAAAAGTTCTCCATAAAAAGGTCTTTCTTTGGCTGAGGATGATAAGTGCACAGTAAGAACCTTCTATCTTAAGACGATAGAGAGAACATAAGCAAACAACAAGTTAATGTCAAGTTCCCATCCTGAGATACAAAACCAGTTAGCTCCACAAAGCCGCTTGAAGTATTTACGAAACATTTTATGTGGGACACTGTCTTCCCTATAAGACAGAAGTCCCAGTGAAACACGAAATACTGAAAGAACTAAGAACAATGTCAGCGTGTAGATCAGAGGAAATAAAGAACTTTTCCAAACCAAAGTAAATTGGTTTAAAAGAAACAAAATGTTTAAATAGGCTTATTGGTTGAGCACAGCTCAGAAACTGGAAAAATCTTTTATTATGATCTTGTGATGGAGGAATAAGAAGTAGTAAATGATAAGTATTTTAAATAACCATAACAATTTTTGTGATGATTCAGACATATCTGTTACTCTTTATAGGTGGCAAGCCGAATGTCTTCATTTCTATATCAGTTTTATACAAGTAAGAAGTAGCAACTGATTAAGAATTGTCTCGGTCTGAATTCAGCAATTAACACCTCCTCTCCTGTATGACTGGGATTAAACATTCATAAAGTGGAAAAGGACAAAAGTAATTGACTAAAGGCGAATTTGAAAGCAGCAATAAAAGACACCCTTTACACTTATCCTGGTTACACACTGCCATTTACAACAGAAAGTGTAGTGAATGATCTATCAGTATTAGCCTTGGGTGACACCCTCTCCACACAGATAACTGCACGTGGAGATATTGCAGGACATGTTCTATAATAAAAACACTGACTCAGAGATTTAACAGTGACAATTCATCACAGATATTTTCTACCCAAGTATTATACCAACAAAAAAAAGAAAATGTTTTATGGTACTAAACCTCTGTGTATCATTCCAGGAAATATTCCATCATAACAGCATCACTGACGGCCAAATACTGTAGCCAATCCTCATCCTGTCAGTGAAGGGTTGCCTCCCAGCAATGCACAATCTTGAGGTTCTGCAGAGTCTAAATTTAAATATCTCTAGGGACAGGACTCCTATCCTTTCCCCAAAGAAAGGCACTACTACTTATGAGATCTAACTGTGAAGATGCTCTTCCTTTTATTCAGATGAAACTTGCTATTAAGCTTACTACTTCCAATTGTCACCATTCATAACCCCTCAGTGTCTTTAGTAACAGCCTCTCCTGCACAAGGGTTATAGCTTTCAGGTATGCTGATTAGCATGTTAGCCATCTCCCCATCATCATTAAGCTAAACTAACCCCATGTTCACGTCTTAGTTTACTCCACTTGAATCAGACTTCAGTATATGATCACTTGTTACTATCTTACAAACTCTCTTCAAAATACATGCAAGGTCCTAAATACCATAAATCTTTACAGATTGTTAGCAACTGCCTGATAGTTTATATACATCATATTCCTTCCTACTGCTGCGGTGCCCAGTCCTAAAGCCAATAATCCAGATGTCTACCAAATACCAGGTTGCCCAGAGAAGTTGTGGCTGCCCCATCCCTGCAAGTGTTCAAGGTCAGGTTGGACAATGCTTTGAGCAACGTGGTCTAGTGGAAGGTGTCCCTGTCCATGGCAGGGGAGTTGGAACTATATGATCTTTAATGTCCCTTCCAACCCAAACCATTCTGCAATTCTATGTAGCCCTACAAAAATTGCAACAGACCAGCAGTGTTATCCCCTACCTAATTTCCATAACTCAATTTCTGGTGGTCAGTCTGTATTTCCAGAAAACACTAAGTCTACAACCATTACTATCACCCCCTATGCCTGGTCCCATCTCCTCTTTCCTCCAGTTATTCTCAGTTTCATCAGTATGCCTCAAACTCAGCCCCGTCTCTTCAACACTTAGATCATCCTGAAGGATTTGCAGAGCATCTTGAACGGCTTACAAGTACCAATCTTTTTCCTCATCTCCCTTCCGAGCAACCCCGTGCTACTTTTGAAGAACACCCTGGAGATGGTCAGACGCATTCCTCCTTTGCCAGCGTGGAGGGCAACCAGTGCCGAGCACTGGGATCATGCACAAAGGCTCTCTCGAAGCCTCATCTGAAACACTTAGTGACGCCACAAAATTAATGAAATCTTTTCCATTACCAGTGGTAACAGGAGAAATCCAAGGCAGCAAAAAGGATCTGTGGCTTTATAATATGCTACTCAAAATATCTGCTGATGGTCATAAGACAGAAAGAACAAGCCAAAAAAACTGTATGATGTAGTCAGCTGGCAACTGGGGAAAATCACACACAAAATGAAATGCGTTCAGCACTGTAAAAGCAGGGCTGTGGGAAATTGTTGGTTCTCCATATAAGGATCCAATATTTTTTCAATTTGCCAGCATCGCATAATGCACATAAAGTCTTAAAATAAAATTCTAAATGTTAACCATGAAGAACACTTTTTACAATATTTCTTAGGAATGTTAATTCTGTACATCCATGAGTCCCGATTTTACAATTTGCAGCCAGCCTAAAAGAAAAATTGGAGTTTTTAAATTCTCCATATAAAAAGTCAACCACCTTTTTAATTGAGAGTTAGAAAACTGTAATTGAAAATTACTAACCTCAACACACTCATTAGTGACAAATCCTAACCCTAGTTAAACACAGCCCTAATAGGATTAAAGAGGTATGCAGGATGATGTATGTAGCCCTGGTATGTAAGAGAAGCCGAAGAAAGGTCTGGATCCATCTGTAAAGCAGGGATCAGACAGAAAGCTCTGGGAACAGCAGTAGCCTGGGGCCCAGGTGCACTCCTCCCTTTGTTGTTGGAACTACAGATGCTACTCGCAGGCAGTCAGATCTGCAGGAGCTAGGAGCATGCCCCACTGCCACCTGGAGATACCACTGCTGGGCCCAGACACTACAAGGTCACCCAAGCTCCCATGGGAAGTAAACAGGCAACAAGGCATTTTGCAGAACACAGATGCCCTCCTTTTCATGTTTTTAATGGTCCTTCACCACTTCCCCTGCCACACAAAGCTCTCCAACAAACAGGCAGTTCTGTCCACCACAGCTACAAACATTGCTCATAGAGGTAAGCAGGACCCAGGATGAGGTTCATGGTCTCAAGGTCCTTCTATTAGCATCAGAATCATTCAGCACGAGATTTCTTATTGATCACATGCCACTGGCTGCACAACTAAGGAGGCTCAGGAGGGTAAATAATTTTTTCCCAAGTCAATTATAAATTGGCTTCCCAAATTGTCTCCAGATCCTTTCCAGACAGCAGAATGGAAATAACCAGAGGTGGTTGGAAAATGGAATTTTTGTTCTGTGGGGAAAGTCTGATAGTCCTATACTTATTTTTATCCTAACACAGGCCAAAGTGTAAGAGCATTAAAATATTTAGTAGAGCAAAGTAATGCAAAGTATTCTGATAAATACTGAAACACACTTTGACTTATTTTGCTCCTAGATAAGAAGGCAAACAGACAACACCTTGAGCTCAATCACCCTGATGCCAGCTGGGGGTCAGGGGTATGAGACCTGAAAGGTGCTACCACACATGAGCAGGGAAGCCATGGTAGGAGGGACCTGGTCAGGGAACCTCTCAATACTTGAGGGTGACCTGCAGCACCAGGCAAGGGTGACCAGCCCTGATGCCTAAGGGCTAGATGTGGGCCTGGGCTGGCAGGCATCCCAGCAGCACTGAAGGGCATGAGGTGTTACACAGAGGCACTTGCCAGATTTGGCAGCACACCCTACATGCGACACAGGGCTGCATTGCTCCCTGGCCCCATCATGCAAAGTCACACCCAAAGCATGGGAAACCAGGCCATCACTGCAACTCCCAAATATAAATGTTGTGCACAAACCGTGCACAAGAGTAGAACAGGGATTCACCCTCAACACCTCTTTGAGAGAGGAAGAACACACCTTCCCTCCTGTTCACCACGTACAGCACTATGCCTTCTGCTGCCTAACCAGAGATACATGGGTTCTTGGTTCAGCAGTATAACTGTAAGTCAAACTCTTTCTTTCTGACACTGTGCAGAAGGTTCATTTAAGTCGTCCAAGTAGGATGCATCATGGGAAAACCTTCAGAGCCATCAGCCTGTTAGAGGTCTTCCCTGCAGCTGTCTAGCTGACAGAGTCACGAAAACCTGAGCTGATGCAAAGTCTGCATCACCTGATTCTCAGCTCCAACAAAATGTCTTTGGCTAGTGCTCTTGATGAGGATTACACTTCTGTCTCTAACTTGTGCTAAGCCACCATTCCCTCAATACAACTTTCTACTATACAGCTACGAGGTCTCAGAACCTCTTCCTCTTCAGGTCATCTGGCAATTGTTCCCAGAGGAACCTGCAATATGCCATCCAAGCACAGCTGAAGCAGGCAGGGCCTGAAGTGCAAAATGGCTGGACATATGCACCAGAAAAAATGCTTATACCATTGTATCTTTCCTTAAAGGCTCTCTCCAAGGCAGACCAAAGTAGCAGAGGAAACAAAAGAGCCCTCAGTTGCATATGAAGAAGGGACTGATTACATCAATTCAAAAACTTCTATCTTCTCACATGGAAACACTGCTTCTGAGAAGCTTTACACTGAAGACTGCTGAGTCTAAAGGTACAAGACTCAAACAAGAAGGATTGATGAAGGAGGTAAAACACTGTCCAGAAAAGATCTTTGGGTGTTTTGAACTTAGATGGCCACCAGATCAGGAATCAACTGCTTCTTCCTCTTTTAATATCTCTATGCAGCAAGGCAAGTTTTGCAAGGTTAAAAAAAAAATAAAAAATCAATTAACAAATGCAAAGGCAGTCAAAGAGAGGCAAGATACTAAATGATGCCAGTTTCCTTTCATCAAAGATGCAGAAACACAAAAAATGTCTATAGGTTATGATGCTGACAGGTTCAAACTTGTAGTGAACAGACACAAAGAATCCCTGCCCACACTCAGAGATAACCAAAAGCCTTTTGAACACTTGGTATGGCTCTTGGCCAAACTAATAAACTCTGCAGAGCCGCAGGGACATCACCTTTAGCTCTGTGCCATTATCATGGGCTCGGCACATGCCGGCAGCGTTCATAATGCTTCATGCTGGCTCAAAACATGAGCAGAGTTCATTCCCAGCTGCCTTCTCCGGAACACACAGAGGGAGCTGCTGTCACACTCACAGCTTTGCCTTTAAGCCTTCACTTCAGTCCTGGGGCCATTAATAAACATCATCTACCAATCTAACAGAAAACATTTCAGGCCAGTTTTTTACTCAAGTGTCCATGTTTCAACCAAGATTTTCACTTGAAGGTGATGAAAGATGTTGAAAATAAGAGTCTAACTGAAGCATACACTTTATTTTAGCTTTGAATTACACTGTTTCACAACAGCTTTTCTATTGAAAATTAGGAATTTACATATTTGTGCGAGACTTCCAAGACAAAACAGCATTTTTATTCAAGTGTTTCTTTGGAAATACTTCCTCAACCCTCAGAACAGCATGTCTATTTAGTGGGTGGGTGTGGGAAGCAGAAGAGCAGACAATGAGACTTACACTGTGTTTACAGTGGGTAGAGCTGCAAGGCTTCTATCTGGCTTTATGACTTACAGCCTTTGAAAGCTCTTGAGTCTGGTCTTTGATTCAAAAATGACATCTCTACAGACAGACAGAGGGATATGGGACTGTGAAACCAAAGCATATTTTCTTAACACTGCTCCAGAAATATCCTCTGCTAAACGTGTAACAGACGCATGTTCCTCATTAAAGAAGTGTTGCTATACATTATGTCTTGGCTATAGACAGATTCTGGCAAAGCCTGATACACTGTGGACATATAATTCATGTGTCTAGTATGTGAACTCTGCACCCTGCTTCTCAACCTGCTGAGGTCCTGTTGTGGATCTTGGGCCATGGAAATGGGAGGGAAGGGAAGAAGCAGATAGATATGGATGACCAGTATGAGGCTTATGCTGTAACAGAGAAAACAGCAAAGCTTTTGGATGTACTTTTCCAGACACCGTCCTCAAGCACCCAGCTTTTATTCCCACGTGTGTTCCATGAACTGGAAAAGCAGCACCAATTCCAGCTACCTTTCCTTGACAGGAAAAAAAAAAAAAAGAAAATCATCACTTCATGGTGACCATTTTGTTCCTTGAGTCATCTCTCACCTTTTGCTGAAATTTAACTTTCGGGTTCTTGGAAAGGTAGTTCCTAATGATGAATTACAATTTATATGATTTTTTGGCTGATTGGTGCTTAAAACCAGCTCATGGTAAGCATAACCTTCTAATCCACAGGGAGACCCTCAGTCTTATTCCTTGCCTGGTATTCAGACTTCCATTTAATTACTGGTTACTTAGATTTATAGGCAGATTTGCTAAAAACAGTTGACTCTCTGTGTGCAGACAATAACCTTTTGATGGGTATGGTAGTAAAACTAAAATTCCTATGTAAACAGGACCAAATTTTAAAAGTAGCTGGTGTAGCTCTCTAATGAAATTGGCAGCACTGTGTGGGTACTTTGTCTTGGAGAACACTAAATAGTGCATAGCCAGCCTTCGCTCCATAAACTGTCAAACAAGAGAACCGCAACTGTTCAGTGATTTGTTTTTCTAATGTAGTTCTCCACTACGGGAAATGTCTTTTCCATGACCAAATGTAGCAGCTGTCAGGATCCAAAAGAAATAGAGGGGAGAAAGAGGATGTCTAGAAGGTATCTCCCAACAGAGAAAAAAGGTAAACATTTCTGAAAGACCCAGGCTTGGTAGTGTTACGAAAAAGCACAACGCTTAGGAAAGAACTACCTTAAGGTAGTTCTTAACAATTAATGCTATAATTAACTGTTAAGCATCAAATATGTTACTGTAACACTTAACTCTTTCTTTTCCTTCATTAGGCAGTACTGATAATATTGATGTTTAATCTTTCTGTTGAGGTATGCAACAATACATGCATCTCATAACTTTCTTCTGAGGGCTTCTAGTACCTCACAAAACAAAGACCTCATCAACTTAGAACGGCAGAAAATACTAACACCCATCTTTCACTACTCATTCATTTAGGAAATAAACACTCTTCAAGTAAGCGACACCTGAGCTACACCTCAGAAAATAAAGCATGAACACTGATCTCAAGTTTCCTATTTTGTTCTATATTCCTTTTGTCATTTCATTACAGTTTTAGGCTCACATCAGTAACTCAGATGACAACAACAACAACAACAAAAAAGTAGTTTATTCATAATAACAGAGGGTAGGTAAAAAGGTAAAGCCTTTACTGCTGATGAAAGGAAGTCCATGAATCAGAGTTTAAAAGCAACCAACATGGACTGACTTCAGTCCAGATAGGTGCTCTGGTGAATTCTCTCTCAGTAATGGAAAAAGCAGCACAGCTCTCCGTTTTCCTACTTCTGTTTGGACCAGACAGGAAAAAAAAGGAAGAAAAAAACCAGAACACAGATTTCATTAACTGAATTTAAACTTCAGCTGACCTGGTCTTTAGGAAGACACACTGCATTTAAGTATTTGTGATGGCTATTAAGGGGTTGATTCTGGAGAAGTAATCAGTTACACAGTATTTTTACTGGGGCTCAAGCATCCACACTACCCAGTAAAATAATCAAGGCAACCCTGAGCAGACTGCAAGACTCCTCTGTACATGTAGATACTTCCCAATGGCGCAATTTGAGCTGTTAATTAGACCTTGCTGCTATCTACTGCACACTTTCAAATGGTTGATATAACAGTTCACTGCCCACTACCCTACAATTTCCCTGCCTGCTGCCAGCCTAGGAACGGGTTGTTAATAATGAGAGCAAAGGTAGGACAGGACTACTGTTAAGGATTTGAGAGCTATTAGCAATAATATGCCAACTACAACAAATCTGCTCAACAAGAAGGGAGTGTCAACACACATCAGTAGCCTACATCACGATTGCCAAGAATCAAAGTTCACATCATTTTATGTCCCCGAAATGTCAACTCAATTGCAAATTTTAAAATAATAGTTTTATCACTTTGCCAGTCAGAAGACAAACCTTAATAATCTCAGTAATGTTGTGTTGGCCTTGACCTGGCTTGAGCCAAGTAAGTCACAGATGCAGAGAAAACCAGAAGCCTACAGAGTAATTACAAAAAATAAAAATCACAGCCATGATATGCCATGCTAAACCCATGTTCAATCTCTATCACCAACTGAGATCTACATTATCCTTGAGGGATATTTTTAGATTATGCTGCCTGCTAGCAGCATCTTCTTTCATCAAATGTTCAATACGTTTACTGGCATTATATAAACAGATACTCTCACCAAACAAAACATACCAAGGAAGAGGGAAAGATTCATAGCAATACCATGAACATGAGGTCACAAAAACCCAGACAAAGAAAGAGTTAAAGAAAAAGAAAAGTCGGCATGAGTACTTGCACTATTAAAAAAAAAAAGAAAAACACTTATAATTATTCATAACAGCTTTTCAGGTGGTATTTGTGCTTTGTGATAATGAAAGAACATAATAGCACTTAGCACCATTTAACATTTTTCCACATACAAAGGATTTTATAGGTACAGTATGCCAAATGGGGACCACGGTTATTATGTGGATAAATAGCTACACTGAAATTGCTGTGGTCAGGCAACACTGATTTATTTTGTCGGTGAAAATTAATCTCAAACAAGAGATCTCTTCCACCACTGGTTTCTGGCTTTAACACCAGTACTATCACAACTGGAACTTCAAAGCTTGCATGCAAAAAGCGTGATACAATTAAATGAACAAATGTATTCCTCCTACAGAAATAACTGCCGTCAGTTTTGAGCATCATCAAAGTGTTAGAAAAACTCACTAGACTTCAAGAGACAATACTACCTCTTGCTTGCATGTATACAGCAGGCTGAGAATTTCCTTTCTTTTTTTTAACACCTTCCTCAAAAGCTGATGCTGAGTTGAAGATAACATGGAGAATAAAAAGCAGGGGCAGGTATCTCCCACATATCCTATTCTTCCACTAACAGCTGAATATGGTAGACAACTAGAGGGGTTTATAGAGTCAGATCATACATTTGGTTGGCAACAAGAAATGAAAGCTCATGGAAGCAGAATCCTTTCAAACTGAATCCAGTTATGCCGCCTGGTGAACAGTGGGATGGAGCTGAACATCAGCTGGCACACAGTTTGAATGAAAGAAGCATGAGGATCAAACTAATCACAATAAGAACAATTTTAGAAAGCTCACATTCAGAGCAAGCCAACTCAACACAGGCATGTATTCATTGATGATTTCAACTTAGTTTAGACTGAAACACCTGAAACTAAGCAATGTATTACTTATTTGAAAACTTGAACATCTTTACGTAAATATTTTATCCCTCAAGATCTGATAAAGGGGAATATATAATAAAAAAATTTAGTTCAAATAAAACACTCTTGTTGGTTTAAAACCACAGAAAAAAAGTAAATAATTTTAAGTTTCTTTTTTCAAACAAGATGCCTTGCAGTCAGTTGGTAAAGCTTGAAAGTTCATAATTACTTAACAAGCTTTGTAGTCCAAACAACGGTAATCTTAATGGTTCAAGTTTCTCTTCTTTCTGCTGTCATATATACAATGATCACACAAGTTAATTAAAGGGAGTTAACACTGCCAAATATCTCACACTGTTAGAAATCATGACAATTATACACTAATTATTGGTACCACTACCACGTTAAAGCGCAATTTCTCTGTATCTATGGGCAGGTTGCATTTAGGGGCAGTCAAGATAAAATCTGCACCAACTGGCCTAAAGGAACACTCTGTGGTAGGAGCATAGCTACAACATCAGCTCCAGATCCAGGACTCAGCCTTTCTGTATTAGACTGGTTACTTTAACTAGAATGTGAGGTGAATGCCCTATTTTTATAGAGCTGCATTTAGTGTTTCATTTTAAAAGCTATTTTATTAATATTATTTTGCTTCATAAGGGAAACTAATTCCTCTCATACACATAAATATGCCTCCTACCTCTGAAGAGGTAATAGCTTCTAACAACATTTTCAAGTGACTAATATCAAAACAAATCAGCAATTTAAACTTTACAGCATCAACTGAAGAAGGCATTTTGGCATTTAAGTATCCAAACTCTTCACAGCGTCCCTGCAGAACAGGTCTAGAACTCTCACTTTTATATTCAGAGAAGATGCACAGAGCCTTTCAAATGATGATGATGCAATCTAAATGATTTAATTAGAATAATATGCTCTAGTCCTTGGCCACTCTCTCACTATAAAGTAGGAATTTCCTCTGGGCAGGCACTGCACACAAGCCAAGCTGCATCTGCTTCCCCCAGCTCCAAAAAATGTAGTTTTACTTCCCACTCCTGGGGTACACCAGAAGGGTCTGCTAGCTTTTTTGACATGTTTCTTTTCTTCTTTAAGTCTAAATCCATCCTAACAGAAAAAGGTAAACAGAAGCAGTCATTACTGTGATACAGGGTTTAAAACACAGCAGCTACTGAAAAGCACACATGCTGTGTGTACCGTCTGATTTACTTTTTGAATCAAAACTAGAAGTCTGTTTCTTCCCCTGACATGTTTTATCTTTATAATTAAGAGACTTTAAAATCCAAATCTTTCTTTTCTGGGAAGGCACGGGAAAAAAAAAGACAAGATAGACCCTACTGCCTACTAAATTTATCTCAAACTCTGTATTTTTTAAACACTGGTTTCTCTAAAACCAGACAACAACTGAAAAAAAATAAAACAATACAAAAACCTAAATTAAAAATACAGTAGAAATCTATTCTGTACAAGCTTCCCTCTACAGGGCTTAAATATTGAGAGTGATAAAGTTAAATACAACTTTTTTCACTTCCAAAAAGCAGTAATGAAGAAAAATAAGCACCAACATGTTTTCCTGCTTTTAATTTTTATTAATGATTCAGAGAAATGAGTAAAAGTTACTGACTTGAGTGAGCAACAAACTTCTGCAACTGACTTCAGTGGAGCCCCAAGGAATATCCTCAATGAGAATATTTATCTTTTCCTTCCTAAGTGGAGATACAGAATTCACTTCTAAATCGCATCCTAGAGACATTTGACTAAAACTGTTGTCCTCCAGGCAAAAAAGTAAACATCTATAAACATTTTATACTAACACTGCAAAGCAAGAGAACAGACTAAGCACTATTAACATGCACTTTTTTTCTCCTTCATCGCATTTATAAGAAACAGGCAGTGATGCACGCCACAAGGCTGGGATCTAATCAGACACAGTAAGGCCCTGTCTAGACAGGCAAAAGTTATTACAATCATTTAGTGTGGATGAAGAACTCCATTAAGATGCAGGCCAGCAAGTAGGAAACCACATTAGCAAAGGACACAGCACAACCAGGTGACAAGGCAGCCAAGGGCCATTCTGGTACCCTCAAAGATCAAGACTCTCTCCAGCTCATTGGCATGCTGGCATATGGCAGCCTTGCTCCTTCACCACTTTCATGTAGTCTGACAGACTACAGACAGCTGCGTAACCCCATGGCTCTCTGACACAGCCACAGCATTGCACAGGAAAAAGGAGCTCACAGGTAAGCAAAGGGGAGCCAAAGCACTGTCCCATGACACTGTACCCAAGCACAGGCTCATCCAGTCCCAACAGCAAGGTACCAAGCGCCCACAACAGAGAAGACACTGTTTACTCAGCAAGTGAGCACCTGGTGAGGGTTTAATTCTCACCCTTCATCCCTCGGAATGATACCATTTTTGTCTGCAGAGAAACATGCTTCCCTGGTGTTTGGGATATAAGCACATACATCCTAGAAGTAAGAAACCCTACACTAAAGAAGAAAGAAAAAAACAACCCAAGAACTAGACAAACCATGAAAGGAATGAAAAATTAAAGATGAGTGATAAGAATTGCATCTAAAGCAAAGCAAACTTGCTTCCTTTGCTGTGATCTTCCCCATGACCTCAAAACTTTAAAGGCTTCTCAATATCACTTATTTGCTTTGCAAACTGCGTAATCACAACATATTTGATCCAGTGGCAAATATGACAAAACAAAACCATACAAGCTCTTTCTACTCTTATTACTTTTTTTCAAATAATTCATTTTAAAATAAATAGATAATTCTAAAGAGAGAAAGGAGACAGCGGTATCACCTAGGAAATCATTATCTCAGCATCATAGACAATAGAAGCACTTCTAAATCTAGACATTCCTATATTTAATCATGGTCCACAAGAAATAGAGCCCAGAGAAGTGTTCACATTTTAATTACCACCAACAGCAAAACCTATTTTCAGCTATGCTATCCCCAGCAATGAACTACAAGCTTTACAACTGCTATTAAAGGCCTCACAAGCCATTTGCTGAAGAGGAGTAAGCATGTATTTCTGTGGTTCCACAATACGACACATACACTTTTGGGAGGGGAGAGGAAGCTATAAAGTATCCACAATCCACCAGGGAAAATCTTTAGTCTTTGAATCATGAACAGGCTTCATAATAAATTCCTTTGCTATTGTATTATATAATCTCATTGGTAGCATTTGTCTGAACTTTTCCAGTGCATTACTTTGTGTCGCTGCAACTTACAAAGGGGAGAAAGAAAACAACCCCGCTGAGAATTCGAGAGCATACACAGAAACAGTTGTAACTGTTCTCTTCCATTATCATCATCATATTATTATTATTATTATTCCATTTTCAGAAGCAATGCACATTACTTTGGCACCATTCGAATCTTACATTTGGCTTTAAAGGGTATGGCAACCCAGCCAATCTGTAAGCATGTTCCACAGCAGCATGAAGGATCCTTACTAATGTGCCTATCAAACACAAGGTCTGAGTTGAATCTGTTCCAGTGCATCTGTGAGACTTCCAGTGCATCAGTGGGCAAGGACCCATGCCACCCTCAGCAGGCATCTCACTGAAGGTGATTCCCAGAGGTCTTCTGCAGTGCTTGGTGGTAACACCATCAGCTGAGCATGAAAGAACTCAGATCTGACTGACAAATGCAGGTTTTAGAAGTACTTATGCTATTAAAAACAAACAAAAACCAGTCCTTCAACCAGCTCATGGTCAGCCCCATGACAAGCTGAACCATAACTCAAGGGGAAGAGTGCCCAAATGCCATAGATCAATATCGTCAAGCTTTGCATGCAAACACAGAGCTTACCTCTCTCCTGTAGATAACCAGCCATAAGAACTAATTATCATCTGCACTTGCAGCAACACTTATTACTTACAGATAGTCAGAATACTCATAGTAGGGGTCTAATGTGAGACAGTGAGCTCTCCCCAGGATGTGAGCACCACATTAATACCCTTTGCAGCTTTTCAAAGGGACTGCAATAAGGGGAACAGGAAGGAGCAACTGCAATGTCGATATAATCTAAAACTACATTGCCACTGTAAACAGAGGGGGAGGTCTCACAGCACCCTCCATCTCTGGCCCTGGACTTCCACGTCCTCTCTTCAGGCCACGCTATTACAAGTGTTGGAACAGAAGCGGTTCAGTGTACTGAGGGTTTTTTTTAATTGTGAGCATTAATTTTCAGTCCTATCAGACACCTGATCTCACTCAGCTGACTCTGACCCACTAGAGCAAGCACAAGAGTTATGTCAGGATGGTTGTAACCAGGAAGGGAAAGGACAGATTCCCTATCTGCTCCTGCAGCAAGAACTTTGCTGCCTTACATTGGGAACCAGTTTCTACTTTTCAACCAGCTCCATGACTGAGAAACACATGCAGCTTATTTCAGCTGGTGGATCAGCACCCATTCCTATCACAAGCTCATGTGATAATTACTTATTACTACAGGTGTCATGACAGCCTGTAAAACTTTGAGCTCACCCTGCACATAAAGTGCTAGACAGACACACTGCAAAGAACAGCAAAACCCAGCAAGAGCTGGACTCAAGATGCTTTTTATAAAACCCTGCACGTTGTGTGTGTTTACTGTTGTCCAAAGCAACAATTATGCAAACACTTGGGCACTTGCTTAATTTTTCTGTTACAAACTACTCTATTATGCTTAATGAATTAATTTGCAAAGGCTCATTTTTACCTGGGGAGGGAAGGCTCCCGAGGCTACACACAAAATCACTGGACAGGCTCCTGGGGGGAGCAGGGTGGGGGTAAAGGCAGCTGGGAGCACCTATAGTCACACTGCAGCTCCACAAGAAGTTTTGGCAGCAAGATCAAGCTTTGCCAGCTTAAAAAAAGCAGCCCTATCTTTTCCACACCCTCTTTCCTCTTCTCTTACCCCCAGTGAACCAAATCATGGAACTGATCCAGGTTAAAATTAAATCTGGTTTTCACTCAGTGCCCAGATCCTGTTCACTACAGGGCAGCACAGGCGTTTGTGCTGGCATGAACAGAGAAAGAGGCAGAGGTAGGCAGGGGCTCCCAGGGTGACACCAGGTTATGCCTGTCTGAACCACCCAAAGTACAATCATATCCCCAACACTGTAGTTTCAGCCCTGCTACACTCATCTGACCATCGCTGATGATGCAGCAGTAAGGGTGGTCCTTTCCCTTCCACCCCACATCACCAAGCTCTTTCTCCATGGCACTGGGGCTCAGCAGCTCTCTCAGGCTCCTCTGGGAAGCCAAAGCTCAAAACGACAGAAAAAAAAACCCCTCTTGGTTTGGGTTAAGATTTTGCTACACTGGCTCCCAGAGATGGCTTTCCACAGGGTCAGATGAACTGGCATAAGGCAGAGAGAGGGTGCAATGGGATGACAGCAGCTCACCCTAGTGCAAAACCATTCAGAGCAAAATGTCTGCTTTTCCCCCACTACAGAGAGCAGCCTCTCTGGGACCAGCCAATGCCTCCCACAGGGACTAGGCACAGAAGTAAACCCAAATCCATAGCAAAATATTTGCAAGATTGTAAGTTTCACTCATGCCAAAAACATAAAAGCACATTATTGTAAGTAAAGTTAGATAAAAAAAGGTCAGACAAAGTACTGGTTTCCTTTCACGTTTTTTTCATATAAAAAGATATTCCAACAGTTCCAGTGGGATTTTCTTGTATAGCTTTACTGAACGCTGATTAAAGAAAATGAACATCAATCCCACTGCTAACTTAAAACAAAACGCTAAATTAATTTCAGTGGGAGTTCTGGATGCATAGGGAGCACAGCGTGGCGCCCTTGGATTCACACACACAGCTCTCTTGGGAAATGACAAGAGCCCTGCAGACATATAGAAAGGCAAAATTTACTCCACGTTATTAAAACTCGGTGCAAAAATAATCCAAACACATCTTCAAGAGCCTTAAAACTGCTTCCGCGAACCTGACCTTTGAAATTATCAGCTTTTACTGCACTATTTCATTTTCCACTTCTTACTTTGAAAACTCATCCTCCCCCCCCCCCCAGTCATCTGTAAACCGAGATCTGTGACAGCAAATCTTTTTTGTGTTACTGAAATTTTGATCTGCGTTTTCTCAAACCGCTGAGCCCGGTGTTAAAACGAGTACCTCTGATGGACCGGGGCTCCCTAGAAGCCCCGCATCTCCGCGCCGGGCACCGGCAATGGGACAGCGCCAGACCCGCTGCAGGGGCGCAGACGGAGCCCAGGTGTCCCGCGTCCTGCTGATGGGCTCCGGCTGAAGCAGCTGGGGTGGGGAGAGCGCCCAGGGATGGGGCTCCGGCGGCTGCAGCCGCAGTTCGGGGCCGGTAGCCCCCCGCGGCCCCGGAGGCGCCTTCTCCAGTGCTCAGGGCAGAAGCTCCCCGCCGGACCCGGACCCGGACCCGAACCCGAACCCGTGCGCGCCCGCGGCTCTTTGTTCGGCGGTGTGGGAGGCCAGAGCGGCCGCTCCCCGCGGAGCACGAGCTCACCCCTGAACCCCGTTCCGCGGCCACAGAGGTGAACCGCGGAGGACAAGTTTCACCACAGACGGACAGACAGATGACGGGTCCTGCGGGGGCTGCCAACCCTCCTCCCGGCCGCCCCCCGCCTTACCTGTCCACGGGTGAGGAGGGCTGCACCCCCGAGGACTTTGCCTTCGCGGCGCGCCCGGCTCCCGGCGGATAAGTTTCTGCCCCTACTCTGCTTCTCGGCCCGGCGGCGGAGTTTACCCCGCCCGCCCCCTCCGTCAGTCCCTCCCTCTCTCTGCCTCTCTCTCTTCCACCGAGGGTGCCGGCGGACCGGAGCACAGCCTGGCCACGCCCAGCCGCTCCGCGCGGGTACCGCGGAGGTCCTGCACGTACGGCTCGGCAGGAGAGAGGCTGGTGATGCGTGTGGTAGGGCTGGGGATGCTCACCTGTACCCGCCGGGTCCCTACAAGGGCCAGCAAAGGGTGCGGGATCCAGGCGTTGCCACCCCATCCTCCTCCGTTCTCATCATCAAGCCCTTCTGCGTTTTAGTCTTCGTTTATTTACAAACTTACTGCGAGTTACCTACCCGGTTAAAACAGCAGCAGGAGAAATTAAACCTCAGACATCTTGTTTTTTTTCCCCACACAGGTTTTTTAGTGGAAGAGGTTTCTCTTTTTGAGAGAGCTCTTCTAAGAGGGGTCCCACAGCAGGACGAATTGCAAAGAACGGCTCTGGCAACACATTGCAATTTTTGCAGCTGTTGAGGAAAGCTAGGTCACTGCCTCTGCCCAGCCAAGCCCTAAGAGGACGGAGGAGCAGGCGCACCACCTGCGATTGTCTGCTGGGTTCAGTCCTGACGCATTTATTACTATTATTGCACTGTGCAAGCACAGTTCACTTCCATATTACATAATTGAGCGTTGCTATGTTGGTAGCCCTGTCATTCACTCCCCGGGGCAGTTGCAGGCTTGGGGAGGAGGGCTTTATTTCGACGTAGTCAGTTGGTTTGGGGGTTTTTCCTGACAGTTTTTGTTTCCTTTGATTTGGCTTTGTTTACCGACCTTCCCTACTGAAAGTCATATTTATCAGCTCGAATACCAAAGACAGCCCTTAAAGTTTTGTTTCCCCCCCAGGCAGGCTACACCCTATTTGCAGAGAGGTCCATTGCATGAGTAGCAAAGCTGAATGTAAGTGAATCTCTACAGGAGGCTGAAGTGAGAAGCAGAGGATGGACGTATGTTCATGGCAGGCTTGGCTTCTGAGACAATATACTGTGTTAGTTGTAGTTTTCTGCTGGCTTCATGCCTGAAATTTCATTTCTGTAATCTAGTGAGAGACAGAGTCATCAGAATCATAGTCTGTCAGGAGAGAAGAGGCTTTTCTGACCAGTGCCTAAGGTCAGATAAAACTACCTGTGCAAAGTAGGATGTCTAAGTGTATTGTCAGTGAGGGATAACTGATAGCACTCCTGCCCTACAAACTAGCTTAGCCAATTGGGTTTATGTCACTTCAATAAAGCAACCTGTACAGTGACTATGAGCTCTTAAATATAAAGCTCTAAACAGTTTTAAGGCTGAGTAGCATCTCCCACTGGTATGGTTTCTCCTGATCTTGCAGAGAATATTTGAGCAAGATGTACTCTCTAGAGTACATCTCTATATACCTAGGAATATACCTGGTCATCATTACTGATGTAAGGAAGCAGGGGAACACTGCAGAACTAGTAGAACACAACTATTTTTTATAAGGCAAGTATCAGGCTAGTTATCAGTCAAAAATCAGTCTCTTTCGTTGTGTTTATCATTCAGATAAAAAAGCAGCAGACTTTCCAGTGCAGGATGGAAAGAGTCTGGCTGAAGGTTATGCAGAGGAGCCATCTGCACTACATTATGGTTTAACCAATGTCTGTGTGGACAAGTGTATCTGTTACATAATTAGGACATTTAATTTGGGATTGGGGTGTTTGCCCTCTTCCAGATCACCTTCTCCACCTTGGGAATGTCTATGCCCCTCTGCCTACATGCATCACCCCTCAATAAAGACTCTAGGGACAGACTTACAGCTGATATGTATGGTGTCAGCTCCGTGCGCTGAACAGGCAGTGGACCAGAACAGACTCATGGGTAGCTATTGGAAACTATTAGTGGCAGTACTGCTAATATGGCATATGAAAAAGTAATAGGAAAAGCCATATGGAAGCCCTTAAAAACTATTTGTTCTTCAACAGCTAGCTCTGAACTTTCAGGATCATGCCAGGGTTGAGTTTCCAGTTTTTTCTTTCACAGGCCTAAGAGCTAACTACTTACTTTCTTAAGAAAATGGACACTTGAAACTGTCTCATACTGAAATGACGTTTGGAGCCAGGGATTTAAAAACAAATTGAATATCATTTATAACACTAATATCTGTGGTGTTGGTAGCACTGTGAAAGTGGTGATGGAGTCATTAATGCCTTACTGAGCCCTATACCTTTGTGCTGCTGTAATAGGTTATGTTTATAGTGAACTCATATTAGCAGTAAATTCAGTTTGTACTGTATTCCAGGAAGGAAAATCTTTACTCTTGCAAAAATGCTGAACCAGTTGCCTATCGAAAGACTCAAGAAAGAGTCGTACCAGAAACTCTCGTCCTCTGTCACAGATATTTAAAGCTACATGCTACATACTGTAAATTTACTCTGAAGACCACCAATAAAATTCTTGAAAACATCATGTCCCATGCAGACTCACATATTGCAATGTTTTGCAGTCTCAGGCTCAGTCCTTACCTAATGACTCACTCAAGCAAAACATCTATTGAGGTAAATGGGAATTTGGCAATGAAAAAATATAGAGATTAGTCAAAATCCAAATGGGTAGAAACTCTCTGGTCTTTTAAGGCAGTCTGGTTCCTCATGTGGGCCCAAAGTTTGAGATTTAGAGCTTAATTCTCATTTAAGATTATTGAAGGACTTCCGATGGGCCTTCACCCGACAGTGTGCTGGCTAAGCAGGCTTTAGAAAACACCATCTGTGGCTGTTCCTGGTGCACACCAGGTTCCCAAGGTACAAATAAAGTCTATTTTTGTAAGATTATTCAATCTCCACTTTGCCTCCTGTATTCCTTCGTTTCCCCCCACAAGGGTGTTAGATGTTTCTTCACTCTTAACTACCTCTTTAATCCTCCTCCCTTTGGTTTGCTGTGGAGCAGTGTGTCTGACTGAGTCAGTGCTTGCTTGGATTTTCTCTCAGTGGTTGGTGTTCCTTCTTGTCCTTCAAGTGTCTCTCTCTCTCCCTGTTTTAAGTAGTAAAATCCTTTATCTGTCCCCTCCTGACCTCTCTGCATGTCTGGCTGCTGGGCATCTGCTTTACTTTTGTTCTCTGCTCTCCGGCAGCCATCCATGTTCCATCCGGCTGTGGCAGTCATCTACCTCTGCCTGTTCCCCTGGGGCCTCACATCCACACCACAAGGGGTAAAGACTGTGGAACTGGCTATTCCCTAAATGACAACTCACAAAATCATGGTATTCTGCCACTCAGAATATTTGGAATCCTTTCTATTGTCCCTGCTCTTCTTGTCAGTACAGTATGGAAGCACATAGGCAGTTTCTAGCTCTGCTATTGGAAAATTGTATACATGATGTAAATCATCAGATGGGCAATGCTATATATCTTCTGTAAATACACTTTCTTTCAACACAGTTAATGAAACAGTCTCTTTAGAGTGTTTGTAATTAAGACAGAACACGTTTTCACTGAGTAAATTAGCAAAGGTAAATTAAAGAATATGAAAATGTTTCTTTTCTACTCTTTGCATGCACACACATGCACACATACACAAACACACTTAGGAAAAAATGCCTGTGTCCAATAACCAAGCATAACATAACCAAAACAGTGTTTTGGCTTCTGTGCCCTCTACTGGCTGGCCTTTATGCATCTGTATTAAGAAAGGTACTTTAAAAAGTTGTATTGGAGTTACTGACTGTACTGGCACATTAGCAAAATTAGTTAACCACACTAATAAAATTACCACAAAGGATAAGTGAGGTTTACGAATCCTGCTGAATTGTAATTTCAAAATTATTTTCCCAAACATATGTTCAGATTCAAAATATTTTTAAATGTTAAAAGAGAGATGTCCAAAGCTGACAGAGCACTCTAAAAATTCCTAAGAAAAGGAGCAACTTCAAAACACAGATGTCTGTAGATGGGATGTTGTATAAATTCCTTTGTAATTTCCAATTTGTTAATGCAAAACCTTCCTCCTTTATGCATTTTTCCCCATCAAAAATGAATTATGAAAACTTATTTATCACTCTCTTTATACTATATAGGTAAAAATATACACATATGTCAATATTTTGATCTTAGACATTGAAAGGAAAAATGTTATTTCAAAAATAAATTATGGAAAAATCCACAAAGATGAAATTAAACATCTGATACAAGCATAAGCATACACAGAGGAAAACAGACAATGGCATAAAACTTAGATAGAAGTTCTATTAGAGCCATGCTCATCATCTGAAAGACCTGTGCTGAAACCTGCACTGGCCTCACTGGCTTTACCAGCCAGAAGCTTTCAGCAGGAAGGCAAAGCAATTCAAAGCACATTTAAACCCCAGAAGTCCTGCCAGTCCTGGCTGAGGTGCGGAAAGGGGCCAGAGCTGCCATAGCTGTGGAGCTGAGAGGCGAGCTGAGTAATATCTGCAGTCTTTTAATCTGTAAGATGTCAAGATGGGACAATTTGAGATTAAAAAAATTTAGATTGTCTCACTCACCAAGTATTTTTTATTAATTACTGAAGAAGAAGTTATGGATTGTTCAAATGGCTGATGTACAGTTTAATTCAAGATGTTACATGTAAAGAACTGAAGGTATCTGTCTCAAAAAATTATGTAAAAATAGGGAGCTGTTCTGCATATTTACCACTTTAAAAATGTCAGAAAAAAAGTTTAAAATTGAATGAGGGACCTGATGGGCTCAAAGAAAAAATGAGCAGCAAAGATCCAAGCTCCTTAAACCCCTCTTGTTTATGTCCGTGTGCAAGACTAACTTCAGACAAGGCTCTTGGCCGTGGCATTATTCTCTGTTAATATTTTCTGTGTGAGTAGGTATCTGGGACTATACCAGCACAAGACAAAGCCACTTCTTTGCATTGACAGTTCAAATAAAAGCAATGGCACTGTGGTCTTTAAAATAATACCTGGGCTAATTTCTGCTGATCTTCATCTAAAGTCTCTTGCAGTTCCTGCAAGCACAGCCCCTCCTCCTGTATGCTCACCCCCCTGTGTGCATGGCTTAGCTTATCATCAGTCTTGTATTATTTCAGAGCCCCTGGCTGTTATTGCATGCAAACTATACAAGAACAAAAAATGTTTTCTCTGTCCTTTAGCCATCACACCAGCCAGGAACGTCAGGGAGTGGTGCACAGTGAAGCATGCATGGAGCCTCTCAGAGATCCCTCTGCACGATCCCCTGGAGTCAGAATCCCTTGACTGAGAGAGGCTCACCTACCCTGTCAGGTCCTTGTCTCCTCTAACACCCATTATCGCCTGCACAGAAAATGCTCTGGCCAAAGTCTTCAACAAACGGGTGCTCTGAGGCCAGTCTGGGATGCTTGCATTTTTCTGGTACATCAAATCACCCTTGTCTGAAGTCGGTAAAGCCAATGTGGTTTTATACTGAATTAAACCAGATTGACCTTAGGCCCCAAAAGAAACATTTTCTTTCCAAAGATGACTGTTAACATGAGCGCATTCTCTGATGAAGGTTGTTTGGCCTGCTAGACACCAATAGAGGGGGAAGACAAGGAAATGGCAGCCTCTGGAAAACAAAAAGTTGTGCCTAATTTCACAGCTTCCAAAAGCTCACAGTTTCCACAAAGCTCCCTCTGTGCAAGGCAATGCCTGGCCCCTCAGCTCCTTCAAGATGATAATTTCACTTAGAGATACCAATTTCACTTTGAGGTACCAAAACTTTGGGGTTTAGCACATACTTACATTCTCAAAACATTGATGGGGTGATGACTGGTGGGACTCCATATCAAAGTCTTTCTCAAGCTTTTATCACAATCAGAAGTGGCAGAACAGCCAGGACTGCTGACACAACCCCTTTCCTAACCAAAAAGAGACCAATGCTTCTGCTAACACTGATACCATCACTGGTAGAAAAGATACCAGAGTCACAACATATCTTATCTTCCACAGCAGGGTGTTTACAGACTCCACTTGCCTTATAGTATTAACACATGCCAATCTACAAAACAGCTCGTATGAGGGACTGTGCTCTCCATTACTTTATTTAGGTGCTGTTAACAGTGGGCAGTACATAAGTCCTGTTCTCCTGTGAATTCTGCTTACTGAATAGCCCCTTACTGCTAGGAAAAATAAAAGAGTAATCCCTTTCTCCCTTGGTAGCAGCAGACATGGCTTCAAATAGAGTGAGGGAGCAGATTTACTATACAGTAAGCTGACACTTTTTTATAGACTAACTTTCTAAAACAAGCATGCTGCTTAAAGGAACTTTTGCATTAGTACTTTCTTCCTTGCAATTTCAGAGCTGTATTTATCATCTGTAAAGAAAGCATATAAGCAATGTCATATAACTAATGATTGCAGATCAGTTTTCCTTTGAGTCCTCAATAGGTGCCAAAGCATGTTTAACATATTAGTTGAAAATGCATAATCAATGCTTCCTTAAAAATATTTTTCTTCATATAGACATGGCTTTGTAAACTGACTAGAACAAGGTCTCACTTCTTTGTACAATCAACATTATCTGGCCCAGACTTTTGGCATGAACTTTGAGGCACAGTAAAACATGTAATATTACCACTCATTTGCATGGTTTTCATCCCACCTTCCTGTCTGTCCCAGCATTCACAGCCATGGCAGAGCCAGGCAGTTGTGACTTGGTTTTTGCATCGATTCAGTGCTGGCTCAAAAAAAAATGGGTGTGTTTCTAATTAGGTTACAGGTTTAAACAGACTGAAGCATGTGCATACAGGTTGTCCTGAGCCAAGATGTCATCTGGAGTCCAGCCCTAAAATGCCAAATTAAGCCTTGGTGCACACACACAGGGTTTCTTTGGAAGCCTCTCATGCAAGAGCTAACCGTCTCTGAACTTTATTAGCACGTGAAATGCAAATAGTAGGAAAAGTGTTGTGCACACTCTGACCACTTGTACACGTGAAGTAGAAGGCTGTGTGCATCCCAAAAGCTAGTGGCTACTTAGACAAGTCAAAAAAAAAACCAACCAAAACACCCTAGCTAGATACAGACACAGGACAAGAGATGTAAGAGTGAACATATTAGAGGACTTCTAGATATGCTGCATGTCCTAGTTTAACCTGGTATAGATGACTGAACTTCTTTCTGGACCAAGAAATTTAAGCTATTGCTCTTCCCTATGTGCTATAGCATTTGGACTCATAGCTGCCCAGCAGTGACTTACTACTTCTGTTTGCCAGCAGTTTGCTCCAGAGGGGTGCTTGAGCAGAAGAAAGGGACAGCATTACATGTCTGAGAGGCAAGCTGGTATCCCTTTACATAATAAGCCTGTACCACTAAATCTCAGACCACAAGTTTCTGCAGCAGGCAGATTTTTCATAATCAAATCCTGATGAGGAACAGGCCCTTTAAAAGGGTTGCGCTAGTCTCTGTTGTTGCTTTGCAGGTAATTGTGGAGCAAGACAGCAAGGGTCTAGCTGTGTGTGATCCACAGCTGATCTGACTTTCATTGACTTACACCAGGCAGACAATCCAAAATCAAAGCAGAGGCCCAGTTTTTGTGGTCCTCCATCTTAGTTTCATGCTGTAGATGTAATTTTAGGCCTTTTGAGTGCTGGTAAAATGTAGTTTCCCTTCCTTCTTAGGGGCTTCATAGGGGTTTTCATCATCATGAAAGCTGAGTACTTATTTCCTTTTTGATTTTCAGAGGAAAACGGGGGCATGTGGATAATTCTGGTGGAAAGCTTGATGGAGTCCTTGCCAGCATAAGAACTTCCTAAAGGAAGGAGCTGGCGGGAGATGAAGACTGATGGTGGGTTCAGAAAGGAGTGTTTAGTAGGAAACTAGGGGCAAGCTGAAAGCTTCAGCCAATGCTGTAATTAGAGCACATCCTGAGCAGCAGTAGTGTATCATACTTAGTATCATAAATGAAGGCCCTGTGACCATGGCAGAGATGGCAGTTTACAGCACTGACCACTCGCATTAGGTGACATTGTGGTCCTTTACTCACATCAGTCTCCACACAAAGGGAACAGGTTTGCATTGAATGACTCATAGCCCACACTTGCTGGGTAATTGCAGCTTCAGTATCTGAGTCAGGAGGAGGTGTTGGTATGAGATCAGCCCCCAAGAGTTTAGGAAAGAGGGTACTGCTATGTTGTCAGACACAAACCTTTGGTAGGTAGCTGCCTTTTTTTCCCCCTTTATGTTGACTGAACTTAAATTACCAGGGTTTTGTCTCTTTTGCTGTTCTAATCATTCATTACCTCATTCCTCTGTCAATTAGAAGAGTTTGAATAGCCAGGTTACAGGCATTCATTGTTAGTTCATATTTCTTTCTTCTTGACTAAGTAATGTATTCCAGATAAAACTTCTTTTCTGGTGTTTTCCTCATCATATTTGTAGACAGCAGATATATCCCTCCTCAGAGAGAAGGATTTGAAAGAATTCCCTTTGTGAGAAGAGATCAGCATTGGCCTGAAGGTGCAGCATGCTTGTCCTGACATGGTAAAAATGAGCACTGCTACTAGGTCTTTGACATTCCAGCAGAGCTACTCCAAGGCTGAGCGAGCCTTTCAGGTCACTTTGAGGGCTTGCTGGTGAGAAGGCAGGTCACTGCTGCTGTGCTCCACCCAGGGCTTGGGCAGCACCAAGCACACCCAGAGGGACATTAGATAAACACCGAGTCTGGCCAGAGAGAGGGAGGGCTGAAGCCAAGCATACAGGGCTTTCAGAGACAGAAGACACAGTAAGGACAAGTCTACATGGGGTGTATTTTCCTTATGAATCTGGATGCCAAATAAAAAACCAGAAGGACTGTGCCCTGTTCATGGTTCTCACAGGCCAGGGCTGAACAGCACACATTCCTCATCTTTATCTTGCCCACAAGTCAGTTGAGCATGTTAATTTGAGATTGAGGTGTTTGAAGTCAGTATTAATTAGAGCACAGCACCATATCCCTTGGACTGCATCGAAGTTGATGTGACAACAGACTTACCTCTTATCTCCTGGCACTAACCCTCTTTGGTACTATTATATTATGAAGTACACAGTAACAAAGAACCCATTGCAACAACAGCATAACTCCCATATCTGTTAACCACAAAGTACAAGTAAGAAGATGTGGGGGGGGTGAGGGACTCGTTTTGTTTTGTTTTAAAAAACATTCTTAATTTGTTTTCAGTCTGGTTCCTAAGGAAGCTAGACTTATGCAAACTGCTATCTATTGCCTGTCCATCAGTTTTCCTCATCATCAGTGCTGCTATATGCAATACCTTTTGAACTTTAATAAATTTCAAGCAAATGTAGTGAAAGAGATCTCAAAGCTGCCTACATTTAATGTAAATCTGCTAAGGAGATAGAGAAGTGCCACATTAATGCTCCTGGTGATGGAAAGACAGTCATCACTATTCAGTTTGTTTTAAAGGGATTTAGGAGAAACAGCCAGTTAGCACTAATGTAGATGGCTGGAAAACAGCAATTTCTGCATGGCTTCTGGAAAAGCCACAAAGCACACTGCTTTCTGCTCAGCTGCTGGGATAAGTAAAGGTGGAAGACCTGTGAAGGAGATGGAAGTAGGGGAGAATTGACCTGAGGGACCTGTTAGTGATAAAGGGATGAAGAGGCAATGGGGACACAAAAGGGAGCTGTTCATACAGTTTTGGGAAGAGGGAATAAATGCAGGAAAATATGACACAAGTTTATAGCAAGAGTACAGCAGAGTCACAGAATATACCCCACTAGGACAGTTTATCTCCTCCAGCTGCTTCAGATTCATTCCCTTGCAGAATTCCAACAAAATCCTCCTTGCTGTTGAACACAGCTTCATCACTACAGCTAGTAACTACATTTGTTGAAAAAAACTGTCAAGATTTGACTACGTGTCTCATTTTCCATCTTGTATGTGCTTTAGAACCTCTTGAAAAGCACCAGCCTTCATATGTTGGCTTGAGTTCAAAATCCAGGAGCAGTTTAGGCCCCTTGGGGTTTTTTTGCCCTGCTCTCTCAGACTCACATAGTGAAAATAAACTGTCACATGACTGTATGTTACTCACTTCATTATGAAAGTTAGGCTTTCCTTCTGTTCAGTTCTCAAGAGGATTGTTAATAATTACATACACATATAAATATATAAATAGTAAGATATATAAATACCAAGATCTGTATGTACAGATATATATAGAAAGAGATATATCAATATTCAGATATATTTAGCTGTGTTTTGTTAGGGTTTTTTTTCAAGACCTCCCCTCTGTGTGGTTCTGAATGGTTTCAGGGGGAGCTAACTGGTTTGAACACATTTTCAACACATGAGCAAAGTTTGGTTTGACATGGGACAGCCTGAAGCAGTGACTGGAACACCAAGCGTGTCAGTGCCATTCTTAAGGGTACAGCCCCTGAGCTGAGAACAGCAAAGACTTGTTAGCTTTGTCTTCAGAAGACCCCAGCTACAGCATTTGAGTATTTCTGGAGATAATACACAAATGGTGGGAGATGTTGAGGAGCACGAAACAAATATATGACATCCCTACCTATTTCTGCCTGATGAGAGCCTTTGCTTTTTCTCACTGGTGGGCCACATGGTTTTGAGGCAGTTATGAAAAACAGAGAGTCTAAGTGTGCTTTCTGCACATTCTTTTTACAGGTATTCATTACATCTAGGGGGAACAGTCCCTGGAGATAGGCAGCCTTTTAATGCTGTATTAAGACAATCTAATGCTTTATACACAGGACACAAGCAGTCTTGAGCATATTTCATTACCAGATCCTTTTGCAAACACCGAATAACTGGTTGTCACGATACTGTTGCAGCTACCAGGGGAATACAACCAACCTTTCTTTAGAAATTCAGTTACTGTGACTAGGTGACCAGGATTTTTCCAGTACTCAAGAGGACAGTGTTGCAAACTGTCACCTAAGCTCTACAAATGAAGACCTCCAAGATTTGTGTGCAATTTGTGATCACACAGCAGATTTCTGATTGTGCCACATCAGTAACAGGAAAGGTCCTTCCCAAATGCATAATTTCACAGAATTATGGAATGGTTGGGGATGGCAGGAACCTTAAAGATCATCTAGTTCTAACCCCAGTACCATGGGCAGCAACACCTTCCACTAGACCAGGTTGCTCCAAGCTCCATCCAAACTGGCCTTGAACAATTCCAGGGATGAGGCAGCCACAACTTCTCCAGGCAACCTGTGTCAGTGTCTCACTATCCTCATAGTGAAGAATTCTTTCCTAATGTCTAACCTAAATCCCCCATTTCGGTTTAAAGCCATTTCCCCTTGTCCCATCCCTATGTGCCCTTGTAAAAAGTCCCCCTCCAGATTTTTTGCAGGCCCTCTTTAGGTACTAGAAGTTGCTGTAAGGTTTCCCTGGAGCCTTCTCTTCTCCAGGCTGAACAAGCCCAGGTCTCTCAGCCTGTCTTCATAGGAGAGGTGCCCCAGCCCTCTGAGCACCTTTGTGGGCTTTCTCTGAACTTGCTCCACATCCCTCTTGTGCTGGGGGCTCCAAAGCTGAACACAGTATTCCAAGTGGGATCTCATGAAAGCAGAGTAGAGGGTCAGAATCACTTTCCTCAACCTGCTGGACACACTCTTTTTGATGCATTTCTGCATACTCCTGTCTTTACCCCCATAAGCGGTATAAAAAAATCATGCCAATATATACTTGGACAGAGATGGAGCTAACCCAGAAATGTGTGAAGAGAAACTGATATCTAGAATTACTGACTTTAGGGGTTTTGAATCAGTTCCTTTCTTTGCCCAAGCAATATACTGTATAGCCCACCAGAAGGATGTAGAAAAAACGTCTTTAATGAAATCCTAATAAATTATATCTGCTTAGCTAAGATTTTGTCCTGTTGTCCTGGTATGCACAGGTTATTTCAGTAACATCATTATTCTTGGTCAATTGTTACCCTTAAACCCTATGAGGGGACCAGCAACTAAAAAAGAAAAAATAAATCTGTGGATTTCCAGTGAATTATTGCATGGTGGTAGAGAACTATGTAGACCTGACTGTGTATCGCATACCCTGCTTATTCTCTCACCTTGTAAAACTGCATAAGGAGCGTCCAAAGTAGTATTTTTAACCCCCCATAATTCTGACTTAAAATGGCTGCTGAAGTTCAAAGTCTCCCTTGCCTACTGAGGTTCCCTGTACCAGCTTGCAATATTATTGCCCTTCCCTTAGCTCACTGCATGCTTAATATATACTCTTTCCTCAGTACAAGGAAATCGCATGCACAAATGCCTTTAATGAAAAAGGGTGGGGTGTAAGTGTGTGAAATATGCACATGTGAGGGTGCAACTCTGCCTTTTAGAGCTTTGCTGAAGGTACTGACTTAATGCACTCTTTATGGTTACTCTGCAACAGCTTAATGGGCCATAAAACCAGTCCCACCTGCTAGGAAACTTTCTTCACAATTGTTTTGCTATCCAATGTCCAATAAATAACACCCAATACCCCAGATTGATCAGAAAATAAACAGTATTATATGTAGACAAGGACTCTTTGACTAGCCAACTTTCTCTGCATCAAAATATTTCCCTGATTTTGTTTCGTTACAGTCTGGCCCTTCTTCCTCTTTTCCATAGGGTTTGTTCTCTCTCCTGAAATGTTAGGACAGCAAACAGCCCATGAAAAGCCATAGCTTTCTCTGCAAGCACTTGGAAAACTTCTTTTGTCATGACGATTAGTTTGAATTGGATGACTAATAGGAAGTTCTGCTTAGAGCAAGAGCACTGCAAAAAGGCTATATAGAAATGTGAATATAAGTGAAATGTGACTCAGAGTTTTCCTGCAAATGTGTCAACACAGTGCCCTTCTTATACATTAGTAACAGTGAATTTAGGTGCTTAAGTACCAGAATAATCTAACTTACAGCTAACACCACCTTTTTAGGTTGTGACACCATGGTTTGGCCCACTGTCTTTTCGGCAGGCTAAGCGCCACTCCCCATAGGCAGTTTGGGTGCAGCCATCCTGTTCCAGAGGGCAGGAGAATTTAAGAATAGGAACACAGTTGGCTTCAGTGCAGAGAGTGGTCCTGGGCATTAAATTACTAGTATAGCTGCAGCCCCTGCCTCCCTGAGTCAGGGACAGTACAGCTGATGAAGAGTAAAAAGGTAGTGAGATTGTTGTTGCTTACCTACCTTACAGTGAATTGGGATCATAATCTATTTAAGTGCTCTGAAATTTTCTATCTAAAACTAAATAGCAACTATTTGTCCTCAAATCTACTTCATATACATATGTTACAGAATATAATGTTTATTCTTGAGGAAATGTCTTAAAGGGATTGATGCATGCTGCTGCTTAACCAAGGTTTCTCAGAATGCTTATCTCCCCTATAAAAATCAAGCCATTTCCAAGCAGCCATGCTTGGTTACTCTCTTCTTACACTGGGATGAGTTCTTTTTTTCTCTCTACCATCCAAGAACTACACAGAACAAATCCGACAGATAATTCATAAATTGAAGGGACCACGCTAAATTACACATACCAGCAGTCTTCAGCTCCTAGCAAAGGTTTTGGAAGCACTGAATAATAACTGAAATGAATTCTGCAACGCACTGTTATCTATGGAGATGGGAAGTGGAGAGGAAGGATGTTCTTAGATCACATGTTATGCTGCACCCAGGAAACTGCAGATAATAGTAGCATGCCTGATGTTTGTAAGGGCTTAAGATAAGGCTAGGACAAAGCAGAAAGAGCAAGGGAAAGACTACTGAATGGAGTGGTCAGATATTACAGAGGTGGTTATTGATGAAATTCCTATGAAAAAAACCCTAAAAGCACTCTGGTTTCTTTTCAGGGTATTTTTTTTCAGCTGAGATCACTGTAGTCATATATTTTGTCTTTGTCTAACATGGCATCTGCCATTCCCCCCTCCTGCATGTGTTGCTCAGTTATTCCAATTGTCAAACTGTCACAGAAGACTTTATGAGTGAGCTGGGGCTCATTGCAGCTGTTGAAAGGCTTAGAGCTCACATGCATTTGTACTTAAAGATAATTCAGTTAAAAGCTAGGATATAAACACAGACTCTATTCCCAGAGAGAGGCAAAGGTAACATACACAATTTGTCTGATTTATTTGGATTAACGTATGTCTTCATTCCTCTCCTCCCCGTTTCAATTTGATTTTATATCTAAATCAGCCTGGATGGGGTGCTAGTACACTGGAAGATGAGCAAAGAAACTACATAAGGTGGGTGGGAAACAGTATGACCATTTTCTCCTCATCTTTGAGCTCACTGGCTTCATGGGGCCAGCTGGAGGAACTTAGGAAACCAGGACAAACTCTGGACCAACTTAACAAATCCAGTCATTCATCATCCTCAGGTACTTCTGAGAACCCTAATAACAAAAAATAAATTAAATAGCAGTTTGCAAGAGTATTTGCTCTTACAAAGCACCACATAGCATCTGCTTTGCATTCTCTTGCTTCCTCTCCCCCTCACTCTGAACAGCTGTTTCTTTACAAAGAAACCACTGAATGGATACTACAGACGTACCTTCTTCCAAACAGCTTGTGAAATGCTTTTACCCAGGGCTGAGAGGTAAACAGACCCAGAGCTGAGGGGCAACACTGCCCTGAATTGCCATCAGCCCTGTACAGCTCTGTAAACAAGCCATAAGTTCCTTCTGTAACCTGTGCCTCCCAGCACAAAGCATAGAAACCTGACAGAGCCAAACCAGGACTTGCTGTAACACAGCTACTGCACAAATACCATGACTATGTCTTCCTGTTCCTTGCTGTAGAAATGTCCTATCTTCAAAGTGCAGTATCTGGCTCTATTTTTCATCAAGTCTGTGCTTAGGAGCACTACTATTAATGCATCAGGGGCTTGGAGCTTTATCTTCCATCCTCTGGAAGATAAAGACCCTGCATCTTCATGCAGAGTGGTGCTGGTTTTAGTCTGGTGGAGCTCATAAGTGCTCAGTAAAATTGCACCAGCGTAAAAGTGGCATAATGGAGCAGAATATCAGGCCTGCAGGCTGCCATTTGTTCTGACATAATAGGATGAAACTATTTGTCTTATATGTATTCGCAAGTGATAGTGCTGATGAAATGTGTCAGAATAAAGCCCTGGAAAGTGAAGTCCTTTTTCTGTCCATTAATCAGGCACAGAATGGATGGAAAAGCAAAAGCTTCACCAGTCAGGCTATGTGCTGCTCTCCCAATATGCCTGCACCAAGACCTGGGTGTGCCCTTTCCCATGTGACAACATAGTTTTGTTTCCTTGTCCATTTATTTCATGGCATCTTCACGGAGATCGCCAGGGGGGACACCAGTCAACATCAATGTCAGTTGTGATGCTATTGTGCTCTGGAAATGTACCCAAGAAGTGGACCGGCACCCCTCACCCCATGTTACAATTGGATAACCTATTTCCACTCCTTACTGACCTACTTATTTGTGACTTACTTGCACACTGGTGACCTAGATACGAAAGGCCCATACCCTGCTTAAGTCTCTGGGTCCTACCACCATGAATGAGCTCAGGATGCTATATGTATGCACATTTCACCAGCATATATTTGGTGCTACAGAGCCACCCATGTGAGAGAGCAATCACATTTAAAAGAGTATCGATCAAATGAAGGAAAACATACTTGCCTCTTCTGATATTTTTATGCAGGGATCATTTGCAGCAACAGAAAGGACTAGGATGTAAAGAGTAGTGATGGATTAGCAAATGGTAGAGAGAAAAGTCAAGAGAATATGAAAGAGAGAAATTCTTTTGATTCTGCAGTTTAGCAGCCCTTTATTGATACAGTCTTTATCAAACGCTATCATGTAAAGCCTGAAGACCAGTTGTTGTTTGTGACAGCTCAAGTTTTCAACAAGTTTAAATTACAAGGAAAAGTCTATACAGTGCAGTAACAGACCACTTGTATAGCTATTTTAGCCCATAGTTATCTGAAACAGATACCTGTTTCTGTTCTGTTCTGATAAAAAATCCTCAGTTACTGACATTCCTGTTCTTTTGGTGGTCTGTTTCCTCAGGAAGAGCAAATTAATGCTCCTCCATCAGACAGGATCACTGGGATAGTCTGGCTGTAGCTATAGGATATGCAAGAAAATAGACCAATTCAGAGACACTGACCTGCAGTATTTGATGTGAGGATAATGATAAATTCTATACTCACTGTATTTACATCAGGAGCAGATCCTCACTGGGATTCACAGAAGCACATATGCAAACCAGGGTCTCCAAACCTCGCAAAGTCTCACGGCAGGAGAACAAATAGAGGCTCCAAGCTTTATGCAGACACATTTTACACAGTGTAAGAAATGAGTGTCTGCTCTCACCTATCTGCTTTCCAGGCTCTCATGGTCAAGGAACAGTTTTTGTAAATCATGATAGATAGAAACTGGTACTGTCAAAGCACTGTATCTGGGTACCTCTCGTGACCCAGATATCTGTATCAGGGCACACTGGGAAAACCCTTCACGCTCAGGCTAGCAAGGCTAGCCTTTGGTTTTGTGGTGAGACAATTTCACTACTTAAGTCACCAAACTTCTCCCATTGCACTGCCTATATGGAATTTTTTTACTGCTTGTCTCCCTTGGGTTTGGAACACACTGCAAATCCATATTCTCAGTAACATCATTTAAAACAGGAGCTGGAAGCAAGTAAACACCAAGCTGGCCAGAATGACCTCAGGTCCTTCTGGCATTGTCTGTTCTCATTGACTTCACCGGTGTGATGTTCATACACTGTTCTTCTGCCTTGGCTTTTTGTATTTGTTGAGCAGAAGCAAACAAGATCCCCTTGGGTTGGCTGCCCTGAGACATACACAGTTATTCATGCTCCTCACCATCCTTTTGGGTTGAAGGGGGAAAAATATAAAATGAACACTTCCTTTCCTCTCCTCATAATGAACACTGCTTTCTATCGCCCCATAAGATTATAAAGCCTGACCCAAAGCCAAATCTTTTCCCCCAAAGAGTAACATTTGATTTTGACAAAATTCTGCCCAACTGACTAGTTTTTCCTGACAAGTACAGTTGTATTCTTTTGAAACAAATTAGAAATGACTGGGTTGTTATGGGTTCTTACCATGCCATAGTGCTGTAATGGTGAATGGGGGAGGAAGAGATCAAGGGGAGGTCTTTGTCTACCTAATGCACCATAAACCATCACCCTGACCATACTATACAGTATTTTTTCCCATTTCACACTACTCCACCCAATTTTCTTTATCTACTTTTTATCTACAGTGATCTATTCACAGAATTTGAATGTGTCACCAGGGGAAAATGAGTTTTTCAAAAGCCATTTTTCCAAAGGCACTCGTGTGTGCCAGTAATTTGATGTACGGCTTTGTGAAGGCTGTCACATGGGTCTCCGGCATGCTCCAGCCCTGATGGATCAGCATACTGTCATAAAGACACAAATACAGTCTTTCACCACTGGCAGCACCTTCTGACCCCGCATTTTAAACCTTGACAATAAGAGCTCCGGTTTTCCATTTTTCAGCCTCTCACATACCCTCTGCCTCTGCTAGAATAGACTTAGAGGCATGATGATTGAATCACACACCAAAAATCCAACATTTTGCAAGGTTCACAAAGTGAGTAATGGGGTAGCTCTGCATCACATAGTGACACACTTTAGGATTACTTGAAAGGGAAATACTCCTGCTTCTCTATCAGTCACAGAGTAAGGACATAAGAAGCTTGAGAAGCAGAGAGCTGTTGTGACCACTGATCGGCCTGTGGTGAAAGGGAAAACCAGCAAGGTTTCTTCTGCAAGATGGAAAGCTCATCACTGTATTCCTCTGCCTGGACTTCAACTCTGGTCACCACATGTTACTCTGCTATAGTTACTCAGCTGCCTGGTGTGAAATGCAGTTGTGTCCTTTGACAAAGAGTTGACCTTCTTTTCAACCAAGGTGAAGCACAGCCGTGAGAAATCCTCAAATGCACTATTGCAATGGCATTCCCTCTGACCTGCTACCTGGTACTCCTGGCCACTGCAAAGAAATTAATGTTCATGGAAACAGAAGCTTCCCTCGAGCACTTAGGGTGACTGTGCAGTCCAATAGCGAGACGTGTGGGCATTGGGTCCATAGGGTGGCAAGTGGTACCTTTTTAAATCAGAAAGAGGACATTGTACTGTCTCAGCAACCGGCTGCAGATACCAGACACCAGCCTGATTCAGGAAAATAAAGAAACCCCCATTGCCAGAAAGTCAGTAGTCTGATAGCTCAAATTTGTACATGAGGCTTCTCGATATCAAACACTACTGCATCTTTCCAGCAGAACTGGCGCAGCAGTAAGAGCTTCCCTTCACTTCAGACAAGCCTTGCCATTTCACCTCCCTGGAACCACTGCAATTTCTTCTCTATTTTCTCAAAACACGCTTCTCCTGTATTTATCTATTTATGTCAAGCAGTACAGTGGGTGAGGGCAACTTAAGCAAAATGAAAACTGCCAGTCAATATGTCAAACAAAGCCAGAGCATAGATGCATGAATAAATTTGCTTTCCCAAAAGACATCTGTAACAAAATAAACAAGAAACAAAAATCTGCTGGAACTTTTTACCAGGGGTAAACAGATATTAGCAAGGAGTAAACCTATCCCTCTTCAATATTTGCAGTATGCCAGGACCTGCATCCAGATCACAGGTCCAAGGCTGGTTCCCGAAGGACTAAGGGCTTAAGAGCTCCTCAAAAACGTGACACTGCCTGCACTGTTTCTAAATCAACACGTCTTCCCCTTCAATTAAGTTCAGCAGTTTGACATTGCTGTTACAGAGCTTGATCCCAGCAGGATCTGCAGCCACCCTCAGCTCTCCCATGCCTGCTGCAGAAGTCAGCAGCATTGCAAGGCATCAGGTACCTGCTGGCAAAAGCCAAGGCCATGTCATAATCCCGATGAGTGCCGAACAGCATGAATGTCACCTCTTGTGGGGAAACAGAATAATCCCAAATTGGTGTCTGATAATTGTGCTGCCTTGTAGGTGAAAAATACTACAATGTACTTGGCATTTTCAATGCTGCCTAGCAGCCAACTTATGACAGATACAGTTGCAACACCCGTGTACAGATCAGCACTGTTTCTGGGAAAGGAAGGGCAATGTTCTAGTGCTACTCTGTGCAGCAACAATTACAACAGCATGACAAATAAAATGTGGAAGGAGCAGGTTTTTTTGCAATGTTACCAAGGAGTGTTTAGTGCTAAGACTGTCAGCAGTGGGCTGACACAGAGGTCCGTGTTCATACCATGTGCATTTTCAGAAGAGGATGGGATCAGTGTCCCCTTTGCTACACGCATTTGGCCTTTGTTCTCGTTTAATAGAACAGGAAAAAGTTTTAATTAGCTCAAGTAATAGCGGCTGGCAAATCCTTCCACTAATGGGTTAATGCTGACCACCTAAAGGAGTTATCATTTGCTGAGAAGGCACTTTTGCATATCATGGACATAGTACTGCAGACTTGACAAAAAGCCCTCATTTCTTTCTTACGGGTCTAACACCAGTGGTGGGATCATTGAAAATGCTTTCTGGTCCTGGGGCAGACTGGTTGAAAGTTTATGTTTCTATTATGTCATTTTTGCAGAATTAGGTACAGAAGTCACTGTCTGGCATCACTACTGGAACTGCTTTAAATTCAGACCAGGACTGGGGTGGCACTATAATTGACCTGAGAGAGAGTCAGAAGGTATTTTTGGTTTTCCTGGCTCCTTCATGCCATAACATCTCTGCTCAGTACTGACAGCAGAAGGATGAGACAAAGATAATGTTACCTGTGTAAAACTGAGATGGATTTGGACCCGAGCACAAAATTCATTTCTGGTCCATTCTGCCCACATACCTCTTTACAGTGCTGTGCCAAAGTAATGTGATAAGGGTCCAAACATCATGATAGTACCTGCGCAAAACATAGCCAAAAGTGGGAAAGGAAAGTATATAAGTCAAGAGCTGAAGAATATATGTGTATAAAATAAGTCTTGAATGGTAGTGATAATTATTCAAAGAATGAGAAGATACAATAGCAATGTTTTTTCAGACTGCTACCAGTTGTAAATGAAAATATTCACAAAGTTTCACTAAAATTAATGTGAGCAATTCATAGTATGACTTCTTACCATGACAATCCACAGTTAGGGTGGATTGAAATTATTTCCATTGTTGCATTAATTAAAAATACAACTAATGATTTTGTTTCAATGATTAAAAGCTTCAGTTATAGTTCTGTCTGAAATAAAAAAAAAAAAAAGTTCAGCTCTTTTCCTAAAGATTTTTTTGTAGCTTTTCATCCTTTAGAAAGAAAAACCAGTGGCAATACAGATCATTTGCTAATTGGGGAAAAAAACATTAAAAAACTTTAATCAAGAAATATATTTCACTTATTTCTTGCAAACGTTAAAGAGAATGATGAAAGAAGGACTTTTTTCTATATTTTGCCTTGCTATTGGAAGCCCAGTTTGTCGTTAGAAAATCCCTGTTAATTTAAAAGTTTTAAGAGTGTGGTTCACGAGCATGCTTTTCAAATGGAGGGTAGAACCAACACCAGAGGGTTCAGGCCCCCAGCCCCACAACACCAACACTGAATAGCCAGAGAGCACTGCTCTTAATAAGAGATGCATTGCCTACAGCAATTGTACGGGTTACTTAGTAACTACCTGTGAATAATGAAGTTATCCAGAGAGAATAAAGGTCACTTTGCAAATGTTATTAACAAAAGGAGGCTGAAATTTCTCATGAACGTATTTGGGAGTGACAGATTGGAGAAGGGAAGTTCCCAGCAAGCAACAAAATCTGTATTAATTAGACAGGGCACAGGCTTTGCAAATGAACTGAAGTGAAATACAATGATATGGTTAATGTTAGATAAGTGGAATGTTTAAACAAAGACTTAATGTAGGCAACTTTTAAAATGCACTCCTAAAACGTACAGAGCATTAAGGAATTTTTTAGACCTATAAAACAGCAGCTGATTATGTATAGATGAAAGTTAACGAGCCAGTGTACTCTGAAGTGTCTTCATTTCTAGATATGACTCTAACTTCCATTAGCATCCACAGACTCTTGAATACACAAACGCATTAGTCATGCATCAAATCACACCGTGCTTTTTGTTAAGTATCCAAAGGCTGAAGTGACTCATACGGTCAAAATTTCTGTTCCCATGTGAATCAGATGCAATGGTTGACAAATCTCCACTGGAAAATGATGGCTTCTTTTGAGCAGTATCTTTTATAACACCTAACAGCTTTATAGGACTCTGTCTGCAAATCTGTTACACTGATTTCAAAACTGGGTTTTCAAAAGTGTATGGAAAGACACCTCAAAATATTAGAAAGCAATTGACAGTGACAGAAATAAGGTCTAGCTCAGCACTGTCTAGCCCACATGTAGCCAATTTGTGCCACTGAATGCAAACACCTGATGTTACCAAATGGAGATGGCCATGTTTTGCAATCACATTGCAAAGCATTAATGAATTGGATCTCAAAGGCTAGAATTAAAACTGTCCTCATACTTTTGCAAGGAGCCTGCTTTATGCTACATTTTCCCTTCAAAACCTCCCTTTGGTCTCCAGGTTGGAAATGAGTCATGTCACGACTCCTGAGGAGTTAAACAAATCAACGCATTCCACGGTGATTCACTGCCAGAGGTTCTGCCGTCTTCTGCATATGTTGTAACTCCAAGCAGCAACAATTATCAGAAGGTTTGTGTTTAGCTTTTGTAATTCCTAATTCTTGTTTCTTTTTCTATTTTTTCCCCAGCTTCTCAATCTGTTTTTAACTAAAATCAGATGCAGGCAAATGTTGAACAGTACGAAAAACTTCACCATCCACATACCGTGTGAGAGCTGCAGAATCTGGCAGCCTTCAAGTGTGTCACTGTGTTTTAAAACAGGCAACTGGCCTCCCTGCATGCATACATCAGGTTCTTTGAGGAGTCTTGTTTTTTCTTTGTAAACATGGGCAGTTAATGACGCATGTAACCCTTTCCTTTTGCTTGAAACGTGGCTATGGGCACCTTCTGGCAACACTCTTGGAAAGGCTGCATGTGGCTTGGTAAAGTACATCCATGCTGGGGCCACCAGCCTCAGACCAGCAGTGGGACTGCAAAAGCAGATGTGAACCCAGTAAAGGTACAATAGACTGGAAAGAGAAGTGTGTTGAGGAGGGCAGAGAGGAAGGAACACAAGGCAGGGCAAGGGCTTGGTCTTGCTAAAGCACAAAGGAGATCACTGCATTTCTTGCTCCTCTGCATGTCCCTGGCTGCCTGACGTGGAAAGTGAGTGCTACAGCTGCTGAGACACACAAAGAGAAGCAGACAGAGCCACTGTTTAAATGGAAGAAAAGACACATCTGTCCAAGCGAATGAGTATTACTACCCTGGCTGCCACCTCTGCTCCAGCGAGGCATTTCTTCCAGCTGCCTAACCTAGGTTTTGGCTTCAGCAGCTTGATGTTTCTGGGTCTTTCAGGTTTAATGCCAAAGGTAGAAGCTTTCTATCTGGGACAATAAACACTCCACCTGATGGAGGAAATCTCAGTATTTCCTTCTATTCTGGCTGAGTCATAAGAGATCTCCTTGTCTGCTTTTCTGTGTTTCCCTCATCTCCTGCTACAATCAAATAGAGCAGTCTGTTACTTCAATCCATCTTTGGATTGAATCTTGCCTGAAAACACAGACAGTTGCTAACCAGTATGCCAGGGACCTACATTCCTCAGCCTCTGCCTGGCTGCAGCACTTTCCTTCACTGCTCACATTACAGCCTGCCTGGTTTGAATATGCACACTGACTTCTCCAAGCATCAAGGTCCCCAGGCTGTGTGAAGAAGAGATGTGGTTTCTCGTTTGGGCAAGTCATTTTTTTCTTTTCCCAGTGTGCCCAGCTGTGTACTGTAACTCCCCTCCCAGTTCCCCATCTCTGACTTTTCACAAAGACAGCAAAGAGACAATAAAGGTTCTCTACACGCATCCATAGCCCTCTCTTCAGGGAATATCTTTGCTCTTTCTCAAATACTGCGTGTTTGTGTGCTCTGCAACAGCTGCGTAATTTTGTGGCATCTTAAGAGAGCTGATGTGTGAAGGATTTGGCTTCACATACCTTCTCAGTCTTTCATCCATTACAAAGCACCTCAAAAGTCATTTCAACTCTTTATTGGGCAGCTACATTCAATTTTTTCACCATATGGACGTCTGGTCAAAATAGGATCTGTCAAGCTACATCTGCACAGCACAGTGCCAAGTCAGTTCTGACCGTGCTGTTTAGAGGTAAGAGAACCAGTAGCAGCAGTGTCCATGCACAGCTGTGCTTGGGTGAAGCTGTCCTGCTAGAAAGCACCTCCACACCACCAAGCTCCCACAGTGGGTTTGAGTGTAGAAGTAGAGACAGGTGCTGATAGGGTGCCCAGGTAGGCTATGCAAAGTGGCAGGCTAGTTAGCCTGCTTTTTGGCTCGACCTCTGCACTGAGCTATTCCTTCATGGCCAGGCACACAGGCTGGATCACCAAGCAAACACTGTGAATGCTCCAGTGCCCAGGCATAAAAATTAATCTCCTAATTAGCTGCTAATCCCCAGACCCAGCTTCAGTGTGCAGAGACATGTGCGGGTGTTTGCTTTCTGCTGGGCAGCCTGCAGATGGGCTCCAGTGCAGCTGAATGCTGAGGAATGTAGAAAATTTCTGCAATAAATCTGATAATGGTCATTGCAGGAGGATATGTCATTTCCCATGGAAGTAGTGATGGAATGGGCTGTAAAAATATACAGCCAGACTCAAAATTACATTACTCTGTTTATATCTTTGATATTTTTTTCTTCCCTGTTGCTGCATAAAGGTTTCCTCAGATAATAGGGGAAGGGTGTGAGCAGGCTGGAGTATGAAAGCAGTAACCTGCGTGGGTGCACCCAGACCTCAGAAGGGCAAAACCGGTTACAGATCCCTGACCCCCCAGATTGCATTTTTCGCTTTTAACTGAAATTGCTTCGAATGGGAAAGCGCAGCTTTGCGGGGACAGACAGAAATGACCAACACCCGCTCCAGCCCACCCCCGGTTATCGGGAAAGGAGCGCCTCCGGTCGCAGCCCCGGTCTCGATCTCGGTTCCGGGAGGCGGCCCCCGGAATGCCAAGGGCTCCCTCCTGTGGTGGCTGCGGGTAAAAGCTGTCGCCTGTTGCGGGGATCTTTCTCCAGCCCCTGCAACCCTCTGCAGGGGCCAGGGGAGAGCCGGAGCCCTGCTTGTGATCTGGAAAAATGACCCGCTTGTAAGGGGCGGTGGACACCCGGGGCCACCCTGCATGTAAGGGAAAGTGAGCCAGGAAAAAGTACAGGGAAAGCAAAAGAGGCCTAAAGCCCCTTTGATTCCGAAAGGCTGAAAAGATTTAACAGCACACGGGGAAAAAAATGTGCTAGATTTACATTGGACAGAAGGAAAATGTAGTTGGGCAAACAGTCCTTGCTTCTGAGTAAGAGCTCTTTTGAGAGTTGTTTTTATTCAAGTCTCCCAAGTACTGCAATCAGTTACTCTGTCTTGTCTAAACTTCGAGTGAATATATAATTACATTTAGCTAGTAATTGGCTCCCTTTGCCTTCACGTGGAACTCCAGGAATGCTGCCAAAGATCCCTCCTGTCTGAGTCTGCAGTGGCAACAACCCAGCTCTCGGGGTTCTGCCTCAGCCTTTTAACTCCTGGCAAGTCCATCAGGACATGTCTCCTGCCCCTGGGCCCAGCACAGGGGACCTGCCACTCCAGCCATGGGCCACAGCAGAAAGGGTGGCAAGTGCTGCAGCAGGGAAAGGAAGATATCCTCCACCACCCTGCCCTGACCAGGGGGCACAAGCTGCCCCGGGAAGACTTTGCTGATACAAAGTATGAAACATGGCCAACTGCTGCCCTTAAACCCATCTAAGCGACAGTACTCACCTGTAAGAACATAAAGCTGCCATGAAAAAGCACACTCAAAGCATGTGCGATACTTAAAAAGATTAAATAAATATAAAAAGGGTCCTAACAACCTGGGCTTTTTAAGAAGATGGATGAAAAGCATTAGGCTGACTGGAATTATATGTAACTAGGCATGTGGTAGCAAAGGAAATGGCAAAGAATCTGTATTTAAAAACTGAAGAGCCTAAGACTGAAGTTAAGCTTTATTACAAGGCCCCATTCATCTGCATTTGAAAGCCGCATGATCCACACTTCCCAGCTGCAGCAGGTTGGTAGCTGTCTACATCAGAATGCTTTGCTGTGCTGCTGGAGCTCTAACCTCAGATGTTCCTCCTTGATTTACCCTGGACCACGGCAGCTATTTTGCTATGAGTGTGCATCACTAGATCAAAGGTGGCCCACACACTTATCCTGGCTCTGCTGCGGCAAACTTCCCTGAAAATATGTACACAGCTTTGCCACAAAGCACTGACCAACATTTCCAGCATCAGCGGCACTCATTAAAATGAAGCAAAACTGGTAATGGAATTCAGCTTCATTGCATGACCATGACTCAGAGCATGGGTTTACCTTTCCTGTGCCCAAATAGAAACACAGCAAGGATGGGAGGAAAGACCCACAGGGGACCAAGCCAGGTAAACACATCACTGACTTTGAAGTTGCCTTTCCAAACCTGAATGACAGCATTTATCATTTGAAGTGCTACCTCTGCTGAAAAGACTTAATCTTTCAACTGCTCTTCAGGTGTTTCTAGTATTTTCCTATTGTTCTTGACTAGAGACCAGGAATTTTAGGGAATTTTAGCTCTTGTTTGGCCTCAGAGCCTAGTGTGCCCCTGAAACCACTGTGAGCTTATGGTAAGTGAATTTTCCTTTGGGGTTTTTGAAAGAGTAGAGCAGCATTTATTCAAGAAAATGCACTGCAGCATTCTGTATTCCCATGCTTGCTTCTTGTTTCTTTTGGGTTATGGTGTTTCTAGCCTTGAATATTTAGGAATAATTGATTGTCATTGATTTCAGTGAGGAAAGAACCTGCTATGTTACTGAACAGACTCACATGACATCGATGTCTTCATCATCAAAGGACATTCTTTTCTCCCTTGAATTTCTATGTCTACACTGCTCACAGCAACTTCAGTCACACAGGGATGTCACCATGATGTAGGCACAAGCTTCAGTACATGGTAAAGAACCATGATTTTCTGCATAGCATTGTGTCTCTGCTGTGCACTGATAAGTATTTACAATTCTGAACCAAGCCTTGGTCCCACAGAAGCTTGTGCAAGTTTTGCCATAGACATTCAGAGGCAATTGAATTACAGGAATCCGGTCTGTAGTTCTTAGCACAAATATATCTTGCCACATGCTCTGTACTATGATGGGAAGAGACAACAAAGTGATTATGCATAAGAAAGGCCCAGGAAATTCATTACAGAACTAATTTGCTATGTATAGGTTCTGTTACTGATTGCCTCTGCCACGGAACATGAAGCTTTCCAACACTGCTTTGATTCATCTCCCATTATATGTTGCTTAGAGTTCCTGAAGCTCCAGAATTCATGCCTATGAATAAAGAGGGAAAAAAAGAAAACAAAAAGAAAACAAAAAACCCCACTCTCTCTGGGTTGGAAAATCTTAAAAACAAGCACAGAAAAGGTCAATGGCAGAACAAAATATGGAGCCTCATCATTAATTGTATTTTATAAATTCTGACTTCTGGAAAATCTAATGGAGATGAGATGGGATGGACTGCCCTTCACAACGCATCACTGCTCCGGTAGTCCCTGCAAAAGCCGATTGTGAAACTGCCTGAGAAGTGGAGCTGGAATAGGAGTTAGTATCTTCCTCTTCGGAGATAACCTTAACAGCTAAGTAAATTCCATGCTCTTATTGTAACAGAACTTGAAGACAGTTATGTGAAGTTAAGCTGCAACACTGAAGAAATTCTGACAGTTTCAAAGCCATGCTAACAAGTCTTTCTCTTACTGTCACTGTGATAAATACAGAGAAACTGTGAGAACGCCCATGGAAACAGCACTGGCTCATGTACAGAAGACACACTCTAAAAAATAATAATTAAAAAAGAAAAAGATGTTTCATTTCCTTTGAATGTCTTCCAGATACAGATGACAATAATTGTTCAAACTCTGTGGGGATGCTTTTATTTACACTAGAGACTGTTCCTGCTTCCCCCGCTGTGCAAAGGAGCTCTTTCAGCAAACACAAGTAACAGACCCCATCTTTGTCAAGCTCTGGCTTGAAACCTTCAGCAAGCCGACTACTTCAGGTCTGCAAGTGCTTCAGTTTTTACTCAAGCTAAGGAAAGCCAAGGTGCTTACAACATCACATTGGCCATGTAGCACCAGCAGGAATTTGTGCAGGGCAGGGCTTTCATCAGAGAGAATATCTCTAATCAGTCGCTGAATATACCCACTGATGGGGAGTGGGAGGTACATGTGGCATCAGACAGGGCTTCTTAGCTGGAAACCACAAAGGTCTCTGTTTTAGCTTACCTGGATTCACTTTTACTTTCTGACTTTTATTTTGTGGTTCTTTTGTCTACAAACAATAATAACAAAACCAAAATAGAGGGCAAATCCTAGTCTGGGCCTTGTGAAGGTTATCGGTTAGAAATCCAGCTGGTAAAGCTGCTATAAACAAGGCGGTTGGGAGCCTGAAAACCATCCAAATCTGTATTGTGCAGGACACTTCAGTGTCACAGCAAAAGCAAGACTAACACAAATGTTTTATAGCACTTTTGTGATAAGAACCTCACCTGGATCTCACATATATTTGCTTCTCAAAACCAAACCTCTTGTTCACTAATAAGTAAACACTTTCCTGGTTTTGGCCAACATCCAGAACTTTACTGAAGGAGATAAGTAAGATAGTTTTGAATATTTCATTTCTCATTTTCCAGTTTAACTCAATTTAATAGGGAGCTTTGTGCCTAAATAAGAGTCAGGGGCTTTATTCACTCTGAACTTACATAGTTAGGATTTTAAGGAAAATATTGTTCAGCCAACTACCACAGGTACAACTGAAGTTGCTGGTTTTCTAACTTCCTTTGGTGTTTTAGAGCTCTGCACTTCAAGCTTCCCACAGAGACAGTGCATGAGCTCCCTAGTGCATATATACAAAGTGAACACTGAAGTAAAGTGAGGGTGATAGCTGTGAAAGGTGACTGGGATTAAATATCAGGGAGCTTGGGATCATTTAGATCACCAGGTCTGAGGTCTTCATAACCCTCCACAGAGCACATGTCAGCAACAGCCCCCATGTCAAGCACAATGCTTCTGACTGCACCGAGACATCGCCACCCTTTGAATGACTATGAAGCTTGACTTAAGTATTCCCCCCTACAGTGAATTCACCACACTCCTTGGGAATGTTTATTTATTGCTTTAAGAATGTCAGCATATTGACAATGGTTTCTTTACACTCATTTTTCTGTTAAAGTTGATAAAAATATTTTCTGCTTATTCTTAGCGGTGGTAACAAAAAGGGAGAGTCTTTTAAAGACCTGTGCTGGCAAGAGAAAGCCTTCATGAAAAGCAGAACTGCTGTGAACAGCACATTCTCCATTTTCAGTGCTGCCTTGCAATCTTCTGACTTCACCAGTCCATGATTTAAGTTTGTTTGTGACAGCATGCCTGGCTGCCTTGTCTCTTTTAACCTAAGTAATTGCATGGGAAGTTCTTTGTAAGGACAGGATTTTCCCAGTCAGGTTCGCTATCTGCCTTTACGAGTGCTGTTAATTCTGCCCATCACTTCAACTTCCAGCTCTGCCCTGGGGTTTAAGAAAACAGTGACAACATCTGGGAAATAAAGTCCTGACTGACTGTTAGTATTTCATTAACTCTGCACCTCATATTCAACACCCAGAGTGGCTGCCCATCACCACCTATGGAGGGCCTTGTTCACACCACAGAAACCCTCCTTCTTTATAACGCAGCAAGGAACATGCTCTCTCCCTCTGACTTCATCAGCAAAGACTAACTTCAAAACTAGACATTACCTCAAGAGTAATGATTTATCCTTAGGAGGGAAAAGTGGCAGCCATGACAGAGAAGAAGACAGCCTTGAAACTGGCCAAGAAGTGACCCAACACAAAGTGGAAACGTGACCCTTCACAGCGATCATGTTAAGATTATCAGATGAAGTAATACAATATAACTGTTTCTTGCAGGATGGAGAGGGGACAGGTACAGAGCTGAGCTGAAGTGAAGCTGCTAACAGAAGAGCCTTCCTTGCTTAGAAGGCAAGCATACCAGGGAATGAGAAAAATCATGCCAATAACTGTTAAAGATGTTGATTTCCTTACATATTTGTCATTAGTTTTGTACATTATTAATTGCCGTGCAGCAACTTCTTCTGAAATATTAGTGTGGTTACTTAGCTCTCCTGAGAGTTGGCTTATCTACTTACACATTAGAATAAAATGTACTCTGCCTGGAAACTTCTGTGAGACTCTCTTATTTAGTATTTGGCAAGTATTTGGGGCTTCCTATATGGAGGTTGGAACAGAATTTAAAAAATAAGATAGATTATTGCATATGAAATATGGTCATAATTTCTTTTAAAAAATGTGCTTTTTTTAGATAAATGACAATTTGATAGCCACTGCTGGGTTTTCCCTTGCATGAATATGATGGATCAACAGTCACATGTACACACACACAATTTAACTAAGTCAATGTTACTGTAAGTAATCTAAAGCAAGTTGATACTATAAAACCCCGTGCTATTGCAGTGATGCAGACTGGCAGTAGGAACAGAACTACAGCCGCAGGTAAGATTTGTGGTCAGCTGTAGCAGAGACATGCTCATACTTTGGCACCAAAACCCCAGCTGTGACCTGGAGAGTCAGCTGTTTCTTAGATGTCTAAGACCCAAACAATGCTGGACAAAAGACCTGTCTCTAAACTACTATTTATTTCAGGTCTGGTTCCTGAACAGATGTTCTTTTTCTTGGAATGGATTATCATCTGCTAAGGAATTGATTTAAGACCATCTTATTTGAATGTAAACTACATATTCACATTACATTCAGTCAGCAAAAGCTCTTGCCTGCTAAGCTGCACAGTCCATGTATAGTCCAAGTACTTGTTCTAATTGTGCAAACACTGAATTGTTCCAAGTCACCAAAGTCAATATTGTTTGTAAAGCCAGCACTGCCCCAGTTCGGATGTTTAAAGTTGCCAGAAAAGAATGACTTTTGAAATTTTCCTTTGAAGCTGGCTGAAGAGACGGGTGCACTGCAGGTCTCTCCATATTCATGTCCCTTCACAATGAAGAGCTTGTCCAGATGCCAAGGGGAAGCACTGGGAGGCTTCTCAAGGGGGAATTCAGCCAAAGAACAAAAAACTCCCACCTCTGCCCTAACTGGAGTGCTGGGAAGTTTGCCTATTTTGCTGTGTTTTGTTTTTTAATCACTCCTTCAACAGATGGGCAGCAGTCATACGTTTTGTCAGAAAAGTTCACCCAACAGGACAGTCAAGCTTCCAGCAGCCCCCTGTATAGTACAGACAAAAGGCTGTTTCTCCAAAACAGTCCCCTATCCTGGGGCAAGCTGTTTTGACATTCAAATTCAAATGGTGCCATGGTCAAGCTCAAGCTTCTACAGTTCTGGAGGGTCCAGCTGGCCACATTCTGAGCACATACCTCCCCAACAGCTACAGGTCTGCTAGCACAGGAGGCTTATGCTGCCCTGGTACTGCTGCAGCACACAGGTTTTACTTCTGTTTTTCTGAAAAAGTTTTGGTCTTCTGAGTAATTTGAATGGCAAGGATGTATTCCTCTCATGACAGTGTATTTTTGTGGTTACTCAAATACTGCCACTGCACAGGTAATTTTAAAGGTGTTATAATTAAATCTATGGATTTAACTAATTTCCAGTAGTTTATTTAATTTGCAGCGTTACTGAATCAAGGAATACTTCTTAGCCATATGAAAGCAATGTGCTTAAATAGAAAGTTCAGGTAATAGGATTAGTTAATTGACAGTTAGAGGCACTTGAAGGCATGGTTCCTCCATCAGTAACTGCTGATAAACTTGGTTGTTCCCAGCCTTTCCATAGTGTCAGAGCCAGCACAAGAGCTAACTCTTACATGGGGATGTTTTCAGTCAGACCAGGAAGCCTCATAGGTGTGCAGCTCTTCCAGCGAGGTAGAGGGAAGAGGAGAGTGGGGCAGAAGGGAAAGACAGGACTGCCCCTTGTGAGTAGGAGCACAGACTTAAATAGCTCAGATTGATCAGGAAAATGCACCGAGATGCTCTTGTCTGCCCCACTCATGCTGAAACACTCTGGTGTGGACTTCACAGCAGTCAGCACTCTGCCATTCATAAGTAACTACATAAGATGCAGGATAACAGGGATGCTGTACTAAGATATTCCAAAGGTTAGGGATGTTCTGTTTGCTACAGGCTATAGCATCAGCACTATGCCTGAAAACCCTGCCTACAATGCAGCATGGCTAGGGCAGCCCTGTGAGGAGCACATTAATATTTGAAATGCAGTCTTTGCTCACACAAACTTAATTGCTACATGAAGAACATTTTTTATAGTTTAAAATTTTGTCTTTGAAGGAGGAGGAAGGAAAAAGAGTCTAATTGGGTTTTAAATTCTGATGTACGTATATTCAACACAATGTATGACACTCACAGCAAATCAAAGCCAGCTTAGACTCAGCTTTTCTGCAGCTTTTTCCTCCCATACCTTTCCAGGATTACTAATTAATAGAAACCAGATGTCAAGTACTTTAGTATGGCCTTAAATCCAGGATGTGAAGAGCCTGATCTCCTTATTGCCCTGGGGCCTCATGTGCAAATTGAATTTAAGCATCACTACTGATTTGCTAACATTTTCTATCCCTCTGCCTACTGACCTGTGTAAAGATTGATACAAAGGAGAACAATGTCCAAAGGTACAAACACCTTCCTCTAACATTTTTTGCCAAACCTTTTTCTAAACAGTGATCGGCAATAAGTGGAATTCCAACTTGCAGATACAACATAAAAATAGAGAAAATGATGAGAAATAAAATTTTGAATTTAGATCTTTATTATACAGGCCCAAAGCTGTGGTCACAATGCAGTTACACTGTAATGGGAATGGTCTTGCTGAAAGGATCTCACTAAACAAATGTAAAGAGACCACAGACTACAGAATTCCAAGTAACTGTCACTTTAATTTTTAAAAGAGCAAAAATAAATAAAGGAATGGCAAGGATGTCCTTTTCACGTATGGTGGGGTGTATACATATTCTTTTTTTCCTATAGCTATTCAAGAGACAAAATTAGCAAATACTGCCCGAAAATGCAGACCTTTCATGTGAGGTCTCATCTAACTTAGCTATTTCTTTCTCCTTGGCTATTAGATCAAACACACATTCGGATAGATGCATATGCCAAAAAAGAAATGCAATGTAATTTTTTTGTATTGCATTCCTACATCCTGTCCTCTCCTCCTCTTTTCAGGATACCAGCAGGAAGTAATTGCAGACATCTAGTCAAATAAAAACCCTGGGACTTTCCCTGCCTAGTTTTTCATGGTACTGTCATAATTTAAGGATTCATATCAAATCTGGAAAGGTTTAGGTGTCTCACAGGGAATTAATCATCTCAGGAGTACAGATAGCCACAGTGAAGAGCTGCACATAGACTGCACACTTAATGTTATGTAAAAGTGGTTATCTTTAAAAAAAGAAAACATTTCTTAAAATTTGTAGATTAAAACAAAGCATGTCTTATTCCCTACAGGATTTTCTCGTAACCTGTTCTTCAATTACTTGCACTAGGAGATGCTACAAATGGTATTAGTTACAAGATAGAGCCCACTGTCATCTTCTGGTCCAGCAGAAGAACCTGTCCCTCTGATGGATGCAAAACTGTTCATCTGAGCAGATCATCCTCAACAGCAGAAATATGGTCTAGAAACTCACAGAGTTTATGGTTTTAATTTATAAAATTAAACCTGCCCCAGACAGGTAATACTGATATGTACGTTTGCCATCCCTGGGTTCTGTCAGAAACGGGGTACTGAGGTGCTCAGAGCCGTCTCAGTCTGCAGCGCTGGGATCCTTCTGGCACTTCAGACCCAAGATGCGATGTGATGCATGCTAGAACGTGGGCGCACTCCTCACTTAATTCTGCAGAGCCCCGGACCTGGTAAGCTGCCAGAACCTCCTTCATCTTGCCTGTTGACAAAAGGAACAATAACTAGTCATCACTGGTTGCTGGAGTGCAATTCCAATTTTTAAAATGCCCTATAAATGAGACGAGACTTTCTTCTTTTTCTTTTTTTACCAGGCAATAGCAAATGTTCCTTAAATAACAGATTTGGGATAAAGTTTACAGTCTCTCTGTTAGCCACAGGATGCTTATGAGGGAGAAAGGTGTCTTACACTGCATAGTTCCTAAAATATTATCCAGGATTAAATAAACCATTATTTTAAAGTATTACTAGTTTTCTCTTTCAGTGCCCAATAGCTTAATAGTTTAAAATCTTAATTAAAATACTATCTCTGTAAAGCATAATTTTGTATAGCAGATTTTCTGACTAAAAGTCCTGTACTGTCTGTCACACACTGTACACATGATACAGCATAAGCAATTTAGAGGATTAATAAACAATTAACAAGTAAGAATCCAACAGAATAATATGTGGTTTACGCAAGTTTGGTGTCTCTCTAATACACATTGGCTATGTCCATTATGTATTGACAGCAACTATTAATCCTAACAGCTATAAATCCTCCATAAATGACTCAGTGAATGGGCTTCGCTGAGCCCAGGGAAATCTACTCTGATCTCCTGCCAGTTATAATTTTTCCAGAGGGTGAAAGTTCAAGCACTTTGGTTCTCAGAAAACCATTTTCTTTTTTAGTATCACAGACTAAGGGAAAAAGGTAAGACCAAGAATATGTCTCCAATATATATTTCCTGCAGAATAGGTAGAAGGAGAGGCAGCGGTACCTTTGGAGGGTAATTCACGCACTCCTTAGGTAATCTCTAAAAGGTGTCAATCTGTTTTTTTTCCATGGACTATAAATAGACTAAAGACCAGACTCTCTCATGGCTAGCAGTGAGTGCTTTGTATCCTACCAGATATCTGATTATGTTTACCTATATATTTCACAAAGACCATTCACAAAGCCATCAGACCATATTAATTTTCAATCAATACTAACATGAGCAAAATTAGAAAAAGTATAATTGCTTCAATCTAATGTAAACAGAGACACCATGCAATAAATTCCTGAACTAGTTTAAAGTTTTTTGTTATAGACCCTGAAATTTAGTGGAGATATCCACAGTAAACAATAATTTACATGTATAATTATTATCCTTATCACATAGATAGAAAGCACTAAAGGAATAGAGCTAGCAGGTGATTTGAGATTGCTTCGCCCATACCTGATCTATGCCATGCCTGCTGATGTTTGTCTAACCTATAAAAAACGGTTAGACAAACATCTAACATAAAAAACATCTGCAAGGAAGATTCCATGAATTTCTCCTACTCAACCTATTCCATAGCTCCACTTTTGCTTGCCAGTTCGTTTTCCCCTGATGCTTAAACTAAATCATCCCTGTTGAGATCTAAGCCTATTATTACTTTTCTCTACAGAGAGCATACATGACAGCTAAATCCTTTCCTCTTTAGAGTCACCCACTGTTATATGAAAGCAGCTATCACATCTTCCTTTCCTCCTCTCATCTCTAGACTAAACAACCTTTGAACCTTTCCTTGAAGGCCCACGTGGTTTAGATCTTTGAAACCAGTTTGCTCTCTTGCTGGATCCCATATGAGCTGCAGTTTCCGCAAGTGGGTAAAGCTCTGCCACTGAAGCCTTATCAGTGCCTAGCAGAGCAAAATAATTACATTTTATGCATTATTACTCCCCTTTCTATAACCCACATTAGCACTGGCCTTGTTTGCAGTAGCACAACATCACTGGTGCACGTTCAGTTTGGGATCATTACAATAGATGCATTTTCTGCAGAATGGGTGCTTGGGCAGCTGTTTTCCATCTGCATTTATGTGCAGCTGATTACATTGAGCCATATGTACAATTCTCCATTTGCTCTAATTTAACTGCTGGAAACCTGATATTTTCTAGGCTACTCCACTACTTTATCTAGGTAATGTTCAATTGCCTTGCTTCCAACAGGCATGTTCTGATTTATGAATTTATTAAGCGTAATTCCTAACCTTTCATCCAAGCTGTCAGAGAGAATACTGAATAGTACCAGAACAAGGAAAAAACTTGCAGAAATGTACTTAATGGTGTATCACTGAGAACTACATTCTGTGTATGGTTTCCAAATCATTTAGGCACTCACATAACAATAATTTATTCTAGCCCAGCTTCCCTAGCATACATGAGGATAATAACAACTGAAGTATTTTGCCATACAGTCTTGTTCAAATAAAGCAGATAATACCAGTAAATCTTTTAAAATAGAATATTGCATACACTTTGAAAATTAAAAGCATTATGGAGAAAAGATTAAAAGTAAGAATACAGTCTTGCTGACAACTGATTTTACATCCATATAGCTACTTTCATTAAGTAGGTACTCTACTGGAATATTGTTCAATTTAGGCTTAATGGAAGTCTTTCATGGCCTTTTTAAACTGAGTTTTGCTCAGTGGAAACCTCCACTGAGAAAGCAACAAAGACATACCCCTACAATACCTCCTTTGTAAATAAATCAGTTGTACAGCTTCACAAAACTCCAAGCTGCAAAATTACTGTTTACTATTTATTTTGCATAAGTTCTTGATCAGAAACATACTGAAAGAGCATACTAACAGCAACAAGACTGATGAGACTGAGCCTTTCAAAGAAACAATTACCATTCACATTAGTTTTTGTGGAGATACAAGCCGATTTCACAAATACAGGAGGCACAGATCACTCCTGCTACTCAATTGGGGTTATTTGGCAGAGACTTTCTACTTTTCACTCTATGATATATCTGAGCTACTCAAAAAAAGTGAAAAAACTTGCTTCCTGAGGTGGAGAGAGCCCCCCATTCTTCCCCAGTGATGTACAATACTGTATTTTGAAGGCCAGAAGAAACTGAAATACAAACTAACCAGTAAATACAACACAAAGCACACTTTCAATTAACAATAAATGTGATTTGGTTTGATACCTGGGGATATACCCCATTGGTTTTCAAGTGAAAAGAAGAAACTGACTTTCCTCTGAGAAAAAACATGAATACAGACCTACAGCAGCATAAAGAATACACACAGATATTTCCTACTTTCTCCAGTGGAAAAGAAGGAAACAGGAGAAGGAAGGATGAGCAAGCCAGGCTGACCCAGGACCACTCATGACGTACAGCCCACTGTCTAGCTGCTGAGGCAGAGAAGGATTCCCACAAAAACTTGCTTGTTACAGGAAGTCAAAAGTCCTGAGGCTGAGATAAACCAGATGTCTGCACCCCTCCAAGAACAGCTCTAGGGATTTTAAATTATAAAATTTAAGAGACTTCTCCATGAATTGTAGACATCCAGATACCAAAATTACCTTTGTCTTTTTGTCAGTCAGGGCTAGGATTTCCAACATTTCCTGAGGTTAAGACTTTTGCTAACAATGAAAGGAAAGGACAAACTGCTCAGTCAGAAACACACCTGAAAGAAAATCTAGGCAGTGGCTTGCTCAGGAGCAGAAAAGTGGATACCCTGTTGACATGGAAAGATGCATGTGTCATGGTGACTTTTCTCTTAAAAGACTATCATTGTTCTTTTTGCAATCCAGAAACAAAGTCTGCTCAGCTTGCTTGAAGTTACTGGAGTGTTTCCCAACCCATAAACACAGATCTGATGAAATCCCTCTGGGAAAAGGGGAGAAAAAGGGAGGAAAAACAGGAGAGGCACTGGCCTGTTGGCACCAGCTGGGTCCTGCCACCACAGTGGGATGTAACTCACAGGCCCAAGGGTAGGCCAGGCTGAGTGCAGGCAAAGCTTGCAATGCACAAGGTAAAACTGGGCATGTGGTGTCAGCAACGCCCCACTTCTGCAGGCAAAAGAGACAAAGTGGATGGGTTGATATTACTGTGACCTGAAACGATCTAGGCTGGAAATAAAGACAATGCCTCTGCAGTAATTTTACAGTGGTCCAACCCCCTTGTATAATCCTGCTGCATGGCTTTGAAATATTCAGCGCATTTTTTTCCTGAGCTACTGCTGCTTTTCCACAGGGGCTGAAGTTGCACACAGAGATGCAGTTCCAATCTGCACAAAATCTCTTCTCAAGTCTCACACAACGTGTAAGGGAGGTGCTCCAGTAATGTGAAACAACAAGGAGGGGATACATTCATGTCACCTGAGTTGGGTACCCAAGGATGGGACTCAGTTATCTATGCTTAGGTGTCTAGTGCTTTATCAGATTCCCTAAAGGTTTCCTGCCTCATTAGCATGGGAACCATCAGGGCATCTTTAGTGGCACTAGACACTACTGCTTAGGCAAGCAAACCCATGATAAATATCACGTGCCCAGACAGAGTTATCTGGAGCCAGTCAGTGATGGGAGGAGAATTTGTCCCACGCTCACCTAAGTGTCTAAAACACAGCTTGGGAGACATGTGTGGGTGTCCCACCCCCAATACATAGCACTTGCTCTGTGCTAGAGACGAAACAGTCAGCTTTGCAGTGTGTTTTGCAAGGGTAAAGTGAAGTGAGATGAATCCCACGCATTTTCTTCAAAAGCAGAAACAGGAATTTGTATATAAAACAGTGTGATGTTAGAGTGGTGATTAATAGGGGGAAAATTAATAAAGCTCTGTAATTAAGGCTGAAGTTACCAGGTAGAGATTAATAGCAATTGCAAAACTTTTCCTGATGTTAGCAAGCAGCATAAAACCTACATAATTTAAATTACTTTAAATTTTAGTGAAAGTTTATGGGTAGAGAGTAGACTATTGATACTGGAATACCTTGATCTGTTTGTTCCTTGAAGGCAAATATCTTAGACTTGCCAATAAGGAAATGATGATGACTGTATATACCTGAAATGAATTATGATACCCCTGTCCTTGATGTTAGAAAACTTTAAAGGTAATAAATAATGTGATGTTATATATTTTGGTGTCATAAGTAAATAGGTAGTAGGAAATTGAAAATTATGATAGTTATATATGACTCAATCTAAGTTTGTTTGGGGGGGAAGAAATGAAGAGTAATGGTCAGTATCTGAATTAATGTATTGTTTATGTTCCTGTATACAAAAAGATTCTTACTTTTTTTTTAACAAATTAACACGCAAATATTCAGCAGAAATATTAGAATATATCTCAGTCTTGACATCATAAAAATATCAAGAATATAAGGAAAAAGGGAATCTACAATGTACTAAATTGAAATTACACTTAATTACAAAGGATAACAAGTTCTCTAAATTTTTAAAGAATTTATTGATAATATATTTTAAAAATAACAAGAATCTGCCAGTTTAATAATCACACAAAACAGTTTAAAGTATGAGAAGACCCTAGACTGGACAGAAAAGCAGCATATACTGTTCTTTAAAACAATTAGAAATCATTGGAAAAAGTCCTATACAACATGATTTTAGAATCTGGTTAACTTCAAAAGCTTTTCTGCACTGAATATGGTGGTGCATGTAGTATCAGTTAGAAATGAACAGTCCAGTGGCACACTGCATTCTCTACTTAAGATCCAATTAGGGTACCAAGTGATAATCCAGTTCTCCAAAATACAGGCCAGGATCTGGCAGCTCTTCATGGGAGAGGGTGAATTCTATGATGGAGGAGGAATTTCACAGCCTTGCAGTATTTTCCCTGGTGTGTGACTGCAAATGCATGTACTGCACTGCACAAGCCAACAACTGTAGCCACCTCTGACCTCTTCAATTTCTTCCCCTCCTTTCAGATAATCTATGCCTGTTTTTTTTCAGTCCATACATATCTTCCTTCAGCAAGAATTCTGTAATCCAAACTATATAGTCATTGCAGCTGTGTGAACTCTGGCCAAACTCAGTCCTTGGCTTTATCAAATCCAGTGCTGTCAACTCTGGAGAGTTGTAAGCTCCATGGTGTGATATTTTTCTGCAAAGCTGCTCCTTCTGAAGAGAGCTGCTTATGTGAGAATCCAAGTTTTCATATTTTAGTTTATTTGCACAGAAAAGGTGCAAAATATGGTTTTACATGATGATAGGCTGAGAAGAGGCTGAGGAAAATAGAAGGCAAAATAAGAGGGATTTCCAGAGCCTTGATTTTGAGATGTCAAGATTTTAAAGCCAGTCTCATGATTTTTGAAGCCACAATTTCTGAATGTTTGACATTTGCAAGACAAAAAACATGCAAGTTTGCTGTCTTCAAGCTTTGCAGGCTGCCACACCACAAGGGAAACAAAGATATATGTTCATTTGGGGGTATGTCTACATAGTTAACATGACTGAATCTTGACCAAGAGCCAGCTCTTGACATACTTGCTAGAATGCTTCTTCTACATTCAAGCCAAACAGTACTCATCAGGGTGGCTATAGTATGGCAGAGGGTGTGAGATGGAAACTGCAAACACTTCAGGGTGTTAATGAAGAACAGCCTTAATCACTCCTCAGCTTGGCTTGACTGTGGGAATGCTTCTAGTTTGCTTCAAGACAAAGGCACATCCAATAAACACAGCAGGGGCAGCTCATGTGAACCCTTTTGTGCTGTGCTGAAGCAGTGAAGGATGGGTTCACAGTGTTGGGTGGTGCCGAGAGCTGGTATGCATGGTGAGAGCATCCCCACCACACAGTCACATGGCCCCTGGGAGAGCCAGGAGCCTACAGCACAACTGCTCCCATGCTGCATCATTCCTGCAGGATAAGCCTTGGCATAACCAGGACCTCCATCACCTTTCAGGATCCAGGGCAGCCTATGGGTGGCTGTGACTGATTTAGGGAGCTGTTTGCTGCTGAAGTCCAGGTAAATGTAGTCTGTCCCAAACTCTGCTTTCCTGTGGTGTAAGCGAGCAGGTAGAGGGGGGTGCTCAGCACTGGCACCTCCCTCAGCCAACAGACAGATTGGGTGCTGCTGCCTCCTAGTTGCGGGGCTGATCATTCCCGCAACTGGTCACACTGGACAACGTAGACAAAAAGTCATCGTGCAGTCACTGAGTATCAGCTGGAGTCAGCTAACAAATTGTCTGGCAGTAGCACAGAGCAGCTCCTTGTACTGTCTCAAAGCACTAACTGATGGCTGGGCTTCCAATAACATGGAGAAAGCAAGCTGAAAATGAAATCAGCATGTCTACCCTGAAATGGACTTGAAGCATCTTACACCTCTCTCAGCATTTGTCAGCACTACATCATACTGCTGGCTTGTCAAAATCCTGAGAAAAACAACAAACCTAGATTTTAATTCTCTCTCCCAGAGGAAGTGTTTTCTTCCTTTTTTTACTGTTGTGTCCCACCTCACTGAATACTAATAACTGTCTGGTTCCCAAAACTGTCCACAGTCCTTTGCTGTGTGGAATGGGAGGGGTACAAAGTAGGGGAACAGGAGACAGAAATTTCTCAGTGTGCAGGCTCCTCTTAATCCTTTACATCAACTGACCAAGCTCTATCCTAAAAGTTGTCTGAGTTGGGTTTTTTTCTATCATCTTTTTGCTTACTGTTGCAGAAATTCATTGCTCTGATGGCTAGATTTTTTTTTTCTAATTTGCAGCTGATATTTATTCATGACCAATTTATAACCCTGAGGTTTGTGTCTAGCAGATTTTCTGTTTTTTAATGGCGTGCAGTACTTGAAGGCTACTGCCATAAAAGTAAATAAAAAATGTTTCTATAAATACACCAGCAATGAAAAGAGGGCTAAGAAGAATCTCCATCCTTTACTGGATGTGAAGGGAAACATAGTGACAAAGGTCGAGGAAAAGGCTGAGGCACTTAATGTCTTCTTTGCCTTAGGCTTCAATAGTAAGACCAGTTGGTCTCAGGGTACCCAGCCCACTGAGCTGGAAGACCAGGACAAGGAGCAGAATGAAGCCCCCATAATCCAAGGGGAAATCATCATCAATCCGCTACAGCACTTAAGACACAAACAAGTCTATGGGGCTGGATGGGATCCACCCAACGGTACTGAGGGAGCAGAAGGGCTCACCGAGCCACTTTCAACCATTTATCAGCAGTCCTGGCTAACTGGGGAGGTTCTCAGTGGACTGAAGATTAGCAAATGTGACACCCGTACCAGAAAGGCCAGAAGGAAGATCTGGGCAGCTACAGGCCTGTCAGACTGACCTCAGTGCTGGGGAAGGTTATGGAGTAGATCATCTTCAGTGCCATGATGAAGGACAAGGAGTTGATCTGGCCCAGTCAGCATGAATTTATGAAAGGCAGGTCCTGCTTGACCAACCTGATCTCCTCTATTGACCTACTTAGTGGATGAGGAAAAGGCAGTTGCCCCCTAGGGTTTTGCCAGTCTGCATAATGAATGTGTTTACTGTGTCCATGTGCCTGTCTGCTGTCTAAGAATTATGTCGTCTGCCTAGCTTTAGCTATATAATGGAGACCATCAGCTTCCTTCCCAGGTGCCCTTTGCAGTTCCCACTCTTCAGTGGCAATACCATTTCTGGTAGCTGTAGTGTAGGAATTGCATCCTTGATGAATTAGAAATGTATGAATAGCCATGAAAGGTGAACCTCACAGCACAGAGCTCATCTTCAAGATCATGAAAATTGCTTCAAAATTCCAGTCTACATTTAAATGTAATTATCTACATTTAGCTTTAATTAATGTCCTAAATAACTTTATTTTAGGTGCAAGTTATGACCTGTCATTACTTGTGGTTTCTCTGTGACCTTAGCTACTATTGATCACAAAACCAGTAATTCCATTGCTGACTCCGTCTTGTTGGCCCTGGCACTAAAAATATTTTGTCATGTTTAAAATTTATAAATTATGTAAACAGAATGCCTCTTTCTCCCATACTGCTGTTATTCTGTAAATGTCTCTGTACTGATGGTAGATCCATCCAGCAGTAAATAAGTAAAAGATACTTCTGTAGGTCATTTTCTTTCAGATCATTAACTGCACTTCCTAGTCAGCTGTCTCTCTGTAAATTCTAAAACCACTGATTGAACCTACATTGGTGTTACCAAATACCACAACATATTAAAAATGCCTGAGATAATCATTATGGGATGACATAGCCTCAGGGCACAGGCCAGGCTCTTGCACCTGTTGAAGACTATTGGTTGCTATTATGCCAGCTATAGTCTCCCAGGAACTTACTATTAAGTTCATACTGGAAGTTTAACTGAATGAATTGTTCAATAAATTTTGTTTCTACATTCACTCATATAACATCTTAGACATGTCAGGATACCTAAGTCTAGCTCTTAAAAAAAATTAAAAAGCTTTAATATCCTTTTTAATGAAAAACAACTGAATTAGTTCTGTATAAATAATTACAATAACTAGAACAATACTTGAATAAGCAGTATTATTCACACTACTGCAAGAATCAAAAGAAATCTTAATGGAGAAGACAAGAGAGTTTAGTATTTTACCAGTTACTGGGCCCACCTTTCTTCTAAAGTACAGACCCAGGCACAGAAACATCTCCATCACCACTATTCTTCTCCATTAACACTGATGAACAAAGGCTTCAACCTGTTTTTAAAAGATGGTAGTTGCATTTGCTTGATAACCAACGCTTTTAAAATGATCCCTTTTACACAGGCTCACTACTGAAACTGTAGGATTTAGTTTTGGGCATTCAACATTAGGCCCCTAAATATCTTAAGCTTTTCCAAATATACTGTTGTCAGTAGATACTATTTTTGCAAGAAAATGGGAAAATTAAAATTCATTCAGTCGTGCTGTATTTTTTTTTTCCCCTAAAAAAGACAGTCAGTAAAACTAAGGTCTTTTTGCCTCAGCTCCATCACAGACCACCCAATCTACAGAAAGTTATCCATCAGCTCCAGTCAGCAGAGGAACACAGCCTGCTCTGGATGCCAAGGATCTCCAGAGAGCAACATAGCCAAATTCATAGCATTCCTGTTCACCAAAGGATTTAAACCAGAAATATTCTTGCTAATTACTACAATCTTTCCTTACTGTAACTAACACCATCATTTCTGAAGGGATCTGACATTATACAAAGCAAGAAAATACAGTAACAAGTTGTTTGAGGCAGAGGAAGATAAAGAAATTTCAGAGGATAGCTGTTTTCTAATCAGATTAAGCTGTCAAGAATCTTAAATTAAAAAATAATCTGAAGACACTTCGCTTTACCTTGAAGACATATTCTATTTCTTCTTTTGAACAAAATTCAGCACAAAGGAAAATTCCTTTGCTATAAGTAAAGCTTTTAGTAAATAAAACAAAGCATAGTAATAAAAGGTATTTAAAATGTAATAAAAAGAACAGTCTGAATGCTAAAATAGCATTAAAACAAACAAACCCCAGAAGTAAAAAAATAATTATTAACTGTTAGGTTCTTTGGTTCATATCACTAAGAGAAAAATCTTGCTATCAGTATTTCATCAGTAATTTTGCTATTGTAAAATGAACCAACGTTTATTTTTTCTCTAATTGTAGAACATGTTTCTGCAGTGATATCAATAGTTGGAAAAACATCTGTACTGCAGAGAACAAATGCATCTGACCAGAAGTAAATACGTACAATGTAATGGAGATAACTGAGTAAGAAGGCTTGATCAATCCAAAGAAAACTTCATCCCCACAGCTATTTCAATTATTGAATTCCTACATATGTGGGCACAAGATTGTCGAAATATAACATTCACCTAAATTATATACTTATCGTATTCTTAAACAGTTTCAGCCTAGGAAAATTGAGTCTGGTGCCTTTAAATGCAGCTTATTTGGAGATTCCTAAGAATGTAGAGGACTTTCCAAAAATGTCATTTGTAAAGTTTTTTGGGTTTTTCTTTTTTTTTTTTTTCTTCTGTGAGTGCAGTGCTGCCAAATATTTTTACCACTAAAGAAACGCTATTTCAGCTGCATTTGAGCAGAGAAATAGCGGTAGCTAATGGCCTATTCACTTAATCATAGTTATTCACTCCCTGGAAATGCCTTAGAACATAATAAAAGTTTTGTTTTCTTTGTGGACACTTAAATTACAGGCATTATATAATACCCATGATATATAACCCATCAGTATGAATCCAAACTGTATCCAAAACCACTCCCTTAAAATAATTCTAATATTTGGAGCATCCAAAGAAAGAAAAATGCTGTTGTTACCCACAGAGCTACTGAAATAGCACTGATAGCAGGGTAAGAAGTTACTATAAAGTTATGTTTGAACTAAATGTGGCGATTTGTCATCCATTTACAGAGGTCTGAAATAACTATCACAAAACATCTTTTAAACAAAGAAAACAAGAGACATGCTCAAGTAGCTGAATCACACACACCCTTTTTGGCCAAAAGGTTGCAGATGCAGGGTTGCAGTCCAGCCCGTAAGAGAGAAGACAACCATAAAGTTTTCACTCTGAGACCAATGCTCTCATTGGGTGTTCTCCAGCATACGATTTACCTTGTCCATCTCTTTTTTTTACATTCATATAGGTTGTTGAAGTCCCTGTCAGCCTTAGCTTTGTTTTCTTTGCTACTAAGGGAAGATTATTATACTAGATGTTGACTGCCTGTTGTAAGGGTAAGGTCATAGCTGGTTATACATCATCTCTTTGTGGTTGCCATTATACTGACAAGGCAGAGAATCCACATTTCCTCCGGAAGTTTCTCCCAGATGCATTTTAAAAAGCTGCAGAATATGTTTTAAAACAATCCTAGACTTCCAAGGCTGTGGTTTTTAGTTGCAATTGCTTTGCAGAAAGGATTAGATACCAGTTCATGAAAATATTGTCCTGCGTACTTCAAGGAGTGAAGACAACCTCTGAAACAGACTTCTATTGGCTTCCTGCATGGAAGAAATCCTCCATGAAAGCACATAAAAACTCAAAAGGCTTTCAAAGTTAGAATACAGACAAAATTTGGTATCAAACACTTCTTTTATTTCTCCTGGAGAAAAATCAGTTATTTGCTGAAGAAGTAATCTGCCAGGCCATAAAGTGATAAAAGACACTATACAGGTGGTAGCATTCTAGCATTAACTTTAGTTTTGTAGAAGAACTGTTAAGAATTAAGTGATGAAAAGAAAATAAAATGAAAGTGATTATAAAAAGAGAGATTTCAGGATTCCTAGGAAAGGAACAGGAGACAAATGCTAGGGGAATGCAGTCACAGCAGCTCCAGGGACTAATCCAGGACACCTCCAGGCAAAGGTGATCCAAGGGGGAAAGAGTTCAGATGAGAGGACAAGTCTAGAGAAAGGCAGCACACTAAAGGCACAGCAGCAAATTAACCCGGTGCAGAGTAAGCAAGCAGTATGCTATGTCAGGAGATACTCAATTATCTTAAAGCCCCAAAGGAGTAATTTAAAAGGTATCAGTAAGTACACATGGCTTAGTATGTTGGGAGAACTACAAAGAATTCACCACGAAAAGACACGGGGAAAAGAACAAGTATGAAATATAAGGAAAAAAACCTGCAAACATGTTATAAAAAGAAAAGCAACATAGAACCACCTTGCTAGTTCAGAGTAAGCTCTGCCTGAAAGAATACTGCTGCAGTCACCTGGAGCTATGCACAGGCTTATTTAGCATCTGAGTGTTGCCTTTAACGGCTGAAATGTCAGTTACCTTGGGGCATCATGTGCTGCCACAGTGATGAGCAGAGAAAAGTTTGACTACATCCTACAACATAACTGCTGCTTGCTCATCAGAGAGGTGAGCAACAGGGCACAACCAGACCTTTCATTGGGTTTCTCAAAACAAGCTAGCTGTAATTCCGGTGTCTGCGTATCTGAGGATCTGGTACTTTGGTGACAAGAGAGATTTGTAAATCTGATGTGATATAAAACTGTGAGGTTGCAAGCAGTTTACGAAAGTGCATTAGAATTTACCATAATCACAGTAATTTGGATTAATGTTCTGAAATTAATGCATTAGATCCACAAAGAGAAGTGCAAATTACCATAGAACGATAAATCAAGTGCACAAGTTTAGAAAGGAGACTTGCTAAGCAACTGCACTGCAAAAAGGATTTGCAGGGGAGCTACAGTGGTATATAAGTAATTTATAAATCAGGATGATATCCAGTTGCAGAGAAAGGCAGCATGATACACATTCACAGTAATACCGTAAGCAAATCAAGTAATTATTTTGCCCTACCAGCAGTGGCAAGGGCCTGAGTGCATTAATGCTGTGTCCAGCTCTGCCTATGGGGCTGTCAGAGGAAGGAGACACTTGGAGGGAGTCCAGGTAAAACCCATAAAAAAGTAACATATGGAGAACAAGGGAGGGTTGAAAGAATTAGATTGTTTAGTCTAGAAAAAGTGGAGACATGATAACATATTTAAAATATGTAAAAGTTTGTTATGAGAAGAGGATGGTGACTAATTGTTATCCATGCTCATCATGCTAAAGACAAGACTTATTAATGCAGTTGAGAAGAGCTTTCTAGCACAGGGACAATCAGCCCAGCAGCAGGTTATCTCCAGGTATTACATGTAATGCTGTCACAGGAAGCAACAGGAGCAGTGAAGACAAACACCTGTCAACATGAGGAGAGGTACGCTTGATCCTCTCAAAAACTATGTGAACAGCTCAGGTGATCCTATATGAGATCCCATCCAGCCTTGCGCCTCATGTTCAGCCACAGATACAAGGCACAGAACAGAGCTTTCATCAGAGACTAAATACCATGATATGAACAATTGTCATATGCCTTGAGATGCTTGCCAGGCAGGATGGAGCCTGTAGGACAAATGCCAGACCTACCAAATCTGTTTAGCTAATTAATTCAGTTGGCTAGAAGTACCAGAGAGCACCCGCTCAGCCACCACTACACGCTCTTTTACTTAACATGCTCGTGCTCAACCATACCTTTACTTACTCTACCTTTGCTGCCAAGAGCCCTTTTCACAGTCTTATAAGGACTGATGCAGTGTAATTAGCTATACACCACTGTGAGACCCATGGAGAAATGAACTGAAGAGGCTTTAAACGAAACAGGTAGGGCCAAGGCTGTAGTGATGCCTGGCAGGGACCAGGCTAGCAATGATGGTGGTGACCTCAAGAAGGCAAATGGTAGGCAGAAGAAAAGGGGTGATGTTCCAAGAGCTTGTGCTTTGGAGGTTGCTGCTACAGAGGCACAGCCAGTAGCTGCTGGTGCTAAATCTCTTTTGGGTTAGGGTGGGTAAACTGTTATGCTGCACAAGGGTTCTTTGCAGGCTGGGAAAAGATCAGAAATCCTAGTACAACAGGGAGAGGGGAGGACAGCGTTCATTTGGGGAACATCAGGGATGAGGCCCTTGAGTTTTGCCACCTTTAGAAGAGTCTGAGGAGTAAAGACCAGGGAAAACGGGGCACGAAAGGTCCTATCTCCTCACAGAAGGGTAACCCAAGCATGCATACAATTGGAGTGGCTTCGACCTGTACACTGGTGGATTCACAACAAGTCTCTTACAACCAATATTACCTTTTTTTTTTTTTTTTGTTAAGAAGTATAGAACTCAACTAAGTTGACAGGGATTTTCTAAAACACACACACATGGAAGATGGCAAGCGGGGCTTATCGGTTCACAGAGGAAGAGGTTGCATGGTCAGATGGCGTTGTTGGGGTACCTGTGTGAGGGTACCTGCTGCCAAGTCCCCTTGTGGGCTTTTCCCTGTACTACACACACCCTGTGTCTGACCACAGTATGTTTGCTATAAAGCACCCTGCCTTGATTTGAAGCCTTCCCAACGAAGCAAATCTATTTTCTAAACTACAGTGTGCACAATCAGAGTTCAGAGTGAAACACTTCCACTTCTCTTGTCAGTGTTTTAAACTTAAACAAAATAACCTATAAAAACAAAATACTCCCCATTAAAAAAAAATAAAATAAAATAAAATGGAGAGCAATGTAGACGTAGCCAAACAATCTGCTGTTACACTTTATCACTTGTAAAGACTGGATAATGTACTCCGCACTCTGAAATTATCTCCTTGCACAACAAATGCAGACTACAGCTTTTACCCTGGAAAAATCAAATTCATAATGAGACACAAAAGGGAGAAAAAAAAAGATGCAATAAGAGGTCAAAGTTTATGGAAGTTAATACTGTACTTCCCTCTGATCTCTGAAAAGCAAGGAAAAAGAAGGAATTTACAGAAAATCCGTAAACACAATACTCTAACCATCACCATAAAAGCCCTATCTTATTCCTAACTTCATTGGTTTATTTTACAAGTATCTTAGCATGAGAGTTTGAAAGATAAAACAGCACATTTGTATGACTAGCCATGATTCAAAAAGAATACAGCCTTTTTCAGCATTGTACTTCAACTATTTCAACTTAAAATCTTTGGACACAAAGTTAAGTACTGACTTAAGTGCCTTGAGAAATGAGATGATGGTGCGTGCAAGAGCTGAGTGGTTCTTAAATAAAGGGAACTTATGATCACAGGAAATATTACACTTTGTGGAAAGAGAATTGAAAATCCATCATGAAAGTCTATGTAAATGCAGATCTATAAACACACACAGAATGCTTATTCTGTGATAATTTAATCCTAGATAGGATGATTTCAGCACAACTACCAGGAACGATCAAATATTTTGATTTAAAATCTGCTATACTTCCTAAGTGCAATTCCAGTGGGATTTACACTCACCTGCTGAGGAACAAACTTTGTGTCTTTGAAAACTTGTGCTTTTATACTGTGTTCTGCATCATGCTCAGGATGAACAGATGCCTCAAATGAAGGGAATGAGGAACTTGTATAACCTCTGAGACTGAAATTTTTATTTTATCTTTAGTACTGAAGGCCAGATCACCATGCCTTGTAATTGATTACTTTTCATAGTTATACAACTATAAGCTAAACAAACTTGATAAAGGTGGAAGTACTCATTTCCTGCTCTGAAAAATAGATTTTTCAAGAGCAAAGTATAAAATGGCACTTTCATATCCTGCAAAGCAAAAATAATCTATTATGGCATAGAAATCCTTCAGTGTCATGACACATTGATTTTTGGAGGTAACTAAAATGCAGCTTTACTTTGCAGAGCAACTTCCATACAAATCACATCTTTGAGTCTTTTTTGTTTAAACAGTGCAGTAATTCAACAACACAGTTTCAAAGGTCACAAAAATAAAAGGTGATAAGGAATCAAATTAAGGATGCGTAGCTATTTGCATCTATGTCCTGTCTGTCCAATAGAGACTTGAAAAGTGTTGGGAATTTCAGTCTGTTTAAAAGAGTCAAGCTAAATATTACACTGGACTAAAACCATGCACACACTAGGAAGACAGTAATTAAGACTTCAAGGATCTTGGTGACAAGATATTTACTCAGACAATACCCAGGCTTATGAACACTCATTTGTAGGTATTAAAATATGATTTAATACACATAAATAAAACATCACTGAAATGTGTCTCAGTTGAAAGCCTTGCAGCCTAGAAAATGTAACTGCTTTATAAAAACCTAATTAAAAGCCAAGGAAAGTATCGTATCTCACAGTGCTAATGAAAAACCTGCCTTCTTTTCCTCCAACAAATGTGCAGTGCTGCTGAAAGCAGATGGGAAGAAGGAGAATCTCAGTGAATAACTTGTTAAAGATAATGCACAGAGCATTTCTGAGGATTAAATTCCTTTATGGAAACACTTAGAAATTCACCAAAGTTAACTCCATCAAGCAAGAGCTCACAGGTGGGATGGTAATTTCTGTGTACATTTCCCTAACTTTTAATATGAAACTTAAGGAAACCACCCCAGTTTCATGAAATGACTTCTTCTTTCTTTTTTTATTTTCTTAAATAAGAGTAGCACTGCATGTTCTAGGTAGACAAGAATTCTTTCATTAGAAAAAAAAAAAAACAGATAATCTCACAGGCTCATCTACCTTGAACCAAAGTATCAGGAAAACAGAAACCTGGGAAACACAACCATAAACTCAACAAAAGGACAAACAAGTGGTGTGTTTTAACATATATGACTTTAGAATTTGCCACTGCTTTATCAATCACGCTTACTCCAAGTAAGAGGACATTCATTTACGTAAGTGCTGTTTTTAAACTCATCTTTCCATTTTTTACAATTTCCCCATACTTGCCTTATTTACCCTTTTTCATGTAGGCACTACTGCAACTATGCACTCACATGTGCCTAAATTTAAGCACATAAGAAATTCCAGTTATTTTAATCAGACTAGTCACATTTTAAATGTGCTTTGCTGGATTAGTAAGCAGATTCTTAAATTTAACCATAAAAAGGAGTGGTTAAAACAAACAATATAATCAAGGGGGGAAGCAGGTCAATCCACTTTTCAAAGTAGACAAGAAATCAGAGACATTTATTATTAGGCAGGAGAGCCTTCAATTACATACCATATTTAAGTAAGAACGATTGCTTTCAGATGGTCACTACTGATGCACAAAGCAACCGTGTAATCAATAGCTACCAAAACAACATCCATCCCATCCGCTGACAGCTTAGATATAAGATAAAATGAAGAAACATACTATCTGCTCTGTAATATGACCTGGTCATGAATTTTCTTGAATTCATTGACCTGTCCCCTGACAAGGAATCGTCTAATAATTTTGAAACTATCTTTACTAGGAGAGAAAATAATCTAATCATAAATACTTCATTTTAACTAATATGTGAGCAGCATATTTTTCAATATTATTAACTTCATACATTCTTGAAATGATTATGGATGGGTACTGATCATGAGGTAGAGGTTACAGCTTGGCTTCAGCTCCCTGGCCATTTGAGGGGTGCCTTCCTCATTCTCTTAGGAGGCTGGTTGAGCAGGATGAGTGTCTGCTCCTGACACCAGAGTTGATGGGCCCATGACTGCTACTGGAAATTACCGAGTGCTATAAGCAGGAATTTGGGAAACAGGTGAGGCAGACATTCCAGCAGTCCAGGAACAACTTCTATCATAACAAAGTCCTGCTGTCCACAGTGACCTCTGAGTTAAAGTACGTTAGTGTCTCTAGTTGTGTCACCATTGGATATTGCTTTAGAATAGCAAATTTTTGTTTGGGATATAGAACATGCCTTTAGCAACGATGGGGAACCACGATGCCCTGATAAACATGAAAAACTCCAGCAATACAGACTCTCTTCTGTGTCAGTTTCTTTCATACTTTCACATGCAAGCTCAAATTTGCAGAGTAACAGTGTAGAATAGGAATGTTTTCTAGAAGACATATGTAGTTCCTGCTCTCAAAATCTCATCCCTTTCCTAAGCAGTAAAAAGTTTGCCATGTTGGAGACTGAGAATTGAAAATAACAGTAAGTAATTTTGTTGACTCCTTCCAAATGATACCATGATTTCTCCTGGGGTCTGTCTATCAGATTTTTATAAGCATCTTAAAGGAAAGATAGGAATTCTGTAAAATAAAATGAGAGCAGCAGTTTTATCAAAGTTTGCCAGAAGAGCTGTTTCTCAGCAGGACGGGTCTGAGATTTTGTGTCAAAGAAACTCATTTGGGAAACATCACCTTGCTGGGGCTTTGTTACAGCTGGATGAGCAACAGTAGGGCGGGTGGCTCATATCGCAATGACATGAGCATGCGAAAAAGTATTCTCTCAATACTTCAACCATGTTTAAGAAAGCTGACCTTTGGAAACCGATACTATTTACTGTGCAGTACACCCTCCTCTGGAAAACACCAGGGAAAGTTTGCACTTTGCTCTAGAAGGAACTTTCTGCACCTGCATTTACTTGACCAACAAAGAGATGGAAATTACTTTCTCGTTCCTTCCTTCCCCACCGCTATGGCAACTTGTGCTTTCCCAGGACAACCCATGTACCAAACACTGTGGACAGAGCAGCTAAGCAATTATGTCCACAGCATGGGCACATAGAGAAGGAAAGCACCCACTGGGCTGCATGTCCCCTTCCTGGTGCTGTGGCCTGACATGGAGGCCTGGGAACCTCAAGTCTAGCACTGACGGTGGCAGTGCAAAATGTGCAAAAATAAAATTACCTTCAGATAGACTGTTAAGTTGAAATTATTTTAGTTTTACTTTTAAGCTATTTAAATCAGTAAAAAGAGTATTTTGATATTTTATTTAGAATCATAGAATCATAGAATAGTTAGGGTTGGAAAGGACCTTAAGATCATCTAGTTCCAACCCCCCTGCTATGGGCAGGGACACCTCACACTAAAGCATGCCACCTCAGGCTTTGTCCAACCTGGTCTTGGACACATTTAATCTTGTTTTCCATTTTTTTTCCTGTAGCTAGGTCTACTCTAACTAAAATAACCACCTACACATACCAATTTGGAATTAAATAGAGCTGTTATACTTTTTGCTGTGACAATGTAATATATTGACATAAATTTGTTTAGCAATTATATAATTTAATACATATTCAACTCATGATTTCTTACATCTAAGAGAACTATAATTATGTATCTTATAGGTGATAAGTTTGAGTTATTTTTGATTCTCACCTTTTGACTCTATGTACAGTCATTATTTGTAAACAATATTTGAAGACCTAATCAAATTTGCATTTGTTTTGTAGTCATCTATGCAATGAAATTTGTCTCTTGCTTTACACAGGTAACAACAGTTTTTGTGGGCATGTCCCTATGTATTCCTTCATCTGCCATGCAAACAAAGTGTACAAAAGCCTGTCATCCACCTCCTTACTCCCCTGACTCCACTGTGAAGAATAGCGTTTATGCTAGGCTGTTACACATGTTGCTGCAGTACTTCTCCACCCAAGCTGCCTTTGAAGCCATCCCTGTTGCCACATCTCCAGTTGCTGCTCACTAAACATTCAAATGCTGCTTCTCTTCTGTCTCCACAGGAGCAGGACAGCCTGATACAGAAAATCTGGAAGCTGGGAGACTTTTCCTTCCCTCTGCTACAAAAGAAGTGCAGAAGCAGAGCTCTTGACAGGAGGAAGGGACCACATGAGATTTTACTGTATCAACATGCCCTCAGTAAGGCAGTAGCAAGACAGTAACAGAGTAGAAGAATCCAAGACAGACAAGCAAGGACATGAGGTCATGAATGACACAGCTCCACACAGGGAGACCTGCCCAGATGCAAGTGCTGAGCCTGCTGTACTACCCTTATAAAGATAATTCTAGCAGCAATCGAATAATATAACCTCTACTGGATCAAATATAGGTACTGCTCTGTGGAAAGAACACTTTATAACTCCTTCACACAACTGATTCTAACAAGAGGAAAAGGACTTTATCTTTGCTGATATAAATAAATTAAAAAATTCTTCCTACTGTTTACGACAAAAATTAGCTACCACAGATTTTTGAAGCAACAGTTCTAAAAAAATCCCTCGTTGAATCTGTATTTGACGAGATTTCATGCCCATGTAAAAACTGAAAGTGGAGTTATACTCTAAAAGCCCAAAGAGTTGTACACCCAGATTCTTCTTTACTTCTGTCATGGTTTAAGGCCAGCACTGCACCAGCCACTAGGAAGGAGAAAAAAAGCCTGCCACAGCTGAACCCAGGATGACTTCCATCCTTCACAGTAAAGAACATATTTTAATTATACTCAGCAGCTGTAGGCAATACTACAAACACATTGATCTTCAACAGAGTACAAAGATATTCATGGTAGTATGAAGGAAAAACACAGAAAGAATTAGAACTTCAGAGACCACAAAAGATATTAATAAAGAGATGAATAAGGAATTAGTCACTCACAACAAAGGCTATCATATTAAAATCTCCACTTTTCTGGCATTTCCTTTAACATTTCAATACTGTAAGAGTAAACCTGTGGGTCGCTTTTGATGCACCGAGTACAAAGCACTGTGAAAAAAAATGGAAGTACAAAATCCAGCTACTATTCCAAAGTATTAAAGGTAACACAAGACTAAGAAAACAAATGTAGAAGCAATACTGTCATGAAGGCAAATCTCAGCTGACCCACACTGTACTGCAAATAATTTTAGTACAAATGAGATTAAGATTTTAGTAAAGCAAAGCAGACCTCAACTTGCTTTTTAAGGTGCCAACCTCTTTTCATCACCCTTCCTCCCAGCCATTTCAAGCCACTAAAAATGAGACTAACAGTAAGTGAGTTCAATGTTACACTTCAAACCTATTGTACTTGCAATTGGGTACTGCATTTCCCTGCAGCACCCATGTTGTTGTGTAAGAACAGCCCCCAAATTAAAGACATCACAGGCTTTAGCTACTTTACTCGCATCTGGTCTTCCTTTGAGGCAGAAATGGTGTTTATCTCCGAAAAAAAAGTGCCGGCATTATATACATAATGAGCTGTCTAAGCCTTTGTTTTCCAGTCTGTGCATCCCAGATGCCAATGGACTATGGTGTACAGTTAAGAAAGAACTGCCTAAGAAAGCAAACCCCACCACAAGTAGGCTGAAACTTGCTCTTTGACATTAAAATGATCAACTAACATAAAAACATTTTGAGGGATCTTAACAGGCTGAAGAAGCTTCAAAACTTGAGTCTTGAGTTATGTAGAGGTGGTTTGATATCTTCCTACCTCTACAAGGAAAATTATCATGGTGGGGGGAAGTGGGGGGAAAGGGGTGTGAGAGGAAGGACATAAGACAGTATCTCTAAATCCACAAGAAAAGGCTTTTAGGATAACTGCAGGGTTTTGGTTTCTGTTTTCACCTAAGAGCTACAAAAATAAGACTCAATTGGAATGATGAAATATTTTCTTACAAGTAATAATACAAAGATTTTTTCTTAAAGCTTTGACATCCAAAGTAAGACATTTAATTACAGTGTAACGCAGCTAGAAATGAGCTTGGTCTGCTATAAATAAAGAAAAATCAAGTTGCATTTGATGCAATGATCTTGAGTCCAACAAGATACTGGAAAAAAAAGATGCTTTTGAAAAAAAAAAATTACAAATAGGAGAAATTACAAAGCAGAAACATGTTAACAGGAAATTGATCTAATGAGTATACTACAGTGATTTATGGCAGGCTAACTCACAGAATTAGGCACTTATTCTAACAAGCAAGCATTAAAAACTCAGACAGACATAAGAGTAAAATCAAACACAGGATAAAGGTGCTTAACTGAGGAACAAAAAAATCCTTCAAAGTGATATTATGAAAATGTATCACACTGATGATAAATGTATATTAAGGTTCATATCGTGAAACTAAACTAAAGATTGTTTTTTCCTTCCTTCCCCTCAGACAATTCTTACGGAAATTAAATTAGGGAGGGCCACTTAAGTGCCACAGCCATATGGTCCTACATGTTAAACTTAGTAAGACTCCTTTTATGTCTTAGAAAATAGCACCTGTGATGTATTTTACAAGATACAAAATTATACATAAAATACGCTCAATTTTCAATATACTAAAAATATTGAATGAGTTATTATTAAATACTAATACACAGATAAATGGTTGTCATGTTGTATGATATATTCACTGTTGCAATACATTCACTGTTAAAGCAGAGTACATGAAGGCAATGACTGCATTAAGAAATCTTTCAGATGAGTGTAGTAAAATAAATATGATTCACTTTGATCAACTTTGTAAGTGGTTAAAGCCAAAGGTCTGTATTATTCATTAGACTTCATTATATACATGAGCAAACTATTTTAAAGCATTCCTAATATTTCTCATAGGACTGATGTTAGAGTCTGGTTTATAGCTGAAAACGGAAGATTGCAGCTACTTTCCCATTTCTGAACTGTTGCAATTGGTAGGATATGCACATGGACATCAAAACTGAGATACAGATGGGACTGCACAGACAAACGCTACAACAGTTCTCGCTCTCAAGGAATAGTGAGATACCTGCAAGCCCTGCTAGGAGGCAGGACATAACTGCCAGGAAAAAGGGAATCCCTGTCAGAGAGAGAGAATTTGAAGGTGGCCTGTTACTGGGAGCTGCCAATCTCCTCTGGAGTAGTACTTCATTACCTCTGTCAGCACACTGACTTCCTACACAGCTGATAATAAGACAACACAAGCAGTCTAAAACCGATGGAAATATCTATCTACTGAAACATATCTCTCACCAGTCACATTATCCACAAATATCGAAAACATATGAAGATATTTACAACATTCCTATCTGGAAACAAGTTTTATCAATATTTTACTGGGTTAGAACACTCCTACAATCCTGTCCAGAGAAAGATCAGATAAATTATTCTAAATACATGCCAGCCCATAAAAGTTACTCTACAAAGAAAACCAGTATCATTAAGGGTTTATGTAAATATATCAGATTAATTTATAAAAGACGATAGATAGGATCAAAACTGTCCTACCAAAAGTTGTGATAAATCTACAAAGCTACAAATCCTAACTCCCACCACTAGAGCAGAGGGATTTAGGTAAAAGTTTTTTATCTGGTTCTTTCCAGAGGCATACTTGGATGATCCCCTTCCAGCCATGACACACTACAGTTAAAAGTGCACTCAACAGAATAAAACTTACTAAATGGTAGTTAAACAGAGCATTTCTACATGGGGAAAAAATATTCTAAAGATAACAAAAAGCAGATTTCTTCAGCTACATTTATTAACTGAGGTCTCCTCACCATGCTTCTCTGATGTATACAATAAAAGCATTTCAGTGTCAAGCAAGGCAGAAACACTTTTACAAACAGGAGCCCAGGACTTACAAAAGGAGACAACCTTTCAAAAGTTATCCAAGCCCTTTAGCTATTTTGCAATAGGCCAGATTAGACAGAAATTTGGATTTAGCAGGCAAGGCTTGCTGGTAGGAGGGTGGCAGCCATCAGCAGAGCCTCTGTGTGCTAATGCAGTTTAGTATTCAGGAGTGGTTTTGTTATGGTCAGTCAAAAACAAACCAAAAAAATCTAACCATCTGCTTCCACAGACCTTTCTCATAAAATATCATGGTGATAAACAACTAGGATCCACCAGCATTCTTTAAAGTAGGCTTTGATGTGTGAAAATGATGACTGTGTAATCCCTGTTAATTACAGCAGGTGTTTAAAGGCCAGGTGAGTAGGAATTTGTACATTACCCTGAGACTAGCATACAATACTGGGGAAGAACTACCCTCAGTTAATGTGTGCACACAAGAATCAGATGGAAAACAGTGCGCTAAAGCACAACGGTGAACTATTTTGAGAATCATATTGAAATCTCATGGTAGCTCACCTGAATAGGACTTAAGAGGACAGCTACCTGGTTTCCACATGTCAGCATCACAGTGGACTGTGAAGAAACAGCCACGACTACGTATGTTCTGTGCACCCTCTGCTGGTTTCACAGCAGCAAGCAACCACGGATCAGGAAAGACATTTAAGAAAATAGAAGCAAAATCCGGGGAAGAAAAGCCACCTTCATTGCAAGCAACAGTAAAAAGAGACACCAAAATTACTTTCAAAAATTAAAAGAAATTGCTATTTGCAAAATCATCTTATTTTGAAATTACAGAAAGAAAATTAATTATTAGGTAGCACCCCTTGCTCAAGGATAGTACAGATCACAAATTACTGGCCCTGTGTTTCTATTGTAGCTTATTAGTTGCGTAAGTCTACTTGAGCTTTTCCAAAAGACTTTTAAGCAAGCATTTGGTTATATTTCAGTATCCTGTGCTTTTTCAAGAGAACAACTCAAATAGACTAATCTTACAGATCTTAGCAAAGAAACTGAAGTCAGTGATGACTTTTTTTTAGAAGCCAGATATTCTCCTACCAGCTATTTCAGCTGCTTTTCATTACAGCTTCTGTCAAACTAAGAAAGACACCCTACTCTCATAAACACAGGATTCAGCATTTCTTACTTTCAGAATCACTTTTTTGCCTTTAACATAGCTTTTAACTACCATCATGTTTGTCCTTAGTTTAAAAGATTCCTCCAGACTGTTCACAGGTTAAACATGAATCTCCATGGTCTGTAGAGCTGACATAACCCAAAGTCTTGCATGTTTGAAACTACCAAAACCTAAATCAAAACAAAATGCTGAAGTGTTAACTCTCAACAGAACCCAGCTAGTTAGGCACCAATTCCACTTTATAACCGAGTGAAAATACACACAGACCCCAGTAACCTGACAAATCCTTTAATTTCACAATTCTTCAAATCCACAGTGAACTCCTTTTGGTCACTGCTGACACATTAAACACATATTTAATCAGTACAAAAACACTAAAGAAAGGAATATAAAAATCTCAAGTTTGTTGAAACACTAACAAAATCTACAAGTGCTTAGAAAATGTTTTAGAACATGCAACATTTAGCACCTTTCTGATAGGAGCTTCTATAATTTTCACAAAACCAGGATCTCTTGATAGAAAAATCCCATGGTACTCTGTCACTGACAGTTAATTACTGTCTGTAGATTTGATTACGAAAGTGCTAATCATTTTAGAGCGCAGAATAAAATACTACATTGTTAAGCAAGGGTAAGGTGACTGAGTTTCAAAGCTCTCTCCTGTTCCTGCACACAACTCACTCCTCGGTCCTGCTAGAACAGATTTCCTAGTTCCTGTGCTATTCTATTGCTGCTTGGCTGCTCATTTTTACATCCTCCTCTCACCCCATTATGTTATGATATAATCAGAAATAAATGCAGATTTTTTTTGGGGGGGGGGGGGGAAGAAAGTTAATAAACTGCCACTAATGACTTTTTTTAGGAGCACACTCTACAGGTGTGCAGGATATAAAGAATAAAGGATAAAAGGTGAAAGAATAAAAAGAAACTTACTCAAATTCTTTTCATACTGCAGGCTGCACAAGAAGAACATATGCATTTGTTTACAAAAATACTGTGATCCCAGATTTACCTGCCACCTGAAAACAACAAATTTAATGGCACTGGTGCAGAGTACAAGATCCTGACTATATTAATTATTTCTGTGAGTAGGGGATACGCAACTCCTCTCACCACTGTTGTATTCATCTAGCTTTATTTTATGCGAGAATTAAATAGATCATAAAAGGTTTACATGCAAACAGCAGTAATGTTTTTTTTTCTAAAGGAAACAAAAAAAAAGCACATGAGGAACAGAGTGCTTGCCTCATGTCACAGACAAGACTCAGTAATATCCAGTGTCTGTGTACTTCATGGGTAATAGTAGGACTTAGAGCTTTGCTTGGTGTTTCAAGTGTTCAGAACAAGTATGTCAGAATTGGCCATGCTTCATGAAAGGGACAGCCAGCTGCTTCTGGCCTTGTAGTTCATTTAAGGTCCCTGAGCCCCAGTGCAGATGATAGTTAGCTAGTGGAGCAACTCATCCAGCTATCATTCTCATCTTCCTATATCCACAGGCTTGCTGCAAAGAGGGGTTCAAAACCCGGATAAAGTGTCTGAATAAGACAGGCTCACTTTTTTTTCATGCTCCAGCAGCTTCTCCTCAACAAAGTTGCAAGTATCTTTTTTTGGACACACTGGACCTTCCTTTTTAAGAACATAGGCTGCAGTAGCTGGCTGGACACTACTTTCAGTTGGTGGGAAAAGGATAAAAGAATAGCAATAGTATATGAAACTTGTTCCTTTAAAACCCATCAAAGCTTCACTTTCAGATTGAAGACACTGGAAATCACAGTATAATGATCAGCTTTGAAATGCTTACTGCAAAGAGCTTTTGTCAAAGACAAGAAATATGAGAGTGAAAATACAAATTGGGGAACTATTCTGTTACTCTAGTAGAGATTTTGTGCCATATGAAAACTCACCAAATTTCTATTTCAAACTCTTTAGAAATGGAGAACAGTGGCAGCAGTAGTATTCAAAAGGACACTGAAGAAAACTTAGGAACATTTTGGTTAGGAACAGTGATGATGATGATTGGCACTTCTGTGACAATTGTTACCAAGCATGGTAAGGACCACACAGGGAATAGAAAAACAAATGCAAGTGAATGATATATTTGAGATATCCACCTAATGCTAGTATTTCAGCAGGTCAGAACCCTGAAAAGTTTCAGAGTTTAACCCATGACCTTTTTGCAGAACTTGAGACCTAGAAGTAGGCATCACATACCTACAATATCCTCAGACACAATTCTGTTTCAAAACAATGCAAAAAACCACCTACAGTGGTTTAACCATCTCTCAACTTCCTTGCTTGTAGCAGGATTCAAGTAGAGCACCTTGTTCACAAATCTGACTCACCAGCAACGATTAACTTGACACTTTAAATACTTCTATTTATAAATATAAACCACGTGACAAAGTGCAGCATAAAAAGACTATTCTGCTGCCTGCTATAATAATAATGTTATTGTGGTTTAGACAGAAAAAGAAACCTTGATCCCCAGGTGAGGATGAGCCTTGTATCTACATGGCTTAAGCCCAGTGCACCCTTGAGGTCTTCACCTGTGCACCCATAAGGCACAGTGGTTTATCTCAAGCTGTTCTCATTTCCTGCTTTACCTCATAGCCTGAGATGAAAAGTTGTGGTAGATGTTTTTTTCTAGACAAACGCCAAAATTAAGGTTTTGTCTGTCACAGTCCACCAGAACTATTTTCTATAGATAGCTTTATATTCTCGAACCTTTCCTATGTACACAGGAATATTTTGTTTCATTTTAGCTATTAAAAAGTAAGATCCTACCAATTGAGTAGTGCAGAACTCTGGTGTAACCAACCCAATGTTTACAGCAAGACAAATTTATAACCCTAACTTAATTTCAGAGATTATGTGCGCTTAAATTTACACATGAAAACACCCATGTCTAACTATGACTCCTTTGACGTAGCGGGAGTGGAAGCCAAAACAAAGATGCAGTGGCTGAAGGAACACCATGAGTGTGACATGTACAGCAAGAGGAAAAGTTCATACTGTACTCTTTGTTTCCCTTTCTGTGGTGCAGACTGGAAATGCTGCAACTAAGCTTTCCAGAAGCTTCTATTAAATGGGTATGTACACAAGCATCAATCATTCAACAATAATAAATTCTAAAGTATTGTGCATCTTGTGGTATGTAGCTCAAATCAGTGTTAGACAATTACTGTAAGACAAGATATATCATTTCCAAGCTGTATAATAAGATGCTTAATAGGTCCCAGTTTTGGAAAGATGAATGAGACAGAACAGTGAAATTTTTTGAGGACCTCTAAGAAGACGTAATTTTCAAATAGATGACTTTCAAAAAAGGCCAATAAGATAGTAACACAAACCATGTATTAAAACTTTTCCAGTTCTCTAGCAGACTTTCCTTGGGTCTTGCTTTCTTACCCATAAAGTGCTAGAAATATTTGGGAAATTGGTTTCAAACTTTTTCTTTTTGGATTTGTTTGCTTGATTTTCTGTATCAAGATGAGATACAAATTAATTCTCAAAGTTGGGAAAACTTACATTCATATTTTTCAGACAATTTCTTGGTTAAATTTCTTCACTGTGAATAAGAAAGATTAAAATATCTAGTGATGAGGTAAGGAACAGAGAAAGGGAATGCAAAACCTTGGCATTCCCTAGTGTGCAAGTGTTGCATGGGACAGGTCCTGAGGTTGCTCTAACTTGTGCACGACTTTTCAAGTTGAGTATCAGAGACAGACTAAAGTACTAGGTGGTGTGAGAGATGCCGTTTTAGTTATGTTCTTGAAGATGCTGGAACCAGACTATCATGACAAAAATATGTGATTTTGGATAAAAGTTTTATTTCTTTTTTTACATGTCATCCATTATTTCTATTCTGGTTAATACAGAAATGTGAGAACTTTTCATTGGAGAAGAAAATTTATTGACGAGTTAGGCAGCACATTCTAAAATGAAGAAAACTTTATTAACCTAGTGCACTTATTTTTCTTTAAAACATTTGAAGAAAAAAAGCTATTTAAATAAAACACAACCTTTGAAAAAATGCCGTAAGCAAACGGGGTAAAGAAATCTAGAAGACATCAGGGATCCTAAAAAAAGAACAGTGACCGTCTATTACAGGGCTGCTCTACGTGCTGCAGTGAAAAGACCTGCTTAAGAGAATATGATCATCTGGGGAGAATCAGAAGATAAACCCCATGCCCTTGACTAGCTTTAATTTGCTTGCTTTCTTTCACTCCATGAATTTCCTTCCTTGCACAGGACAAGTGTAGCACTTGCCATTTTTTTCAGACATTCTGTACAATCTATTCCATCATACTCACAAAATCTCAAAACAATCTTTATTAGGAGTGCCTGCTCATAAATACTTACACAGGGAAATGGATTTGAAAGGTAAAAAATTATCCCCTAGAAGGCTTTGGGCTTAAAAAGCAGAAGAAAATCCATGAAACTAGAACCAGATAATCTTCTACCACCAGCTTTTCTAAAGGCCGCTGAAGAAGAAGCAGAGGCATGCAAGAGAAAACTGGATCCCATGAAGCTAATAGCAGTGTCTCATTAGTAAATGACTGAGGTTGTATATCACAAATTCAGTTAGTAGTAAGACTGAAGCAGCATTATTTTAAAGTCTCTCAAAATAACATGAAAAGTAATATGATTTTCTTGATGGAAATTATTACGTTTTCTAAAGATAGCAGAAAGCAAATGATACTGTAGCTAGGACTTTCCAAACTAGGATACTATTATGAAGTGCACCCTTTTAACTACTGAGTTACTTAAAAGAAAATGGTATCTCCATACTAAACAGACATTCCTCAATAACAATTTTTCAGATTGATGGTTGACACAATTTAGTAATTTCCTGTTTTGATTTCTCTGATGGTTTTGCCCCAAACATCATTCCTAACCTCTCAATAGCTGTCTATATTACAATGATGTAATACATATCATGTATTACATATTAGACAAAATATATATGCATTCATCAGAATAATCTCTAGTCAACATTCAGAGTGGAACCATGAACAAGGTCAGTATTGGTCTGGGAGATAAACAAGGAATTAAAAAAATCTTGGCTCTTACACTAGCACCTCAGTTCACCACATTGCTTGCAAGTGAGATAGTTCTTTATCATACTCTTACCTAGATTCAGCAGGTAAACTTAAAAATACTCGAATGGGTATAACAACATTTGTATCAACTTACTTCTTACAATCTTACAAATATGTTTACACCTTCCAGGTTTTGTTTTGTTTTTTTTTTGTGTTTTGTTTTTTTTTTTTTTTGTTAGTTGGTTTGGGTTTTTATTGTAGTTGTCGTAGTAGTTTTGCTCTTGTTGTTCTTGGGGTTTTTTTGTTTTGTTTTAGTTAAGGTAGGAGTAACATGAAGAAAAATTCTCCGGACTAACTACTTAAAATCTTTGGATGTTTGCCTGTTAATTAGTGAACATTTAATCAGAACACGTGCAATAACTTTTATTAAATCTGAAAAAAAAGGAAGGTTTATTTATGCTTTGTAACTGAGGTTTTACCCGATTTCCAATTAGACTAAGAAGCTATTGCCTCTGAAACAACATTACCTATTCACATTTTACGTATGGATCCAATCTGTACATCATTTTTGGTATCTGCTCAAACTTGTTATTTCATGTCACTTCCCTGATTTCCATAGTTCTCCTGTTTTCTGACTATGCAGTGAGGATTGCAGATGTAAAGCGTGCATAAAGTGTACACACAGAAACTGCAGACAGTATGCACACAAAACTTAAAGACTACATTTCAGTATTTTGTACTACATATTTATCCTAATAACTTCAAGGTTTTACATTCTAATAAAAATAATGGGTACCTTGTTTTATTAATTCATAATTGTTACAGCCCATCAGGTTCATACTTTTAATGTGATTAATTTCTAAAATCAACATGAAATTTGAAAAGATGCCATTATTTTGCTTTCAAGAAATAAAAACATCCCAAATTAATCAGTAAGCATTTCAATCTGTTTTTAGTATTTTACCTTTAATCACAGATAGCTTGAAAAATAAGGTTCTTAACAGTGAATTACCTATATTAGCACGCATACTGTACAGGAAAAAATTTAAGGCACTTAAGTTTTAAAACTACATTTAAAACTTAAAATTGCATTTCACTGCATTGCTGAATGAGATCTGATTACCTCAGAAACAGCATAACTCTGAAGTCATTTTTGCCCTTGACCAACTAAAGAGACAATCGTAGAGAGCTTACTTTGACTAGATACAGGCTTACACAATTTTAGGAAGGACTTCAAACACCAAGATTACTTCTACTTAATTCCTGGTGTTATCAAGAAAAATGCTACACTTATTTTCCCAGATGTAATTATAATTCAGTGTGGAAGTGACATTCAGATCCAAAGTCCCTGCATCTATGGTGTATGTGAATCCTACCAATCTACATCCGAGTTAACAATTCTGTATCCACTTGATACTCTTCACCTTTTAAGGATTTATTTGCACTGGCTTGTATATGATTGCATCACTCTGACACAATTCTAATGCTCCAGGATACAAATCAATATGGCTGTGTAGTTCACCCTAGTTTTAGAAACACAACAAATCATCTACCTCTAGGAATTTCACAATTTTTCTGCATTTCAACAGAAAGCTTAATACATGCTAATGTGGACACATACCTATTGTAACACAGATAATGCATAATCATTTAAGAGGAAAGTTGCCGTATTAAAGCATTAAATCAGGAAGGAAAAAAATGCTCATATAAACCAATCTACTCTCCAACCAGTTTTGTTTGGTTAAGGGTTTTTTTGTAAAGCACAAAATAGTGTCTTGTCGGAGGGCACTAGTATGATTTCATCTGATAAAATTTAAAATTAGTGAGTTAACTTAGAAAACTGGTGAAATACAGAATAACATTAGTAAACCAATGATGCCACTAACATCACTGTTACTATGTAAGTACTGAAATGTGCATTTTAAACTTCTCGAAAAGAGAAAATACATTAATCTTCAACTGCACAACATATCCTAACAACCTGTTTAAGATTTTTAAGAGTGCTCAGGCCACAAGTTCCTCCCTTCCTCCAATCTTTAGCAGCAGAGGATCTAAAAGATACTAGGATCAGGATATTCAAAGCGACTACACTTTTTCATTGGGTCTGGGTAACATAGAAAGGAGTATGAGAATTATGGCAATTATAATTTTACCGCTTGCCCATTTCAAAAGAAACTTTAACAAATTCTCATGCCATCCCATCACTGACATGAATCACTTTTCAAGTTCTATACACCTTTCCTGGAAGTTACTACTCCTAAAGAGATGTAATAATTTTTCTTTTTAGTAATTCTACTTGACTGTTCTTCACTATGAAACAGGCACATACGATACTAAAATTAAAAATGTTTAAGTACCCAAAGAACTTGTACAGACTAAATGGAGCAAATAATGTCACTACAAAAACCTTCAAGGAGAAACATAAGACTAGTTACAATTAAGAAAGTCCTGTACTATGATATTCTCCTTGCCACTGTAAAGTTTCTGTTGATGTGAATGAATACAGTACAACAACATGGCAGAAATAAGCTTTTATCATTTTTGCCCAAATAAACAGCTTCAAATTTAAAAAAGTATCCTGCCTTTATGACTTTTAGATCAATCTCTCATCTACACAAGTCAATGGCCTCACAGTACATGCTTACTTGTGAAAGCTCAGCACTTGAAAGGAAAATGTGACTAATGTAAAATTCAAAGAATGAACAGCTGTCAACAGGGGGGAAAAAGATCCTGAATTAACATTATTCATTGCCTGAATTAACAACAAAAATTGTCCTAGTTACTCTTGATGACTTCTGATACTCTGAATACGTTTTTAAATTATATTTGCTCAAATCCCTTTATCAAGAGACAAAAATGTCACCTTAGTATCATGTTAAGTTTAAACACACTGCTGAAAATACAAGGAAATTTGCTATCCATTTTTACCAGCTTCAAATCAAATTACCCACAGATTCGAGTTAGAGGAGTATGAACTAAGAAAATGTGTACTTTTGAGTGTTGCCCAGCACAAAGTATCCTTGCAAGCCATCAAAACCGCTGTCACTGAATTTGGAGAGTTCTGCAATAAATTGGCTTATTTTATAAATACCTTTTACAGACAGTTTATTTGATAATTTTCCAACTGTGCTTAAGTAAAGCCTGTGCATGCCACACTACAGTCTTGATTATAGCGTTCCTGTCTTGCCTTATTCAGGGTAAGAGTACCTTAACTTCATAAACAGTCATTTAAATCACTGAAATGACTTGAAGAATGGTATAGTACTTCACTTAAGCAAAAGAATCTAACAGAATCTTGAGTTTGTAATAACAACATGAAGCACTACAAATAAAAATGAAAGTGTATTAATATTTCATAGAAAAAGGCTTTAACAAAGAAATCATGTCCTTAGAGCAAATTAAGACTATGTTTCGTCTTTGTAATCTTTAGGGATGTAGCATTCTGCTCAAATACAGTATGGTGTAAGGTCAGAATCACAGGCTGTTTAAAAAGGTAATAAATATATCAAACAAATATTACTAATGCATAAGTTTTTCAAGTAAAGGTGTATGCCTAATTATATTGTATTGCCGGCAAAGCTACCTGAAACATTTGTCTATATGTGTGTTACTTATGCAAATAGCAGATCAGCTTTCTTCTGTTGCTAGAATTGACACCTTTCATCACTAGAGCAAGCTTTAACAGGCATAAGGCAGAACTGCTGCACAAATCTCTGGCCCCCAACTTCTTTCAGTCCCAATCTCACTCTTTCCTTTGCATCAGCAAAAATTCCATGACACTATAGTGAACCACATCAAAGAACTGATCTGGATCATAGGACAGCTCCTTTCAGTGCATGTGTTGTTTACGGTTGCTTAACCTACAAAACTAAGTCACTTCCAAATTTCTGAATATGGCTATTCTGGTCATATCTGTATACTACATTAATAAAATAAGAAATTGAAAAGTTCTAGCTGTAAACACAATGCAACTGAAGACTGTACAACAAATTTTTATTCTACAAAAATAAAATACTTGTTAGAAATTGATGGTGTAACACATATGTACAGTAGCCAATTTATTAATATTTAAAAGATATTAACAAAGATGAAAAAAATCAGTAAATCATACATTGCTTTATACCACTACCAACCAAATTGTTTAACATCTCTCATCTGGTAATTTACCTGAAGCTTCACACTATGAGCAATTTAGCGTGCTGCCACTCCCAGTTTAGAAGAAGAAAAACAGATTAACTTTCAGTTTTAAAGAGGCAATTAACAAAATGTTTGAAAAGTAAAAGCTACTGCCAATATGTGTTGATTCTGAGTATTTATGGGGTCTATGACTTGAGCATTTTGAAACTGCACATATTAAAATAAAATCCCTTAAATTCATAGAATATCCTCATGGCTATTTTGTGAGATTGGACTTTCACACAACCATCTCTGCCTGCCCAGAATACTACCAGTAAGTGGTGCAGCAACATCAGTCAAGATCTTTGAACCAGTGTCTGCCCATGAAGGTACTTTTACTTTAATTATTGTTCATCTCGTCTCCTGAGACACGTTCTGGTAATAAACACATCAGCAAGGTCTATTAAAAAGCAATAGTTATTTAATGCATACCTTGCTACATCCTAATGACTACTTTTTGCACAGTAGATAAAGAATCATTCATTAAAGTCCAGGCTTTCAAAGGGCTCCCTTCATTAAGTTGACAGTTTGTTTACTATCCAGAATAAAAAGTCCCTGTAATTGAAAAAATGAATCATGACACAGCATGAAAAAATACCCTACCTCCCAGAGGAAGAGGACAACACAGGCATGCGTAACTTGCTTCTACGTTCAAAGGCATGCTTATGACACGTGACATTCTCATACTTTCATCCCTTTGGGGGAAGCAGAAGGGGAATTAAAACTTGCACATTAACGCTTTAATGTTAAAAGATCAAAATTCTAATCTGAGCTAAAAATATTTCTTCTACCAAAGGGGCATTAATGTAACAGCATCTACCCTTGGATCTTATTATGCAAGAGAAAAAACAACCTTCTCAAAACTGAGTGAAAAGATGCTTTCAGACACGTATTTCAACAAATGCTATGTTGAAAGAAGTTGGTGAAATGCACTTGAGTGGAACAAACTGAAAATCTGACATCATCCTATAGAAAAATCTTTCACCACCAATTTAGAGAATACACAAGCAGCAAAGTAGGTGAAACAGGAGAGAACAGAATTACTAATTTACCTAAGCAGCCAATTCATCTCAAAGATTTAAGTAAGAGGTTCTACTTCAATATTAAGCCATCAAAAGACAAAGCCCCCCCTTATTTCTGTTAAAATAAAAAAGTCATTTTTTTTTAAGACCAACAACAGCTTTTTACTTTTCGTGCAACATTTCTGGACTTTGAGTCACCAAAAAGAAATAACCACAAAGTACTTGAATGCTACCACTAGCCATCCAGAATACCAAATTTGTTACAAAATAAGACAATGTAATATTTGCCTCAGTTTTGGCTTCATGCATATCTGCATTTTAAAAAGTAAGCTAAAATCCTACTGTATACTCTTACAGTATATCATGTTCCACCTTCTAGAAGTAGTAAGAACACTGTAACAATGAGCATGAGAAAGTAAATATAAGCTTGACAGTATTGCAGTAAAGGAAGTTTTGTTATCTCACTACCTATAGAAGGTGAAAGGCAAATTTTTACACCCTAGTTTGATTTCAGTTTTATTGAACTGTCTACAATATTCTGTGAGTGCGTGCACATACACAGGCACACACAGAAAAAGTGGTATCTACAAACAGTTTACACAAATATTTACATACATATTATTTACATAAACTAATATCACTGCATGATTTTTCAATGTAAAAACCATAGGCTTCTTGAACATAACTGTTGCATTGGTCTTACAGAAGTAATATAAACCTTTTGCAACAACTAAGAACATCATAGCTGATTCCAAGTTTTTAGAGCTTGCAGTTTTTTTAAAAAAATACAATACCTAGAACACTGTTATCAAACAAATATGCTTTATTGGCATCTAAAAACAAAATGCACCCAACATTAAAATGTACTTTTTCATTTTTTTAAACCCACTGCAGTACGAGGAACAAATCACAAACACTTACTTTAGAGAAAACAGAGACTATAGTGTCGATTTTACAAAATCACTTTTAATCTCTGTATTATGCTCCTTTAATAACATGGGCCATCCCTTTTTCTGCCGAATTGTAGGAACATAAAATATCCCAGCTTTGTCTATACTTTAAAATTCTGCAGCAGCCTAAAAACACGGACAAGATACACCAGCACCTGTTTTCAAGTATAACAATTTCAATAGCCAACCTAAGGGTAGTATCTAAAAAATTCCATTTTCTTCCATAGGAAGTCTTTGTTTGACAAGCTGTTATTTTATCTTTGTGAAATTAAAAGCAAGTGGGGGAAAGTTTATGCTTTACCAGAGAAATAATTAAAAAAAAGAGTTTACCTACCATGTTCAAATTAAGAACAGTGTTCTATACAAGTCAGTTGTACAGTTATTTAAGTGAAAGATGAACATGAACATCAGATTAACTTAATTCTGGCAGACAAAAGTGAACTGCTACGGTCCAGTCAGCCATTTATCTATTACAGAGAGATGACAACTTTACAAAAGGTATCTTTTACCTACTGAGTGATGATTATGTCCCCTCAGTTTCTGTGCTTTCTACCACTGGTTCACTCTCTATATCAGCTTCTGTGTCACTCTTCTCTTTGTTTATCTCGACGGAAGATGTCAATTTTTCATAAAGTTCAGGATCATCCTGCACCTGTGCAGTTGGTGGCTGACTTTCTGTCTCTGTATTTTCACCATTTACCTGGGGCAGATTTTCAACTTTGCGCTGGGAAGTGGCCCCATCAAAATATTCAAAAACCCGTGGATGTGGAGGGGGGATCCAGTTGTTTGACATTCTGTCTCTTCCAAACCTGTTCCCATTAACTTCTCTGCAAAAATTAAAATCTCTGTCATCCCTATCCCTCTGTCTTTCCCAGGGTCTTCTGCGGTCATCAAAATCTCTGTGAGCATCCTGTTCAAATCCTCTATTCCAATTGGGACCACTTCTACTATCAAATCTATAGTTTACATGCCGAAACCTCTCTCTGTCTTCATGGAAGCCTTTAGGGCCACCATAAATAGGGAAGGCATGGTGCTCTCTTTCATCATAATCTCCTCTCTGTCCCCAGTGCTTGTCTGAATTGAAACCAAAATGCTCTCTTCGACCAAGGTTATCGATACCTGGCCTTCCAAAATTTTCTCTCATTTCTACATGTGGTCTTGCAAAGTGTTCTCTTCCATCTAGTGGAGGCCTTCCTACACTCTCTCTTGGATCAACTGGTGGTCGTCCAACAGAATCTCTGACATCCACTGGAGATGGCCTGTTAAGATTATCTCTGTTTTCCACTGGAGGAAAGCGATAATCTCTGTCTCCTTCCTGCTGAATGTTATCACCTCCAAGTGGTAGTCTTTTCTCTGGATTAGAAATGTTGTCAATATTTTGTCTTCCTGGTGTTCCAAAAGGTCTTTCTGTTTGATTAAAAATATCTCCTGGAGGAAAAGGACCTCGAGGTGGCGGGTGAAGAGATGGATCAAGGATTGCTGGAGGAGGAATACTACGCTGTGGTGGCATTCCTGGCTGCATTAATGGAAACCTTGGTCCAGGTGAATGGGGCATTAGGCCTGGACGGATATCTATAAGAGGCATTCCTGGCAACCTTTGACTACTAATATTTAAATGAGGCATATTTGGAACTCCAGCTGGATGTTGCATTGCCAGAAGTCCAGAACTATTGGGAATATTTGGTGGTGGCACACCCATCGGTCCAGAACTACTTGAAACATTGGGTGGTGGCATTATGAGAAGACCAGAGTTGCTAGACACACTCGGTGGCTGTACTCCTGCCAGAACTCCTGAGCTGCTTGAGACACTGGGTGGCTGCATTCCTGTCAAAAGGCCAGGGCTGCTTGAGACACTGGGTGGATGCACTCCTGCTATAAGCCCTGAGCTACTTGAGACATTTGGTGGTTGCACTCCAGCCATAAGTCCAGAGCTACTTGAGACGCTGGTTGGCTGAACTCCGCCGGCAAGAGAAGAGCTACTGGAGACAGCTGGCAACTGCACTCCTCCTGCAAGACCAGAACTGCTTGAAACAGTTGGTGGTTGCACTCCTCCTACAAGTCCAGAGCTGCTTGAAACACTGGGTGGCTGTACTCCTCCTGCAAGTCCAGAGCTACTTGAGACACTGGGTGGTTGCCCTTCTCCAGTAAGGCCAGAACTGCTTGAGACACTGCATGGCTGCACTCCTCCAACAAGTCCAGAGCTACCTGAAGCATCATTTTGCACTAAAATGCAGCAACAAGAAGAAGAGTTAAAAAAATGGCAGTGTAACATAGCATTCAAAACAAAATACAGCTTGATCCATATTCAGTTAATGCGTTCAGTGAGGATACTGTTAACAAGGTCTATCTCAGTTTCTATAGTGAACATATATGACTTTAATCACATTGGTGATAAATGGACATTCTGATACAGAAATTGAAGTCTCTACATATTAAAGAATGTAGAGCAGCTTAATATCCACAAACCCCACAGCCATCACCCAATTTATGCAAGGCAAATAATAAAATCTTTGGTGTAAAGCTATAAATGTCATACTATCCTACCCTCTCCTGCTCCTTTCAATTGCCACTCACATAGTAAGAATGCACTTTTAAGAAGTTTTCTCTCAGTCTCAGCTTTACTTCTTGAGTGTACAAAGTAAACAACTCTGAGTACAAACTGCTAGAGATCAATGATGAGATGATGACAAAGATGGTTCCCACCACTCCTCCAACTTAAACTGAAAATGATACCCAGCCAAAAACTTCCTACTCTGTAGTTATTAGTGCAAAGGACTACAGTTTGCAAAGAAACACCTCAGAAGCATGTTTCCTATATGTGATCATATCAGACAGTAGAAAACATTTCTTACCAGATCTGTTGTTTTCACTGGAAGAAATCTGAAGGTCTGCAAGATGTGATCCCTTTTCATCGGATTCTGGTTTGCTGATTGGCAGAGGATTAAAAACATTTCCAGCAGATAATGTTGGAGTAGCTAGATTGCTAGTAACTGTGCCAACTGGTAGAACAAGGCTAGTAAAAGGAACATCCTTCATCGTCTCTTGTGCAATTGGTAATGGAGGCTGTACCAAAGCTGCAGAAAAATAACACAAGTGTATCACAGTAATCATATATTCAAGCCTTCAAGATTAGCTTGGCAAAGGTCAGGCTGATACATCAAAATATCAGTGAAATTAATTACCCTAAGTAACATTTTTTGATAATAATTTCTTATCCTCAATTAGCACTTTAATATGTAATGTTTTTTTAGAGACCGTGGACTGCTGGCAACCTAAGTAATATTACAGATAGTTTTAAATGTTAAATGAATATATTTAGTTAAAAGGCTAAAAAAACAAAATTATTATCAATTATTCAGTGACTAACATCAAATAGCTCAATAACAGTTACATCTTTTACAGGCAGGTTCAAATATAACTTGTCTTTCTCCACTTGAACTCCAGGGTATCATTTTGCCATCAACTTGAAAAGCTCTGTAAATCTTTTTCTCAATACCTGCTTATACCAGCTAAACACGAAGTTTTGTGTTGCTTTTTTCCATTACACAGGATTATGTTGCTTTTGATTAAATAACAAGAAGTATATTTAAAAAATGAGCTTTTCATAACACATAAACAATTATTAGAAGACTCAAACTTACGTGTTGGAACAACCGGTGGAACAACAGGTGGTGGGACAACAGGCGGTGGAACCACAGGTGGAACTGGGGGAGGCATATAACCTAAATGGAAAAGAAATGACAAATTATTATGTGGAAAGCAAAAAAAGTTTTGCAGTAAAAGCTTGCCTATATTATTCACCCCGGAAAGCTGCATGACTGAAGAATAGTAAATAACAAATGTACAGGAAGAACTGTATGGCTCTTGCTTTCAAAAGCAACCCAATCTTCACTAAAGATGATTTGCATGTGCATCTTTAGAAGTTATTTCTGCCAGAAGTATCCAAAGAAGAAAATTAAGAGTTTCAAAATTTTCAAAAGAAAGATTGATCTTAAAGATTTTTAAATTTTCATTTTGATCAAAGTTATATAAAAAAAATTGCTGTAATTCCTATTCTCAACAGAATAATAATTACTAAGGTAAAAATAATACCAAGTTAGACATAAATAATTTTAATCTAGTGTGAAATCTAAGATTCGAATGTCAGCTGGCTTAAAAAGTAACCAGTAGCTGACGGAAAACTATACAAAGTACGATATATACAAAAGCACACAAACTAAGCATACTCTTTACATACTCAACTTCATTTTTACTAACTTACCTGGAGGGGGCTGTGAAGGGTTGAAACTCGCACGCAAGAAGGGTGGAGGAGGAATTGCACTATAACCAGGAGGAGGGACAGACATCGTGACAGGAAATGCAGGTGGAACCAAGCTAACGGCAGGCACAGCTGGAGCTACTGGAATCTTTTTTCACGGAAAGAAAAAAAAAGCAATTTCAATACTTACTACAAAAAGGAAAACTGATTTGATTGCTATTCATGTTAAACACTACATATACTGAAGGCTCTGTATATATTCTGAACACCCTGAAGAATTAGACTGCATTTTGAAATGATACCTACACTACAGTTAAACAAGGACACTGGAAGAATCCTACGCTTATCTTTTCTTTATTCTAAAAAGAGCTCAAAAATATGTGGATAAACACTATATTTACTCATGAATAAAAATGTACCTGTGGAAGAGAGCTGAATACAGAAAGGGGGAGAGTGAAAAGAAAAATTTAGATAGTTTGGTAATTTAAGAGCACTTGGAAAACAGTGATTTCATTCTCACTAGAAACATTTACATATTTTAGAACAGTACTGGAAAGTTGAGTTTACTGTATGTAATTATAATGCTGTTAATACTGATAAAATCCTGAAAAGTATTTAATATTTCTCAAACTTCTGTTTGAGGTATGTGTTTTGATACAGTGCAGCATAATTAGAAGTAATCAGCAGCAGAATAAAACCAATACACATATATTTAAATATATACTGATCATAGCATACACTAGGAGGCAGCTGAAATAAGACTGAAGACAAGTTCTTGCTACAAGAAAGAAGTTCAAAATTCAATGCAAGTAAATGCAAGTATGTTAACTTTCACAGTAACTATATCGGCTCAGGTATTGGAAATGTCTATACATATTAGGAAAGGTAAGAGTAATAATACAAATACAAAAAATTTTGCATTAAGCAACTCTTTCTCATTTTCATTGTCACTGGAAATAATATTTCCATATGGTCATTCTAAAACCTATTTAAAGAGTTTTACAGAAATTATTTGTACTTATACTTGATCAATACCTGTACTTTAGTATACTCATAAAACTAATGGGTTGGCTTCACAAGCAAAGATTTGGGAAGGGCTTTAACTACGCTTACTACAAGCACAATGACCAAGGGCATGTAGGATATGCAAATCTGGTTGGAAAAAAACGGTGCTTAGGCAAACCAGAAGTGTCCGACCAGGACTGTCATCTCCTGAGCAATCTCAAGCTACCCATGTGCTGGTCCGCCCGCATGTAAGGTTGGATCTGCAGCTTCCCATGCACATTGTCACCTACCATTTCGACCCTTGCCTATCCATGCAGACAAATGAGAGCAAGCCCTTCCAGCCTGTGCAGTCAATTTTTTAGGTGAGGCACAGCTTGTACAGAACTGGCCCCACCCTTTACACCTGAGGTTTAATTGCCATGACCTACAGAGCTAGGACAGTGACAGCAAAGTCCGCAGGTTGTCCAAGCATTAATAGCAACTCATGCAAATTAACACTGTATTATTCCAGCCTTCCACAATTACTTGTTACCAAATGATGCTAATAAAAATTCCCTGGTTTATGAGAAGCAAAACAAATACAGCAGAAAATCAAAGACTCGTGAATTACCGCCTAAGGAGTGCAACAGCACACTACCTGAATAATTGGATCTTTTATAGATGAGACTGCCCTTATGAAATCCTGTCCAAAATTACTGAAAAAGATAATTACACTTATAGTCAAAGCTGACATGGGGAAAAGCACATAGGTAGAGAAGAAACAAGCACAAGTGAAAAAAAAAATTACATTGTTTAGGTTGCAGAAAGATGCTTTAAGGAAAATATTTTCTGTAAGCTCATTTTAATTTGTCCTTAGAAAAATGATGTGCCAGTATTTGCTTTGGGGCTTGTCTGGGGGGAGGTTGTTTTTGGTTTGTTTTTTTGATGTTTTGGGGGTTTTTATTGTTGTGAGGTTTTTTGTTGTTCTTGAGGATTTTTGTGCGGTTTGGTTTGTTTTTTTCCCCAATTGATCTTTCTTGAACATTTAAACCTTCATTTGAGATTGTACATGTTTGGGATATTTTGTGCATGAAACTAGGGAGTTTGCTGAACCACGGCAACTGATTCTACTCTTAAAATATTTCATGGATAAACACACATGGACACAGGACCTAGGCATATCTGACTGAAGTACTTTAAGTCGGCATTAAAGTTTATATATGTGGAATAAAAAGTTTGCCCTTCAGTTCTGTGAATTTTCTGCATACTCAGACCAATACAAACCTGAAGCATAGTGACTGGTTGCGTGTAAGCTTCTGTTTGCGTTGTAATAACTGTATTCTTATCAACTGCAGGACTCTGTGTAGTTTGAGTATTTTCTTTAGCAGCTTCTGAGCTTCTGGCTGTTTCCCATTCTGGGGGAAAAAAAAAAACAACAACAAAAAACCCAAAACAAAGAAACAAAAAAAAAAGTATATTTTACATTTAATTTTTTTTGTGTCATTTGTATTTAAATACTAAAAAGTTCCCTTCCTTTTAAAGAAAATGCTATGTGGTATTTGTATAGATACATGGCAAATAACCACCAAGCTGTGGAAAGAAGGAAGTGCAACTATTTATTACTATATATTTTAAATAATGTAAAATATTTTTAATCACCTGTGATACCATTCAATTCTGCCTGCATACAAACTGATTTTTCAAAACTTGCCAAGTTTTTTCACCAGTCATTCTGTTAATGATTTTTAACATAGGAGATGCTCCAGTTTTTTATAAACTGCTTTTGTCAACACATCTGTGTTATCAGCTGGCTACTGTTCAATGACAGAGCATCCTCATGTTGAACAAACCTCACCTCAACCCCCATTTCTTCTTTCTGTAACTTCCTCAGAAAGTTTTGTATGTCAGGTACAACACTGTAAATGTATTTCAGTAATGTTCTATGTTTTCATTTTTGTGTTATTTATATTCAATTTTTACTCAAAGCAAGACTGCATTTTGACTTGAAAAATTACTGTCACTGTTATAAACAGTTCTGATCTACTGTTTACTTCGGTATAGTCCAGTCATTTGGTGCTAGTTCTGCTTCAAGAAAACATGGTACTTGTGAATCTTTTACAAACCTCACAAGCCTCTCAATTAACTGGGTTTTAGACCAACTTCTATCATCACTTGCTTTCCTGTCTCTTTGATTTCACGGAGGAAATACCTCAAGGTTCAGCTAAGCTATGTCTATTTGGATGTGTTCCAACTCAATCTTAAGCCTTATACCTAAATATATAACGTTTCACAACCACAAGCAGATCATAATTCTGCATAAATTAATTTGGAAACGAGTGCACAGAAAATTCATAACTTTTAAAAAATGCTAACCTTTATTAACTTGCCTAAATTAATTTGCTTTTGTCACTAATTCCTCATTGTCTTGACAATCAACTAGGTACAAACCTACAAACACCATCTACGTTTCATAATTAGTGCCATTTATATGTAGCAAGTAAAATTTATGTTTATTGAAAAAGAGTGTGTAATACCTAAACAACAAACTTTGTGAGGACTTGCAATTACCAAAATAAAGACATTTTCTATCACAATCATTAGTACTGTCCATACCTGTATTTACTGTTTCCTGGTCAATCATGCCACCTTCAGCAAAGCCCTCCAAATCATCCAATTTTACTTTCTCCCAAGGAATATATGAAACTCCCAGATCCACATCCCAGAATTGTTTATATTCTGTTTTCACACCTTTATTCAAAGCCCAGGCAATCTGAAAATAAAACCCAATCAAATAATCCGGTTAAATCGTAAAACCCATGAACAAAATATTTCAGATAATTTCCTTCATGTTTTTGTCACTGTAGATCAACCTTCAGTGTCTATTTACTAAAGTTTTAATAAGGTTTTAATTTTAAATGAACCTGTAGGAAGATTTTTTGGCCTTTGCAAGTTATGTGGAAGATTAATTACATCTAACACCTCAAATTTGTTCTACATTAATTCTGACATATATTTGGGGAAATTAAAAATACAGTATTTCAAGGACTCATCCTAACACATCAAAGAACACAGAAAAAAGCCACAACATTTAATCATATACTTAACTCTAAGAATACTAGCAAATGCAATATAAAGTGATCCACAAAACCAGGTAAAGGACTTAGGTTGTTTACAGTCCTGTACTCTTATCACTAGCATGTACATACAATGTATGTATCAAGTAATCATTTCACTTTACTTTCAAATCATCTGTTAGAAGCTGCATTTTATACAGAGAGGAAAGAAAACAATTTACACTTTATTGTTTCATTCTTCTTCTCCATATTGCACATTTGAATGAACCACCACTACATGACAAATCATCATATTAAAACTGAATTGGACAGCATTCTTAGATTAAAATCAGCTTACCTTAATAATTTTAGATCCAATTTTATAGGACCCAGAACTAAGTTTCTGAAGAGCACGATACGCATCTTGTCTATGAACCATACAGACATAAGCACACCCTCTTGGGGGAATCATCTATGGAAAAAAAGCAGCTGTCTTAGAAAGTAGGAGAACCAGTACTTCAGATTATGTAACTACACTAAGTTTATCCTAATACTAAAAAAGGAAGGCTTACATTGAAAACAATTGTTAGGTTAACCAGCAATATTAACAATTTTGAGCAGCAAAAATAAAGAATGATATTGGCAGAGAACTTCAGTTACAACACTGTCAAGCAGCAGCAGCAAACTGAAGAATGGGTGCTAAAAATTATGTGGAAGATCTGAATAACGTGGAGTAGGCAAAAACTGGGAGTTCTACTATGACAACTTCAGAAAATCAGAGGTTGATACCTCTTCTTAAGCTCCAAATCCATTGTGAGCTGAATGACAATTTCAACAGAGGCAGAAACTAGTGATTAAAACTATCTTGCACGTTTGAAAGTTAGAGTCCTCCTTCCTGAAGTGTTATTTCCGCTGGTTTTAATGTTTTTTTTACGAAAGAAAAGTATGATGCAGCATGTAATCTCTGAAAGTCTGCAAATCATGTATGACAACTGCTTATTTTAGTAAAAAATATAGGTGTGCTTTTATGTTGCTTAGGAGCACAGAGTAATGTAATGAACAAAAATATTTAAAATTACAGCCTTTAATACGGTTCTTTTGAAAATATGTTTAAGATATACAACATTATCTCAAGTACTTAAAGCTTTGTGGAACATGTAGGATGAACTATTTACATTATGGTTTGCCTCTGAAATCTAACAGGCACTGGGATATCATGATTGTTACATTACTTTCCTTTTACATTTCTTAATTGGTAGTTCCTGAAAATCAAAATGATGCTTAAATGTCAGGCTACTGCGATGTTTTGGACTTGTGAAGCTTTTTAAAAGCTTCTGTAATGCCACAAACCTATTCCTTATTAACTATACAGTTGAATATATTAACATAATAGGAAAAATACTAGAAATATCTGACATGAATGAAATTGCATAAGAATTTTAAAACTGCTGGAGCAAGAGACAAAAATCCAAATGTCTCTCATGCAGATGTGTTACACCAGGAGAAAAATACTTTCTCCTGAAGCTGAATTATAGGCAACACTAAAATATGAATCTGAACACTTAAATTACTCTGAATCATGAGAAATATATCTCCTAATTATAAGCATCTGTTTAACTGTCACATTTTAGAATAAACACTTGTTTACAGTGCAATTTATTCCCTTCTAAATGTTCATCTACATTCATTCTACTTTAGGAAGCCTCTGTATGAAACGTAACCAAGAACAATGTGGATACACATCAGCTTGAGTCCATTAGTCCAAGGAAAAATGATACCTGACCTGTGCCATATCACAAAAAAAAGACATAACTTTTTGCTTGTTTAGATGCTGGTTTACTCCCTGTGTAAACTGTCAGTCCTTGGGAAAAGCCATTTTACCAGGAAGCATATTGTCTTTCATGCTTCAAAAGGCAGTACATGGAAACCAATAGTCAAATATCATAGCCACAGCTTCTAAAGTCGTAAAAAAACTCCTAAATACAAGCTTAAGCTGCTAAAAGGAATTCAGAGGCATAAACATATTTAAGTTACAAGTCCATAATTCCTGAAAATGCATGATAACATGCTTACTTACATTAATTGATTCTATTTGTCCAAATTCTTCAAATAAGTTAGTTAAATCTTGCTGTGTAGCCTTCTTGTCTACTTGACCTACCCAAAGAGTGGTACTGCAAACTGTCAAGAGACACATTACTGTCAATCCAACTATTAGAATGTTAGCTTATAAAATACTCTATAGCATGGATATAAAGGGCTTTACAATTACACAGAAATCGTTGATCAAAAAGAACAGTAAATCTGTTGTTTACTATACAGAGTTTAAGTACATTAACAAAAATTTTAAAGGGTTAAAAGACACCAAAAAATATTCAGTACAAGTGTTCACTCTTCTTCTTTCATTTTCTTTCAAAGAAAATCGTTGTTTTAAAAGAAATAAAAAAAAATTGTAGATTATTAAACTGCAATAGAAATCACTTAGGAAAAAAAATATTCCATGTTCCATAAAAAACATGCCTCTAGGATATAAAGACAGTTCTAAAGAAGTAAGACTAAGTTCTAACTGGCTAGAAGTGTATTATGGAAGAAACTTAACTGCAGTATTACTCATTGCATTTTCACATGAAAGAAACAGAAATTGTATTTTTACTTTACCTGTGGGAACATCCCAGAAACACAAACTTGGCTGAGGCCCACCACTGAGCTGAAGATGTCCTTGATGCTTTCGACTCTTGTCAATCCCACTGCTAGCCCAGATGCCTGTAATCTGTCTCCCAAATGCCTACCCCTTGTCCTGCTTGTCAAATATAAATATTCATGGACCTATGAGCTAAAACTTCCTTCTCCCATATCGTATATATTTCCAATCCTTTTGTCTCCAAAGCCTTGAAACATTCACAGCACTTAACTCCACTTAAAAGAGTTATCTGATTAGGCTAATATTGGTGGTTTTCCTTAACCACCAATTACTCGGGTAACTGGTGAGTAACTCAGCTGAGTAATCCATCCAGGACTGTCAAGAACTGAAGGCAGAACAAAACCAGAGAACCTGGATCTCTTGGGCTACCTTATCTTAAACTAAGGAAATATTGTCTTCATCATCATCTTGATACATCACACACCCTCCCTGTACCAATCCTGCTGCACCCAACTGGAAACAAGTGTTGTGCATTCCTCCATGAGCTAACATTTTCAATAGACAGCAGTACTCAGCAGTACTGCTAAAGACTAGCCTTAAGATTTCTCTTGTACAAAACTTGTTCCACCCATGCTTGTAGATGGCCCTGTTGTTTCTCAGGGTGTTAAGCTCTATGACATAATTCTTCAGACCTCATCAAGTGGTAACAGTGGCTGTCAATGAACAAATTTTATGAAGCAGAACACTTGTCACATTAATTACCTGTTCATTTATTTATTTACACACACACACACACACACCCCACCAATTTCCATACTTCAGCCTTCTTAATATCTCCACAAGCCAGGTCACTTCACGGGACCTCAATTGTTGCTGCTTGTCATCAGGTCACTTAACATCCCTGACTCCCAGCTCCCATCCATTCTGATTATAGTCCCCTGCTTTTTGGGCTGCTGAGAGAAGTCTACACTATAAAACTGATTTGTCTCTTTTCATGGGAACAGCCAGAGGAAAAAAAACCACAAAACCACTCATCTAAACTATAATACAGGTCTGAATTTAAAGCTACCCTGGAATGATGTAAAACATTAATGTGAAGAGAACAGAACAATGTTTCTAGTAATGCATTCTGAACTTATCTTGTCAGATAAATGATACAGTGATATCAGCATACCAGCTTTCAGACCAAGTGTGATCACCTTCAAATGCCTCACAGAAGATAGCATTAAACAGAAAGTAGACTGTAACTTAGGGACAACCCTTGCTACTTTCTGTTCAGAAGTAAAATCCTTGGTGCAACACTATGCTTAACATCATCAGTAGAACACTACACTTGCTTTTCTCTAAGATGAAATGATGTACCTAAGTTGTATGAAACATCAGAAGTGAAATATAGTGGTTACTATATTTTTTAAGACTACTCAAGCTGAATTTATTTTTTTAGTGGAAAACAAAAAGCCTTTGTTCCCTTTAATACTACATGATTAAAAGAGTAAGCAGCTGCTACTTACCACTTAGTGTTTTTGATCGTATAGGAGGCAAACCCTTTTTCTGACGTTCTTTTTCCCTTTCCCTAGCTCTTCTCTCACTGGAATATGACCGAGATGACTTTCTCTTCCTTTCTCTTGATCTTGAGCGTGAACGTTTTCTGTGTTTACGCTTACGAGAACCAGATCGTGATCTTGACCTTCGTTTTCTTGGTGACCTACAAAATACTTAATTTCAGTATGCTGAATTAAAAAAAAAAAAAAAATTTAGTTGTCTTCTAACTATAAACTTTAAGCACGATACAAACATTTCTGTCATGTACAGTGAAACTGCTTCAGGAAATAAGCTTAATGGCATTAGTGTGAGAACTAGAAAGTGTTCCGTAACAGTATTTCTCTGGTATAGAAAACCTGTCCAGCTGGCTAGTGTAAGTTATTTTTGTCACCTGAATAAGTCTTAAAAAAATTAAAATAAAACATAGATATGAAAAACTAACTCATACAGAAAGTCTGCATCTAACATACAAATACTAAGGAACACATATTTTTCATTTCCAAAAACTGCTCATTGCAATTTTCAAAAATATAGAATTAAGACTGATAAACACAACTTGCAACTTTGATTCAAAAAACCCTTCATTTATGTAATACAAGTTAATTATGAAACCTTGAACGAGATCTTGAGCGAGTTCTTGATCTTGAACGAACAGCTGATTTCTTTTCTTCTTGTTCAAAAATCTCTTCTTCAGCAACATCCTGTCCTTCATCTATATCCATGTCCTGAGATCAAACAACAATTGTTCAATAACATTTAATAAATATACTCACTGTATATATGACTATTGAAAGCATACATTTTGAAATCATCTTAGTATGTATTCTTCTTCCAAATTCTGTAATCAAATTTATAATACTTTTACCTGTTGTTGAATATCCATTGAATCATCTACATTTGTTTCCACTTCTAAAAACTGCTGCTGACTACTCCCTTGTGATGGTGATGCAGAGTGCTCTGAACCAAAATTTCCTTCTTGATTCTCCTCAGGGCTTGCCTAAATAACAAATAATAATATACCATTAAAAGCCTCATCATTCGAAATGTTAACTGTGTCAAAATGAAATACTAAACAAAACAATTGTTCAAGTATCTCTGAAAAACTATTTAGCAAATTTCTTTTATTTGCAATACGAATTTAGTTAAAAACTACAAACGTTCCTACAACATGTGATTTCAGATAACTAATTACTACAAGATAAAGGAAGATGTTGTGTCATTCATGCCAACACGTCAGTTACAGGAGACCTAACAAAACAGTCTTAAAAAAACATCAAAATTTAAAAATGTAAAATACTAAATGTGTTGTTGATTTGCTACAGGAAAAGCTGTAAGGTCCTATACATTGGCCTGAAAGCACAGATTTGGTATAAATATCTGTAGGATATGAAAGATATTCAAAATGCAGATAATGCCATGAAAATACGCACAAATGCTATTAGAACAAGTTTGAAAGGCAATATTAGACTTTTAATCCTACAATACTGCAGGTAAACTATTCAGTGACTCACAGGACATTTTCACTTCAATTAAACAAATGCTGGGTATTCCATCTGCCAGAAGAATGGTAGAAATTTAGAAGAATGACATGTAGCACCAAGGATTGTTTGCTTTACCTTCATATTTTTTAATAGCTTGTAATAAGAGTCTGCAGAAAAATAAAAACTTCTGCTATAATTCAGTTAATGCATTTGTTTCTAACATTGTCTCATTTTCTTTGTATCTAATTATTCTTCAACAATCTGTTTCTCGATATCAACTCCTACATTTCTTGTTGCTCCTTCTGTCTGTCCCTCTATCCTCTCCTCCTCTCTGCTTCTAATCAGATGTGTAATAATTTTGGGTTGTGCTTTATCTTTCCTTCTTTTCCCCTAATCTTTCTCACTGATGTTTAAACATGAAATTAAGGAAAATTTTCCTGATAACACACTGCTGTCATTACAGCAGAAGTTTGTATCTTTAGGCTGCTTTGAAGGTGAAAATAAACTTTGTACCAACTAAACAAGAAACTCAAGAAACTGAGTTGATCTGAATGGAAACAGATTCTGGACTTGTAATCAAAGATCAACTATTAAGAGGTGAGTCATACACACATTGTACCCATAAATGCACTGCAACTTAATTGTAAATTCTGTTTATTTTACACTAAGGTAAGTATTCAGCATTTTTATTTTCAAACTAGCTAGCTACTTTTAGGTACATCACATTAAAAGCTCCTAAAACAGAGGCACTCTTCAAAGTTATACTGCTTTACAACATTTTAGCGTTTAAAGCCAGAAACTGCTAGACATCCATCAACATACAAAAAGACATTTAATCTGTAGCTATCTTAGACAATCTGTCTCAGTAACTGTGCTTAAATGAAAAATTAAAATAAAACATAGTACAATAAAGCAGTAGAATAAAAAAAATACTATCTAGTAAAAATTAAATTACTATTTTACTAAACTTAGTCCCAAATTAAAACTCAAATTATGTTCCTGACTGAAAGCTGAGCAACTGCATTTTCACACAGGTTAAACTAAAACCCCCAACAGATGTTAGTTCGGTTTGTGCTCCCTTAGATTTTCTTCCTGAGATTTCTGTTTTACTGTGAAATCAGTTCCAAAACTTCACAGAAAGCTCACTATATATCTGGTCAGCAGATATAAAGAGAGACAGAATAAACTTTCAGGGTCTTTTTTTTTCTATTTGGATCAGGCATTGGGATCAGGAAGGGAAAAAAGCAGCTAAATACCAAGGACACACCTCAGAATAAATAAACCAGTTTACTCAGTGGAGAGAGAGGATACAATTCACACAGTTAAGAAGGAGTCTTCAGTTTTCTACAGCATCAATTCTTAATTGATAATTTCTGAGGAAATTCATGACTCTGTTCTTTAGCCCAGATTCTTCAACAGAATGAGACATTTATTAGTCAAGACTTCAAGCTTGGTAGAGGAAACAGAAGTTATCCTCATTCTCTGTTCTGTCCTCTTGATGGTTCTGCAGCAGCAGTTTGCACACTGCTCTCCCTTCACATCAGGGACATAATCATTCCAGTGCTCACTACTTTCTTTCTGACAGCAGGGAAAAAGCCTTCTTTCCCTACATAAAGAGCTGAACACCTAAAGCACAATCAGTCTGTAACTCCGCTAAAAGTTACTCTTTCCCAAGCGAAATGTACACCCCAAACATTTGGTTACATTTTTTCCTTTAAGTACTTTCTCCTGCTTATTCCACTTACTCTTGTCAGCTTTTGTTGGATGATCAGCTAGTGACAAAGATTTTTACTATAAGAGAAGTGTCAGTAATAAGACAATTTTTTTTCTTGTCCTGGAGTATGAATTTTATCAGTGGAAAACATCATAATTAACAATGGCCACAAGATGGAGTTCTTACCTTTTGAGGCTGCTGTTGCTCCAGAAGCTGTTGTCTGAGGTGTTCTAAATTTTGTTGCTGTAGCTGTTCAGCTAGTTGGTGAAAAAGGGAGTTGTTCACAGATTCTGGTACTAAAGGCCTAAAATGAAATAATTTAAATTAAAAAAAATACAAAAAAAAGTTTTTCTCTTGGTTTAAACGGTAAACAGAGCTTCACAACTGAGTTTCGGTTTAACTAAAAATGTAAAATAATGAAGACAATGTAACTCCTTCTACCTTCTGGTACCATCACCATCACATTAACGCTAAGAATTTAATTAACAAAGTAAAGAACATGCTAACTTCTAGATGAAATGAACAAAAGTTCTGGTACAGAGACTTATATTAAATAGTTTTTAAATGTGTACGTTTCATAAATTTAGGAAACTCTCTTTTCTCTTCCTACTGGTATAGTATACTTATGCTCTAAAAGAAACATTTTCCTTACTATTTAATCCTAATGTTCAACTAGTGTCAGGCAGATTTTAGCATTTTCCATAAGAAACATAGCTTGATCTTACAATTGGGAAGTGGGAGCTTCTTTTTTAGGCTCTTCATTTTGTTCAGACTCTTCCCCAAAGTCAAACCTGTCCATCAGCTTCTAGGAGAAAGCAAAGTAAGCATAATTAAGTACTCTTTATATGTCCCTTTATGTATATTTACTTTTCGAAAGTAAAATGCTCTTATTTCTCAAGTTGAAAAAAATAAAGAAAGATGGCAAATAACCTAAATAAAACCAACTGCCATACTGCTACTGCTATCAAATTCTTGAATGCATCAAATACCAAATTTTGTCCGTGGCTTTCTTGTGCTCTGGCTACTGTTACAAGCACAACCACATGTTCTTTTCATAGTAATAGCTAGTTTGGAGAAAGGCTTTAATAAAGATCAATTTTATGTAATGGCACCTTTAATTAGAAGAAATTACTACGAAAAAGCCAATTATTCAATCCTTTGACAACTGATCTGCTCGTATCAAAAGAAGACTTACAGCTTGATTACTTCGCAAAGAATTACTGTATTTTCACATACACGTGTCACTTAGACAACCTGAATTCCTTCAAATATACTGCTCCTTGACAACAACTTCTCATATACTCTGCAAAAATATCAAAGCAAGTAATCATGAAAGAGGAATAAGCCTCTAGAGGGATAAAAAGAAAGGTATCTGACAGGGAAAAAGAAAAACTTCGATAAACCTGTTTTATCTGTAAAAATGTCTATACTGTAGGTTCTGTTGAACTAAAAAAGTATGGTTTATTAGTTTTTAAATAGCCCAGGAGCATTTCAGTAGCATTTTACTTTCTTGAAGATAAGACTGAGAAGCATGAAGAAATACAAAAATATTATTTGCCACTGAGATGGGATTTTTTTCAGTAACTATGTACTGACAGTGCAGTGCTATCAAAACCATATGCAAGCATCTTTACACTTTGGAAGTTTTCTGAAAAGCAGACTTAATGCTGTACTACTATCAGCCATAACTTCTTCTCAAACCCTGGGCTTAGAAGTTAAAAACAAAAGGATGAGAACATGGGGCAGTCATCTCAAAATACCAACACAAAAACATCTTCAGTAACAAGCCATGATGATTCAGTAGCCCATTTTCTTTCTCAGAATACTCTAATCTCAATTACTGGAGTCCAGCAAGAAGAACAAAGCATTAGCTAACTAAGAGACTGAACGATCAAGAATTCTTAGAACTATTTTCCCAATGAAATAATCTGTATATGAAAGCAGGACTGAATATATCTCTGAGAAAACACAGCAGAAACATCCAGTTTGTCAATGTCTTTCCTGTACAGGGGCAAAGCAGCAAAACCAGATGTGATACTCTAGACTAAGTCTAGACTATGTCTAGAGTAGATTGGGTATCTAGATGGGATGATCATTTCCATCAATCACTTGACTATATTCCTGTTCACACAGCCATGGATGGTATTAGCTACCAGGGCACACTGCTGGATCCTCCTCCATTGTTAACTTATTTTCTGATAAAGACTAGAACCCCAAAGATTAAGCAACTGGATGCCTGGTACCCAAACAGTCTAGTGTTGCTGTTCACTGCACTGTTCTGAAACCCTGTTTTTTGACACTTGTATCTCTAACAGTACCATCAACTGCAATTGATGCATTTTGTGTTAAATACAAAACTATTGCATGCTCTTTAAAATGCATACAAAAACTCTAGAACTTCAGAGCATTCTGGAAGACCACTAAGAAAGACCTGGATTTGTCAGCAGGATACAAAGCATTCCCAAACTTTCCTCTTAAAGAAAGCTGGTTTGTAGTTTTTATTTTATTTCGACATGCTATTTGGATTTTGTTACTAGTTACTTTGAAGCAGCTCCAGTCTGGCCCTGTTAACTGAGTGTTCATCAGCAGTTGCAGCCTATCTTTTGCTTCAGCTTAATCTAAGTGCATCTACTTTATGTATTCAAGATTGCTCTGCGATGTGAAATGTGGGATACACACAAACAATCAAAAGTTTCATCTCAAAAGCATGCTCCTGATTCAAGCTAAAACACTTGCACTTATAGGTGCTTCCTATAAAATTAAATATTGCCTTTTTAACACTTTTTTATTAAGGCTGCCATGTCTAGTAAAATATAGATATACAATTAAGTATATAATAAAAGAGATATTGTCTAATAAACAATTATATCATTATGACTTGTGGTCTTCAGATAATAAGAAGTAGGTTTCATATGCCAGATGATATTGGTGCTTGATAAAAACCATTAAAAAAGCAGGGAAAATTATTATCCCAAACCTCACTGCAAAATTAAGATTGATTATTAATACATATTTATTAATATATACTCTTCTATAATGCCTAGACTTAGATTCAGATATCCTCAAACCTCAGAAAAAGAAGAATATAGATATGGTAACACCAAAGTTCTATTAAAAAAAAAGGCAAAAAGAAAAAAAAAGCAGCCTAAGTAATCTTTGAGTAAAAGCCTCAATAGACTAACAAGACACAGATCAGTTCATTCATAAAGATGCTACAGAACACTGAACACGAATTTGAGATGTGTTATAATCTGACACTACTTGTATAATGCAGAACTGAGGTACAGATCACGTACTATGAAAACAAATCTTCCACAATTTACAAGAACAAATCAACACTGTATGCCTACTGGAAGTTTGTATGTAAATTATCACACTGCCAGAAGAATTTCTTCTACAACACTTACCTTCTAAGTCCCAAAAATCAAAATCACATAATGACAAGACTCCTGCACACTATTACTAGCATCAGCTAACTGAAGAGCACCAGCCGAACTCATGCAACACATATAAACAACTCAGCAAAATGCCAATTCCTTCTGTTTTCTCCAGTTATGTTGTCCAACATTCAGGACACCCATACCTATGAAGGTGTCTATCCATGTAACTGCTGGAGTTGAAGTCAGCAGAATAAACCCTAATACAATGCCGTATTATCAATTTTTGTATCTAAATACTGAGGCAGTCCCTATTAAGTAATGCATTCATTTCCTGTGATTTTACTCTACTCGAGTTGATGGTTACAGCTGTGATATAGCATGAGTACAGACCATTTTACTTTCATTAGTCATGACAAGTCTTTATTATTTCACAGATTTAAGCTTAGCTGGACAAATTTGAGAAATAAAAGATAAATTGTCCTACAACTTTAAACTCAGCACTTGTGAAGTTCTGAGCAGCTAATTGCCTAAAAAAGAGTTTATCTGGGTTAGGGGGAAAAAAGGGAGTTTTGCTTCTGACTTCCTTATTTTTATTATTTATTCACTCCAGGACGATCCTACAGATGTTATCTACACACAAACTGTTTCTTCCAAAGATAATGGGACAAGATTTATTTACTTATTTTTTAATCTTTGAATAGAAGTTCTTCCTTTTTTATTCTAAAAATAGTATAGCATTACTACTGTATTTTCCAACATGGTTATTGCTACCTGGCATTCAACTACATTAATCTTCTTAAATTCCTATATTTTGTTGTTGGGCTTTGTATTTGTTTTTGATAGGCACATACATTGCAATGCATATGAAGTTTCTTTACTTACAGAGTTGGTTTGGTTTTTACATTCTGACATCCTCTAAAAAGTGTCACATGACTAGTTTTAACTAGAGTCATATATTTATTTCTTCACTTACAATCACTTTGTGGCTAAGATCAGAAGTTTTCTTGGCATTTATAATATATGAAAATTACAAGTCTAATCACATTTTACTCATTTGGGAAAACAGCACAGATCATAAACACAGAAAAGGGAAGTACAAGACGTGCTCAATTCTCACTGCTGTGTTACAAAGGATTAAGAAAAAGATGTAACAACAGCTTAACTTTGCTAAATTACATCCATCTTCACCCCTGATGACCCTTACATATCCTCTTCCAACTTGAAGTATTCTATGAAATGCCTAAACTCATATAAAACTAGTATTTTCATTTATACCACTCTCTAGACTGTCTTTGATTTTCAAGATAGAGCACTTCAGAATATATAACGTATTTTTAAAATCTCTGAAGACAAACAGTAAAATTCAAAAGACTCACATATATGTGAACAATAGATATTTCTTCAAACTTATTTCACTTCTACCTTATTAAAAGAGACACTTTGTTCTAGTGGATTAAGTGTGTTAGCAGCAGCAGCTGCAGCTGTAAGTTGTGCTGTGAGGGCCTGCAACTGAACAACAAGACCAGCATCCAGAGCTTGAAGTAGTGAAGGCTGAGGTTTCTGCTGCTGTATCTGCAGTGTCTGTATCAACTGCTGAAGCTAGAAGAGAAAATATAACAAATGCATTAAGCAAAAAAGTTGGTGTTTTTTTTAAAGCAAAAAAAAAAAAAACCTATTATTTTTCCCTTCCACTTAGGGCGGGGAAAAAAAAAAAGCCAGACCTCAGGAATGCAGTATCATCTAACCTATGGCTAATATTTTATCTTAATTTGTTTTCATTTATGGCAAATTTTATTCCCACTTACTGGCTAATTTGTTTTTCTGTAGCTGATAAGACATGCAGATGCTTCTTTCTCCTAACTTGCTCTGACAGGTTGCATGATGACCAGTCACCACTCAGGATTTCCTGCTTTCTAGGGTTCCCTCTCTTCTGTTTCTCCAGTTTGATTCCTTCTGACCTGAAAAAAATCTGTTAGCCTACTTCAGCTTCCTAAGAACCCACATATATTAGGAAAATCTGTATGCTGTGTAGCATTTGTGTAGATAAAGTAAATGCACTGTTGCAAGCTCCACTTTAAGCTGATGCAACAGGACTATATGAAGTTTGCACTAGTGTCTCTAGATTAGTCACAATGAAAATCTCATGCTGAAACTCAGGTTTGTGCTGGCTGAATGCAATTCCTCTGCTCTGTTTACAAAAGACAAAGAGCAAATTGACCAGGAACTGGGAATATAATTTGAAATCTTTCAATGACACAGACCAGGGGCTCTGTGTAGGACTATCTTCGGATAAAATTTGCCTAGATGCAATGTTAAACCAGAAGCAGCCACTCCAGGGCAATAGATGTATGATAACACCAAAATATATTACAGTAAAAACAAAGTATGGGTAACATTAAATGACAGATGTTAAAACATACTATCTAAAAATAGTGTTGGGTGTTTCAAATATTATTTTAAAATAGCTTTGGGGGTTAGTGTGGTGATTGGAGTGGTTTGTTTGTTTTGAACAGAATTACTTTAACACAAAAGTAAAGAATACTAATCCTTTGGAAAAAAGCTTTCCTAACATACCATGGAATTAGCAGAAGCTGTCTTAACCTTCCAAGAAGTAAACCCTGGAGCTTTACCTTTAGGGTAGTCTTGGAAAAAAGGCTGAACATATTCAGCCTCTGGATTCAAAGACCCTGATTACTTTTACATTCATATTCTATTCTACCTTCTTGTGGGGTGCACCACTGACCTCTTTTGGGTTCAATCCCTCCCTTCTTACTATGGCTCACCAAAAACTCTGCCCAAGCTGATTACACTGACCATCTTTTCCACAATGCATCAAAGATGTATGATCCTTTTTCAGGATTGTTTTACAGTGACCTTCTGATAATGTGAAACAACTCTTCAATTTTTTTTAAAAACAATCATACAGACTCCTACACCTGAGCCTCTGAAAATGTTTCCATTATTCTTCTACCTTTACTGCAACATGTAAAGCTGAAGAGCTACCCTCTCTGTTCTTGGCTGATCCACAGAAGATGAGCAAATATAGCTGGTCCACCTTGTCCACTGCTCTGAGTAGGAAGGAATCAAACTGAAGAAGCAGAGATGGAAGCCCCAGAGTGGGAAAATCCATTTTAGCTGTTTTCACACTCTTGCTGGTTACATGTTTTTTACTCCGCCCTCTCCAATGTCTAGACTTCCAATTTATCTACATGCACTCTCACACAGAACACAATTTTAAGATGAAATCAAAGACTTCGGTGCTGGGAAGGGGGCAGGTGGAGTGGCATGAAGAACAGGAAAAAAAGAGACAGAGAGCAATTTGCATCAAAGCAAATGTTGCAGTTCACCTACAAATCCTAGAGATCTGCATGTACATATTTACAGTATATCCAGCTAGTCTCCATGCTTCTACTTAAGACCATTTTTTCCCTCTCCCCAAATCCATTTTCTTCAATATTTTACCATTTTGAACAAAATACCTAACGTAATTTCTTTGAGATTTGCAGTTTTCAAAACTTTCATACACTTCTCATCTGCATAATAGTTTTCTTTTGCTTCATCATTTTTTCTTTAAAATTACATTACTAACTTTCCACGCTTCCCAGTCTCACTTAACATCCTTTCCTTCATCAAAAGCTATTCCTCCACATTTCACTAAGTGCATTCCACTCCTTAAGTGTACTGTAAAGACACAAAGTATCACTCATTGTACAGTGTAACTGTCCACAAAATAGTTACCTGTTGGCCTTGAGGACTCTGTAAAATCTGTGCAACAGCAGCAAGGGTATCTGTATTAGCAATCTGAGATACCCAAGGATCAGGTAAACTTTGTACTACATTGGCTGGAGTAACTGGAGTCACAGGTGTTCCTAAAAACCAGAAAATCGAATGCCAAAATATTTTAACATAGAGAACTAGAAATTGTGTTAGAAGAAAGAAAAAAACTGCTATTACTAAGTACTGAGAAAGAGCTGTATTAACATCAATTGAAACCATTTTTCTGACACACACATAGAGCACACAAAAATAACAGACTTATATCAACATTTCTCAGGTAGCAGGATTACTCTAAGTGTACCTCACAGCTCTTTCCACTACTGACCTATGGGGACTACTAACAAAAACATTGACAAATGCAAAATGAATAGATTTCACACGGTAATCCAAACCATTTAATGGGAACAATATATACCAAATTATAATTGTTAGTAATCTCATCAGTAACATCTGTTAGTCCAGAACTTGCTGGACTTGCACTTTATGCCCAAGAGAAGCCTAAAGGATATTATTAGAAATTTCAACCTGCAGCAGCTGGATTCATGAGGATTGCTTATTTTAGCCTTTTTTTTTTTTCCTCAACTGGAACACTGAAACTAAATCAGCAATCTGATAACTAGTTTCATGCCATAATCCAGAAGAATCCTCCATCCTCATAAATAGTCCTGCTTTTAGCTCAGAGGCAGAAATATGCCAAAATGGGTGCTAAGTGCAAATTACTAGACTAGCTATCTTAAAGACAATCTGCATCAGAATTTTAAAAAGCATTAGAGTAGACCCATGATTTCAGCAGTTTCAACTAATCAAACTAATGACAATAGAAATATTGAGCTAGGATATGCAGTCAATCCAACCCATGAGCTGGAATTTTCACATATTTACAAACACCAATGAAAAGTAAGGTGGATTTGTCCACCTCACTGCTTTCCAGCAGAGTGTCAGCTAAAGGTGGGTGATAAAAGCAGGTCTGTATGTGCCAAGAACCCATTTCTATATGCAAAATACTCCCAACCTGGAATGAAAAAAAATCTCCACAAGCAAAAAAAGTTGAAAAGCCAGCTCCCTGCCATCTAAGTAAGGAAGACACTTAGAGCACAAAATTACCAAGTCCGCATGTATAATAACATTAATGTTTGGTAAACAGGAACATACTCCATGAGCAATTTTTTGCCTACGATTCTCCAGCAGAGAGATCTCAGATCTGAAGGAGAAAGAAGTATGTCACCAGCTGCAATCTGTATTGTGGGGTTTTTTTCCCTTGAAATCACTGTTTGTTGGCCAGCACAAGCTAAAGGAGCACTCTCTTGTCATTATCCAGCAAGCTCAATGCTATGGGTAGCAAAAAGCTACTGATGGACTCTCATTTCTCTCAGTTGGGGCACCACTAACAAAGACTGTATTAAGCCCTGTGTGAGGTTTTTAACTTGTCAATGATATACTGTTTTAACTTTAGAGAGCAAAACTAGGTCTTATTGCACTGTTACTCAACCTGAATATACTTATACTGCTGGAAATAAACACAGCAGGCTGCCTCTTGGTTTTGCCATTTCCCTGATCAAGATGCTGGCTCTGTTTCTTTCTAGCATTTATTTGATTTGTATAAGGGAAACATGTGACATTTTTCAGCATGATAACAGCCAATGCATCAAAGCTGATACAAGTGTTTTGATTCTAAGTATGGTTTTAACCCATCCTTGTTTACCTGGTGTATTGTTGCTCATAGCAGCTGTAGTGCTGGGCAAGACAGGGGTCACAACTGGAGGAGGAATTCCTGCTGCCATATCCAAAAGAGGCTGAATAATTTCACTCTTGAACACATTATTCTTTTGCCATAAATTTAGCACTCTAACAATTTTACTCTAAAAGGAAGAAAGTATAACAGAAGATCTGAGTCATGCTTATATTTCTTGTTATTATCAAATATGAAATTCTTAACTAGCAATGTCAGTCCGTTTAGGTTGAAACACCTTTAAGTTTACAAACTCTAAAAGCCTTAAGAACAGTTACACTGTATCACACCAAAGATGTCCAAGCTATAAACCTGAAGCTAACCCTAGGCGACAGTAAAGATATACTATGCACATAGTGACAGTCTTTTCTCAACAGAAAGTTAAATATATTAAAGCCAAACAAATGCATTTAGCTCTTTTGCACCTTTACTTTTAGAAGATGGTATGGAAGAACAATTGTTTTAAGTATTTTAAAGAATTATTAATAATTAAACCAAGGAATTACTAGTCTTCTCAACCTTTATAGTCAACATATAGGAATGCAATTCTAACCTACCTATGAACCAAAATTATTTATGTCCACTGAAAAATATGCACATACTAATAAGACTGCTACATACTTTTATTAGGAAAGTCATCAATATTTTGCAAACTCTCTTGATAAACTGAGGAATTTAAAAATTTAAACTGGAACACAATTCCTACCTACTGAAATTACACTGTAACATTAAGAAATGTGGACAATGGGTAAGAAAAAAAAATCAGAATTAAGGTTTCATACAACTCCATTACATGTAACTCATTGTTCAGCTTGCATTTCTATGCCACTGTTTTGATCTGCTCCCAAATGTTTTCTCAGCTTCACTTCTACCAAAAGGCAAGATTTTGCTTTATTCTGAAAAGTTGAATAGAAATACATATGATAGTAAAAGACCCTTGCTTAGATGAGGGAACAAAAAGTTTGTTGCATTACAAAGAGCAGAAAGTTCTTTACAAGAGCTTGTTTCTGCTGTCATAAAGATGATTTAATTATTTAAATTTGATTAAATATGAACATAAGGTACTTAACCACAGTGTTTAGAACAAAAAAAACCCTCTGTCAGCCCTGAACTCCAAGAGGATCCCTAACTTTAATAGAGAGAAATGATGAATTTTCACTGCATGGAAGATGTAGTTTAGAGTTCCTTCTTCTATTCAGAACTGGAATATAAAACTATTTCTGTGCCTCTCTATCTATCTCCCCATTGTAATTCCCATTGCTGAGCCAGACAAAGGAATCAGTGGGGTTTGTTTTGTTATTTTAAATAAAATGCTACTGTATTTCTGCTTGATTTAAAAACAAAACAAAACCACATTTGTTTATATAAGGATAACTTGTGTTTCTCTGTCACACCTTTTAATCACGTTAAACATCAAAATACTAGAAAACAGGAACATATCTTCTTATCTCTGACAGCATACCTTTTTGCTGGGTTAAATATATGGTAACTATTTTCACAGCAAAGACTTTCCTATAATACCAAAGACTTTCCTATAATACCAAATCAATACACAACACAGCAGCAAGACTTCAGACTGTAAAATACATTTTCCCTAACTGAGGTGAAAAAGATCCTACAAATGAACCTGACAGGAGCTTTACAAACCACAAACTGACTTTGCTTTACTACCCCCCCCTTCACATTAAACATGTCTAATGTGATATATCAGTTGCCATGCATTGAAATATCACAGCATAAGTAGTGCTATTTCTTACCCCACAATAAATTTACTTTTTTCTTTTTTTAACCAGACATACTGTGTATTTGCACTCATCCTTGTGCCAGATCTCCTTCTTCAATAAAGTCAGGCTATTTCTGTATTCGTGTATTTCCCAGAGTAGTAAACCAAATGATTACACAAAACAAACTAATACTGCTTAAGGAATACAACTATATGAAGAAAAACATGTTAACTATCTTGTCTATTTATATATAAAACACTATGGAATAGAAGCAGCACATGCTGATCATGCAGATAACCTAAAACCAGACTGGAAAAATGTCATTTAACTTATCTGTTCAGCAGTATCTCAGAACTCAGTTGCAGAAGAGAAGACATTCATAGCAGTTTTCCCAACCACTTAAAATTTGCAAATCCTGACATACAGAGGTCCTACCTCCTCTAAAAAGGCAGGAATCTTAAAAAGAACTGTAGGAGACATGCACTGGCTGAACATGCATTACTTAATCTTTTTCTATGCACGCCTGGAGTTTCCAGATATTTGGTTGAAAACTACAGATGTATGAATGCATGTGAGTATTCAAAGAATAACTTGTCTTCCTCTTCCTGCAGAGTCCCCCCTCACTCACTACTTCACCTAATGACTCTATTACACAAATTTATGTCGAGGACAAAGCTTATAGCATTTCCCATCTTATTGTAATTTTTCAATTCAATAAGAAACTAGCTCATTTAAGATTAGTGACAAATGCAAAGGAAGTTAAACTGCCTGAATATGCTGCTTATTTCCAGCCAATCTATTATAAAGATAATTTGGTAGCGGTCTTGATTACTGTGGTCCAAGGGAACAACTGAACTACTGGGTCAAACTATTCAAGTTCAGCCTTATTCAGTTGTTGGTTGATTCAGTCTTAAAAGAAAGATAACTTTTAAGATACTTTGCTTCTCTTCTATTGCTCCTTAAGTCCAAAACAGACTATCTTGCACTGAAGATACCGCTGCCAAGAAAGATGTCCATTCCTTGACACTATAAAAAACATGCTCGCTCATTTTTTCACTGAAGAGGGGAAGAAATCAGTAGAAGTCCCACTATAAATCCCTGTCCTACCATATGCTCACTTAATTTTCCCCCCATCAAAATACATTCACTTGAATCCACCTGGTCTTCTTGAAAACCTTTCCAAAAGTCTAATTTATCTAATTTCAAGTGTCTTCCCCCATCCCTACACTCAGACAAGCAAAATCAAAGAAATACATATAAACATATAAGTCTGTATTTAGGTCCAATCTAGCAAGCAGAAAGCAGGATCAAAATCTTTCTTCTGCACAGATACCATGCTAAAGATTGTCTTAATTAGAAAAATCTGTAAGTGGTTTACCTTGTCATCCCCAGGACAACGGTACAAGTTCTGGAAAGTGCTGATGATGTTATTGCTGAACCTTGGAGCAAATACATCCTTTTCTTGTCCAAACTGATGCCGGGACTGTCTCACAATGGAGTCAATGACATACAGACCAGGTACTTTGTATTCTGGTTTGCACTACAAAGAACAATAATTTAAAAAACACATATGTGAAAAATAACAAAAAACACTGATGGCAGAATAAGTATGATCAGTCCCTCTTTAATTTTTAAACAGGGCAAAGTACTAAAAAATGTTCTCTATTTAATAAATTCTCCTGAAAGATTAAACTCACCCAAAACCAGACAGCCTTAATATTCAAGTTATCACATCTATATGTATTCTGCAAATACGTAAATGGTTTAAAATCTATTTCCTACCACTAAAAAAAATATCATTTTAGAATCTAGCTATTAAAAATTAGCCCATGAACCACAGACTTTTTAAATGCATAAATCTATTTTAAGAAAACAGAATAAAGCATGGCCAAATTCTTAATAGTACATCGACATCAGCTGTAAGTACAATTCAAAATATTTTAGTTCTTCTTATGATCAAAGTCAATATTGAAGTTAACATTCATTTATTTTACATTTAATTAGTGCTTGGCATATCTTCCCCTTGCAGAAAAAAAAAGCATATTTATGTGGACATCTGTTTGTTTGAGAATATTCAGTGATACTGGTCTGGAAAACTTGTATAATTTATGAACAGCATGGTATTTATAAAGCATGTCTGCTAATTATACTAATTACTTAGTTAATTTTACTTAACAAGTAAAGCTAAAACTTTTATTTTAATTGCAAAGTACGTGCACCATAACTACCGCTAATAGTTTTCAGACAGAATAAAGAGTGGCACAAAGACATAATGAAGTCATTACCAGAATGGTGACTATAACTATATAGTTATACTATGACATAGATTTACTTCATGAATATTGGTTGTAGACACCACACAAGGTACTAGGGAAACATGGGAAAGTACACCCATTCCCTCTCTGGTCCACATAGTCTATAAACATATTATGCAACACACTAAACCCATAATCTCTAATACAGTGACAAACTGTTCAGACTATTAATTTTATTATAGCCTATGTACAAACTTCCTTTTCTGGAAAGTGCTGATATGCTAACATTTGCAACCTTGATAAAGCATTTATTTAGGATCTAAACACAGGTCAGTGTAAGCATGGCATTCCTTATTTTTAAGGTTGTGTGCAGCATCCTTTTAACAATAAATGTGCATTATGAAATTACAAAATTAAAATCTAATAGGATATAGTAAATTGTCTTCAGTAATAACCTCAAAGTACCTAAATAATTAATTCATTAACTGTTCTGAGACAGTTAAAAACACCAGGCTGAAGTTGAACCCTGCTGACACTGTCCAACCACTGCCAAAAGCCACTGCACCATACACTGGGCACCAAGAAATGAAAGGTAGTGAGGAAGACAGGTTACTGACACAGAGAAATCCAGACTGCATGGTAAAATGGACAACAGAAGAAAAATTGCATCCAATATTGCAACATTAACAGACTAACTTCTCTAGCTTGTGTGTCAAAATAAAAAGGCAATTTGATCATAATTTACTCCTATTTACAGAAGGAGAAGAAATTCAGTACCAAAATGACCAATTGGGTAATCAGGTACAATGCAGACAAGGAAGGAAAACTCACAAATTGGAATCCATGCTTTTCCAACTGGAGGTAACATGCAGTTTTACCCAAGAATAATTAACTATTGCAAGGAAACAAAATGCAATAAAATTCTTTGTTATTCAGAATCCTTAAATTAATCCTGCATCTTCTCGAAAAGTAATTCCAGTCTAATCATATAATTATTTTTTTGTTTTAAATTACTAGCAGGAACCACAAACTGAAATGCTACATCTCCTGCTACACAAAAGATAAGGCTGAATGGTCATCTTCCCTTCAGCCTTAAAAACTATGGGAAAACCTGGCAAAACAGCAACAGCAACTGTCACTCACTAAAACACTGTCAATTCTTTTGCAGTTTTCTGTTGACATGGGCCACCCTGACAGTCTTTTGTAACATTAAATGAATACATACAGAAAAAGTCTTAAGACTTTATCTACAATCATTGAGAACAAAGTATGTCACACATACAAAATGAGGACAAAGTATTGTCTTTCTGTATCATGGGTCAGCTACTGATTACAAGAAGAAATTGAATGTGACTAAAACCTATGTGATAAAAATACTAATAAATGTGTATCTAAACCCTATCAATCTTCAATACTCTGTAATCCAAAATGAAGACATTTTTCTCGGTGTTAACACAAAACACCCATGACTGCCATACCTTTTGAATGAATTTCTCAACACTCTGTACAACGTGCTTGTAGAACTGAAAAATAAAACAGTATTTCAGAGGAGAAAAACTCAAGATCCACACATTTGTTCAAGTCATACAATACTGACAGTAGAAACAGAAACACAGCAATCCAACACCTACAGCTGAGTATGCTGTCTTCCTTAGAATACTGAACAGCATACAAAGAAAACTAATCTCACTTTTTCTTGCATTCTGAAGGTTTTTTACACCGCATTTTTTAATAACATGCACTTCTTTAGTGAGAACCAAGAGAATAACATAACTGTTCCTTCAAAAACATGGTTATTTCATTGTACGTGACTGAAGATGTTAACCTAAAGTTATTAAGTACAGCATGTACTTCCCTGTATTTATTTTCCAAGTGTTCATTTTAATAACCTAAAAGCATGAGTACAGGAAGATAGGAAGACCTTTTAGCATCCACTGAATACTTTTATTTTTTTAAGCTGACCTGGCCAGGTTTTTTTATGGGTTTTGGTTAGGGTTTGGTGGTGGTGGTTAGTCAGGTTTTGCAAATTTTTAGGTGTGTTTTTTGTTATGTTGTGTTGTTTTGGTTTTTTTGGGGGGGGGCTGTTTGTTTGGGGTTTTTTGTTTGCTTGTTTTTGGGAGAGGGGTTATATTTGTTTTGTTGGTATTTTTTTTTTAATCTCACATATCACAATGGCTCTGTATCACCCCAGTAACTACCTTACACAAATATTGTAACTCAAATTGTAAGAGAGGAAGCAGAATTTCCAAGTTAAATAGATGATAAAACATTTTGGTAACATGTAGTTGTTTAATTTATAGAACCATTCACATCATTTATTACTTCTTTATATTCAGTGCAAGTTTTCACATTTTCGTTATACTGCAATACACAAACTTTAATTTATGTAGGCTCCTCTTATTTAAGAATGCCAGTGACTTTCACTCTTCTGTCATCATACTGTCATGGTTTAAGCCCAGCCAGTAACTCAGCACCATGCAGCTGCTCACTCATTCTCCCCCTTTTTCTCTCCTCCCTGCTCCCAGAGGGACGGGGAGGAGAATTGAAAGAATGTAAATCCTATGGGTTGAGATAAGAACAGTCCCATAAGTATAATACAGAATCACTATTACTACTAATAATAATAAGGGAAATAACAAGGGGAGATGTGCTGGGTTCCACAGTAGTAGTCATTTTCTCCTTAGTAGCTGGTGTAGTGCTGAGTTTTTGACTCTCAGCCTGGGAACAACCCTGATAACACCGATGTTTTTAGCTGTTGCTCAGTAATGTTTATTCTGACCAAGGACTTTTGCAAGTCTCATGCTCTGCCAGGGAGAAGGGAAAGCCGGGAGGGACAGACAGGACACCTGACCCAAACTAAGCAAAATTCCATGCCACAGTACGTCATGCCCATATATAAACTGCAGTCAGTTACCCGGAAGGGATAGATCACTGCTCGGATCTGGCTGGGTATCGGTCAGCAGGTGGTGAGCAGTTGTATTCTCTTCCCTTGTTATTTCCCTTATCATTATTATTGGTGGTAGCAGCAGTGATTTGTGTTATATCTTAGCTACTGGACTGTTCTTATCTCAACCGGCAGAAGTTACATTCTTTTGATTCTCCTCCCCATCCCTCTGGGAGCACACAGAAGAAGAAGGGGGTGTGGGGGATGTGTGTGGAAGTGAGCAGGCAGCTGTGTGATTCTGAGTTACCAGCTGGCATTAACCATGACAGGGCAGAATTTAAAACTAAAAGTGGGAAAAAAAAAACCAAACAATAAACACAAGTGATGTACAATACAATTGCTCACCACCTGCTGACCAATACCTAGCCTGACCCAAGTTGTGATCTGGGCCTTCCAGGTAACTCCCCCAGTTTATATACTGGGCATGATGTGCTGTGGTATGGAATACCCCTTTGGCTAGTCTGGGTTAAGTGTCCTGTATCTATTCCCTCCCAGCTTCTTGTGCCTCTCCTCACTGGCAGAGCATGAAACTGAAAAGTCATCGGGGTAAGCATTATTTATCAGCAATTAAAAATATTGGTGTGTTACAGCACTATTCTCAGACTAAAGCTGAAACACAGCACTGCACCAGCTACTAAGAAGGAGAAAAATAACTGTTACAGCTGAACCCAGGACATACTGCTCTCTCCCCAGACTACAAGAAACAGCAGTTTTAATTATCTAAAAACACATCTGCATTCTCAGCAGGCGAATGTACATAGGAAGAACATAACCTCATGACTTTTTTGCTTTTATCCTGTCCTCTTTTTTACCTCCCTAGCTTTGACTTTAAGTGCTTAACACTAACAGCATACTTCTTTTCTTCATTATTTTTTAGTGCTGTTTCTGCTGCTCCACTGCTGTTTGGCAATTAGGTTTATTTTGTGGCAAGAAAAAATCTTAAGAATAATTTCTATTCAGGCAACATAAAAAATAAAACCTATGAACAACCCTCCCTGAAAACAGATGTTACAAATTTACAAAAATAAAATAAAATTTAAAACAACTGTATTGATCCAAAGGCACACATCTTAGATTTTGGGGGTGGACAGAAAGGGGCAGACTGTAGTTCTGTATTTATTCATCTGTTCTCAGGCAAAGTGTTTCCTTTTTAAACTGATGGAAAAAAAAACCCAAACAACTGTCTTTCAGATTTGACTGAAGAATCAAGCTGGTATAATTCTTTCTCACATATGACAACCAGCAAATGAAAGTGACACAACAGCCTTATGCTGCACTCCTGAAAATCCCACCACTATCACATTGCATCATAACTTGAAAGTTATATACACAACCAGGGAGGTGGAAAGTTCTGAAGCAAGTTCTTTAAGCTGTTCAGCTATTTAAACATGGATGAGAAATAAACATGGATGAGAAATGGAAGCCAAAAGAACTTAGACAATTTCTTACCTTTATAGCCTTGATTGCTGCCTTGGTGATTTGTGTCATTTTAGCTTTAGAAATGGGTGGCTTATAATCATTCAGTGAGTACAACTGAAAAAAAAACATAAACAAAACCCAGTTATCAGATACACATTCTGCAGTTGCAAGCAGTATAAAAATACACTATTTTTCCAGAAGAAAGTGTCACTTTTAATTTTCATAGGATTTTAAGCATATATTACACCAGAAAAGGCATCCCTAATTAAGAGAAAATTAAAAAAAAAACCCAATAAAAACTAAGATCCAACATTCTTAAAATGTAAGAAGTTTTTCTTTGCAGTGGTCACTATATACCTAGTTTTATTAACACTAAATACAGCAGACACCTGCAGGTAAAGTTACAAAGGAAATAACATTTAATATGCAAATACAGTAGCTCTCATTTTTTGTTTCTAGGGCAACTAATATACTTGACTACCTTTATGGAAGCATAACAGAAGCTTAACCAAATACTATATTCATCACTGTATGCCTGCTGAATCAAATCCTTTTGTTTTCCATTAAACAAAAACATGTAGCCCAGTGAGAATGAGCATGCAGCAATTCCGCCACTTAAAACCATAGAAATTGAAAAAGTACAGGTTTAATTCATTCACTGTATTAAGAGTATTACAAATGCTTAAGCAAAAATCCAGCTGGGTTCTCCATTTTAAACACAGCTTTGTAACTTCATTAACACCTAACCACCAGACCAGCCATAGTACAGAGGTAGAAGAGTTTAGCAAGAATTTTCTCCCCGTATGCAGTAATAACTCCATTCTTTTTACTAGTACATACATCTCCTAGCAGAAGCAATCCAGGATGACAGATATTCATCACAAATTTGCTACCTAGTGAGAACTGTGTATGAACTAACTTCATAACTATGACTGATAGGTGGTAATTGGAAACAACTCCTCCCTTCACACTGAGTCAGGACTCCACATCATCCAAGGCTATTTACTTAGTGTGAAAACTCCTCATTATTCACAATATACAGCTTTGAACAATACACTGTTCTTTTCTCCTTCAATCCTAGGTCTTAACAGACATGGGTCTGTCTAGCATTTGCTGCTTCCAAACATAAAAGAAGACTAGATACAAAATGTGAAACCTGTTTTAAGGATATTCCTGATTTAATTTGCAGTTTATTTCAGTGTACAACACATATTTAGAACCATGTTTGCTCAAAATAAGAATCCTGACAATGGGAATGAACATCCATAGACCATTTTTTATTTCCTTCCTAAAGGCAGAAGAATTGAAGGCTTTCCATAAAATGGTCACTGAAGCAGAAATACAGCCAAAAAAAAGTCTGCTTTTCTATTACACACCCTCAGCAATGCAGTATGTTGAAGTAGATTAATATCCACACAGATATTAACAATAACTTTATTTATTGAGATTTATTCAACCTCAGAAAACATAATTCATATTTGTTTACATTTGACAAAGTAAAATATAACAGTAAACAGGATTAGACAATAGAAAGGATAAAACAATCTTAAATGTAGGTCATGATACCCATGTTTGTAATAATGTATCACTCTGAAGCTACCAAGTAGATACTCTTCCGTCATATTTTAGTTTCCAAGATACAAACAATTCTCCCTGCAATTATGAGATGCTTTTTTCGTCTATCTTTTCCTGTTAAAAATAGTTTAAACTAAAACTTCATATAGCTATCAAAAGAAAAAATGAAAAAAATGGTTTGTCCAAGCCTAAGTATCTGTCTTCTCAGTTTGAAAGGATTTCCATTAAAACAGTGAAATTATAACAAGTTCACAGCTAGACATCCACTTTTAAAACAGCTGTTACTACTTCTCACTAATGCTAATTGCTGTTGCAAAATATTCTACATTACTTCTTACACAACAAAAAGCAATATGCCTCTAGAACTCAAATGTTTAAGTACTCTTCAACACCACAGGGGAAAGGGAGAAAAGAGACAGAAAATCAAGAGTCTATCAGTTTCTTCTCTGTTTCATACTCATAGCTCAGTGCTCAACTTCCAGATCCACACAGGTGATTTACAAAATCATGGGTCACTCATCCTGGCTACTGGCTTCGCTGAATGATGTGCAACTACAGCCATCTACTTCTGAGGCCACTGCCGTGCCAAAAACATTTTGGTTACATTCAGACAGTGCCTTACCAGAGTCAGTTTGTGTATTCCTGGTCAGCACTCTCAAAACCCAAAACATTAGTAAAAGCAATTCACAGAGCAAATATGAAATTAGCATAAATTCAAAAAGCCACTTTGCCAATCCAAAAACAGTCTCAGAAGAGAGAGGTACAGTAGCTCCTTCACCTGTGACATACATAACTACAAGAAGGCAAAACCGCTGACTCACAAAGATATACCAGGACCACACCTGACCAGTTCATCAGCTTTGAAGTGATCAGGACAAAAAGGGGACAGGGCAGTTCAAAGCATTAAAGAAGCTACAACACAGTGCAGAGAAACACGGAAGAGTTGGACATGAGTGATTCTGAAGCATGAGTTGTGTGCAGTCAGGTATTTCAGGACCACACATCCAGATTATGCCAAAACACAACAGGATAACATGGGTTGTTGCCAGCATCCCATTACTTTACTCCAGGTAACAGAAAGGAAAGTTTATCATTAAAGACTGATAATGCAAGCCAGAAAAATTAAAAATTAACCAAAAGAAATAGCAAAACAAAGAACATACTTCTGTAGACATATGCTTTTTAGACAATGCATAGAATGTTCTAGGTTTTAACAGCCATTTAAAAGAAAACACAAATCCTAAATTTAACCCCTGGAAGACACAAAAACGAGGGGGGGGTGAGTGGGAGGGGGGTGGTAGGGGGAGTTCTGTTTATAGAAGTTTTTCATTTCCCAAAAATACATTTTGTTTTGAGAAGTACATTCACTTGGAAAACTGGTGATTTAGGTCTGTCAGTGCATGGCAGAAGACCAAAGAAGCAGCATTTGTACAAGGGCAAAGTGAGGACATGGTGCAAAATACCTACTTGCAATTTTACAACATTTAATTCAACACTTGCTTTTGGGAAAAAAAAATTTAAAAAAAAAATCAAGTTTCTCTATCAAATTAAATAATGTGGCATTTCTTAAAATATCTTAACTCAATCTTTTGGTATTAAACAGAATTTAATTACATAAAATACAGGCATCCCCAGCATAGTTTGATCCAAGTTAAAGAGGGACAAGAAACCCCCTCACTTTTCTGAATGCAGATACTCTAATGCGCACAAATATATTTCTTAATACCTACTGACAGCACACATGTTCTTAGCTCTATCTTCAGCAAATTTATACATTTATAAACAGTTATCCAACCACAGTTACAAACCAAATAGTTGAGTTTGGAAGGGGCCTTTAAAAACCATTTAGTTCCACCCCACCTGCCACAGGAAGGGACACCTTCCACTATACCAGCTTTCTTACCATCCCATCCAACCTGGCCTTGAACACTTCAGGAACAGGGCAGCTTCAGCTTCCCTGGCCAATCTGTGTCACTGCCCCACCACCCTTACAGTAAAGAACTTCTTGTATCTAATCTAAATCTATCTTCTTTTAGTTTAAAACCATTATCCCTTGTCCTATAAAGCCTTGGTAGAAAGCCTCTCCATCTGCCTTCTTCTAAGCACACTTAAAGCATTGGAATGCCTCAGTAAAGTCTCCCTGAATCTTCCTTTTCTCCAGGCTGAACAGTCCCAACTCTCTCCACCTCTCTTCATAGGAGAGGTACTCCAGCCCTCCAATCATTGTCATGGCTCTCCTCTGGATCCACCCTAACAAGTCCATGTCTTTCTTATGTTGAGGATGCCAGAACTTGATGCAGTACTCCAGGTACTGTCTTGCAGGAGACAGTAGAAAGGAAGAATAGCCTCCCTCAATCTGCTGAGCACATTCCTTTTTATGCAGCCCAGGATACAGTTAGCTTTCTGGGCGGCAAGCTCACACTGCTGAGTCGTGTCTGTTGTTTAATCTAGCAACAACCCAAATTGATCTCCACAGGGCTCTTCTCAATCCCTTCATCACCCACTCTCTACAGACACTGGTGACTGTGCTGATTTGGGTTCAGGATCCAGCACTTTGCCTTGTTGAACTTCATTAAGTTCATGTGGGCCCTCTCCTCAAGTCTGTCGCAGCCCATCTGGATGGCATCCCTCAAGCGTATCAACTGAATCACTCAGCTTGGTGTCATCTGCAGACTCATTGAGGGCACTCTCAATCTCACTGTGTATGCTGTTAATTAAGATATTAAATACTACTGGTCCCAGTATGGATCCCTGAGGGACACCACTTGTTACTGATCTTCGTTTGGACATTCAGCCATTAACTGCAACTCTCTGGAGGCTGCCATCCAGCCAACTTCTTAGCCATACACTAGTCCATCCATCAAACCCATCTGTTCTCCTGCTAGGCTGGCTAGAGAAGCAAGATTTTGATGCCTCTCTAGTAATGAAAACTTTGTTTTCTAATCTAGCATAGATGATGAAAGACAGTGGGCTCTTAAAGAACTCTTTAAACCTAGTTAAAGCAAAATAACTGCAATTTATTCAGGATTGTAAAATACTAAAAAAAATGAGTTTAAAATAGATATTTTTGGTTTTAATATTTGTGCTTACATTCTGGCTCATTTTTTCCTGTGTGGCCTTTTGTACAAATGCTTAGCCAAAACAGTTTGCTATAATTATTTCCTCATCATGCTTTTTTATGAGGCATTCATGCTCACTGGCAGAAGATAACTGCTTGCTCTCATGTAACAGAAGCCTTGAAAGAAGCGAACAAAAAATGTCAACATCACTAAATAGTAAAGTCAGGAAAACTATGTGAAATAAAGCAATCAAGTTCCATAAACAAACAGGGAAATGCATACAAATCAGCCCTTTTCAGAAGGGAGAAGAACAGCAGATCTATTAGAGTGTTCCTCCAGGCAATCAATGCACAGGAGAAAAAGCCTTACAGAAAAAGTGTCCTCCACTTCTGTTTTTATATCTACACACTGAGGAAAAACTGTGGAAACTTCCCATACTAGAATCCTCCTCAAGCATTTATAAGAAGGTAAAGAACAAGCTCACAATGTGAAAAATAATGAAGTACTAGTATGGAACTCAAGAATGAAAGACCTAGTCATTGTGATGCATTAATTCTCACATAAAACAGCCTCAGTCTTGTAGCTCTGAGACAGTAAAAGCAACATAAATTTCTGACAAGGGTTCAAGGGGAGAATTAGGAAACAACAGATGAGTTCAATTCTTGTACCAGAAAAATGTATATAAATTACTCAAAAGAAAAGAATTAGCTTGCACACAGATAATTCCATCCAGCTGTTAGAAAAGCCACATCTCAATCCATTGTCCTTCTCTGAAAGACCCAATAGGCATGAATTTCTTTCAAAGCATCAACTCAGTAAACCAGAAAAACCTCAGTAGTAAATGCCGCAAATGGACTTTCAGAACCACAAGATTATTTAAACTAACCTACAGGGTGTTTAATCTCTCCATACTTCTGGACTTTCTGCCCTCCCCTCTAATTTCCAATGCTGGCATGAAATCATCAGGGATAATGAAAATTACGGAGAAGCTTTTAAGTGAATAAAGTTGGCTAGGACTCTTCAGCCTGTAAATATGATTACTAAAGGGATGGCAAGACATCAGTACAATCTGAGTAGTGGAGATCAGCTGGGAAGGAGGGACTGGAGGAGTGCACCAAAGCAGATGAGCAGGCAGTGAATGCCACACAGGTGAATATGGCTCCAGACTGCCTGACATGATTTTCCTCAGCCTGGGAGGGCAGCTCTGGCATGTCTTGGAGCAACCTGACTCACTCCTGAACTGTTATCACCATCTTGCCAAGTCTGTGCCCAGATGTCATAATGAAACACACCCACAATTTTAAATAAATGTACAAAATACAGTTAGCTATCTGTGTCCTAGTATAAAATGCAGTGCTCAGTTTAAAAGAACTCACTCAAATGAAGCTTGAGCCTTACCACAGAATCACAGAATCCCAAGGGTTGGAAGGGACCTCGAAAGATCATCTAATCCAACCCCCCTGCAAGAGCAGGGTAACCTAGAGTACATCACACAGGAACTTGTCCAGGTGGGCCTTGAGTATCTCCAACGTAGGAGACTCCACAACTGCCCTGGGCAACCTGTTCCAGTGCTCTGTCACTCTCACAGTAAAGAAGTTCTTCCTGATGTTAATGTGGAAGCTCCTATGCTCCAGTTCACACCCATTGCCCCTTGTCCTATCACTGGATATAACTGAAAAAAGCCTAGCTCCATCATCCTGACACCCACCCTTTACATATTTGTAAACACTGATGAGGTCACCCCTCAGTCTCCTCCAAGCTAAAGAGTCCAGGCTCCCTCAGCCTCTCCTCATAAGGGAGGTGTTCCACTCCCTTCATCATCTTTGTGGCTCTGCACTGGACTCTTTCAAGCAATTCCCTGTCCTTCTTAAACTGAGGGGCCCAGAACTGGACACAATATTCCAGATGCGGCCTCACCAAGGCAGAGTAGAGGGGGAGGAGAACCTCTCTTGCCCTACTAACCACACCCTTTCCAATGCACCCTAGGATGTCATTTGCCTTCTTGGCCACAAGGGCACATTGCTGGCTCATGGTCATCCTCCTGTCCACCAGGACCCCCAGGTCCCTTTCCCCTTCACTCCTTTCCAGCAGGTCAACCCCCAACCTGTACTGGTACATGGGGTTGTTCTTCCCCAGATGCAAGACTCTACACTTGCCCTTGTTTAATTTCATCAAGTTTCTCCCTGCCCAACTCTTCAGCCTGTCCAGGTCTCGCTGAATGGCAACACAGCCTTCTGGTGTGTCAGCCACTCCTCCCAGTTTGGTGTCATCAGTGAACTTGCTGAGGGTACACTCGGTTCCCTCATCCAGGTCCTTGATGAAAATATTAAACAGCACTGGTCCCAGCACCCACCCCTGGGGTCTCCACTAGTCACAGACCTCCAGCTAGATTCTGCCCCATTGACTACCGCTCTCTGCCTTCTTCCTTTCAACCAGTTCTTGATCCACCTCACTACCTGATCGTCAAGCCCACACTTCCTTAGCTTATCTATGAGAATGCTGTGGGAGACAGTATCAAATGTCTCACTGAAATCAAGAAAAAACACATCTACCGCTTTACCATCATCCCTCCACCTAGTCACTTCCTCATAGAAGGCTGTAAGGTTGGTCAAACATGACTTCCCCTTCATAAAACCATGTTGGCTGTTCTTAATGACCCCCTCATCCTTGATATGCCTAGAGATGGAGTCAAGAATAAGTTGTTCCATCACCTTTCCAGAGACGGAGGTAAGGCTGACCAATCTATAATTACCCAGGTCCTTCTTCTTGCCATTCTTATAGACTGGTGTGACATTTGCCATCCTCCAATCCTCAGGCACCTCTCCCGTTTCCCACAACTTACCAAAGATGATGGAAAGTGGCCTAGCAATGACCTCCGCCAGCTCCCTCAGCACCCATGGGTGCATTCCATCCAGACCCATCGATTTATAGATGTCCAGATTGCATAGCTGATCCCTAACCCAATCCTCATCTACCAAAGCAAACTCCTCCTTTGTCCTGACTCCTTCTGGGGCTATAGGAATCTGGGACCCCAGGGGAGAGTCTGCAGGAGTAAAGACAGAAGCAAAGAAAGCATTCAGCACTTCTGCCTTCTTTGTATCCTCTGTCTCCAGGGCACCCACCTCGTTCAACAGTGGGCCTATATTGCCTCTTGTGTCAGTTTTCTTTGCTATGTATTTGAAGAAGCCCTTTCTGTTGTCCTTAACCTGACTAGCAAGATTAATTTCCAAGGAGGCCTTAGCTGTCCTAATTGCCTCCCTACATCCTCTAACAACTGTCCTATATTCCTCCCGGGTGGCCAGACCCTCCTTCCATAATCTATAGATTCTCCTTTTCCACTTGAGTTTGCCCAGCAGCTCCTTGTTTAACCACGCTGGTCTCCTAGATCCCTTACTTGATTTCCTACCCATTGGGACGCTCTGATCCTGAGCTTGGAAGAAGTGGTCCTTGAATGCTGACCAACTATCTTGAGCCCCTTTACCACCCAGTAGCCTTTCCCATGGGACTTCCCTTAGCAGTTGATTGAAGAGGCCAAAGTTGGCTCTTCGGAAATCCAGAACTGTGGCCTTGCTAGGTATCCTATTCCTCCCACACAGGATCCTAAACTCCACCATCTCATGGTCACTGCAGCCAAGGCTGCCACTGACCATCATCACTTCAACCAGACACTCCTTGTTGGTGAGTACTAAATCTAGCAGCGCTCCTCTCCTAGTTGGTTTGTCCACCATTTGCATTAAGAAGTTATCATCAATGCACTGGAGGAACCTCCTAGGCTGTGAATGATTGGCTGTGTGAGTCTACCAGCAAATATCGGGGTAGTTAAAATCCCCCATGAGGACTAAAGCATGTAGGTGCGAGGCTACTTCCAGTTGCCTGTAGAAAGCCTCATCAACTCCTTACCACACCAGGCAGCTGCATCTTTTTCTCCACAATAAAAGTACAGTTCATTTAAGAGGGTCCAAAGTGAAAAGCTGCAATCTTCAAGTGGCAAAACCCAAACCCAAAACAAGTTGCAGAGGTTTTCAAGCATGCTAGTCACATTTATGATACAAACTGGAAGAAGAAATCAAAGGGACAGACACAGAAACCATCATGCAGACTTCAAAAATCATGCTTTATGGCTCTGCTACCACTGATTCTGTGAACAGTGAAGAAAACCTGCTTAATTCTGCTCACTAGCCATTTACCTGCTTTTCTGGATAAACATAAACTCAAGGTGGGGGGAGAAGATTTAAATTAGACATTAAGAAAAATTCTTCCTTATGAAGCTGGCGAGGCACTGGCGCAGGCTGCACCAGAGAAGCTGTGATTGCTCCATTCCTGGAAGTGATCAAGGCCAGGTTGGATGGGACTGTGAGCAACCTGGTATAGTGGAAGGTGTCCCTTCCTGTGGCAGATGGGGTGGAACTAAATCATATTTACAGTCCCTTCCAAGCCAAACCATTTTCTATGATTCTATACAAAACACTTGCCCCAAAAACCAAAACTGATCAGTATTTAAGGTGTTTGGTCACTGCTGATAGTTACCTGACCATCAACAAAACCTGTTTTCTCTATTTTTTTTCTTGGGTTCACATTTGGAAGGAGTTATATTCTGAAAGTATTTGCATTATTTCTTATGTGAAAAATCAGTAGGTACAGAAACTTGCTTTTGAAATTTGAGGCACTGCTGCAGTGAGCACCACACCTTGGAATCTCTTTTTAGAATGTATGCTAAAAGAATAAATATTTCTCTCCAAACACTGCACAGCTGTCACCAATTGATGATGCACACACATATCAAAATACAATTTAAAAAACACCAGCACCAAACACACTGTTGGATCAATTCTCCCTCGTCCCCTTTCCAGTTCATGTAGTAATTGATTTTGCACCAGAAACAAAAACAACAAAACAAACAAAAACCTAATCTAAACAAAACCAATACTACCCAGCTATCCTAATATCTAAGGGGAGAATGAGTCTCCCTATATTTGCCCTGGGAAGAATACTGCTGGAAAGAGCTGTGTATTCACCCAAGAGCCATTCTGGCAAAAAGGCTCTCCTGAGCAAAGTCACATCACAAACGCAACACTTGAGAGAATGCTACTTCAGTAAGACCAATTGACTCGAATAAATTGAAAGGTTAAACCCTGATAAATCCCTATAAAATCCATTACAAAAACCATACAAAGCATTACTTTGCATTGTGTATTCTGAACTATAGCACATTACTCAGAAAACTAAAGGTGGGACATTTCCTCTCTAGAGGTAAACTGCATTATCACATACAATTAACTGAGCAACAGAAAGCAACTGCATGGCTGATGCTGAAGAAAACAATAATGACTGCCAAAGAACAAATGTTAAGAAGGAACAGGGACTTCTACAGAATTTGTCTGAGGGGTATAGGGGAGTGTAACACAATCAGAGATAAATCACAAAAGGCTGACTGTACTGGTAAAAGAAAAAAAACAACAAAACAAACAAACCAACCAACCAAAAAAACCCAAACAAAACCAAAGCCAAGTGTTAAATAATCAAGCTAGAAGGAAAATTAAATGCAGGCTTTTCCTCTCTGAGAAAAAAAAAAAAAGGATAGTAAATAGTAAAGAGAATACTTTCAAGTTACTGTAAAAAGTGCCAGTGATTTTTTTTCCACTCAGCACACTTAACGGCAGTACATATTTACTTCAAATGTCAGTGAAAATTTCATGTTCTATTAGGCTGTGGCAGAAAGCTGTGGACCAGACTCTTAACTGCCCCTCTCAAGTATTACAGACATCTGAACATGCTCAGTCCCAAACACGTTGTAAACAATACTGGAAACTACAAAACACAAGTAAACATTAATCTTCCCAACCCTTCTACAGCTAAAGAAAACACGAGATCAATTCGCAGTAAACTTCTGTGTGGGCCAGCTGGTTTACTGCTTTACCGGATGACTCCACCCAACCATGCCCTACACATATCACCATTTTGATAATTAGGCGGGGGACAATCAGTAAACCATTGACAGAAGTATGCATGTCTGATTTAACACTCAATATAAATCACAGGAAATCCTTAAGGGAAGGCTTGAATCTGAATGGCACTTCAGGGACAAAATGAATCCACAAGGATACTCTTATCACCAAATCCTAATCCGTCTCAATGAAAGCAATTCCCAAGGTAATGATCTTGCAAAGTATGAATCAGATACCAGCCAAATGGCCATATAAGCATAGAACACCTTATGAGACAGACAGCACTGAAAGTCTTCAAGATGATCAAAGTAATAGGTAGTTTTAAGGGTGGATTTTTATTCTGATTTTGTAAGACTTCCTAAACCTGTTTTGTTACTGTCTGAATTGCAAAAATAAATTTTTTTACAAGTTCTCATCCTAACTCAACTGTACAGAAATGCAACAGAGAGACACAGTGGGTCAAACTTGCATTACTCCTCCAGAATGATCAATTATTTCTTCTCTAGTAGGATGTTTAACAGCTAACCCAATACACCTTGGAATCACACCTCAAAAAAACATCCCTATCCAACTGTGCTTCACTCCTCCAACTTGGCCTTGTGTCACACTAAAACATTAAGTAGCATGACTTACTGCCATACCCAGTGTTGTAGCTTCTGTTGTTAACTAAGTCTACTGCTTAACAGGGATGCAAATTGGAAAATTCTCAGTGGAGGACTTGAGACAGAGAGGCTCATGTGACCCTGACTCACATCCATTCTCTGGTAAGAAGAAGACCCTCTCACCATACAGTTATCAAATATGCCACGCTCCTTTTCCAGTTTCTCAGAATGTCCTGGAACTGCATATACACTCCTTTTTTAATTTTCCCTCCACATCCAAAGCCTCACAAAGTCTTGGGATGCTCTTTTCAAACTTCACCCAGGCCTAGTCAGCTTGGCCATTTCAAGTGTCAGGAAGAGCAGGAAGCTTGACAACAGAGACCTGAGAACTGTTTCAATGCCTTGTTTAATCATCTCCCTGGGCTGAACATTACCAAAGGTCAGCTACTCCTAGCGGGACCCCACCAAGAAGTGATGGATGTTTCTCTCTGTCCCTGTCTGGTACTCTTCTTGAAAATTGTTTTTATTCTTAACACCTTTCTACTTCCCGTAGTAATTTTTTTTTACCTCCTTTTTTTCCTGTTCTTTCACCTCTCTTTCTCTCCCCACTTCTCCTCCTTTTCTTTGTGAGAGAGCATGGCAGAACGTTATTTACTGATGTATACCACTAGTTCATGGAAAACAAACAGAAACAGCATTCAATAGAGAATGGTAATATACAGTTGTCCTTTTAGTGATACTTTTCTTTCCATATTATTTTAGCCACCAGCAACCTACAGCTCAGTGATTCCTGAGCCAGCACTAGCTGATCTTTTTCATAAAATCTCTGAATTCCCTCCACTTAGGGAATTCAAATTTACTTTTCAACAAATGTAAGTCTTTAGCATGCCAAACAACTTTTGGCAAAGGAGCAAAATTTAATCCAAAGCTGTGCAAAGAAACACTTTTTTTTTATATATTTGGAAAAAAAAATTGTGACATCATCTCACTGGTGACACTAAATTTACCTAGCTTCTCCACTGGAGAAGACAGTGATCTATGTCTTCTGCATTTACAGCACTACAGACCCCTACCCCACCATCTTCCAAACAACACTGCTCTAGCCCAACGTATGTATTAGTATTCAGTAATTTCTCATCCAGACCTTCTTCCATTCTTTCAGCTGTTCTTTCTGCCCTTCTCTATACATGCAGTTCAATCAGAATGGTCCCATGAGGTGCAAACTAGACTGCATGTAGCATAAGACAGAGAGGTACTGGTAGCATAATCAGTTTCTGTTTCTTTCCTAGTAATTTTCAGGATTCCCATTTTCACTACTGATGAACTTTGAACAGACATTTTCATTTCAGTTGCAAGATCTTATTAATTACCAAATTAAAGAATTTCAGTGCCCATCACTGTGTACATAAAGCAAGGGTTGCCTTTTTCATACTCCTCAGCCTACATTACCACATTTTAACTTCATGAAATCATAGGATACCATCTAACAGTCAGTACAGCAATGTTCTTTTGCAGTCCCTCATGGCCAGCTGTTTAGTACCAACATTCTGAATAACTTAGTATTCTCAATAAATTTCTCTGCCTCATCGTTCTACCCCTTTTCCACAGCATTTACAGATACATTGAAATTCACAGATCCCCATCAGAAACACATATAAGAATCCAAAAAGAAAAAAAGATTATTTATTTTTACACATGAACTTTTCTGCCATCTCTTCTTTTAGCAGTCATTCATCAATGTAAGGATGCACTTTCCATAGCAATTGAATTTCTTTTGAAACTTTTGGGGATGGAACTTCTCAATTACTTTTGAGAAATCCAAGTAACACCACCTGGTTCTTCCCTGTCCATGTGCCTCCCAATTCTGGCAAAGAACTCTCATATATACATGATACATTATCTTCTTTCATAAAATTTACACCAATTTCTCCTCATTTTACCATATTCACCTGTGAATTGTTTCAAACAAATTCAGTCTTCTACTTCTTATCACGTCTAACAGGGATATCTTTGCTGTTCTTACATTAGTTAACAATAACAAAAAAATCCCAAAATAAAAACAAACAAGCAAAAAGAAAATCCTAAAAGACTCAGTTTTTAGTATCATATCCTAAAACAAGCATTTCCTCCATACCACTCTCTACACTGTAATCAGTCAATATTATCATAAAATAGATGGAAAATTGTCATCACAGGGACTTAGCATGCATTTTTTGGGCAATGGAAAAACTGTTATTTCTCCATGCACATGATTCAGAAAGAACAGGTTTCAAATGCAACAAATTTATTAAATAAAGGTGCATTTAAATACCATATCCAAGAACAAACAGACTGAGCTAGCATATAAGGCCAATTATATTCACAGTCTGATAAATGGATGTAATGATTGTACAGCAAATAACAATGATATTGAGAGTTAAGAACCTACATGAAATGTAATATTCTAGTGCACATAAAAGTTAGATTTAAGCGTATCATTAATACTCCCTTTCACTAACATCATTCTAAGTAAACAAAGTCCTATTTCTAAACTTTTTGGGAAAAAGATACAGGCTTGCTCGAAGATTTAATAAACTGTATAAATTACACATTGGAAGTGGAGGAAAAGGCAAAAAATATTGGTGATGCTATAGATAAAGCACAGAGTTCCAGCTCTGTATTTTTTATTTAATTCTGCCAAGAAAAGTAGTCTTCAAGAGAAAGATTATTGAAAATCTGGGAATTCAGCAGTTCATTTCAAATTTTTGATTGTTCATTAATGCAAACAATATTTTTATCATAACAATTGTAATTAAGAAAGTGCTTAGAAAGTTAAATCTATTGTAAATATCAGTAAAGAACAAACTCTACTGCAAATCACTGTCATTTACAAGGCAGTATATTACACGGTGCTAAGCTACAGTCTAACATTTCTCAAGTGAAGACCAGGCAGCATGCACACTAACCCCTGGATGGTCAGTCATTTACAGAGCAAGTTACTGCATCTCCATGGACCGCACACTACAATTCCACAAAGCCCAGCACTTAATTCCAATATCTTTCACTACTTTTATTCAACAGGCAAGAAAGAGACAGTCAGGTGTTTCCTTACCAAAATTTTGAATGAAAATTAAAATGAACTACTAACTTCATTAAAATACAGATTCATAAATAATATATCCTTTTTCATACCTCTGGCCAAATCTTATAAAGGTGGGAGAAGAGTGGCTTAGAAATATTTTTTCATATAAGACTAGTTTTGCCTCTAAAAAGCCTGAAAGCTATGAATACCTCTCGTCTCACATGATCCAAAGGAACAGATATTCATACAAATGAATACCTGTTACACTGTTACAGCAACTAAGGGAATAAGCATTTGAATACTGATACTCTAAGACTCAGACCAATCTCCGAGATTACAAGAAGCAGTATCAGGGATATCAATTACACATATCTTTCCTGAAATATATTTACATTTTTTCTGGCTGCTCCAGGACACAACACTAACCAGACACTGTATATAATACTAAATGTACGCAATTTTGAGACAAAATATATACTTAGAAGTCAAGCCTAATACATATTACCTTAACAAGTTATTTTTTTCTCATTTCAACAACATTAAATCAAATCCAATTGTATATACAGAAATAGTCACTGAATTGCTTACCAAATATTTATACCACCACACTGCAAAGAACAAGAAAAGAGTATTGTCAGTTATTGCTTTAAAAACAGGAAAGAATAAAAAAATTTCTATTACATTACATTTTACACACTCTCCTGAAATTTAACCTCTAGGAAAAGTTACTTAAATTATGTGAGCCCATCCCTCAGTGAACAGGACTTTTCCTTCATGCTGACTAGGACCTAGCAGCCCGAACTCTTACTTAAATCCAACCAGCACCTTATTGCTTGCTCTCTACCTTGCACAGAAATATTAAAACATATATGAAAGATGCGTATATACGACAACCAGAATGGCAGATGCTCCATTCTGTATAAAGGTATTTCAGTTCAGAGAGAAAACAATGAAAAGTTATTTTCTTCCAGTAATCAAGCAAGACAATATGAGCTGCCAAAATTCAACATTTAAAAAAAGCACAGAAGAGAGGGTTGCAAGTCAAGAGCAACTATCTTAATACAACTGTTTTAAAATATTTAAAGCACATGATGTATTTTAAATTAACAAACATAAAATAATAGACAATTTGCCTGATATTCCAGTGTGTCTTTCTTTTACTGGTGCACTTAATTGATTTATAAAAAAATTCAAAGCAACCAAGAACACTTGCACGAAAAGCTTACCCCCTACACGGCAGATGTATTATACAGCACTCTTAACATATGTTTATGTTTAAAGAGGACATATGAATATTCATCCTAATTGAGTGGATAAGCAATTAAGTGAAATAAGATAGAGCAGTCTCTTCAGGCCACCACATTTCAATGCATGAAGAGGTCAGGTGTTACCATCAATGCTTTTGCTCAGTCCTTCTCCTGCCCCTTTCATTTTGAAGAAGCACAATTATGACTTTCAGATGTACCGAACCTGAGCAATGTAAGACTGAATGCCAGAATTCCATTTTAGTTTTCATAAATTCAAACCAAAATGCAAGTTGCAGCCTATTTACAATTTCCTCTAAGCCCTCTTCAATACTACTTTCAAAGAAAGCTTTTAAATTCTGTTGGTACAGGCTGCTTTGTACAAATAAGACTATGAACACAAAATTGGAATTTAAAGAAACTCCCTGGATTCAACTCTGGTCTCCTGAACTGCATGTAACTATGAAACAAACATTTAATTCAGAACAGCCCCTAGAATGTACTTCACTTGCTCCTAGACTTTTACAAGCCATAAAATACAACTCCCATTTTTCTCTTCATAGTACCTTAGGATGTTTACTGCACAGGAACAAAAAGCTTAGAAAAAACTAAATGGACTGCGTAAAATAGCTAGGCTAGACTAAGCGCTTCACCAATGCTCAAACACCCAGCAACGGAAGGACTGATCAAAAAGTCCAGATGATATTTGAGAGGATATTGCACAAGAAAACAAGCCATATTAACAGGGGTATTTCACTTTCTGAAGTCTTCTCATTTTTCCTGCCATATGGCTAATTGTCATCCTTAACATTTTATAATTATTTTATAGCTAATTCCAGATAATCAACAGCAAAACTGTCGAGCTTCAGGAACAATGTCAGTTTCTCTAGATTTCCACCGGTGAGCTTCCGGGCTGTGCACACTGGAGAAGTGTCCTTCATTCCTGTTGCAATGCACGGGTTTTGTAAAGTGTGGTGCAGTATAGACTTAAACGCCTTTGAGAAGCCAAATATGATCACATCTCTGCAGCTGTAGCATATGAAATATAGGGACAGATCCTAAACATCTCAACAAAAGTTGTTCTGTAGTGTTGGTTTCAAAATGTTTTCTCCTTAGATATGGTATGATGATTAAATTCACAATGAAACTTCATGGTTTATAGTGCGTTGGATTTCTCCAGCCAATATATTTATGTTATAAATGTTCCTTCTTTCCTGCTAAGTGTTCCACTTAACTTTTCTGAAAATTAAGCAGCAGTGGCTACTACAGTTTACCTGGTAAACAAGATGTTATCTGAGGCTGTAATTTGAGCAGATTGAGAGAATAAAATTCTTTTTCAAATGAACCAGCTTTGTTTTCTTCATATATATATATAGCAGATTCAGTGTTCTAAAAAGCCATCCTGACAGGTATTTCCATAGGCCTCCAGCAATCTTATTAATACATTCTAAGCTTTTTGGACTTCACAGCTGGAAAATCCAAAGACATTTCTAAGGATGATTATTCCTCTTTTTAAAACTGAAATCGCATCTGTATCAACATATTAGTATTTTTACCTATCATGCTAATTTCTAAATTACCCATGAAGACAGCTCCCTGAAGTCATGCCATGAGGACAAGATTTTTCAACCAACATTTTTAGAGTGAGAAGCAATTTACAGTATTTTATACCTCTTTAAAAAAAAAGCTGTAGAACAGTAAGGATAGAAAACAAAGGATGCACATAATTACTTCTACTTCACTTTTTGAAAGTAATTAACAAATACTAAAAATGGAAAACCAAAAAAAGCTCAAGGAAACCCCTACTACTCAAACTCCAACTGAATGAGTATTTGGAAACACTGAACCCTAGTCCAAACAACACAAGATGATGGATCTTCTGAAATATGTTTCCAAAAAATGCATGCTATATTAATTAAAAATTCCAGTTCAAACATGTAAGACAGCTGTTTCTTGCCCTGCATAAAACACCCTGTGCAGCTGTCATCAGTGTTTGTAAAGGAGTATTTACTCCAATCTTTCAAAATTAATTTATAGGCAGAACTTCACAAAAAAAAAAGCAAGCTTAAGACTTCCAAAATAGGTGCCTTAGATCTCTCAGCTGTTGCTACTCTGCATCATTTTATTGCTCAGCCACCATCCCCCCCAAACAACTACTCCTTGCTACCACTGCCTCCTGAATTTCATCTCCACCTCCCTGCTTTTACGTATCTTTTTTGTCCTCTTTTGTAAACGGGAAACAAAGCAACCTCTACCAATGCTAAAAAAAAAAAAAATAGTCAACAGTAAACATGATAACAAAGGTGCTAAGCTGTACCTTCCATGTATGAATTTTATTATATTAAACAGGTGCATTTTATTTCTGAATGTCAAAGCATCAGAAAAATGCCCATTAGCTACCTTTGTATAATCACAAAGCCAGGAGAAGAAATAGCAATCCAGTATTATTCATTTGGAACGTAAAAGCAACAATAACAAAACAACAAACAAAACCAAAACATAAAAAAATCCCAACTCATACTATCAAAAATTGGACCCAGTAAAGCCAGGTAAGCTTTGTGGACAAACTCTTGAAAAAAGAGGAAAGTGATAAGTTGTTGCACATCCATAGTCACCAGTTTTGTAAAATGGTAGCTTGCTTGCCAAAAGCGTAACAGCACAAAGAGCAGGCTATTACAAGAAGCACACATTTATGGTGGAGAGAAATGTGGCAGAGGGTCATGGTGGCAACACACTCATTTCCTCTTACTTCCTCCAAATTTTAACAATAATTTTTAATTGCTGTTAAAAAAAGAAGAAGAAAAAAAAAGTCTTCTTTTGGTCAGTACATCTGGCAAGAAGAGGCAAAGACAAGAACTGGTAGAGCAGTACCTGAAGATCCTCTTTTAAAGAACATGTACCCTATAGTGTAGACGCAGCTGCTGAATAAGGTAAGTCAGCTACCTAGCTGACTGCTGCTGCTGACAGTGCTCCCAGAGAAATACTGCAGAAAAGCAGCTGCAAAGAAGCGAAGAAGTGGAAGAAACGCACACGCAATTCAGGGAAAGTTCATATACAGGAACAAGGACTACTATTATTTATGAGTTCAAAGACAAACTTGCTGAACTCTGGATACACACGTGAACAGACAAGCATCACTGTCCCAGGTCTCACAACAGAATTACATCAGCCATTGCTGAGGCCAGGAAAGTGGGCTCTAATCAAGGCTGAACCAGCCACTCAGGATAAATTTCTTGGTAGCTGTCTGGAGGTAGAATGATGGACCAATTTTACAGACAAGAAAAAAAAGTGGGCCTCTTCCTAAGTGAAAAAAATCCTCACAAAAGTAATCAAGCGTCTAGACTGTATTTTAAGATCTGCTTTATCAAGTAGTTTTGTTCTGTATGATTTTTTTTTCCCTGTAAAAAAGCCATTTGGATTACTAGACTTCACTTTTACAACTGCCACAGGAGAACAGATTGCTGATGGCAAACTCAAATAAGACCTGTTAAGATAATTTCAAGTACTTTGCTAAAGTTTGTACCCCCAGGCATGGTCTTCCTGAGTAGGTGAAAATCAAAGGATCTGAAGTGAAGTCATGAGAGTTGAGAAGTGCATTTATTTTAAACTACAAAACAGTTCACTGCACTCTAAAGGAGTAGCAGGCAAGATCAATACTCATACTTTAAACTATGCAGTTACAATCCAAAAGCATCTACCTTACCCTCCCAGACTCACAGGTACCTAATCTAAACCACACTTTAAGAAGAAATTTAAAGTGTATGTATCAAAGGCAGGAAAATAATCAGTGTCTGTCCTATCCTACTACACAAAAGAAATTAGATCCTTGAGCAAGATATGGATTAAATAAAACCCCTAACATTTTGGACATTACCACAGCCTCGCATGATGATGTCTCTACACAGCCAGAAGTCAAGATCCTGTGGCTGGAGAAAGTCCGAGGTCAGATCAGTATTTGAAAATGTGATATTAAAACTGTAAATATTCATTAAGCACACATGGAGACATTTAATAAGGTGAACACCAATTTACTATTTACAGTATCTTGAAGAGAAATGGGCTTTCTTTCCCTATTCCCTTTTAAAAAAAGGTAAATAGATGAAAGCCAGAAAAGTTAACTCTTGCTGGGATACAACAGTGAAAATATTTACATTTCACTGATATTATTCTTAATGTTTGTGACACCATAAGTGAAATTCTTACGTATTTTGCTGTCTCTTAAGGGAATTCATACAGTTTATACAGATTAAATGGTTTTCCTCTGAGCAGCACCATGGAATTATACAGCAAAATAAAACAGAAAACCTTTTTCATATCCAGCCCAAAGGTTAAGAATGAAAAACAGACAACTTTTCAGATGTGTGTTCACATGCACACCAAAATATCAGAGTTGGGTTTTTTCCTGAAAAATAAGAATAAAGGTAAACCAAAAGCTTTCATCCCAATTTGCTATAACAAAATTTAACAATTGTCAGACCATAACTGCAGTACCAGATAAACAAAAACCAAGAAAGCTTTAAGCACATCATAGTTGCAGAATCCTTCAAAATAGCAGAGGATATGAACGAATGTTGTGCATTTTTTTTAATGACTGGTAAAATATTAGAGAGAAGAGGAAACAGACACAAGTTTTCTCATTTTCTCAGCAGCTAGTAAAAAAGCTCTGCACATGTTTCAGGTGCTTCAGCTAACATGAAACATGCAGCAGAATCTGAGAAAAGTATCTTGCCAGGAAGTAACTTTCACCCTGTTCCTCTTCCACTGTTCCTCAAATGTATCACTAGTATCACTACTTGTACTAATCAAAACCCTGGCTCTTCATTCCAAAGAGCATCCCCCCTTTTTTTTTTTTCTCTCCCCAGCTATTCAGCATCAATCTCATATTTAGCATCTTCATGAGGCATAACACTTAGCTCTTTTTAGCATCAACTGCCATTCTTTCATTAAAAAGCCGCCTCTGTGACTTAGATTATGCCATGTAAAGAAGTCTAAAACAGAGTATTTGATTTACACTTCTGTACTTTTTTTGCACCAATACTCCAACCCTCAGTAATTAAAATGTGGGTTATTTCCAATGGTTGCATTTCTAAAATTGTTCACTAAACTCTTTCCCCACTGCCACTTAAAACATACCTTCTAAAGAAACATCATCATAAAGGTCACCAACAGACAATGAAGTGCAAGTGGAGTATACAGACCACAGCATTGCCACCAAATGATCAGCGATAGTTATGTCCCCACCACTGATCAATTTCAGGAAAACCAGTTAATCCAAAAGTAGCAGTGATCACTTATCAGCTTACATGGCTCTCACAACCATTCTAACATCTAATGCTCACTGTGACTGTACTTTATAATGAGTTAAGTGAGGACAACCATTTTCACTGTTAGAAACAGCTGAACCCCAGCCAAGCAATGCTGTGGAATTTTTATTTGTGACACCCTAGAAGACATTTAGATTAACAAAAGAAAATGCACAGGAACCCACATCACTCCTCAAGCAAACTGTAATCACTATCTTAATCTTAGAGTGGTTTATGTGCACCCTCATATGGAAAAAGACGGAGCATATTGCACGTCCATGACAGTTTTCCATTCAGTTCCCTTCTATATAAAAAGATCAGCACCCAAATGTATGGAGAAAAGGAATTAAAACTTTTCATACAAAAAAAAAAAAACTTAAATGAGCACAGCATTTCTGAAAGGAATAAGAAGATACATGACTTTCTCATTCCTGGGCTTCTAGGGAGAAGCTTTGCCTTAATCTTTTTTTAAAAACATACAATTGCCCTTTTCACAATCACCTCTCCAATATCATAATATATTATGTTGTAAGACAAATACAAAACCTGAAATTCTTCCACTACATTTCAAATTAAATTTGTAGCACTTGATTCAATAATGTAAATTCTTCGACTAGGTATGGTTTAGGATTATTTTAAGCTATCAAACTGCCCTAGGTAGGTTTTACCATTACTAACCTACATGGCCATAGCTCAAACCTGCAGGTGCCAGTCTCAGCAACTTAGAAAGTACATGTAATTGTCAATTATGAAATTAAATACTACACATATATATATCCATAAACATATATGTATGTATTTGCATGAGGTTTTTTGGTTTTTAAATAAGAAGAATGCTGAAAAAAATCAGTAAGGGCAGCATCATGCTCAGCAAGACTTAACAAAGCTCATATTACTGCAAAAAGGCCAAGTATTGCAAGAAAATTCTGGGGAGTATAGCACCCAAAACCAACTTCAGGTACAGCACCTGAAACCAATGTGAGAATGGCTAGGTTTGAAGCTGGCAGCAAGACTAACTCTGAACTATGTACAGAAATATTGACTTTTAATTATATATGTTTGCAACTAAAATATTACCATCTGAGTGCTGGAACTATGATGGTACCCATGCTTGCCTCTAGTCCAATTCCTTTCTAACAAAATACATTTTATGGAATGCATAAAGAATTTGAAACATTTCAGTCATTCTGTCACAAACTGTTCTTGAATTTCATGTTGTGATTTTCAGAAAAAAACTCAAGGCCTGAACTGAGACCTGAGAGAACATGATTCTGCAAGGTTTAGCCTCCATGGTGGCAACTGTAGTAAGTGATAAACTGTGTTGTATAAAACACTATCAATTACCTCAACAATATACTAAGTCAGTTGTATTATATTTTATTTTTTGGTTGCCAAGCAGTTTTAACTAAATAGTAAAATATCAACTGTTACATGAAAAGAATACCAAGCATGTTTTATTTAGGAGTGTGATTATTTCTCATCTAAATTTATCTTTCCCAAGATTTTCAGTCTTAGGGCTAATTTTATACATATGACTAGGTACAGCACTGACGATGCCATGTACCATCACTAGACATTGAACAGCTTTGCGTAATACCTGGCATTATCTCCAGTTGTCAGAGTTCAAATAAACTTCAGGTATTTCTTTCTAATCAAATTAATGACAAGCCTATGTTAATCATTTCAATTGTGACTGTCATAGGATAGGATAATATACACACATTTGGAGTAAGCTATCCTGCTTAGAAGGACAGTTGTCTTTATTTTAGCTTTACTGCATAATTCAAACACAATTCCTTAAGAATAAAAAAATAATTAAAAAAAAATCCCCTCCCCAAAACAAACAAAAAACCCCACCCCAACCCCAGAAGTACCTAACCCATAGACTTACATGTTTAAATGTACTTGGAATGTTCTTGCTGAAGCGTCATCTAGATTTCACCAGTAAGCTATATAAAATGCTATAAAATTACTAATGAAATCCAAACTGTGTAAGAGTGTATGGTAAAAGCTTCTATACAATTTAATCTACCCCATCTGTTGCTAAATTTAATTTAAATCTATTTTAAGCCAAAAAATCTCTAGAACACAAATCTGACATGATTTCTGGAGTGCAATATGACCTTAAAACATAATATAAACAAAGAAAAGGATTTTTAGATGTGAAAGACAAATATTGTGCAAGCTAAACACATTTAGATATAGCACAAACTACAATTTACAGACACGCATTTCAGATACTTTAAATATTTGTTAATCATTTCACAGTTCAAAATGCGAAATGCATATAGACCAGTTAGACCAGAGACAATGATAGAAAGTTAACGTGAAGTTCTACACTGGGTACAGAGGTGTTAGAGTGGCCAGCCATGACACTCAAGATTCACCAAATGTAGCAAGTCTTTCTTGTACTGTTTACTTCCAGGACCAGGGGTTTACTCATAGCATCTTTAAAACCTTCCCATCAGTGTAGTCCAGTATTCAAATACAGAAACAAAGATTAAAACTAAACTGAAAAGTCATTAAAACAAGTCTATTCATAGATGCCACTTATTTATACCATAGGAGGTAAGTTGGTCTAAGTGTCATTGCCTGATCTGCTGCATTTGCTTTTCCAACACCCCTAAATTTACTGTTTTTCAAGCACTTTAAGGTTTCAGGCATATTCTAAAACTCTCCTCCTCAGCACAGTTCTTACCATAAGTCTTCAGAGTTAATTATTTTTACAGTATTTATACCTGAGTGCTCAGCAAGTCAGCCAGAAGGTTTTTTTCTGTATGAAAGTGAAGACTGCTTATACTAGTAGGTATATACAAGGAAAAGGTTCTAATCTACTCATGTTCTTCTGTTCTTGTGAGCAGACCCTTCTTTTTCCCCACTTAATAACACAGCCCACAAGCCAATCAAATAAAAGGGAAAAAATAGTTCATAGTGTTTATTTTTCTTCTAGCTACAGGGTGACTTCTACTTAAGAATTCAAATTGCATGAAGTGCAACATCTGGAATTGCACAGCAGTTAGGGATGTCCAACTGCTACTGAGTTATGAGAGAGGAACTACCCATTTTAAAAACCTCTCTTACTGTGGCTTGTAGAAAGAACATGGTTGGCACACTGTTCCACGACAAATCAAATTAACGTTTTAAAAGCCCAAACCAGCACTGTATTACTTAAAATCATTAAAACTGCACCACCTCCTCACTGGGGATAGCAGCAGGGCAAGCCAGAGCTCCAGTATGTGAGTAGTCTCTAGAAGTATATACATTGTAACCAGAGTTGATACTGTCTATAGTTAATACAATTTAAGACACGTGACTTCCTAAAAAGAAAATACATATTTATTTCCCTTGCTCTTGCCTCAACTTCAAAATATAGACGACACAAACTCTTGCAATGAAGAGGAAAAAAGCAGAGTTGCCAAAAGAACGATCCTGCAATAAAATACACATTAACTATAGGCACAAAAGAGAAGCCAGGTGCCATACGAGTAATACCTGAGCCTGCAAGACTGTGTTTGTGGGTGCCCCAGCCCACTCTCAGCACAGTACTTTGGTGCACGACCACAGCAACGTGCAGCACATAGGGAATGCCTGCTTCCATCCTGAGCACAGAGAATACACAATTCTCAAACACGACGACGAGCCTTCGGGCCTTTGTACTCCCCACCCCAGATTTAAAGCACAGCTCCACGAAGTGTTAAAGGGCGCGCTGGCGAGGTCTGGGCACACATGTAACGAGCAAGGAGGACGAGGGTGGCAGGAGCACTGCACGGCTCTACAGGAAGCCCCCACCGCCTCGCCCGCGGCCACTGCATGAAGTTGGCCGGGCATCACTCGCTCCACCGCAAGCCCGGACGCACGAGGGGCCTCCTTCCTCGGCCTCCTCCCGCTCCCGCATGTCCTCGCCTCCAGATCTGCCCTCCGCCGACCAGTCTCCCCCAGCCTCACGGCGGAAGGAGGAGCAGGGAGGTGGGGGGTGGCTCCATGACCCTCTCCCCGCTCCTGCTTCCACGGTCAGCGACAACGTCCCGCTCCTGCCCGACTAGGGCACAACCCCCGGGAGCACCCCTCACACCAGACAGCCCCCCCGCCACCGTCTCCCCCGCTCCCACCCCTTCCTTGCAGCGCAGCGGGAGAGGGCAGCGAAGACGCCGACCCCGGGGCTCCGCCCGCTCCCCGACCCCAAGGGGAAGGAGCGGGTAGAGGGGTTACACACCTCGCTGTTAAAAGCTTTCACGGCCTCCATGTCGTGGTGGAGGCGGGAGCCGGGCGGCTTCTCTCTGCTGATAGCGGCCGGGCGGGCCGCGGCCGAGAGGGGGGCTAATCTCGGTCTGTGTGTGCGTGCGCGCCTCGCTCAGGGGCCGCCGGGCCTCCTCGCCATGGCGGGTGGCGCAGGGGGCGGCCGCGGAGGGATGCGGGGCCCGCTCGTTTCCGTCTCCTCCTGGAAGCACGCAACCTCCTCGCCCCGCTTCCCGCCCGGCAGCGGAGCCGAAGTCCCGTCCCGTCCCCTCCCCCGCTCGGCCGCGCCGGCAGGAGATGGAGGAACAACGCGCAGCGGTTGCGGCGCGGACACCAATATGGCGGACACACGGAGACTCCTCGCAGCGCAGCTCCGAGAGCAGCCGAGAGCGGCGCAGGCGGCTACAGCGCCGCCTGTCGGGCAGCTCCTACCCATCCGCCCGCCGGGCCGCGCCGCTGAGGTGTTGTCGGGATGGCGGCCCGTCCCGCCCCGCCCCGCGCCGCCAGCTACGCCTCCTCCATCCGCGCCCGGTCTTGCGAGCTGGCGTGAGGTGATGGGTCATGGACGGAAGGTGAGAAACGCCACAGTGTTTTGTCAGCGGAGGAAGTCCAGGAGTTGTGGGGAAGAAGCTGTTGTTGCGTGCCAGCCGGAGGCCGGAATTCCCAGAGGAGCGGTCCTACTGATACCTTTCCGCAGAGCCTCGTCACACTGCAAGGGCCACCTCGGAACTGGGAACTGCATGCAGGCTTGAAGAGAAACAGCAGGAAAAAGTATCTGCGGGACATAGGAGAAAATAATTTAAAAAAAAAAAGGAAGAAAAAGAAAAATCACAAACGATTAGCAAATAATAATAATCAAGAGGAGAAAATCAACGAAATCATAATGCAAATCAATAACAAGTCTCAGTGCACTTAATACCTGAATATTATAACTTGACCGTCTGACACCAAGAAGTCTCCAAACCCAGCACCAGGTATTCATAGGTATTAAGTCGTCACTGCTCCATTACTCAGGGCATACTCTCAGGTTAAGTTTGAGGAGGATGTGTTACCTACTGCATGAACAGCAGTGCTACCTGCATCCTCTCCCACCATGCCAACCCAGCAGGGTACCTACCTCTCCTTGAAGCACCAGCACCTCACCTGAGAAATGCCAGCAGCAACAGCTGCATCAAGCAGGACTTGCTTCCAGGGCATAGATTTTGTTCCCTCAAACAGAGGCTGCCGCATGACTCACCTTCAGCAGGGAAGCTCAAGGAGCTCAGGAGCACTGAGGATGAAACCTTGGCTTTGCCTTTAGCTGCTGTTTTTCCAAGAGGTTATGTTTTCCAGCCGTAACAATACAGGAGAGCTATGACAGCCTGAATTAGGCTCCGATCTGAATTGCATTTAATTATTTTCCAGTCACTAATAGGCCACATGCTGGATAGACTGTACCCTCCTGCACTCATAAGCGCCTCTCAACCTGGAGCCACAGCTGCCCTTCATAGACTGTGGATGCTTCCACTACAGGCCAGAGTCAGGGACTTCTAAACTGAAGCGACCTTTACTTAACAAACAAGGTAACTTACAAAGTAAACTAAGCCCAGCATCTGAGGCAGACCTATAATCCTAGAACTCTATTCTTACAGAATCACGAGACACATCATTAAATCTTGTTACAAACAGAATTAGAAGTGTCTCTCCTCACTCCCCCAAAAGCCTTAGAGAAAAAAAAAAACAAAACCAAAACATCTCTAGCAATCATCAGGCCACCAAGAGGGCCAGGAGACTAGAGCAGATGCCATGTGTGAAGGAGATAGCTGAGTCTCTTCAGACAGAAATGAAAGATGGCCATGGAGTTGGGAGGGCACCCAGTACCAATACTTGCAAAGTAAAATGGCTGAATAAGGCTCCTTAGTATTTTTGGTCAACCTGAAACAATTGAATAAGGCTTTTTGACAGAGGTACATAGCAGGAGGTCAAGAGGCAGTGGTCTCAAACTAGAGCAGGGGAGGTCCTAATGCAAAGGAAAGCCTTTTCCACTGCAAAAATGGCCAAGCAGTGGAGCGGAAGCTGTGCAGTCTCCATTCTCTTTCAAAGTTCGGTGGGATAAATCCCTCAGTAGCCTACTCGGAACACACAGGTTATCTGGCTTTGAGCCAGACATTGAACCAGAGAACAAAGTAGCCCCCCCCCCCCCCAAGCTGAGTAACACAATGTATGAACCACATAGCTGAGTGCAAACTTCTGGCAGTCTTCTGCCAGAACCAGTTCCCCTTCACAGGTGATAGAAGAAAACTGCTTACCAAGAGTAAGAAGGCTTTTGTTCCTCTTTTGTTCTTTTTCTTGTAGGAATTATGAGTAGATAAAATGTGAAGAGATAACTCAGTTAAAATTATCGTGGAGGCTTTACATGGATTTATTGTATTACAAAAGTAACTGGCAAAATTGTGTTTGTACTCCTTTGGAAAACTTACTAAAATACTGTAGTAACAAACAAGCCTCCAGGATCCCATAGCTTTCTTATTAGGTGAAAGTGAAGCAAGTCTAGTTTTCCTTACTAAAATGGATGGAATACCACACTGCACAAGAAAGAGCTGTGCAAAAACTGTTTTGAAATTGATCTTGAAGTGACCACAATACTCCCACGCAGTTGCTTTTCCAGAATATGTATTTGAAAAGTAAGTTATTCCAGTGAAGGAAGGCATAGAATGAACAAAGGAGAAACCAGAGAAGGAGGGATAGGATTTACACTTGGAGACAAAGGCACAAAAGCCTTGACCTCAAAAGCACAAAGCCTGAATTTGAAGCTAAGTTGTTCCCCTCCCCCATATTTAGTTTGTTTGCTGTAGGTCTGTAATAAAAATTTAAACAAATATATTTTCCAATTATAGCATTTATGTAATAAAGCCCTTATAACAACATCATTTAATTCCAGCAGTAGAAAAAAGCACAGGGCATAGCACACTCTTGATCTCATAAGAAGCCATCATCCAAGAATGAGAAATAGCCTACAGAATTAATATTGTAATACATCTTTAATTTTAAATGTTCTAAATTAAGCAAGCATACAAATGAAGTGATATCAAAACAATATTAGTGTGCAGAAGCACTGGCCCATTCTGGGGCAAGGCCACCTTGCCCCATGAAACTAATTAGATGACTTACACTATTACTCATAACATACCAAAGCTGGGAGATTTCTCATTGTGCTGTGCAGCAGAATGAGTGACAGCTTGATGTACAGAACAAGCCTGTCTACTGTTCCAATGCTCTGCACAACTGCTGAAACTCATACCAAAAACTTGAGTTTTGCAAATAAGATTCCACTTGCTTTCCAACACATCCATGAATTATATGTGGGATCACAGTGATGTGGCACACTTCCTGTGTGGATGCAAACACCTAGCTTTGCAATTCTGAGAGAAAAGACTGAATAAATCTTTAACCTGCTATTTAGTGAGGGGTTTGGGTTTTTTTCCCCCATAAGAGAAGGTAAAATAGGTATGCCTGCTGTTTTCCTGATGCTGACAATTCCAAATATAGACTAAATAGATCAGAAGTGTCATATTGTCAAATGCCCTTAAGAAGTCCTCCGTCTAAGCAAGCAATTCCCTATTGTTTCCTCTCAGTAGAGGAAACCACATGCAAGTGTCAGGAAGGAGAGCTGGTGTTCCAGTAGGCACAGAGAACAGAGGAAAGCTTCAAGGTAAAAGGATGTCACTAAGCTTTCTTCACAATAACTCTCCACACTTTTCTTGAATGTACAGCCACAAGAAAATCTTCTGTGCACATTGCCAACCTCTACTTAGTTTTTCAGTGGGTTTTGAAAGAGCTGCTTACATTTTTGACTGAGCTTTAGCACATTTCTCTCCTTTGACTTCTAGGATATTTCTCTCTTTTGACCTCCTTTAGCACCTTTCTCTTTCTGTTTTCACTAACTTTGGCTCATCTTCCACTTTCATTCATATTTTCAGTTGAAAGTCCTCCTTCACTATACCCATTATAAAAGTTCTTAATTTGTAACTAAAAGTATAGAAACAAATTTTCTATTAAACATCTCCTGAATTCGTTACACACATGTTCACATAAGGAGTGATTTTTTTTTTTTTGGTAGTACTTACGAATTTCAGAGATTGTAAGAGAAATTTTGAATTACTGTATTGGTAACCTCATGTTACTCATGACAGACTGTTGATTGGGAACCCAAGTTAGTTTTCTCCACAGTTCCTCCTGGTGAAACTTGACTTATCCTGAGTATCTTGCACTTCTTGCATGATGGTGTCAGACTTTCTCAGCATGACTCCACAAAAATCACCTCAAGACTACTTTATTGGAAAAACGTGTTCAAAGGCAACTGCAGCTTTAATTTACAGGCCAGCTTCTGTTCTCAGATGCACACACCAAGTCTGTGTTGATTTCAAAGGGAAATGCTTTTATCAGGAAAGCAGAAGAAAGAGACTTAGAAATTACCTTCATGTAACATTTCTCAGACTTGCTTGTAGGAGGTTTAAATAACCTGATGCAAGTGTGCTGGCAATACAAGTAACACGTATTGTGATACTTCCAACATCGCTAAAATAAGCTCAGCCAGGAAGCATTTCCTACTGTTTTCTTATTCTGTATGGGGTTCTAATATTGAGGTTTAACTTTGTGCCATCATACTTCTGATTATAGTGTACAATTACAAGGCAGAGTGATCATTGTTTCCAATAGCTGCATAGTCACTATTTAATTCTGCTCCTAACGAGACAGTTCTTTTAAAATAAAGGTCAGACAATGGTTTTGCAACAGCAATTATAGCGTGCTTTTCTCATTTTAATGGCATGAGATAGAACATCCTTATGACCTCAGCTTGCAAACACCTTAAAAAGGCACTACAAATGTTTTATAGCCAATTTCAACTACAATCATGTCCATTTTTTTGCTTGAGGGAAGGTCAAACAAAAACAAAGTTCTGAATAGCTTTCAGTAGATAATAAAGAAAAAAGCAAAAAACAAAAAAAACACCCCACCAAAGCATAATGTAGGTACTGAAATCTTGAAGGATTCCATTCTACTACTAAAAAATAAAACTTTCAAATATATACCTAAATATTTCAAGGAAAATTCAAACAGGATTCATGGATAAATTTCAGACATTATGAACAGCGGTAAGACTGCTGACTTGGGGTTGTACTAGAGCAACAAGCAAACCTAGGGTCAAAAAGCCTGAAGTGAGAACATTAGAGACAGTGGACTAAGAATATCTTTTAGTTTTAAAACTAAAAAAGAAAAAGTTTTTACTAGCTGGCTCTTGTTCCTTTTGACATACAAGTTGACAGCAAGGAGAGCAGACCTTGACCGGCAATTTGATCATTTCTTCACATTACCTTACTTTATCCTTCCGCCCATACATACCAAATCTCCAACTCACAACCATAAGGCTGCAAAACCAGAGTCCTTTCTCCCAGTCTGTGAAGACAACTTCATTACACAGCATAACAAAAGTGAGCACAATACACAAAGTCATTTCTATTATGGCTTTCCTTCTGTCTCAAGAAGTGCCATTTTTGTTCAAGCTTTTTTTTTTTTTACTTGCTTCAAGGTTAACAAATGAGACCTACCACATTCATTATCTTTAAAATAAACCTACATAGACATGAAATCAAAATTTTAGCCAACACTTAAGAACACTTTCTATCAAAAGTAATAATGTGAAGTACATAAAGAATAAAATCAGTAGGCAGATCTCCTAGACCTTTGCCACAGGTATATGTAGAACTGGACTTTGCAGTCATTGTGTCCAGACTCACCATATGCATCTGTATCCTGTTATCTACCAAAGGCACAACCTGTACAAGGCCAGAAATGAAGGAATAGCCAAGGCTTATTTCATACTGAGTAAACCTGACTGTCTGCAATGCCTAATTAACTACTGTCAAAATACTTTTGAGGAGGAAAATCTCCAGAGATGAAATATGCCTTATCATGTTGACAGTTTTCTCATCATGTCCAGCTGTTAAGCCTGATTTTTCAGTTTCAGAACTTTTCTAGCAACTTATGACCTCATTACAGTCATATCAATTGGACCTTTTGTCTAAAAACAATGATTATTACTCTTCTATTACTTTTCATTAAACAGTAACTCCAGTTAGTGAAGTAAATTTGTTTGCTTCACTTACTTTCTCTGTTAGGTCTTGGACAGTGAGGCTTAGCTCATTAGCAATTCACACAGCAGTAGGAGAGACACCAGAAGTCCATGGTGGCACAGACTATACAGAAATTCTGTTTTCTTCCCCAGAACTCCTTACACTTTTTTGTTATCTCTTGGCCAATAACTAGCTTAAGGCAGAAAGTAACTAACAAAAATTATTTGTAAACTCCATCCAGAGAGGGAAATGCTTGCCAATTGAGTGCAGCTGATTTTGCTTTTGCTTTCTTTTTTTGCTAGATTCATTAACTGAATACATATTTATGTGTCAGTATAATTATAGCTCTTCATTATTAAGGTTAATGAGAAACTAGGCAAACTACAAGTACTGTGTGGCCCTGCAGAACACCACCTAAACTGCAGCACAGGCAGTGTGCAGAGCTGTTAAACTCAGCTGGGTTGAGCTGACACACAGTTACTCAGGAGCCAGCACTAAACTTCCCAAACTCCTGCAGCCACCAAGGGAAAAATGCTCCTCCCATCTATGCAGACTACTCAGCTCTCCAGATGCAGATCCTTGGATTCAGAATTCAGCTCGGGAGCATGACAGGCTTGGGACTTGATTGGCTCAGATCCATCAGAGCTTGGTAGTAACATTACCATGTGTATTTTTAAATTTGTCAAGCACAAACACAAGAAAAGGCATTACAGATCAGAGTGGTCCCCAGAACAGGCTTGTTAAACTACCATCATACTTCATTTCCTTCTCTGGCTCACTTTAAGCTCTGATCTCAGGCAAGGGAAGAGGCTGACACCAAAAAACATGTGAACTATTCCATGAAGTTCAGAGAAATCTTCATTCTTTAGTTTTAAAGCTGAAATACAGGACTAACCTTTTTGTTGTTTTAGTTACATTGAAACAGGAACAAAATTACATTTCCATATGGTAATCTATCCATCATTTGGAGGAAAAAATCTCTCCAATACAGTTTAATACGTAACTCATTTTGAGAGCAGCTCAAAAAAAAAAAAAATCCCTAAACAAAAACCAGGCAACCCCCCCCCCCCCCCCAAACAAACAAACAAAAAAAAAACAGCCAAAAAACACCTTTATGCAGTGGCTACGCTTTCCCACTCTTAAGACTGTGCTTGCCCAAACACAAGCTGTACAGAAACCACCCTCCTGAAAACCACCCGTTAAACCCAGGGCTACAAAATAGTATTGGGCATTGCACATAGGCTGAGCTAGTTCAATCAAGTACCTAGCGGGAGCCAGAGAGCAAAAGATCATGCTGCCTCTGGAGGAAGACCAGTATAGCGGGAGCCAGAGAGCAAAAGATCATGCTGCCTCTGGAGGAAGACCAGTATCTGCTTCACTATATAGTCCTAATCACTCTGCTTTAGTGTTGATACAGAACAACTTGCAATCAACCTAGACTTTTTAAATAAATATCTTTTACTAATAAGTTATGCTTTACCATGCTAGATATCTCTAAGTACACTCCAATTTCAACTTGTAGGCTCTTAAAATTTTGAGAGCTTAAGGGAATTTATGGCCTTAATGTAAGAGAGTCATAGAACCATAAAATAGTTAGGGCTGGAAAGGACCTTAAGACCATCAAGTTCCACCCCCTCTACCATGGGCAGGGACACCTCACACTATACCATGTCACCCAAGACTCCATCCAGCCTGGTCTTGAACACTGACAGGGATAGAGTATTCATTGGAAAACTCATTCCAGTGCCTCACCACCCTAACAGTAAAGAACTTCTTATATTTAACCTGAACTTCTCCTATTCAAGTTTGAACCCATTACCCCTTGTCTTATCACTACAGCTCCTACTGAAGAGTCCCTCCCCAGCATCCCTGTAGGCCCCCTTCAGATACTGGAAGGCTGCTATGAGGTCTCCACGCAGCCTTCTGTTCTCCAGGCTGAACAGCCCCAACTTTCTCAGCCTGTCTTCATACCAGAGGTGTTCCAGTCCCCTGATCATCCTCGTGGCCCTCCTCTGGACTTGTTCCAACAGTTCCATTTCCTTTTTATGTTGAGGACACCAGAACTGTACACAATACTCCAAGTGAGGTCTCGCAAGAGCAGAGTAGAAGGACAGGATCACCTCCTTCAACCTGCTAGTCACGCTTCTTTTAATGCAGCCCAGGATATGGTTGGCTTTCTGGGCTGTTATAATGAGTTATAGCCTATGTAGCCTTTCAATTCCATGTAAAACTTCAACTGCAAACGTGAAAAATATTACTACTGCAAGGGTGTAAACACTGAGAAATGTATTCACGTATTATAAGTTGGGGCTGTTCAGGCTGGAGAAGAGAAGGCTGCATGGAGACCTCATAGCAGCCTTCCAGCACCTGAAGGGGGCCTATAGGGATGCTGGGGAGGGACCGTTCATTAGGGATTGTAGTGACAGGACAAGGGTTAACTGGTTGAAACTTAAAGAACAGAGGTTTAGATTGGATATAAGGAAGAAATTCTTTACTGTTAGGGTGCTGAGGTACTGGAATGGGTTGCACAGGGAGGTTGTGAATGTTCCATCCCTGGCAGTATTCAAGGCCAAGTTGGATGAAGCCTTGGGTGATATGGTTTAGTGTGAGGTGTCCCTGCCCATGGCAGGGGGTTTGGAACTAGATGATCTTAAGGTCCTTTCCAACCCCAACTATTCAATGATTCTAAGATTTGCTCTTACTATAATCAAATAATTGTGGCAGTTTTCCACTGAGTAATAAGTTAGAACATACACTGGTCAGAACTTACAGAATAAGATATTCAAAAGCTCTCTGCCAGCTTTAAGACTTTGTAGCTGTAAGAGCTGGTCTGTTGACTTGCAAAGGCTTTAGAAAAAAGAGCAGAAATCATCTTGTCAAGCTTGATGAGTTTTATGATGGTGACTCTAAGGACAAGCCTTAAGAAACTAGTACTAGTATACTCTGAGTATTAACTGAAATATTATTTAGCCTAGATAATAGTACTACTACAAGAACATCAATATTCCAGGACATTTTGTATCATCAGATCAGTTCTTGATGTGAATGCATTAGTTGAAGAATTGCTCTCATTAAGCAGTTAGAGAGTGAGCCCAAATAACTCAGAAATTGCTAAATGGTGCATTCAGAAGCACAACAAGGCACAGCAGAGGCAAGAGGTAGATTTGCTAACAGCAATGTTACAATCATGCTTTAAATACACACCTCTACAAATTCCCTCAGAACAAGAGGTAGAAAGGAAAAATAAAGCTTGTCTCTCCATATCAGAGCCTAGCCATTGGTAGAATGAACTGTTGTGAGTCAAGTGATTCTTCACAGTCTGATGTTTACTTTGCAAAATTCACAAACAAGATTGTATCGTTTAAAAATTTTACATTACCAGAAATATTGTATGTGCCCTACTGGTCAAAATCCCAAATTCACTCATGACCAAATTCAGTATTTCAGTTCCATATGCATCTATTTGCATGTAGATTAAACTGACAAGAAGCTAACATACAACCTTCAAAATTATCAGTTTCATGAATATGTGATCTAAACCAACTCTGGTGATGGTACAGTGATAAAGCAAATGCAAAAAGCTATCAAACAGCAAAAATAATTCAAAAAGTATAATGTATTAATAACTTTTGCCCAAGTTTGAAAAAGTTGGAATGTTTTTTTTTGCTATATTAAAATCCATATGCAGAAAAATAATAAGATTATGTCCATCAGATAAGAGATACTGAGAGTTGTTTCTGAGAAAAGATTTCCATGAGTCTCTATTTTCCTAGCATGCTGACCATGTTTACTAAATGCATTACAACAGCATCCCCAAAGGAAAATTTGCACAAGCAGTTCCTACCTCGTATGTTTGATGACTTACAAAAGCCTGCACTGCAAACTCCTGGGTTTTTGGGATACAGCCTGTTCTCAACTTTGTCGTAGTGTTTTACCATCAAAACTGCTTTCCAAAAGCCTTAGGAAGGAGATACAGTTCTGTGGAGCTCGATGATGATATTGTGAACTAATCACTAAGCCAGCACAGCAGGTAAATCAGCCCACACCCAGCCTTGGACATCCAGCTGTAAACTGAGGACTGAATAACTCCAATGGCAGTTTTAAAAGTGGAAAAACGGCTGGTAAAAAGCATTGCAGTATTTTAGGTCTGGACTTAGGCTGCCTTAAGGCCCTGCAGGATCCTTTTTTTGTTGCTCCTGAAGGACTGCAGCCCTCAAGAGCAAACGCAGTACTTGGCGTTTCCAAACGCCTCAAACGTCGGCTTTTGATGACGTTCGATCATCGTTCAAGTTGGCGTTTACGATGGGCTGCCTAACCCCGGGCCTTTCCAAGCCTTCCTCACACAGGAGTACCCTCCTTCCCCAATCCCATAAATTTCATCTTCGCTTCGCTCCGGCAAGCCCCGCTCCCAGGCTGGAGGCGGCGCAATGGCGCCACCTGATGGCCTCCCTAGGAACGCGGCCTTAGGGAAGCTGGGCCTTCCCCGGGGAAACGCCGTCCCTGGCGTGCGGAAATGGGAAACAGCGGTCTCCCGGGCAGCCCGTGTTGCCACAAGGCTGTTTTCTTCGGAAGGAAAAAGCGATTCCCTTCCTCTCTGCGTACCTGTCCCTGGTGTTCAATTTAGGTATTCCAAATCAACTGAAGTCTGTATGAATTTCCTTTGTCTTAACAACAGGATTACACCCACCATGCTTTGCATGCTGAGGACCAGAACTTTTGAACTCACCTTTTGTCCATCAATCACTGTGATAATACATTGCTCTGCTGTAAATCCAAGTGCCACCTCTGCTAGAGATACCCTGCATTATCTCCTTCTAGTCATTTATGAAGAAATTATTATATAAAGTGGATACAAAACAGGAGCCTAACAGTCCATTAATGCCTTTATAAACCCATTGTTTCTCTTGATTTTAATGCCTTTGCTTCCTCCTCTTTAATTTTTCCTCACATTCTGAGATCTCTGGTTCAGTCACAGGCTACCTAAGGACTAGGATAATGACTGCTTCTAATTCAGTATACGGAGACAGGACTCCAGACTTAATTTTGGTCTCTCAAAGCTCCTAGTCGTTAGTACTGGTGAATTTTCAGGCTTCTTTATACAACCCTGAACTCTGATTTAACCTCAGGTAGGGCTGAACCTGTAGTATAATGTGACCACACTAAGGCTATACGTGGATAAACTACATGATAAACTTTATGCCTGTGGTTATCAGCTGTAGCACCTTTACTTGCTTAACAAGGTCTGACAATCCTGTAATTAAAGCCCTAATTCTAATAAAGGGAACCCAGGCAGCAGTCATTTTATAGTGGTATCTCATGACCCAAGTACAACAAAAAAGAAAAATACAAGTTCTGTGTATGTTAAAAACCCAGCAAGTTGTAGTTGGTGCTAAAAAACTGGCAGCAGCAATAAAAATGACAAATGGAAAAATCAAACAAATGCTATGGTAGGCAACCATAAAAAGGAAATGAGCCTATGCTCCTGCCCCAAACCACTGCCCAAATAACTGAATTCATGGTTGGGTATTTATCAACTAGGAAAAAGGTCATATACAGCTATCAGATCTGCTAGACTACTGTACAACCTGTAAGTGATACTTGCTATCAACCTGATTTCTAAATCTTTAGTTGAATACACTTTTGAAAGGGTAAAGGAAGCACAGTGTGTCTAACTCAACATGTTTATCTTACTGTAGACTTTTCTCTGGACAAAGAAAAAAAAGTCAAAGAAAAGATATTTAATGCAAAATCTAGTCCTAATAAATCAGTACGGTAACTCTTCTCAAATCTGACATCAAATTGACTGCTTGAGTTCATGGATCTGAGCAATCCTCTGAAGTTTTACATAAAGGAACAAAGTGGCATCCAATTATAGGATCAGGAGCTGCATGATTGTAACTGATGTTGACAGTTCCCCAGGACTTCTCTTCAAATCTATTTCAGAAAAGATTGGCTGGACCTGGAACATAAGGAATCAGTCACAGGCAAACCTAAATTTCATGCTTCTGTTGCTAGTGGGACTAAAACAAGCAATGACTATTCCTCTAATGAAATAATAAAAGCTATTGTACAGTTTTGTTATCACAGCTCAGAGGTAGACCTTAAAATTTTGGCAGTCGCTGGTGCAATACTTCACAAAGTTTATTAACCAAAAAATTAGGATTGAGTTTTCATCTGCTGTGATTTATTACATACTGTTCTTTCCATGATTTATTACATACTGTTCTTTCTATAATAACTGAACTAGATGTGGACTTAGAGATTTGAGGGATACCTGGAAAAGAGTAGAAAGAAGAAAGTGCTACTGTAGAATAACTTCAAAAAGAAGGTAAAATCTAATTAGACTGTAGTTGAAAAGCAGCCAAACCTATAAAAAAATCCTAGCATTCACATCACTAATTCTGCACCTTTTCCCCCCAGAGACAACTTCTACGTAAACTTCACTGCACCAAATAAGGGAATAAACATGGCTTGCATTAATTTTTAAATTATGATCAACACGTCTAAATTGCATAATCTTGAAAGTAATCTGCACATTTGTTTTAAGCATCGTTACTAGCCATAAGGTTCCACTCCCAAACATGATTCCCAAAAACACAGCATAACAATCTGCATTTCCAGGCTAGCAGAAGCCCTAACTGGACTCCAAACTATATGGTTAACACTAGCATCTAAGAAAAAGAGAAATATAACATCACTTTTTCCCTAGAGGTACATACGGTAATTACACAGGAAAAAAAAAAAAAGATGCATTTAATCTGTTTGTATGGAAGAAACAGAATGAAATATTTTTCCTCCTAAACAAAAACCTTGACTTAAATTTATGTATACAATAAATATTGCTTTAAGGAAAAAGAATTTTTGTTTTAACAAAAGCCTTAATTGGAAGCTACACCTAGAATGTTAAGAACATGCTACAAGATGATCACTGTGCTCCTGCTAGGCATTTTTCCTTTTTCCTAGTCTTTTCTCCAACAGTTCCCTAAACAGGCTGCGCACTTACCTGAAAGAGAAGTCTCTCTTAGAATAAGTAAGATAATACCAAATACTAACAGATGAACACCATTCTACATGCAGTGGTATTCACTCGGTCACATGCAATTTCCCTCTGCCACAAACAGCAATATTTACCAGTACAAGAAAACAGGGGAGAGCACTCAGGTTGATACAGAACAGGGAAATGTAGTACCCTGGTTCTAGAAAGGCAGACATCAGAAATATTGAAACATAGCCATGTAATAAGTACATCTTACATTAAAATGTAACATGTAGAAAAGTCCTCCCAGAACTATTTTGATATTCAAATGCCTCAGCTTTGATACCCATAACAAAAACTTCTCTCCCAGACACCATCCTTTTGAGTATAGCTTCACATATCTCTTTTCACCTCCAAATCTACCACAGTGGTACAATAGCTTTCTTAGCAAAGGCAGAACAAGGAAAAGAGATGAATCACAGCTTCCCTATACATGAGGAACAAAAGACAAGTTTGTACTTTACCTGAGTTCCCATGAAGAAAAAAAAAATAAACTTTCTTTCTACATAATTTATGTAAACAACAGCATCTGTGGATGAAAAACACTCTCAGAAGAGAGCTAAAAACCCCCACCCAAGCCACTGCCTTGACACCCCGAGCAAATTAAGTATTTTCTTTACCTCAGACACATTGATTAGTAACAACACCTGCTTCACTGAAAGCACCTGAGATAGTTTAACCACTTCAGTGATGTCAGTCAACTACTTTGTTGACTCATGAATATGGACAGACTTAACAGAGATAATTCTGCTGATTATTTGTCCTAGCCTTGGGAAAAGTGCTGCTGAGTCACAAATAAAGATCTCCTGGCCTAATAGTTTGCAACACTACATATTAATTGCTGGTTGACCTTAGCATGGCAGGCTATAAACTACAGCTCTTGGAGACTGGCTTTACACAAAACTCAGTTTTTATACCATGGGGTTGCAGCCACTGAGCAGATTAAATGCTCTGTCTCAAAGACTAATATAAATTATGAAAGTAGCTTAATGCCTTATGAAAATAGAGCTATGTTAGAAAGATGAGTAAAGAAAAGGGAGTATTAAGATTGTCTAAGAAAGGAATTCATATAGAAGGTGCAAAAAGAAAAAACTTTATGCTATTTAGTTAATTGACTTTTTAATTGTATAATTTAATCATTCTGTAGCTTGTCTATTCAAAAGATAGTACTTTTTATTTAGATGCCTATAGTGACTTGATGTGGTATAGCATATTTTCATTGTAACACTCAGTTTTTTTGTTTTTTTTTTTTTATTAGTGTATTTTGTTCAAGCTGCGTATACATCCTGTGTGTTTGTTCCATTACCCCTGAAAGCTGAGATGGGACTGTCTGAAGTTGTAAGTAATAAAACCTTAAACCCTGAAGTTTCTGGCAACGTATGTGTTAAGAGGAGTAGAAATTACCTCAAAAAACCCTACTCCTCCCTGATATAAAACACACCGTCACATATGTGTTCACTTCTCTTCAAAAGCTTGAATCAAACTGAATATTCCTGAACTCCCCTACTTATTAGATTATGCTTGCTGGGAGTCTTGGGTCATCTTTTCCTTTTTCTTCCAAATCTCAGTGAAAATGCTGAAAGTGTGATGTAGGAAGTAATTAATATTCCTACAGAGATATTTTATTCATTATAACAGAGGAAAAGTTTAGAGAAACTAGCTTAATTCAAAAAAGCCCTGACAACTACAGCTGGATTTAAACAGACATCAAATGTAATCTTGGTAATTGAACGGGCTACATAGTCCTTGTTTTACTTATCTCCTTTTGGAATGGACCTATAATATGGATCACGTGGGCAAACTCCTGAAAGTTTGAGCTTTGGATACAGGTGTTTTCAAACAAAATGTTACTTGTTGCTGCAGATTGCATGTATGCAGCTTTATATGAAACATAGCCACTGTTTTATGCATTTTATTGTTCAGTTCCAGTTTATGTAGACTCAGAAGTTCATAAAATCATTTCAATTTTTGTCAGCACAGGCGGGTTTTCTTTGTTGCTTTTACTTGAGAACTGAAGTCCTGCATCATTTGAAATAAGATGCATGCTTGAAATAAGATGCATGCTTAAAATAAGATGTAACTAGCAGGAAGAGATTAATAAAATGTGTGTTCTATTCACTGTCATTTGATTTTCTAATGTAGCACAGTAAGTAAACCCTGAGGAGTTACTACAGCCTGGCAGGTTTTATTGCTGTCTGGTACATGCATTGAGCTGAAGAGATCTTAGCCAAGAACAAGTTAAAAAATTGGTAGTATGGGCAACAGCTATGCTACCTCCCAAATAAATTAATAGGTCACCCTGCAAATACTAATCTGGAGTAAAAACCTGTTGGAACCTTAACCTGCCATGTTATAATGTCTTATTTGTTGAGTTCCCTGCAGAACAAACCCTGTGTTTATTTTTTTAGTTCTTTTTCTCTTAAAAAAACCTCAAAGAAAACCACCGACAAATAAGCTCCTGTCACTTATCAGTACTTCTCTGGGATTACTGAGTGTGATGGTGAATAGGTTTTGCTTGAGGCCCTTGTTTTGAGTGGAAAGTGCTTCTGCAGTCTTGCTTCTTCATTGTTAACAGACAATTATGCTGTCTTTTTGTCATCGTGAGCTTTTTTTTTTTTTGTGGGAATATAAAAATGAGCAAGCCGTAAGCAAGAGTCACTCTGAGAACAGTGGATGTTGAATGTTCAGTTCAAATCTGCCCTTTTCCTTTGGTGTGCGTCTATCTCTGATGGGGACCAGGCTGCCCCCAGGACTCTGGCTGCAGGTGTCAGACCTCTGCTGCTGAAAGATTCAGTAGGGACCTGTACTAAGAGACAGAGGTGGCTCCTTTGATTAGTTAGCCCTGTGTGACTCTTTCTGTCAAAGTCCAGCTATTGGTGAAAATTGCATATAATGCCTGCCTCATTTTTTTGTAGCCTAAAGCCAGTGCACCTACCTAGCTTTTTCTCAGCTTGTGCTACCAGCTGGGGGAATCCAGGCATCTTGCAGAGAATAGGTTAGAATGGGCTTTCAGTCTTAGTTACCTGGAGGTCCTCATCCAATAACCCCAAAGACAGGATGACTTGTGAATTCAGTCCATTTTATTCTCAGTAAAATGTGTGTATTCATTCCCTTAAAGGGCCTGCATTATGTTATGTTCTGTTCCGTTGAAATGAAAACAGCAAGAAAATCCTGTTGAACAATGCTTATCTGATGGATGAAAAGGGAAGAACAGCACAAATCTTGATATGCACACTGAAAAAAATCTATTGTAGCCCCAAAAGTGGTACATGAGTGTGCTCCAGTTGTCTTTACTCCTTTACTTTTGGAAGTGGCTAAACATTATTCTGGTACTATGTGAATATGTTAGATGTGAAAATGTCCCCTGATATCACATGGGTAATTGGGGCTCCTCAGTGAATGGGATCTGGCCTTTGAGCAGTATCCTGAATGCACTATTGACTTGCTGACAGGAAGCCCTGTAGCAATAACAAAGGAAGAAATGATTCGGCAATCACTGGAAAGCCTCCTTTGATTTTGTATCTGCTAGTCCATTTCCATGCCGGTGGAGCTGCCCTCATGTGAGGGCAAAGTCTCTCATTGTTCAGTGTTTGGTTCCTCTCTTTTTTTTCTTCTTTCTTTCCTTCTACTTTAAAATGTCACTTTTTCCACAGGCAGTATCAAAACCAAAACAAAACAGCTGCTAAGGTGATGGAGTGTCAAAAAGTATTAACTACTGGTAGCTGCAGCAGAAAATGGATACGAGAAGACAAAGTGTTGTGCTATGAGTGGCAGGCCAATTTCCAAAATTAGTTTAAGAATGTCTAAGGGATTAATGTATTGTCTTACTGAACTGTGGCAGGCCATTACTGTGTCTAGGGTGACTCTGCTGCAACCCTTTAATAGCAAAATCCCAAATCCTGCTTTAGGTAAGTTTTGGGGCTTGTTACTGTAACAAAGAGGCACTATTCAAAATTTAAAATGCTTTGCTTTGCATTACAGTACCCAATGTGCCTATGTAGCTAGGAAAATACTTGATTTTTTTATTTTTAAAAGAAAGCAATAAAGCCAGTCTTTCTGTTGATCCATGCTTCTTGGAGAGTACAGTGTAAGTAAGCATGCTTAGCATGACTAGGAAAATTCTTCTTCTGTATTTGGGCAACATGTACACCAGGACATTTTTATACTTATCTGGATGAACTCAAAACATCAAAAGTTCTGGTCCAGTATTGGAACACAGTCAAAATTAATAAATATGCTAGGAAGCAGATAAATATTAACAGCTGTCTAGCCTTGATACTTCTATTTGAAAATGTGTAAGACAACAAAGGCTTTTACCATATGAAATCAAGCTAATTGTCAATGTATTTTATAATTTCATCTCCTAATTAAAACAACAGTTCTGAAGTATCCCTGAAGTTGTGTTCTTTGCCTTAATTAAACCAAAAGGAAAGTACAATTTATTGTGCCTGTTCACAGAGAACGCTGTGCTCTTCCTGAAGCAGCTCAGCTTTTCCACATTTTGCCTTGAGTAATTCCTTGTACAGCTCTTTCTCTTCCAGCTCTTGTGCTTATTCAAAGTTTCTGTTTTCTGTGATGCTGTATAGCTGCATACTTTCTAAGGTTTGTCATCTTAATTTAGGTCTCTGGATTAGTTTCCTTTTGGTGAGACATAAGGGTTGCTCCCTGGATCATCCTGAAGATCTGGTGTGAGTGCTTTCTGAAGGCCCAGGGAGAATTGTGGTAGACTAACTTTCCTGCAGAGGTTGTGGGGTTGCAGTTCTGCATTGGAGGCACTAGAGCCCAGCCAAGGCATGGCAAATCTCAGGTTAATCATGTTTAGGGTAAGCATAAGATGATTATATTTAAAATAATGAGGCTAAGTCCTTACTTTAGGTCATATAATTGGAAAACGGTAGCGGTCACTCACCACTGTAGGGCTCTATGTAGGTAGGATAACCTACATAACCGTGGTAGGATGGGGAGGGCAGATGGCAAACCAGACTTTCCTCTGTAGCTTTCACAAGGTGACTGTCTCTGTAAGTTTTGGCAGAGTTCATATAAAATAAAGTGTTAAAGTGGTGTTAATCTGCCCATGAAAATTTCACCCATGTACTCAAAAGTGACTGTGTTTCTAGCAGTGTGACATCCAGTTGTGATCATCAATGGGATTTTTCCAGAGGGTAGCAATAGACCCAGAAGGCATGATTTATTTTCTAGCAGTACACTTTTACTGTTCCCAGCAGAAGTCGCACAACTTGTTGGGAAGTGTTGCAGGACTCTTTCTGAAGTCTTCCAAGCATTTTATGGAGGAAAATGTAACTCGGGAACACAAGCCCCTAGCTGAAGGGAATATTTAGCTTAATTATAGTTTTCTTGCTGTGTATAAAAGTTCAATCCATATCTTATGGAAAGTTTGGAACAAAAACAATCATAAAACCTTAGGAGAAGAGCACCAGAGGACAGGGAGGGGTGGGAGGAGAAGAGGGCAAGCATGCATTTACAAAGCAGGATCTTCCCTGTTGGTCTGGAATTCATCTGTGAAAGTGAAATGAAGATATGAAGCACCACCTTCATTGCTTGCTGACCTTTATTTGTTACAGATTTGAGAACTGCTTGAATTATCAGTGCTTCTTGATCAAGCCTGGCACTACATTTATTGCTGTATTACTTGTCCCCTGTGCTGATACCAATACAAACAAGGATAAAGTATAAATGTGGGATGGGTATGTGGACATGTGCTTTCCTATGGGACAAGTGTAAATATTTACAGCTGTGTCTTGATGTGTCATGGTTTAAACATAGCCACACAGTCTCTCTCTCACCCCTCTTCTCCCCCCCCTCCCCACTCCTGGAGGGATGGGGAGGAGAATCGAAAGAATGTAACTCCCATGGGTTGAGATAAGAACAGTCCAGTAACTACGGTATAACACAAACTACTGCTGCTACCACCAATAATAATGATAATGATAAGAGAAATAACAAGGGAAGAGAATACGATACCACCTGCTGAAGCAAGCTCGACCCAGAAGAGAGCGTGCCCTTCTGGGTAACTCCCAGTTACCTCCCCGAGCATTATGTGCTGTGGTATGGAGTACCTCCTTGGCTAGTTTGGGTCAAGTGTCCTGTCTCTGCTTCCTCCCGGCCTCCCCTCCTCCCTGGCAGACCATGAGACTCACAAAGTCCTTGGTCAGGGTAAACATTATTTAGCAACAACTAAAAACATCGGCATTATCAGCTCTGTTCCCAGGCTGAAAGTCAAAACACAGTGTTGCACCAGCTGCTAAGGAGAAAAAATTGACTGCTACTGCTAAACCCAGGACATGTGTGTGTATATATATATATACATATATATATAAATATATATATATATACACACACAGGCATATGCATATATAAATATTAAAAAATATATTTCTGTAGATATGTTCATAGGATGTATATAGATCTATGAAACATATACAGCTATATTTACAGAATAGATCTATGGGCATATAGATTTATATGTATACCTATGTCCATAGAATAGAGTCAGGAAAGGCATGACATGATTTCGGAGCTGCCTTTAGATGTGACAAGGCATACCGACGGACCGACCGGTGGGGGGGGGGGAGGGGGGGTGGGGAGGATGGTGCGCAGGCAGGAGCCCAGCGCTGGGGGGCAGCGCCGCCCGCTGCAACCTCCCGTGCTGGGAAAAACGCTTCAAGTCTGAAAGGGCAAGCAGCGCTCTGAGGGGCTCCCTGCAACCCGAGGACAGGCAAACACAGCACTGAAGCCTTGCATACTTCACCCGCTTTTTTACGCCAAATGAGAAATTCGGTTTGCCTGTTGCATCCCTCCAGCGCTCCAGACTAACAGCGGGGGAAAGGAGGTCGAAGGCTCTGGGCTGGGCTCTGAGTGGTTAATGTGCTGGACTGTCCTCGCGCACCATTTTTGCAGTTGTGCCTCTGCCAGAAGATGACGGGACCGGTGGAGGCACAGCGGTCCAAGCCCTCAGGCTCCCTAGAAGGTCTGGAGCGCGCCGATCGCACCAGTACTACAAAAAAGGAAAAGTCAGGGAATCATTCTAGTGGCCCCAGGTGGCACAAACACAGTCTATATCCAGCTCTCTGTAGGAAGTATGTAATCATACAGTGATTAGTTTTGTGCTTCTTCATAGTTCATCTTTGTATTTCTAACAGCCTGCTGAATGCTGGAGAAAGCCACTATCTTCTGCTGTTTCAAATAGCACTCTATTACAGGAAGTTGCACATTATGCTTTCTCATGGAAACATGACTTTTGCCCCCATATGCTGCTATTTTTTTTTCCATGAATTCAAAGTAACTTGAAACTTATGGCTGCTCTCTGGGTATGTGAAAAATTAAGTATTAGCCAATGTGACAGAAGTTGTATCCCATATAAAGGAAATTCTTGATCACTGAAAATCCATTCTAAAAAAAGTTAAATATTTATTGAGTGCTGCTCCTAACATGAACCTTTTAGCTGCCCTGGGGCAAACGGATAGTAAACAGTGGTAGATATGTTCTATAAAACTGTATGTGTCATCTGTCTTTTTTTCTGGCCCTGAGAAGGCTCAAATTCCTCAGGAAGCATCTCCCTCTTTCTCTTATTGCCAGATGTTTCTTATCACTGGATTATTTTGTTGTGACTTTAGTTGGTGTCACTGGGTAATAATTATTTTCTCTTGGCTACTGTTAATGCTTTCTTTCTCTAGAGTTCCCTGGGGAAGCAGATATCCTGAGCCCCTATTCATGTAACAAAGTACAGCAATTGCTTATGGACTTCATTTATGTATGTAAAGATTGCTCAGGGTGCTAAGATTGATGTGATCAAGCTGTCTCTGCTGGGATTTCTTACAGTGTGATAAATGATGTTTCTTGCTCCTTTCAGCTTATAAATGCAGTTCTGATTCCCATGTGTAAAAATGATGCTATGGATGAAATGTATTTATATGTATTCTAATGGAAAAGATATATATTCCTTGTTTGTTTTTAGGGTGTTAGAACCACAAAACAAAATTGTAAATGTTCCTATATCATGCTGCTGGATGTTATTTCTATTTCATATGTGGGGAACTGAGGCACAGCAAAGCAAAATGAATTCCTGGAAAACACCAAAGAAGCACATGGCAAAACCTGGAAAACAATCAACTATTCTCAGTACTAGTCATCTGCTTTGTGCACAGTGGTTCTCCTTCATTAAAACTGGAAGGATTTTCTTGTCTTAGGAATGAGGAGGTCAAGCACTGTGAAAGACATTTAAACTAATGTAGTTTCAGCTAGCTGAAAAAGGAATGCAACAATCTACACTTTTTAAAAATGTAAATAAATTTGAATATTTTACTAAAATTATTAGATTAAATGGAGGGAAAGAAGAAACAGAAGATAAAAAGTTAAGGGAATGGAAAGGAAATATCAGTAAAAAAGCAAAATTGCTATTATTGTATTGCTGTAATAAGTAACTTGTTCTAAGGGTTTATAAACTCGGTATAACTAATCTAACAAGGTTTCCTTGGCCTATTAAAAGAATACAAAGCTCAGACTAAAATACATTTCATAGGCACCTACAGCTGTAGATTCTCATTATTCTTTATTTCTATAGTAAACAAGGAGATGGCCTGTCCCACATCTCCCTCTCCCTGCTCTAGGTGGTCCCACAGCTACAGTGTTTTGTGAAAGGTGAAGGACTCTATGTACAAGACAGGTGCCATAAAGCTCGTGCTTATCAGCCACGATTGAACAAGGCTTTTGATCTTGGCTGGTCACATTTTTCCTTTGAACCTACAAGCCAGAGAAAGTGTCCTGTAATATTGAAACTGTTTTTTACAGAAGATCAAACCTCCCACTTTGGACATCAGAAAAAATACTTGCTCTGTTGGACTGAAAATAGAAAACTCCTTTTCCATCATCTGCTTCTCTGGTCTTCTGCCAGTAGGTCAGAGCAAGGGTGGTTGTCATTATGGTACTGATGCATCCCACTCTTCTTGTTCTCCTCATGTGACTCAAAGGTGGAAAATTCCAAGGGCCACTAGCTTAGCTTTCTTGTAGCCCTGCAGAGATTTTAGAGGGGTAGCTGGCATCCCCCATGGTACTTCATACTCATGATAGTTTGAGCCATGCTAATCTGCCTTTTTGTCTGCATAGAGCAGTCATGTACATGTCATGTATGTCATGTGGTGCTTTCATTATGAGCATGCAGTGACCTCCACACCACTGCAGGAGTAGATGGCCAGCTTCCAGCAAATGGAATTTCTACCTATCTGTGGGCTGATAATTTGGTATGGGAAACCTGAGTAGAATACTGATGAAAGTCTGCAAAGAGATTCATATTATGTTTTAGTCTTAGTTCTTTTGAGAAAGAAATGCATCTCCAAAGAAACATTCACTTTAAGACAACAAAATGTTCTTTGTTCTGGGGCTATTAGAAATTATTGGTACTTGTGTCTCACAGTCCTTCAGAAAGTGAAAAAAATATGACTGTCCTGGTGGGATTCAATAGGTAACTGATTAGTAACTATCACCTTGAAGAGCATATGATGTCTATTCATTGACAAAGTATGTTAAAAGAGAAGCTGAAATCTTATTTCCTTCTCACTGCTGTGATTAAAGGTTGGTGGGATCATCTGTTATATTAGGGGCCTTCATTCCTTTCCTGTAAAGAGTGTTGAGATAAAGATAACTTTGGTAAGTGGAAACTCCTCAGTACTCCAGGAAGTGGCAAGATGATGCCCAAACATATGTATGAAACACAGAAGGCAAGATGATACCATTTAAAAAACTATTTACTTGTGCGCAAGGTCCTATCAATGTTCTTATGGTCCAAGTGCAAGACTAGGCAAGACTAAAGACAAATATTTTTAAATGGACTAAGTTTGGGACATAGGTGGTTGGCTGGCAACCAGAAAGTGTACTGGTTAATACTGGTGTTCCATAGTGACAGGGAAGGGAGAGAAGGGGTGCTCTGCGGTCTTGCACAATGGCAATGCAGGATGAAGTTTGTGAGTTACTGATTGGAAAGGTATGTGCTGCTTTCCTGGTCAAATTGATCTAGAGATCAATCATAGTTATTTCTGGTGATCATGTGGGTTTGTTGGCAATACATTATTGTTTAAGAAAGTAAAAGGATGGTTGTTTTGGTCACTTTAGGAATTATTTGTTCTTTACAATTTCAATATTACATTTCCCTTAAGCTTTTATTTTGACTATAAAAATGTAGTTGGTAAGTTTATTTTAGTCAATTTCTTTTTAAAAGTCTGGCTTGGGTTTTGAGTTTAAGAAAAAGAAGTCATAAACCTTGTGTTTTGCAATGATTCAAGTATCATTCATCTCCAATAAAAACCTTCAAATGTGCATATATTGTTAATTATATAAATATTTTTGAAAAACCACCACTGCATGTGAAAAAAATCCTTAAATTCTTAAAGATACTGTTGGGGGTGGGGCAAGGTTTGACAGACTAGCTGCCTGTTAGCAGCTTGAATATGCTTTTTGAAACTACAAACCAGTGCAAAAAAGAGCATACTTGTTTTTAATCAGTGTACATAGAAAATGCCTAAACTTGCAGTCTTCACTGAACTAAATCAGAACATCACAGAGTTGTTAACTTAGGAATGAGGGGTTTAAACCAGGTTTAATGGGGGAAGAGGGACTGAAAGCTATAGGTGAGAGAAGAAACATTGCAAAGGGGGAAGATGTACTCATCAAAAGGCTCCAAGGAGGGCTTTGACATTCCCATTCTGAAGGGAGGGCGCTCAGATGCTTACTTTGTATCTGGGTGCTCTTAACATGTTGAGATTAGGTGGCACAAAAGAGGGACTGGAGGTCCAGTCACAAGGCTGTATATGAACAGACTGTGCAGAGTGCTGATAGGAGTGCTCTGATGCTTTTTTTGAAAACAGGCCTTTGAGATGGTCAAGCGTGTCCAAGTCCTACAGCTGTGCCAGGTCAGCCCAAGGATGGAGAGTATGTAAGCATTGTTTAAAGACTTTTCTCCCTGTCTCAGCTTCCAGTATAGAACTGTTTAGTCAGGCCAAAGAATCTACTGGGTTTCATCCAGATTTCCCTTGTTCTTAGGGCTGGATTTACAAGAGTTTAAATAACAATGAAATGTGAACTGATTTTGTCAATCTGGCTGCTCTTTAGGTCTGAAACTGTTCTGTCTGTTTCTACTCCCATAACAACCAGTCTTTTCAAAAAGGATACAACCACATATCTGGCAAGCCAGGATGCTGCTAAAACAGAGCATGTAGGAGTTAGATCCCAGGATGGCAAAACTGCTGGCTCCTGGTTTGTGCTGAAGATCCAACTGTGGAGAGTTGTGATATTCTTGCATTAATATCAGGAACTCTTGCTGATGACAGTTTATATGATTAGACTTCTGCACCCAGAGTCTTTCCTAAAGTAGCCTTTGTGATGTGAACTGTTAAAGAGCTTAGTAAGCTAGGAACACAGCCAGAATGTTCTGGCCCCCTCTTCGGAGCTTGCTTTACCAGGGAGCAATGAATGTAATAGCTCCAGTCCCCAGCTCAAGGAAGGCTGTTTCTAAGCATCACTGAGAAGTAGAGCTTGTTTGAAGGAAGAAAAAAACATTTCTTTGTTGCTCAAGTGCCACCTTTGACCAACATGTTGGGGAATATTTGGTGGGGTGCTTTAGCTCCTCCTGCTTTCTAATGACCTCAGGTTGACTCAGAGGAATTCTGAAGAGCTGTTACAAAGCTGCCTCCTTAGAACACATGTAGCTGAAGAGGTATGTGGGATATGTACATGTGATGGTGTGTAGAGGCAGTGGCCAGCTGTCTGGAAGAAGACAGTGGAAAGGTTGATAATATGAGCAATGTGACTTGGGGTGACAGTTCATTTTGAAGCACACCGTAAATGCCCTGCAAGAGTGTCCGAGCATTTGTAAGGTGTTTACATCTTCTGTCCCCTTCAACCAGCTTGCTAGCCTGTTCAGAGCACAGAGACCATGTTACAAAGGTGGCTCCTGGGAATATTCTGAAAGTCTGAGGAAAAAAATCTTTAAATTCTTCTCAGCCAGACTTTTCCAAACCTAATATTTGGGGGTTTGTCTTTTTTTTTTTTTCTCCCTAATGTGTTGTGTGGTGGTTTGGTTTTTTTTTTTTGTTGTTGTTGGTTGTTTGGTTTTTGGTGGTTTGGTGGGGTTTGTTTGTTTATACCCCCCCCCCCCCCCCCCCCCCACTGTCGTGGTCTGAAACAATGCAAAGCAAAGTTGCTCATTTGAATACCACAATTCTAAGAGTGCTCTGATATTCACAGGATGAGTTGTGGCCTTTGCAGAGGCTGAGACATTAGTTAGAAGTCTGGGTTTCGCAATAAGTTGGCCTGCTATAGAGCGCAGAAACTTGCCTGTGTTTGTTTTTATTTTCTCCAGCAATGGGTATTTCTTAGCATCTGTTAAAAGGGACAAAATCAGAAGAGAAGCAGCACAGATTGCAGGAAGGCTTTTTTTATTTTCTGAAATCAATGTATGAAATGGTGCCTTGTTAGAAGAGCCAAAGGCTGTAACAGTTTCTTTGACAGAGTTTTATCAGTGCAACTTGTTCATGGTCACCAGTAGCCTGCAGTTTCTAGTCCAAGAATTTCTGTCCACAAGTGTCTATTAAGCAGGTTCTGAGCAGGTAAATAGTTTTCTAGAGCATGTATAGTTTCTATAGGACTGGGAAGGTATTTACAAAATGGAGAGGAACTAGGGATACAAGAGGGTTTGTCTCAGCAGGGTTTTCCGGGAAACAGAAAGCTGAAAGTGGCAGAGAAAAGTGATGACCCAAACCAGCCTCTCTTTGTTCTGTGGGAAGCTAGGCATGCTGGCTGCTGCTGGTATGCAGTCACAGGGAGCCCTGCAGGGCTCTGCAACTGGCATTTTCTTCTGCTAGCAGGCAGTAACTTTTCTGAAGTTTGAGGGACATGACTGATCAGTGGCATTTTCCTGCAAGGTAAATCACTGGTGGATTTGACTCTTGTCCTTTTTCTCTTGATGCTTTGATTCCTCTACTAATGCATACAATGAAGTTTAATATGTTGCTCTTTTCTATTAGCTCATTTCTAGATCTGAGTTGCTTAAGCCAAATATCACCTGCTTGCTGTGCACAATAGAAAAGGTAGGAAAACCTGTAGTGGAAAGGTGGTTTTGAGTTGATGATCAGGAGATTTTCTGGTTTCTAAAAAGCCTCCGTTCATGGTTTTGACCCAGAGCACTACAGCAAGTGGGGGAAAAAAAGGGGGATTTTGTATAGCAGCAACAACAGCCATAATGTAGTGATGTTATCTGGAAGTATCATGTTCAGTTGGAGTGCAGGTGGGAAATCTGTGCAACCATCCTACCAAAACAAAACAAAATACCAAAATCAAAATACAACCTCCGTAAATCCCCTTCATGCTTACAGAAGTTTCTGGTCTAAGTAGCTAGGACAAAAGAAGACAGTCATTAAAGTGCCTGTAGGAGAAGCAAGATAGTTTGCTTAAACTATATACCTATTTTATAGATAACTAGAGTAATACAGAACCTACAACCAAATGTAAATCCATCTCTTCCATGTTTGAGGCCTCTCCATGACCTGAGAATACTTTTCCATCAAAATAGACTGCACCAGGGTGAGCATCCAATTACAACACCTGTGTCCAAAAAGCTTGTAAAGTAACATTTCTTAATTCAGTTAGCATTGTATGTGCCTGATCGCAAACAAGGTGATGAGGTACACTACAGCCAAGTAAAAGGCAAGGTTCCTGTATAGAAACATTTTCTGCATAGGAAAAAAAGGGCAAGTATAAAACTATTTCTGCAACAGAAGTCCTTGTGTATGTAATGTTGTATCTTGTGTTTACCAAGAGTTGTCCAGAATATGAAATTCTGGAATTGTGTGGGCTTCAAAGTTATGTACAAAATCTCAGAAGGCTAAGACTGGTTTTGTTGCTTTTCTTCTGTGAAAGTAAGGTTGCTTTCCCATTCACCATCACATGCTGGTGTGTGTTTTAAAATTCTTGTCTGCTCTTAAATTGGCTTGGGGTGAAATGCTGGGGTGGAGGTCAGCAATCCATTGCTGCTGCAATGTTGGCTCTGGTTTTCATGCACCAGCAGAGCACTGTTCATAATCCTCTTCGCCAGCTCCCTCCCCCTCAGCATGGAGAGATGTGAAAGTATTCCAGACAATAGCTTCTGTATTCTGTAAACACACCAAAGGTCATAAAAATACACGATGCTAACTTTAGCTCCTGCTTTTCAGTGTCTGTCACTCCCATTTGACCTCATGTGATTGTGTGAATAGTCATCTTCAGGTTTAACAATGAGGAAAAAGTGAGCTTGGTCACTTCTGTAATAGGAGAAACCTTTCCTCAGCAGGTGTTACTGGCTTCGGGGAGTTTTGTTTGCTTTTCATGTTTCTCAGTCTTGCCAGCACTGAGGCCAACCATAATAGGCTTCTGCCCAGAGTTTTACTTGAGTAGTCAGAAAAGTCTTCAGTTACCTGTGATTAGATATGGTTGTTTTACCCCTTGGTTAATGTTTGCATACAGGACTCTCAGGGGTCATTCACTTGACTGAGTAACTGACAAATGAGGCAAGAATGGGACATTTAACAAAATCTAAACATTTAATAGTACGGGCTTCCCCTATCACATTCTGACATGTTTGGGTTTTTTTTCTGTAGGTATTATTCTATAAAAGTAGTGAAAGGAATTTGTGCTCTCTTTAAAATATTTTATAAGCTTTTTCAAGAGGCACATGAAGTAACATGTCAATAAATTGAAATCGGGCCTATAAAACTGAGCTTTAGTTTTGTGTGCCGTCTACTGATTTCCAGGCTCTGTGCACATCTCCCTCAAGCCCGGCAAGACAGTGGAGACATCTGTCTCTGTGAATGAGCAGAATGCACTTGGCCTGTGAGCAGAAGGTGTGTTTCAGCTTATGGTATCATGGTTTTGCCCTAAGTGCTTCCAGGAAACATAGCTTCTGTGTGTTTAGGTTGGTGGTAGACAGTGTGAAAATATGGAAAGCTGTTCCTGATGGGTTTCCCTATTTTCCCTCCTCCTCCCTCCCCCATCCCCCCCCCCCCCCCCCCCCCCCCTCGTTCCCTCCCCCCCAGATTAGAAGTGACTTATCTAACCTCTTTGGTAACAAGCAATGTGAAGGTGCTAACTTTCCCCAGCCTATTTAAAAAGGATTGAGAGATCTATAACCTCAGTGGAAGTTGATATGGCAAAGTGGGCTGCTGGAAAGAGCTGCATTCAAAATTGGCAATTAACATTTCAAACCATTGATTTCAGTGTCTTCTGTTTGGAAATATATGATCTGACATCTGCTGTTTTATTTAGGGTTCCAAGGATTGCCTTTTTTTGTCTTGTCTCCTCTATTCAGCTGTGAGGATGTCATCCTGGCCTCATTGCAGACAACGCTAAAGCCCTCATTGCAGTCAACAGTAAAGCCCTCATCTGACATCCGTAAGAGCAGGATTGGACTCCCAGTGCTCTGTTGTTTGCTTGCAGTGCACATCAGGCTCCTTAGCTTTTTGAGAGGTTGGTCTAACTAGGATAAATTCAAAAAGATGATGGAGTTGGCCCCCACCACCACCTCAGCCCAGAAACTGGACTCCCCGAGCCCTATTTTAGGCAGAGGCTAATCTGCAGAGCTGCCATCCAGGACAATGGCCACAGGTTTACACACTTCTCTGGGGCAGCAGCTGGGGCCTGGCCCAGGGCACGGAGGTCACCTCCGGCACCTATCCTTCCTGCACAGAGCTGGAGGGCCTGGGGCTTTCCAGAGCATGCAGGAGGGAGAGTTTGTCACTGTTCAGGCTGCTGCTCTACTGGAGCTGGTGCCATCAAGGGTAGGAGTGTAATGTTGTATGAGCACTTCTGCAAACAAGCAGGGTGTTCTCCCCAATCTTGTTTGTTCCCTGCTTCTCTGGAGTCATTGAGGAGGAATGGCTTTGATTAGGCTCTTAACCCGTGCAGGATCTCATGTCTTATTTGGCTCTGGTACTTCTTTTACATGAGGTTTGCACTTTTCCTCATCTGGCTCTGTACCTCTGGCTTCATTATTAATTCTGTCTTTGCTTTTGGACTGACTTGAAATCCAGACCATTACATACTGCTGTCAATACGTAGAGCTGCAATTCCACATCCTCTTGAAATTATTTTAGTTTTTCAGTTTTGTACTAAAAGCTATAATAGCCTAGAAAGAAAAAGGAAAACAAAAAGTGTGTTCTTCAAGTAATGCAAACTTCAGCTCCCTCGACTGCTGGCTCCACTTTCCTAGCTTGTGATGTCAACAGAAGTCTTGAAGATTAAGAACACATATCACATTTCACTGGCTGGCTTAAAGTAACCGTACTGGGAAATGTTGCAGACCCTTTTTTCCCTCTGTCAAGTAAAATCTTGAGAAGTTTAATAAATAACAATAATTAAAAAAAAAAGTGTGAAGAAAGTCAGGGCTGCTACTGAAATGGAATGGATGTGAGTGTCCTGAACAGGGCATGGTGTAGAGCCTTCTTCTAGCCAGGATTATTTAACATTCCACCTGACCACCTGACCACCAGAAGTGCTGCTGCGTCCCACGATATCACCACGGCTGCTACTCCACATTGACTAATCCAGACTTCGACTACATCTGCTCTGGTTACCTGCCTGGCTGCTATAGATCTGCACTTTCTCCAAAACTGGGAAGTCCTTAAGATTTTTCTCTCTTCTGTCTTCTCCCCAGGCCATCAAACAAGAACATCCACATTGCTACTGTGGGACCCCTTGGGCTCCCATGAACTTTACTGTTTGGAAATCATTGGGTCTCTGTGGTAATATGTCTTCTTTAGAATTTAAATAAACCTAAATATTTGAAGACCTATAAATGAGATTTGCGATTAAGTTTAATGTAGAATGGAAGCAGTAGTGTGTTGTTTCTTTTCTTGTAATTTGTTCATATACATCCAACACATGGAGAACTTAATTTGTTCGTAAGGATATTGTATTGTCAAAAGAGAAACTTTTTCTGAAGCCCTTCTAAAATGGGCTTCAGCCTTGCTGAAATGGGCTTCATGCTGAAGCCCATGAAGCCCCAGCCTTGCTCTAGTCTGTACTCAGCTGCACTGCTGTAAATAGTGGAAGCTCACTGTATGAATTTTGACAGTGGCACCAAATCTACACCTTTGCTATGCAGTCATTACTAATCTCATGTACTGCTTGTTACCTACTTGCTCCCATAGTCCAGGATAAAATCATGCCTTTTGAGAGTTGAGAAACACACTGGGAAGGACTCATTTCAAAAGCAATTGGGATAGGGCCCCGGGAGCAGAAGGTCCAGCTTCTGGGATTGCTCATGCTTTCCCTGTCTGAGCATGCAATGGCTAATAGTAATGGAGGGGGCAGAGCCTCCATTCCCTGTTGTATTTGCATCAGATAAAGTGATAATTTCTGGCTTAACCTTTCCATGGGAGCAAACTTTCACTTCATTAACACTGGCATCATTAGCAAGATGGGTAATACACCCTGTGATCCAGACCGGGCTGTGACCTGCATGGAACCATCCAGTGGCAGTGCTAATTAGTGCCTTAGTGCCACGTGAATAGGTCTTCACAGTCACTTTGGCTGCGGCCCTGACTAATTTTGCGTGAATCACTGAGCAGCCATTGCTTGGTAACTAATTTTGGCCTTTAACGCTTTAGCAAGACCCTGCCACTGAGGATAAATGACATCCTGTTGTTATCTGTCCTCTGGGCAGCTGCTAAATTCCCACAGCAGCTTTGGTTTGCAGTCTCTGTCAAAGGATAGTGCTCCAGGCATTGCAACGTGTCCCTGATAGGAACATGAATAATGAATATAATTAGGGGCTGACCAGGCAGAGACACTTTAGGCCTGGGTGGCAGAAGCTCAAGTTGAGCCTGGAAATATTTCTCCCTTTTTGGTCTAGTTTTTGGATCAAGGGGGAGAGGAGGAGGGAGCAGGAATGCTGAGGCAGGGCTAAGAGCTTTCTGCAAGTTCCCAGGAGAGAGACTGATGCTTTTATGCACTTAACTTTGATCATTTGGTGTGTCTGTGCAATGCAACTACATGCATGGCACTGTGAGGAGCTGCAGAAGAAATACCTCCAGTGAAGGACTGTCTGGGACCACAGAGGAGTGTGGTGTGTTCTGGCAGGGGTGCAGACAGAATTTATCCAGGAGATGCAAGAAAGCTAATTTAAACTTTCTAATTAGCTGGATTTTGTAGCTGGGCAAGTTGCCAGGAGTCCAGAATATTAAATCATCTTGTGTGGTTAAATAATGTTTTGGTGTCTATTCTCAAGGGTCTTTTAGCTATTTTCCTGGTGTCTACTGTATTAGATCCTTGAGGCAGCCCCAGTTGCCTGGAGGACAGACCCTATGTGACTCAAGTGAACTTCAGTGTGTGCATGTATGTCCTGAGAACATGATCTGATTGCTGGTGTTTCAGTGAAACATGCCACCAGATTCATCTCTACCTGCTGTTGTTGACAACGGCTAAGCTAAATAAATGCTGTCTACATTAAGCTTCTGTGAAACATGTTAGGAAGAATAATGGGAAACCTTTTACTAGGGGAAAAAACAAACAAACAAACAGAACAACCTCTCCAAATCCCAAACTCCTTTAAAACCCCCAAAGCAAGTGTTAGAACAGAAGTAAAAACTGCTCTCCCACCACTGATTCTTAAACCTAGTTGCTGTAAAAAGTGGCCCCTATAATGCAATATTGAGAGTGCCTGCTTCTCTAATTTTATATGGAGAACGTGTACTCTATATTAGTATGGTTTTGATGTGGGTTTTTGGTTTTTTTTTTCTTTCTTAGATATTTAGCTTGCATTTCACCATGAGAAATCAACTCCTTTCCAGTGGAACTTTCAGAATTGCAATAGGCAATACAGTAATAAGTCAAGGGAGGAAAATTAAGCAATGGGTGTAGGACTGAAATTCATAGTATCTATTACAGCCAGATTATCACGTAAAGATCTCCACACAGTTCAAATGAGGCTAAACAAATATCTTTACAGGATGGATATCTAGTATTCAAACTGTCAGGTTTCAGCTATGGGACTGGGATTTGCTCTGAGGTAGAAGTTTATCTACGGGTAAAATAAGATGAGCAAGTGGAGCCTCTGAAGCGAAGCAGAAAATCAAAGCCCCTGACCATTTGCAGTCAGTAAAACTTGCAAGGCCTTGTTTATAAGGGGCCTTGGACATATACCAGTTTGTGGTTCTGGACATATGTCAGTTTGTGTTTAAGCCTAACCTTCTTAAATGTCGGGGTTTTTTTTCCTGGTTTCTGTACTTCACTGAAGTGCTCTGCCCTTTGCTTTACAGACCATCACCATATAACATTTAACAATTCCAAACTGATTAGGTTTAATGAAGGATGAAGTGATCCCTTTTTGCACATGTTTTTCTGAAGTACTGCTGACAAAAGCTATGTAAATGTAGCACATGACCACTGTTTATGGTGGATTAAGCTTGTTCAGCGTTTGTCCTAATGTACCCAGTTTGCAAGTAAAATAAAAGGATTTTATGGTGGGGTTGTTTTTGTGATTTGGGTTAATAATTAACCTAACCTGACAAAAAGTATCTGGCAAAAATAGCTCGACTGGACACATATGTGACAGAAGGCTCCTCAGCAGGAAGAAGGTGACCTTTGGAAGTGAACAGCAAAGCCAGTATGTTAACTCTGCAGAGATGCAGAATCGGTCTGGCTAGGTTATCTTTTTTACACTGAAATATGGTTTAAACGGTCTCTTTCTGTTGTTCCTGTCAGCAGTATGCTCCCATCTGCCTACCCCTCCCCTAAAAACATAGCTCCATGTGATAGCACCCAAGCCAAACTATGTTATGCAAGTGGTTGTGCCAAATCAGGAGATTTTTGAGAATTTGTGGACTCTGGGGAGAAAGCTCTCTCAGGGCTTTGACCCATGGAACCATGGCAAAGCTGCTGTGTTTCTGGGCTAATTTCACCTCTGTTTTGTCTTTGTAGTTTACTTTTAAGAGAGGTAACTTCCATATGAGATAGGCAAACTACAGTGATCAGCGTCTAGCAGTCTCATGAGGGCAAACTAAGAGGGAAACCAGTTTGGATCTTTAAGCTACAATGTGAGTGCAAAAGTAAAGATGATGCTCTAACAGCACACCAGTTGGCAACATGTGTGGTACGGTTTTGGATTTTCTGGCATCTAACAAATTCTCTTTGACCTGCCCTTGCATGTTGCCTTTTTGAATTTAAAAATAAAAAGAAAAAAAAATAAAAGAGAAAAAGCTTATGTTCTTCATTATCAAGGGCAGTGGAAAATCTGCAAAAACTCAGTCTGGAAAAACAAAGCAGTTGAAGTCAGTGGGTGGTCTGTGCTCACTGCAACTTATTCTTAAGTGTCTGGACACTGAATTTGTTGTAATCACTTTGTTTTATAAGCATATATCTGGGCGGGAAGGGAGTGGGGTGAAAGAGAAAAGTGGCAAATGTTATTTACTGAGACAATGTGTTCCTACCAATACTGATTTTAATAAAGAAAGTAAACATGTTTCCAGAAAGGAAACATGAAACAGTGTGTTTTTAAGAATCACCTTGTTTGTATTTCTGTATCACAGCCCTGCTCCAATTCTTCAGTGTCACTGAATTTAATTTAACTTTTAATCTTGCTTTTGTCTCTTACTTAAATGAAGTTCATATGTTAAACGCTTCTGGTTCTTTTAAAATGTGCTGGTCAATTGTAAGTGCTGAACCCACAGATATTTAATCTCCTTGTTGGCTAGAAAGGCAGACTTTTTTTGTCTTTGTTTTTTTTGGGAATTGTCTCCATTGCTGTGCATTTTCAGATCCTGAAAACATTCAGGAGGCTTTTCAGATGCAGTGACCAGATAGGTGCAGCCCTACACCAGTGTGCAAAGCTTCTCATGTAAGTGGGTGGATGTGCCTTACAAGCAACAGGAAACTGTTCTTTTGTTTAGTTTTTAAAGAAGAGCAATGAAACAATGAAACTTTTTTGTTAATTTTGTTTAAAAGGGCACTTCAGAAAGCTATTCTGTAGTTAGTGTATGTCTGTCCAGGGCTGCCCTCACTTTCCCTGCATAGCAAGCATAGTACTTGGGTCATTTCGGTGTGCCAGGAATGGATGTCTTCCCACGGGGTCACTAAGGAGTTCTCTCCCTTCTGCTGTGGGTACCAGGCTCTGTGCAAGATTATCTGAAAAGGATTTTAACAAACACTCCTATTTGAATTGATCCTCGGCCTGTGAGTCTCATGCCTGACCCTGAGCACCTGAGTCCCTGAAGTGACAGGGCAAGGCTGGTGCGTACCTCCCTCCTCCTCCATGGGGAAGCGGGATATTTTCTGTAGTACATTGCCAATCTGAGGTGACAAGTAGGTAGGGTCCCAGAGCATACAGTTTCTATATAGCCTTGAGTGTCAGGGTAAACTCTACTGTTCAAATTCCTCAGTAGATAGTACTGTGCTTGTAGATATAATTCCACATTTGAGAACACGTGCTATACACCTACATCACCCTCTACAATATTGTTGTGACCTCTCATGAAGCTTTCTCAGTGAGTCATTTCTTATTTTTCAGTTGCTAGCACAGCAAGCTGGACAATGAAGGCGAAACTGTGAGAGCATTTTTTGTTCTGTGCTAATGGGGTAGTGCCCTGTATTGCTGATAGCTGACTGCCTTTGCAAAAAATCATGTTGTAGGAAGTTCCTCAGATAATGTAATTTTGTTTCCTGTTTCTTTCAAAGCAAGAGCCAGGAATTTTTTGTTTACATCCTCTGTACTCCTCTTTCCTTTGTCTTACTAGATAAGGCTGAACTAAAGTAGCAAATCTGACTCTGCTTCACGGATGGGTGAGGTTTGCAGCAACTCTGACCTAATACAGAAGCAAATTCCATTATTAAGTTGCCTCCTGAGATTGTTTTGTTCCTGACTACTCTGTCCCACCCCAGAGCTGGTATAGTTCAATCCTCAGACACTTTTGCACACTTTCTTGGTATTTGGTTTTAGGGTGTTTTGGGGCAGGGAGGTGGTAGGGTGTTTGGTGTTTGGGTTTTTTTTTAATGATAATAAACCACTTTGGTATACACCCTGGTACAAGGCAACTTGCAAGAATATCTGGTGTGCTGTTCCTGAAGCTGAGTAATCCACCCCAGTTTATGCATCCCCATCAGCAGGAAAGTCATGTCCCATGTTTGAGACCATTTCTTCTATGCGTGCAGAAGATGTAGAAGGAGCTTTCAGTTGCTTCACACTACTTTGTGCATGTGCAAGGATGTGTCTACAGCCCATGTTCTTACATAGGTGCAGCAGCAACATTAGTCCTGCTGTTTCTGAACAAGCTGTTTGCAAGCACAAGGGGAGACATTTTCTGCCTGAAGAGCTGCTTACCTTCTCTGGAGAAAATGTGGAAGATGAGATAGGAACAATCCACATTCTGGATGTAGGAGAGAAGCGATTATTCCTGAGTAAAAGAAATGTAATATAAAAGGTACCTTTTGTTCTCTGTGAAGGTTAGATGCCTCTTACATGTTATTGATATCTCACAGGATTTCAAGATCCAAATGCTTTTAAACTGTTTTGTTACTGAACTATGTGCTGTGCTTTACACCACGTATTATGTAACAGCTAATTTAAAGGGTCCCACAATTTCTCAGGACCAAACAAATGGATGTGAGGACTCCTTACACCAGGAGCAGAGTGCTGTTTTGTTGGGGTTTTGTTTGTGTTTTTGGGATTTTTTTTTGACTAGTAGGGGATCTACCCTTTTTATATTATACTATTGCATGCAGATGTGTTAAGTGTACCTTCTTTGGTGTCATTAAGGTGTCCTTTCTTGCATGATTTATATCCATATTCAGCCCTTTACCAAAATGAAGCAAAAGAGCTTTAAAATGAATGAAAACAAAAAAAAAAAGGCCCAAACAATTATTTTTGCTGGATTGTAGAGCTTTTCCTGCTTTGTATGTTACCACTGATTATAACAATCAAATTCATATGGAGTGTAAGTGCCAAAGCTGTGTATCTAATTGTAGGATATATCCCTAAAATTTATAGTGGAAGTTCAGTTAATTGTAGAATTAAATGACTTCGTTTTCCACTGCTGTGGGTCTCTGTTGAATTTGGCACAAGTTCAAAAGGTCTTGTAGCATCCAGCCTTTGCTGGATCATAAAGCAAAGACCCTCCCTAAGAACATAAATGGAATTTCTTTCCACCACTGCAGTGAGATTAACGACAGTGTTACTCGGGTTTTTTTTCTTCTCCTTTGTCTTGTAAATCTGAGCTCTATTCGGCTAAACTGCCTTTTAAAGAAAACAAACTAAAACTCAGGCTGCCTAAATTCCCCTGAGGCACCATTCAAGGGGCAGTATTTTGTTCACCCCACAAACCTTTGGTGGCACTGGATTTTGGGCAGGAGACGTACAGGATAGGGCAGGAGACATACAGGATCAGGCATGCTGGCAGAGACTACTGGGGAGAAAGGGGCCACACATCAGCTGATGCTGCTGATGTGGTGATGGATTAGAGAACAGAGAAAGGTTTGTATTGTGCTAAAAATGGAAGGATTAGCAGCTGCTCTTGTTGAGTCAGGCTAGAGGGAGGAGGATGAGGAGGACAGCAACATGCTGTGGTACTGATCTGTACTAAATTGGCTATCAGCATCCTTCTTTACTGCTAATCTCCCTCCCCCTTCTTTGCTAAGAAAAATACTTGTGGAGCCCTTCCTTCATATCAAAGGAGGACTTTATTTTTACTCTTTCCCTTTCATTCATGTTTTTATGATTATGACTCTGCTAAATGCATTTTAAACTTTTCAACTATGTTTAATCCAGAGTAATTTCCAGGTGGAAAAGAGTGCTATCTTGACTACAAAGGCAGATTCCAGCCTGAAGTATTAACCAGAGATGATTGTAGATATGGACTTATTCAATGCTACAGTTGGGTGGCTGGACAACACATCTTCATTGAGATCCATTCATGTGATGTGAAGTTTTAATTCAGATCCACCTTTAAAATGAAGGCACCATGGGATTTTCATTTCCTCAAAAAAGAGTAAATTGGTTGCTTATGTTGATTTTCAGCACTTATTTCATTAGTGCTAATATATAGTGCCCATTTAACTATTTTGATAGTTCATCAATCAAGACTAATGCTTGGCACAAGACCTGTTTCAGTAATGCCAACAGTTATCCTAATTGCTGATGGACTCTGGTAAGAGTTACTCAGATGCTTGTGTTCTCTTGCTGTTTGCTGTCCCCTCTGCTGGGGGTGGCTGTCACTCCCAGAAACTTCCCTGGACCTTAAATCACTTCTGATTATGGCTCTGAGCTTACTTACTGGGATGTGAATGGAAGCAGCAGTGTTACCATGTAAATCCTACATGCCACAGGCCTGCAGCCACCGAGTGTTTCATGGAGTGTGCCTCATGGCATATGCTCCCCAGATCTGATGCAGCTTCTGGGGCTGTGCTTAGGTGCTTTGCTGAATTAAGCTGCTGCCCTTTCAAGGTGCCTCAACACTTTTAAATGTCATTTGGCCAACCAAAATCATATTCCTCAAGGAAACAGATTTAGATCAGCCAGATACCTTTGATCTTAGCAAAGAACTCAGTCAAATAGAGGTGAATGAAACCCTTCTTTTCAGATTTGCATTGCAGTCTGAAAGCAGCCAATGAAGCTTCTCCCTGATGGATGAATCTAGCGGTAAGGATTGTTCTGTAGAAAAGGGAATAAAACAGGGGCCCTAAACTACCTGACTGTCAGGTGGTGAGACAACACAGTGGCCAGGGCACATGCAGAGCTCACCATTTTTAACTACTCCAAGTCCCCACTAGGTTGGCTGCATATGTAGTGTTCATGGGGGCAGCAGCTTTTTATGAAACTCATAACTTCTACTATGGGAAGCAAGATCGGGCTCATACTAATACAGGATAATGATTTGTGGTATTTTCTTTAATACCTTCAAAGAGCTTTGTGGACTAATATCGGTATTTTAGATCTAATTATAGATAGCTTTTAGCAAAGAAAAACCACAAGATTGTTAAGATATATTGTAGTATGGTACACCAGGACAAATCATTCTTGACCACTTTCCATCAGCCAGTGTGCAGCATTTCTTAGCATTTCAGATATCTTTTAGCTTAGGGAAAAATACAAGTCCAAACTTAGGAGCCTAAATTCTGAAAACGGAGCACTTCCATTAAAAGTTCTGTTCCATTAATTTCTTTTGTCTTATATGAGTTAAGTTTCTATGAGCTCTTCAGGAGAAAGTGTGTTTTGCTTCAGTGCCTCACTGTGATTTAAATGCTTAATTTGGGTTTACACATTTGAAAAACACTGTCTCTGTAAGACAGTTTGCTCATGTGAAGAACTTTGTTTACAATGATGGTCAAAGTAAAAGAAGCCTTTTGAAAATAGCTTGATTAAAAGAAAAGTGCTGCAGAGGAGAATTAACAAATGTAAGTTCTGTTTAAAACAGATGATTCTTCTTATTTGAGAGCAGAGGAGTCTCCTCAGAGTGCCTGGGGTGCTCACCATGTGGGGTCTGCTCAGCCACATCCCTTCTGAAAAAGGACAGTGAAACATCTGAAGACAAGAATATTCCTACTCATTTGTCAGAACTGTGATTTTTCTTCCTTATTTTCTGTCACATAATAATCTGGAATATTTAGGATTTCCATCTGAAAGGAGAAGGGTACATGCAAGAGCACTTGGGAAAAATGATGAGAAGAACTTGCAAAGTAAGAAAGCCTTTCACTGTCAGTCCTCTCAGAAAGTTGCCTGGGAAGTTAGGACAGAAGAAGGCTAGAAAGAATTTGGTTGTGTCTCACTTCAGATTTTTCTTCTCCTTCAAGAAATCAAATAAATTTTAAAAGCAGAAGTTAGAAAGAAGGGAGGACTTTCATTCAGTGTCATGTCTTATCTTGCTGGTTTTAGTCTATAGGAATGAGTTTTTTCAAAAATTTTAAGCATTATTGTTGCATGAGGCTTTTATTGTGATGGGCATCTGTTAAAGCTGTGAAGGACGTACCATAAGGACAGCTGAAATTAATACTGCAAAACCACTGAATCTTAAAGACCTGGAAGGAATCTCTGATACTCCCTAGTTCAGCATTTCATGCAAAGACTAGGTCATGACATTACACCACATCAGTTGAGGCTACTTCTGGTTAAGTCTTGGACAGCTTCTAAGTGGAGGTTGCACAGCTGCTCTGCGTGCCTGGGGCCTCCAACATCTTTCTAGAGAGGAAAGAAAGGAACTTCTACAACACTTATTCTCATAGCAAACATGCACCCCATGTACAGGGATTTGTCAGTAGTCTTTATCTGTAGAAAGGCAAGGTGATGAAGAAAATTACCTTTTTATTTTGAGTCCCTATAAATGCAAGGTTTTGTAGCCACAACAAAAGGGATTTATATCATGTACTTGAAAATGTGACATATTTATGTGGATAATATTATTGTATTACTTAGATGTATGAGGGAAAAGAACACAGAATCATAGAATCATAGAATAGCTAGGGTTGGAAAGGACCTTAAAATCATCTAGTTCCAACCCCCCCTGCAATGGGCAGAGACACCTCACACTAAACCATGTCACCCAAGTCTCTGTCCAACCTGGCCTTGAACACCACTAGGGATGGAGCATTCACAACTTCCCTGGGCAACCCACTCCAGTGCCTCACCATCTTCACAGTAAAGGATTTATTCCTTATATCCAATCTAAATTTCCCCTGTTTAAGTTTGAACCAGTTAGTGCTTGCTCTATCATGTGTACATTTTTTGTGAAGAATTGTATGACTTTTGAGAGAAGAAATAAATCACACATTAGATAAGTAAATCAATACCAGAGTCCATGCACCGTGTTGAGGTACTTGGATGGATATGAAGTTAGAGCTACAAGACTGTATTCAATGATACATTTGAATTAGTCCACTTAGAAACCAAAACCAAAATCAGACTGTTGTGATTTCCTGAGAGATGGTACAGTGACTGAGGTCCTGAAGAGGTATCTAGAATCCTTATTACAACCTGATATATGTGATTTTCAGGATGGTGACTTAAAGAACAAAAATGGCAGACGAGAACCTACAAAAAAAATGTTCTCCAGCTCATGGTTAATAATCAGCAGCTACCCATGGGAACTCAAATTCATTCCTTCCTCTGTTACAGCTCAAGCTGTTTTATAAAGTAGCCCTGTTTTGTTGTTTGGTTGTTCCTTTTTTCCTGTCAAAAAAATAAAGGCTCATGCAAGTAGAGAAGCTGAGAGTGTGAGATACTTGGCATTCCCTTACAATGTCTAATAAGTTTATTTGTCCCTGTGGAGAAATAGTAAAGGAAAGAAGCACTTCAGTGTACACTCCTGATGTGCACAAGCTCCTCTGAAGGCTCTGACAGACCAGGCTGTGGGAGCAGCTGTTGCCAGCCTGCATGCAGATGGCTGCATCCAGCTGGTGTCTGAGTATGCTTATGCTAAGATTAATCACTTTCTAACGTTAATCACTTTCTACCCCTTTAAAGCCCCATGGTGAATTGCAGTGAATCCTCCTTCCCCAGTAGCTGATGGAATGCATGGGCACAAGGTGGCCTTCAGATGGGCTGGTAGAACGTTGGTGTCATTTTTCTAGGACAGGCAAGGTCCTGGACACCTGAGTACTTGTGCTTTACCGACTGTATCTCTTAGGCTTGATTTGGCTACCAGTACCTTTCACACAGCTCAGGTGCAAATGCTGCAGTGCTGAGTATGTTCATGACTGACTTCAAATCTGGCCTTTTAGCAAGTGCAGTTCAAGTTCAAATAAAATGTAGATGTATATCCTGTGTTATTTTAAGAAGAGTTTGTATTATTTTGATGTAGCCTGAGACATACCTGCTGCAAGGAATGTTGATGTTCTTTTAATTCCATGCAGGCACCTGAGAAAATGTTCAACATTTGTGTTCTACAAGGTTTGGATATGAACTTATTGAAGAACTTCACTTATACACAGCTCAGGCACCAGAACTGCTGTGATTTTGTAATTTTCTTTTACCTTTGGAACTATAATTTTGAACAACCTTCAGTGGATTCATAGCAGCAAAGGAATTTTCAGCAATGAATCTCAAGTTCTTCTTCCGTACACAGGTGGTATCTGTTAGGATTGTTAGGACATTATGAACACAAAAGGCCAATTTCTTTGTCAGGAAATAACCTTCCCTGAGTAATTTATTGCTAAACACTTCTCATAACTGAACAAAGTATTAACACATGTATGAATCCTCCATTTAGTTTCAGTGATAGTGAGTCACTTCCCTTGTTTTTGTCGGTCATTCAATGGTAAAAGAGAAGAAGATATCTCAAGCTGTGTGAAGTTTTTTAATTGTTAATAAATGGGCTTCTTGTTGCTAGTGCCCCTTCAGTGTCAATATTGGAGATGACTCCCCTCTCACGCCACCCTTGAAGCATTTTTCTTCTGAAATAAATCATCTCCCCTACATAATATACAATGTCATTTGAGAATAAATACATTACGCTATTAAAAACTTAAATCTCATGCTGTCCAAAAGATTGCTTTTGCTTTAGCTCCAGGAGCTAATAAAACTACAGCTGAGGGTGCACTCAATCCCACTGTCCATGTCAGCAACAAAGACGTTAAACAAGACCGGTCCCAACACCGATCCCTGAGGGACACCACTCGTTACTGGTCTCCAGCCAGACATTGAACCGTTGACCACAACTCTTTGAGTGCAACCACCCAGCCAATTCTTTATCCACTGAGTGGTCCATCTATCAAACTGATGTCTCTCCAATTTAGAGACAAGGATGTCATGTGGGACAGTGTCGAATGCTTTGCACAAGTCCAGGTAGATGACGTCAACTGCTCCACCCCTGTCCATCAGTTCTGTAGCCCCGTCATAGAAGGCCACCAAATTGGTCAGGCAGGATTTCCCCTTAGTGAAGCCATGCTGGTTGTCACCAAGCACCTTGTTGTTTTTCATGTGCCTTAGCATGCCTTCCAAGAGAATCTGCTCCCAGATTTTGCCAGGCACAGAGGTGAGACTGCCTGGTCTGTAATTCCCCGGGTCATCCATTTTCCCCTTCTTGAAAATGGGGGTTATATTTCCCTTTTTCCAGTCATCAGGAGCTTCACCTGTCTGCCATGATTTTTCAAATATGATGGCCAGTGGCTTTGCAACTTCATTCACCAGTTCCTTCAGGAACCGCGGATGGATTTCATCAGGTCCCATGGACTTGTATATGTTCAGGTTCTTAAGATGATCTTGGTCTAGATTTTAACAGTCCCTGCATCCACCTTCCAAGACTTGGGTGCTGCGGTCAGAGCCTTTGCCAGTGAAGACCGAGGCAAAGAAGCCATTCAGAACCTCAACCTTCTCCAAGTCCTGTATAGCCAGTTCTCCTGAAAGCTTATGGAGGGGGCATACTTGGCTTTGCCTTCCATTGACTTTTTCTTGTAAGTATTTCAGAAAACTTTGGACAAGCCCAGCTCTGGTTGAATATCCTTTTCCAGCCTCCTGCATTTTCCACCCGCCTGCTTTCCCAGGGTCTGTACAGTTTTCTCATGTTGTGCTCGTACAGCTGCATCATGACATGGACAGTGGGTTCTCTGCCTTGTAAGAGTTTCCTCCAGAAAACGTGTCCTACTCATGCCTATGAGATAAGCACATGTTGAAAAGTGGTTTCTAACTTGGGACTGTAGAAAGAGTGCAAACAGATTTCCCTCTGCTATCTGAGATGTGCAATAAGCATACTTTTGATAAAGACTTTGAGGAAAATGAGAAAAAGAACAGTGGAGGAAGGAAATGCAGCAGATACTGGAGGAACCTGATAGAGCCTGTGATCCCCTCCAATTGTAACAAAAGCAGTTATCCTCTTTATTTCTGTGCCTCTGTGGTTAGAATTAAAGGAGTTTTTGGTATCCAGGCTACACTGAAACTAGATAGATTATTTAGTAAACCAACCAGGTACTTCATCAAAAGGCAGCATGTTGCTGCTTTTCATTTACCAAAATACATGCACTTGACACATGGAGTAGGACAAAGTATATTATACAAAAAGTCTACGCTGTAAATATAGACAAGAAGTGTGCCGCTTTATTATCTGTTATCAAAGACTCAAAGTTAGAGTTTGTTCACACTATTTGAACTAATGGTGTATCTCAGCACTGACATTCTTTCAGCAGAGCTTAGTTCAAACGCTATTTGGGATTCAGAGATGGTAGCTAGCTGTAGTGAGCAAAGCTACTGCAGGAATCTGGCTCAGATTCAGGTATGCAGGAACTTAAGACTGTTTATCCAAAAGCTTGAATCACCCTCACTTGTATCTGAGCAGTCTTGGCTGGCAATCAGTCAGGAAAGCAGAATTCCTCACAGAATGCTAGAGGCAGGGATATGTTTTAAGAGAGGGAGGATGTGAGATGCAGTTGCCGGGCTGGGAGGAAAGGAAGTTGTTGCTATGATGAAGGAACACAAACAATCAAATCACTTTTTTCTTTGAAGATAGCAGCATGACTGCGAACCTAGACATCTCTCCAACCTGGAAAATGCTGTAGTTGCCCCTTTGACAGTTTTATTAGTGTTAATGCTTACTTGTGTTCTTGGGAGTCTGTTCTTCCTACCACTGCTTCTCTCGCAGCAAGGCTATGGACAAAATAAAATTGTTAAGATGGAATCTGTATGAATTCAAATGCCAGTATGGAATATGGCAATAGAAATTGACATCTGATGTCTGCTGGGGCTAAAGTTACTTTGAACTGTGAAGACTGCAGAACTGTGAAACTCTGGATTCTGCAAAGCTCTTTGGCAGCCCAGGACTGGACTTGCAAGGCACAGGTGTCAAAAGGCTCCAAATAACCTCAATAACCTGTGAAGTATAAAAAAGGGGAGGAAGACTAGGGCTCCAGAACTGGAATTCAAGCATTAGAAGTATATCTTGGCTCAGCTATCAGCTTGTTGTGTGGCCTTGGGCAGCCTGGTTTATAATGTGGGGAGGGGAAACTGGCACAGGAACTTCTGAGGGTTAAAAGATCTTCACAGAATGCTTTTGTGCTTGCATCATTTTATCTTTACAAAGTATTTATTGATTTGGAGCTAGTTTCTTATGCCACTGTGACAGCACTGAACTTTGCTCAACTAGATGTGTTTCTTCACAAAAAAATTCATGTGTGCATAAATAAGACACAGCACTCCAAGCAAGTTCTAACCAGTTACAGAAGTCTTAATTCAGTGTTGAAAAAGAGTGGTATCCCAAGGGGGAGGAAAAGTCTTTATGGGATATCTGTCTCATGAAGGCTTTCTTATGACTGCATTTGTTAACTGCTTGGTTAAGGAAATGTTTGAGAAATATACTTGATAAATGTTTTCTAACTCTCTGTCCTTTTAATTCATATTACCTTAGTGACATCTCCCATGGGATAAAGTCCCCAAAGTATTTTGCAACAGATGTCTTTGAGCATCCAAGTCCCACTTTTCTGTATGAGAATAGAGTGAAAGCAGGTGCTAGTAGATTGTACAGCCTGCAGCATTGCTGTACTTTTTTCAAGAGACAAGAAGCCATGTACATATTAATCGCCATTACAGTATGGAGCTAGTAGCTGTAGTCAATTTGAGAGTGCTTGCAGAGTGATTCCCCTAAGTCCACTTGTCTGTGTGGTCTGTCTGTGTTCTCTGCGAGATACTGGCTCCCTTGAACCACTCTGGAAAAGTAGGTTGTGAAGAGCACATGAAATGGAGGACAAAAGCAACCTGAAGTCATGGCTGATAATTCATATTATGGTGAACAATATGCAATAGGTCAAGGGACTGAAAAAATGCAGAAAGAGATAAACGCTTTCATAAATAAATGCTGTAAATGCTCAAGAAAAACAGGATTCAAAGAAATTTCAAAAGAAAATCTTTGAACAGAATGAAGACTTTGTGGCACAAGTGTAGTCTACAATAGAGATGATACTACAGATGCAAGAGATCACAGCTGTTGCTTGCATATACTGAAAGCCTAGAGTTCTTTTATGTACAGTAGCTGTAAAGGAAATGTTTCTGTGCTCATTTAAAAGGCTGATGATGTTCAAAAGCTCTGGGGGCCAGCTACTCTCAAAGACTGGTAGTGGTAGCTGCTATCTTCCATTGTTAATGATATTGTTTTTCTGCTTGCTTTTGCAAAGCAGTTCTGAATATTCAAGCAGTCAAGTAGCATATGTTTTGCATGGCTGGAGACCTTGGTAGATTCGTAGCACTTTCTTTACGTTTCATTAACCGCAGAATTTCAAGTCCTTTTTCAATAAGTTTGGGGAGCAAACTAGCAAGGTCAGGGAATGAATGTACCTGCAGAGGAGAAAGGTACACGTGGTTCCCATTGCTGGATTTGTCAGGCGTGAAGTCATGAGGAAAACCCACTCAGACTCATGTGCCTTGAGTCAGAAACCAGCAATGAATGTTGATGTATACAGATCACTCTTATTTCCAGATATGACAAGAGGCACGGCAAACTGCAGGCATAGGTGAGATTTGTCTGACAATCAGAAGCTCTGAAAACCGGGCCCCTGGTATTAAGTGCTTACCAGCAGGCATGTAATCTTGAAAATGTTGACCAAATGCCACAAAAGCATGCTTCATTTAGAAAACAGAACTTGGTGGGTTTTTTAAAAAACCTCTAATCTGTAGTGCTCGAGCTGTGTAAATGATCTCAGATATTTCCACTATAACATTAATAAGGAATTTATCAGTGGAGAAATAGATTGACTTGATTGTTCTCTCATTGCCCTTTCTTCTGCTGTGAAGGTTAAAAGACTGGAGTTGGAAGGAGGAAGAATGCTCTCTGTTTCTGCCTTTCCAGCTAAAACCCTTGTAAGAGAAAGTGCTTCTTGTTGCTGGCTCACTTTCCTGGGGGTTAGGCTGTTCTCATCTCAAACTACTTTTCAATTTGCTCAGTGTGTTTTCCTTGTGCATTTTTATTTAGTATCTCTGTATAACTGGGATAAAACATGTTCTTGGGTTGTTATGCAGATTGCTGTAGGCATGAAGGGTATGAAATCTTCATGGTCTAATTGGTGCTCAAACACAGATTATTATGAGGGAAGCACAGCACTTGTATTCAAGAGTGCTGTTCAGTCCCTTTGTCTGATAGTGTTGTGGTATTTCAAACTACCCTGAAACTTCTAATGCCTTTGCCTCACTCTCAAAACATTTATTTAGGAGGAAGAAGAAATGAGACAGGTATGGAGCATAATATTCCCAATGCATGTATGTGTTAGGTTTCTCTAAATTGCTTTGTTTTTGGACTGTTTCTTCCTCTCCAAGAGGCTCTGACAAAATTTAAAAAGCTGCTTCAAAGCATTCTGCCTATTCCAGGTTCCCTGGTATTTTCAGTAGCACAATCACCTCATTATTCATTGAAATTATTAGTTACAGAAGATTAATTAACTCAAGATTGACATCAATGACGATGGACCTGTGGGAGGCCTATGGGATTTCATGTGACAGGATTTAGACTTAGTAATTAAGGATGTGCATTTATTTACTTTTTCCATGTGTCCCATGAAGACAATCTGAACCTTGATCTTGCCTGCAAACTGCTGAAATGCTCGCCTATTGCTTTCTGCCACCAGCTCAGTAATGTGGTCAACAGCTTTGTGTTAGCAAAGCTTTAAGGAAGATATTCTGGGTTGTCAGGGACCTCAGCTTTTATTGCCCACACACGTCCAGCACTTGGCAAGGAAGGTCAGTTAATTAAGAAAAAGAAAGGAGAAAACTGTTCTGGCAAAGAAAAGAAGGAAGCCTGCAAATGGAAGCCTCAAGGTCAGCCATAAAAAGGTAACTTGAGCATTACTTCTTTGGGCTCTCCTGTGAGCAAAAGGACTCAAGGAAGGCACTGACTGCAGCAGTGATGGCAGGAAAGTCCCCAGAACCTTTCCATTTCTTGCCTTGCATTTACTTCATGCTGACTATCACAGGAGAAGGCTTTTGAAGGCAAGAATGTCTTAATATAACAAGAAAAGAAATGCAGAAGCAAACCCTTGCCTGGATCCTGCTCTTTTTGGAACTGTTATTGTCCAAACAAAGCTGAGTGTCACTTCTGACTAGAGGCATACTTGAAACTTGTACATATTAGTATATAACCAGAAGCTATTTTCCTCAACTCTTTTCTTTCCCTGAAGCATATAGCTTTGGGGCCCTACTTTGCTTCAGCACTCAGATTGCATGTGATGAACTGAGCCACTATCCTCAGATTCCTGGGGCTACCACAGAATAATTTTTTCTCAGACAGATCCTATTTTTCTATCCTTTATGTCCCACTGGGATAAACAAAAGATATTTGAGTCCCTGTCTGCTGTCTATTTATAATTTTTTGCCAGCTTGACCCAGGAAAAGCAAGTTTGGGAGTACCAGGCTGTTCTCAGACAGATAGGAGGTAGGAGGCAAGTGCCAGTGGCTGGGGGTAATATAACAAGTTGAAGATGAGCAACTCATCCATGTCCAGCAGATGTAGATGATCTGACTGTGAGTCTTGCAACAGAACAGAAGGACCTAGGGATTGAGAGAAATAGGAGTGCCTCAGGTTGTAGTGGGGGAAGTAGGTGCTGTGCATGGGAGATGCTTTGAGGCAGGATTGAGGATGGCTGGTCAGAAAGAAGGCAGAACTGAAGCAGGAGTTGGGGAGCTGAAAAGAGGGAGGGCATTAGGGCAGAAAGGAGAATGGGTCCTGAAATAGGATGTATGTGGTCCATACTGAGCTTAGGGTTGGGTGGGTTGGAGAAGGGAGTTAAGATGAGCAAAGAGAGTTGGGGATGGTGAAATTGTGAATGGCAGGAACATGGAGAAAAAGGTATGGGAAACCGGATATTCAGCTTTGGAAATACTGAGATGTTCTGAAGTAGGAGGAGTGGGGATATTTGATCTCTTGGGCACTCTGGGACACAAGAGGCTGGAGACAAGACTCAGAGAGAAGAACTGGGACTGGGCTTTCTGGAAAGTGTGGCTCACAGTCAGGAGAGGATCAAGGATACCCTGCCAAACCTCCCCTCTCAGCCCCTGCTGTATGCTCATGGCAGGGACATCCACCGAAGTGCTTACCACTGCCCTCTCAGCTGCAGGGCTGCAGGAAACCATCACCCTGAGTATTTTCTACTTCCTTTATTGTGGCAGCCCAATTAATTTTCAATCATGTAACATCCATATGGCTAATGGAACGGTGTCTTCCTGTAAAGAGTTAGGGATACATTTTAACTGTTAATGTGAATGAAATATGATGTAATATTGTTTGTGCTATATTATAAATGTATTTTAGCTGGATGATTTTCCAACTGGAAACAAAAAGAGCCAGCAAAATATCTCTCATGCAGTGCCCTTCTTCTCCTTCCCCAGTCTGTCTATAGGTAATCTAGGAAAATTATAGAAGTTAATCTCCATTTCACTGGAGACAAAACTGCAGGCAAATGTCCTTCAGTAATGCATTCAGATAGATTACTACTGATAAAACTTGACCCCTAGAAGCTGAAAGTCCATTTTACAGATATTTGCAATCGTATTGAAGTCACCTCCTCCTCTGTGGAAAGACCAGCTGCTATCCAATCATACTACCTGAGAAGACAAAGTCAATTAATAGTTTTCAGCAAATTTTACTGCTTTTGGTGAATTCAGTGTTGCTTAAAGGAGAAAGTTTTGTAGCACTATCAGTTGCCATCTTTATTGGGCCGTCTCTCTGTGCCAGGAAGAATCAAACTCACCCTGAAGGAGCAGTCTGCAACTCAGTTTCTGAACTCTGCCGGTGGTGGCGGAGAACTGCTGAGGCAAATGTTCTGGTGAGCGCGTAGACGAGGACATCGTCTTACTGCTGGAGCTCGGCCTGTAACCAGTGTGTGCTTCTCTTTTTTGCCTAATGTGTAGTCTGTTCACCTCAAGTTTGTTTATATCTAACAAGTAGGTTTATTACTTGTTTGTACTCTGCTTACAGTTTGTTTGCATCCAGATTACAGTGTGTTCACTGGGAAATTATGCCCAATTTGCAATCTTTGTGTAATTAACTGATATGTTAATACCTTGTTTGCTATCTGTTTACAAAATTTGACAGAGAGGCACTTTTTGATACTATGCAGGTCCTAATGAGGAGGGCAGCAGCCTTATGCAGGTTTAAAATGTACATGAACTGGACTGTATTTGTCTGAGCTCTTGAACTGACTGCCATGTTAGTGAAATAAAGAAATGGACGATATAATTTAAGTGGGAAGAAAATGAATAATTCAACAGTAAGGGTCAAAAAGTCCTGCCAAGAAAAACCTACTGAAGAGGAAGTACACTGAGTTATAATTATTTGCATTGTAGATAATAATATCAATTACAGTTCCCAGCTGGAATCAAGCCTCCCTCTTTTGGCTTCCGTACAACCACAGAGTAACAGTTCCAGTCCCAACAAGTTTCAGACAAATAAAGACAAAGCTCAATTAGCAAAACAACACAAATTTGCAGAAGCATGGGGTTGGACAATTAGAGATGCTTAGATATAGTTACATATGGCAGTTCAGTAACAATTAACAACACTAATCAGCATTTATAATGCAATTTTACAAACAAAAAGTTTCAACCTTTCCCAAAAAGCCAGATCAAAGAAAATCTCTTGTTGGGCCGACTAGGAACCATCTGCAAAGGATTAAGTCTAAGGTCTAAGTGAAACTGCCAACCCACTAGGCTTTGTTGTAAGTGCCATGCTACCAGCTTCTTCTAAAAGCCCAGCTTCTGAAACCTAGTTATTACAGGAGAACCACATTTTCCTTAAAAAACAGAAAAAAAGAACAGAAAAAAACCAGAAGAAAACTAAAAGAAAGAAAAAACGGAGGAGAAAATAAAAGAAAAAAGAGAAAAGGAAAGAAAAGGAAAGAAAAGGAAAGAAAGGAAAAAAAGGAAAAGAAAAGGAAAGGAAAGGAAAGGAAAGGAAAGGAAAGGAAAGGAAAGGAAAGGAAAGGAAAGGAAAGGAAAGGAAAGGAAAGGAAAGGAAAGGAAAGGAAAGGAAAGGAAAGGAAAGGAAAGGAAAGGAAAGGAAAGGAAAGGAAAAGAAAAGAAAAGAAAAGAAAAGAAAAGAAAAGAAAAGAAAAGAAAAGAAAAGAAAAGAAAAGAAAAGAAAAGAAAAGAAAAGAAAAGAAAAGAAAAGAAAAGAAAAGAAAAGAAAAGAAAAGAAAAGAAAAGAAAAGAAAAGAAAAGAAAAGAAAAGAAAAGAAAAGAAAAGAGAAAAGAAAAGAAAAGAAAAGAAAAGAAAAGAAAAGAAAAGAAAAGAAAAGAAAAGAAAAGAAAAGAAAAGAAAAGAAAAGAAAAGAAAAGAAAAGAAAAGAAAAGAAAAGAAAAGAAAAGAAAAGAAAAGAAAAGAAAAGAAAAGAAAAGAAAAGAAAAGAAAAGAAAAGAAAAGAAAAGAAAAGAAAAGAAAAGAAAAGAAAAGAGAAAAGAAAAGAAAAAAAAACAGCAAGGAGCAGGCTGCAGGGGGTGGGGTAAAAGAGGATGAGACTATTTTGAGGCAAAGGTAAATGAGTCAGCTGCTTCTGCAAACTGCTGGAGTACTGTGCCTGGCACAGAGCCCTGAAAGCCAGGTACTGCCACTATCCAGGCAAAACATCAGGGGGTCTAGGGAAGCAATAGTGCCAAAAAGGATAAAACCCTCTCCAGCCTCCCCAGACCTTCTGTTGCAGCAGGATCAGCAATGCTGGCTTTCTGAGCTTCTCCCGTAGTTTATTTTTCCTAGTTTCTCTTTAGTTTCTCTATATTTTTTGTCTTTCCCACCCCCCTTCCCATTAAAGTAGCTTAGGTCCCTCACCCCAGCATTGCAAAATTCAGTTTTGCCTACACAAATGAAAAGCTTCATGCAGTTAATGTCCCAGATGAAGGGACTAAATTTTTCATGGGATTGAGCAGTGAGACCCTCGCAGAATTTAGGAGGCATAGAGCTGGGTGAAAAACAGAAGTATGCTCTCTGTAAATGAAAATGTTGAAGAAGGGACATCAGCCTTCTTGGGAGAGGTATCAAGCATTCATGCATGTCACTGATCTCCATGACAAAGGTCTGGGCACTCCTTGTAGCGCTTCTTGGAAGAAATAATCTGCATATGCTTCAAACGGTCCTGGTTGTCCAATCATCCTGTACAGAGTTCTCAGGTCTTGGGAAAAAGCAGGTATGTGTCAGTAGTGGGATAGAGGATAAGATGAACTGAAAGATAATGTGACTTGTCCTTGTGGTACATAAAACTGTGGTCAGTTCTCTGAAGTACTTAATCTTGACTTCACCTTTACAAGATGTTTTTGATTTATTCATTTCAAGGAAATCACAGTAAATTCTAGAAAGTCTTAGCGGTGGAGCCAGTCAGAGGCTGAAGGAGCTGGCGAATGAAGTTGCAAAGCCACTGGCCATCATATTTGAAAAATCATGGCAGACAGGTGAAGCTCCTGATGACTGGAAAAAGGGAAAAGGGAAATATAACCCCCATATTCAAGAAGGGGAAAATGGATGACCCGGGGAATTACAGACCAGGCAATCTCACCTCTGTGCCTGGCAAAATCTGGGAGCAGATTCTCTTGGAAGGCATGCTAGGGCACATGAAAAACAAGGTGCTTGGTGACAGCCAGCATGGCTTCACTAGGGGAAAATCCTGCCTGACCAATTTGGTGGCCTTCTACGATGGGGCTACAGAACTGATGGACAGGGGTGGAGCAGCTGATGTCATCTACCTGGATTTGTGCAAAGCATTCGACACTGTCCCACATGACATCCTTGTCTCTAAATTGGAGTGTTATCAATTTGATAGGTGGACCACTCGGTGGATAAAGAACTGGCTGGATGGTCGCACTCAAAGAGTTGTGGTCAATGGTTCAATGTCTGGCTGGAGATCAGTAACGAGTGGTGTCCCTCAGGGATCAGTGCTGGGACCGGTCTTGTTTAACATCTTTGTTGCTGACATGGACAATGGAATTGACTGTGCCCTCAGCAAGTTTGCCAATGACACCAAGCTGTGTGGTTCTGTTGATATGCTGGAGGGAAGGAATGCCATTCAGAGGGACCTTGACTCACTTGTGAAGTGGGCTGATGCCAACCTCATGAAGTTTAACCATGACAAGTGCAAGGTCCTACACCTGGGTCGCAGCAATCCCAGGCACAGCTACAGGTTGGGCAAAAAGGAAATTCACGGTAGTCCTGCGGAGAAGGACTTGGGGGTGTTGGTCAATGAGAAAATGAATATGAGCCATCTTCAGTGTGTGCTTACAGCCCAGGAAGCCAACTGTATTCAGGGCTGCATCAAAAGGAGCATGACTAGCAGGTCAAAGGAGATGATCCTGCCCCTCTACTCTGCTCTCGTGAGACCTCACTTGGAGTATTGTGTGCAGTTCTGGTGTCCTCAACATAAAAAGGACATGGTACTGTTAGAATAAGTCCAGAGGAGGGCCACGAGGATGATCAGGGGACTGGAACACCTCCGGTATGAAGACAGGCTGAGAAAGTTGGGGCTGTTCAGCCTGGAGAAGAGAAGGCTGCGTGGGGACCTCATAGCAGCCTTCCAGTATCTGAAGGGGGCCTACAGGGATGCTGGGGAGGGACTATTCATTAGGGGCTGTGGTGATAGGACAAGGGGTAATGGGTTGAAAAACAGCAGAGGTTTAGACTGTATATAAGGAAGAAATTCTTTACTGTGAGGGTGCTGAGGCACTGGAATGGGTTGGCCAGGGAGGTTGTGAATGCTCCATCCCTGGCAGTGTTCAAGGCCAAGTTGGATGAAGCCTTGGGTGATATGGTTTAGTGTGAGGTATCCCTGCTCATGGCAGGGAGGTTGGAACTTTATGATCTTGAGGTCCTTTCCAATCCTAACTATTCTATGATTCTATGATTCTTACATTCTTGTGCCTCCTGACCATGCCCATTGCATACTGTGTTGGTTTGCAACATGTTAATTCCTCTTCACGCTCCTTGTGTCACTGACACCTGCAAAAGCTTCTTTTCTAGGACAATTATCCATGTTGTAATCACAGTGGATTGTCATTTAAACGAGTGACAGATTAATAGAAACACCTCTTCATGCCTTCCTTTTCTAGCTGGTGGTAGAAGACAGCCTTCTCTTCAACTTCCCACCATTTAGGAAAAGGAAATATTTTCTTCTTGTTCTGCCTAAAGGATACAGCGAGAGGTGGCTCCTCTTTTCTCTGGTGTAGTTATGGTCATCCAGACAGGCGATCTATTCTTGTCTTTCATCAATGCACACTTTTGGAGACAGGTGAGTCCCTCTCAGGGGAATCCTGTGTGTTCCCACTTTCATATTCCAACTCAAGGCTTCAACTTGCTTGTTTACCAGCAGGGTTAATGTGACAGGCCTAACTGGATTTGGCACATACACACCCTTTATCTCTGTTGTGACAGCAGTTAATTAAAGTGACTCAGAAAAAAAGCTTCTCCAAAACAAAGTCATGTTTATTTGCCAAAGGAGCATCCAAAGATGTGGCCTAAAGAGCAAAGGGCTGTAGCTTAACTTGACCTGCTTGTAGGTCTGGCTCTGCCCCAGCTTGGTAGGGAAGCCTGCTACTTGCTACGCTGCCTGACTGCCCAGAAATCCCTTCTGCTCACTGTTAGTGGCAGCTCATCCTTCCTCCTTTCCAAGTCAGCATTTTTAATGTGTAAAATCCACCTTGACCTAAGCTCGGTCTGAAGAAGCACCAGCACTGTTTGTCTGAGAGGAGTACACCTGCAGCAGACCTCTTTTCTTCAGAGGCGCCCACATTGCCACTTCTTTTTTACTCACTTTCTGTTAACAGTTTCATTGCATTTTAGCTTCTGGTGCTCAGCAAAGCTTAGATATTGCAGACAATGTGAGACCTGTATGATACATGCAAAACAATACACACTTTTTTTATTCAACCCAGCTGTGTAAGGAAAAGGTGATGTAACTCTTTCTAACTTTTAATAATAAATAGGTGGAAAAGTGTAAAATCCTAGTGTAAAAACCATAATGTAAACAATGAAATTGAGTCTCCTTCCATTTATATCCACTTAAATGCTGTGGAGACAGATGAACTCTGTTTTTATACAGTCCTTTAGATCTGTGAGAGGTCTGTGCAAGTCCCACTGTGTCTGGGAAATCCTCAGTGAGAAGGAGTTTCACTTATGTAGCACTGACAGTGGTGGGACCACAGAGAGAAGAGCGGTATCTAATCACAGCCACCAATTACTCACAGGTGTTCACAAGATAAAAATCAGCCTTCTGTATTTCAGGTTTCTCTGAGAGACATTCATATTAGTGATGGGTGTAGCCTCTAACTCTGGGTGTTTGACTGCCACGCTTTTGCCTATCTCTGGTAAGTACAGTATCTGAAAAGAAACATACTCTCTTCGATTAGAAAGATAGGTTGCCATCCTTAATCACTGCACAAATAAAACTAATCAGAGTACAATAAATGCAGTTACTGAAAAAAAACATGTCATTTCCTCCACATGAAGAAATTAAGTCTGAAAACTCATGCAGGTACTGCTGAAACTGCTTTGATGACTGTAACTTCCACACATTGCCAAACAAGCAGGTCAGAGGCTGTGGCTTAAAATAAACAAGCCTGAGCTGGAGAAAATGAAGGGTCATTAAGTTCCTCTTGCAGTGCCTACCTCATCCTGTGAAGCTTTGGTACAGAAATCTGGAGGACCAAACTTTAGAAATATTGCTGAATTTATAAAAGGAAGCAGTAAGACATATATTTTCTGCCATTTGTTTGGTATGATAACCAAACATAATATATGAAGGAAACAGAAACAGAGAACCAACAGCTAAACCAAAATACTTCAGGTAACTAAGTAAGAAACACTGTAGGTATATAGCATATTACTGGTGATACCACTTTTCAGGTCCAAAGACTAGTTTTGCATTTCATAGAATCATAGAATGCCGGGTTGAAAGGGACCTCAAAGATCATCTTCTCCAAACTTCTTAGCCAAAAGTATGATCTAGAGAGGACAATCTAGCACCATATCAAGCTGAATCTTAAAAGCTTCAAATGCTGAGGAATCCAGCACTTCCCTGGGGAGATTATTCCAATGGCTGACTGTTCTCATTGTGAAAAGTTTTCCTCTTGTGTCCAACTGAAATCTCCACAGGAGTAACTTGCACTCATTACCCCTCCTCTTTTCCATGTGACTCCTTGGAAAAAGGGAACCTCCATCTTTTTTGTAGCCACCCTTTAAATATTGGAACATAGTGATAAGGCTTCTCCTGAGCCCTCTTTTCTCTAGGCTAAACAAACCCAGTTCTCTCAGCCTTTCTTCACACAGCAGGCTTCCAAGTCCTTTGATCTCCTTTGTGGCCCTTCTCTGGATCCTCTCCAGCCTGTCTACATCTTTTTGTATAGCAGGAACAAAAGCTGAACACAGTATTCCAAGTGTGGCCTGACAAGCGCTGACTAGGATAATGACTTTATCTCTCCTGTTGATGCCCTTATTGATGTAACCTAGCATCCTGTGAGCTTTCTTTGCCACAGCAACACACTGTTCACTAGTACTGAGCTTGTTCACTTGTATTGAGCATTTAGATGATTGTTGCATGTTAGAGAAATAATAAATTATTCAGGATCTGTTTTCTTTGTCCTTTTCTCACATAATTTTCTTAGATATTTAGCTCATAAATTTGTAGAGGGAATGTTTCACTCATATTAAAAACCTTACTTTAGTTATTCAAAGGAAAAGGAGGGTTCATTTATTTCAACATCTGCTTTTCCATTCTTTTTAGATTTTATTGTTCTTGCTGTATTTTCATTGTTTACACTTTCAGTTTTCAACCGTTAATGCCAGGTTATGAAAACAAATATTCTTTTTATATCCCAGTATTTAATAAATGAAGTTTATTTAGCTCCTTTTCACTATTTTTTTTTTCATTCTTCAGTTTTGGGCTCAGAATATATGAATACTTCTACCCATCCAAGGCATTTTAGTGTTCCTTACACAATTATCAATTCTGTATGAATATTATTTGAAAATGGTTTTTGTTGCATCTGCAATCACCATGCTCGTCAATGCTTGAATGATATTTTTTTGGTCATACTTTCATCCCATGTTCTTTGTAAGTCTGAAAGCTCTACTTTATTGAGGTGTTAGAGGTTGTCCAAGATCTCCTTGAGACCCAATGGCAATTAATACCCACTGGGGACATGGTAACACCCTGTGAACAGGTATGTTTAAGCAGAAAAACACATCAGAATAAAAATTTTTGGCTGTGAAAGTGACTGCATGCATCGACTTCTGGACAGCAATTACTCTATGATGAGGTTATCATGCCTGACTGGAAACTCAGAGCAGTGTTTGGGCATGGGGGAATGGAAGTTGTTGGAGTACCATGGGCTTATTTCAACTTCAGTTTGTGGAACAAGGGTTTCAGGAATCAGCTTCTTTGAGCTGAAATTTGTAGTTGCTGGAATATGATTTTTTAACCTATTTTTTACAGCTTACTTTCCTCCTGAACTGTAACTAAAATTTGTACCCTGAGGTAACATTGTTGAATATTAGCTCTTGGTTGCCTTCTTATTCTAAGTAAATACTTTCTAATACTACTGTTTTTTTTTTTTAAATCTTTATGAGGTGATGTCATTTGCCTGAGAATAAAATAATATTTATTGAAAAGTGACATGGAAAGTGCTGGTCCTGGAAAACCATATTTTTATATATGGTCTTTATTTTCATGTTGATTTTAAAAGAAGAAGAAAATAATATGAGACATAAATAAAATCCTTTATATTACATCCTCTGTATTACAGTCTCTAAGAAATAGCTTTTCCAGAAACTGAACACAGAATTGAAATCTACACTGTATGGTGATCAGGGAAGGCTGATTCTTAAAGAAAAAAAAAGAAAAAAATGCAGAACAGAGATTTTTAAATGCTATCCACCGGCATTTTATTGTCAAATAATTTAGTTATCTTTCTGATAGAGAAAGAAGACGCCCTTCCACAGTATCTTGTGATGTGTACTTGCTTCATGTCAGGACAGCTTCCCTCTGCAGGTCAGCATATAACTTATGCATTGTGCTCAGCATATATTTAAGGTTGAGGTAGGTTAACAGGCTTGCTGTATTCTAAAAGTATCCAAAAGTAAACTATGGAATACATTTATGTAAGTGCTGAGATATCCAAACCTCCATTTTTTGTATCCATTCTTCCAAGCAACAGAATAGCCATTTGGGCTTCCTGATTGCCCAAATTTTATATACAAACCTGTAGCAAAGCTGCTGTGATTTAAGCACTTCAGAGGGGTCACTTCTGCAAAATTCCACTTGAGGGTTCCATGAAACGTGGGGGTTCTATGCTGTGAGAAGAGAACCAAGTATGGCATAAGATGAAGGACATGCAGTAGTATATTAAGTTCTTTTCAGATGTTTCTGCTGTTCCCAGTTATTAGCGATGAGGTATTTAGTGTGTGTGCACATGAATGTGCATGTATGCTCATTTGACTATATATATTTATGATTATGTATTACTTACATATAAAATATTTCTAACTTTACTGTAATGTGCAGTCCCAAATCCATACAGTGCAGAATTTTTCTTTCAGAATTTATGGATGCCCTAGAACCATTATTTGTAATTGGAGGGAGATGCCATTCTCCCATTCTTTACAGATGTCCTTTACAGACTGAAGTGGATTAAATTTGCTATGGTTATGATCTCATAGCTAAATAGCACACTTAATCATCTAATATTAACTTATGTGTGAGACAGTAACAGTTTTTGACAGGTCTCCTTCCCTCCTAGTGTCAAGAAGCTCCCCTGTCAACCATTTTAAACAACATTTCTGAAATAAAATGTAAATAAAACATTACATATGCAGTGGTAGACCTAACAGTTAATATGAGCAGATGTTTCTGAACAAAGTTTTCTGTTTGCCAGTTTGAAATTCTTTTTCTGTCATATGCCACTGGGACAACCATCTCAGTGACATTTCAGCTTTCATTTTCTATTTATTTATTTATTTGTTTGTTTCCTTTGTCTGTATATGAAAAAAAAATACAGTGAAATCTGGTTTGTAGGAATATAATTTAAAGCAAATGTAAAATTTTCCTAGTCAATTTGGAGGTAAACAAATTTTAATTATTCATTATAATTTATCAGGTACACTAGTAATTAGAAGATTCAGCAATGAGATACTCTATGAAAGTTGCCAGAAAACTGGTTAGGTTTACTGGTCTTTCCACAATTGCATGTCAGAACTGATATATAAGAGCTGCTGTTCATTGTTTCACAAGGATTATGAAAAATATTATTTTTCTAGCAAATTGAATTCACTCTTAGACTAAGGATTATGCCAGCAATAGCTATTTTTCCGCATCATAATGCTAGGTAACATTCCAGTGGTGTTAGCACTGGAAGCAGTAACATAGACTGAGTTCAAGCAATTTCCAGTGCTTGCACCTTAAATATTGCCAATATGTTTTCTAGATGGGCAGGTCCCCAGTTGAAAGCAGGTATTTCATGCTTATTAAGCAACACTTGTATGTTGTAAATATATCCACATTGTAATGATCTAAGTCTGGTTATGCTTCAGTATGACATTTTCAGTGACAGGATTTAGAACATTTTAGATCTTGATCCAACCCAGTTAGAAAGAGTCCCCTGCAGTGAGATTTTGCATATTCAGTTTGTGCCTGACCTGTGTACCTGTCATAAGGATGATCTCCAAAGCTATGCTCATGACACTTTTTAATGTAGGGATTTTGACTGGTATAGGAAGAATTCAGGACATACTATAAATATTGCAATACATTAAATGTATTGCTGATCCTGCAGTATTCTTAAACATAGATTAATGAAATTACTGCATGTTAACTGCAGTAATCCTTCACCATAAGATTGGGTAACTAACAAAGGCATATGAAAGCATGTGCAGGTCATGGAGAGTGGTTGGGCTGTCTCTGGAAGACTCTAAAGCAATTGCCTTTGTACAGGCACAGAGGTTCTCCCAGTCTTCAAGCACCACAGAGAAAGTATTTCCACTTCCAGGGAACTGGAACTCATTCTATCTGTCAACAGATGGAACATTGGTGGGATTTAGTCACGTGCTACAGGACTGTTTGTTCTGTCAATATTTTGTTTCTAGGGTTCAACATTAATGGCCAAACACATTTATGTCCTGTTGTCTTTATAGAAGCTTGAAAATATGTTACAAAAGACATGTCACAACCTCTATGAAGGACTCAAGGGTATTACTATTGCACTAGCACTGTCCCTGTACTTAAACTTCACCAACATTAGTGACAATGGAAAGTGCCAAAAGCCTGAGAAGACTCAGAGTGCTCTCAGACATTGAGTGTCTCCAAACTGACCCCCAGAAGGAGGGAGCCTGCCTTTGTGCTGACTGTCAGACTTAACTGTAGGAGAAACTTGGTTGCTGAAAGCATTTTTTAATAGAATGTATTGTAATTGCCGACTCCTTGGCTTGCCATAGAAATAAGTGCCGATTCAGGGATGGTGGAATGGACCACCAGACTCACCCCACAGTTTGTGCTGTACCTTTATCTACAAAGACATTTTGGGGAGCGCCTGAAAATCCTAGAGGGACAATGCAATCTGGAGTGAGTCAGACATACTTGTGCTATAGTGACACGTGGAGACTCCAGGCAACGGGATTTGCCTAATTCATGATTTTCACTGCTGTCCTCCATGTGCCAGTACACAAAGAAATATTTCCCACGGTTGAGTGAGATACTAAGTTATGTAGGGAAGAGCAAGACATTGTGGGAAAATGTGTCATGTCACATACTTAACACTTGGCAAGTCTGAGGTAATAGTATGCTTAAGATAACAGCAGCTAGCACAGTGGAAGTAGGTTGGGCATGCAAAATGTTTACTATACCCTGAGGTCCTCGAACACTCCTGTGATTGGATATGCCCACCCTCAGATCAAGCAAGGATTATAGGAAAGGTGTAGTTGGCACATATATCAAAAAGGGGGTGGGGGGAAGGAATACTTAATCTACAGAGTTCACAAGCATAGGGAAATAAAACCAGCAGACTGAAACTCTTCCAAAAAAGACAGGTGTGTGAATAGTTCCTGCTGAAAGGAGGTATAATGCTGTTTATGTTGCTGGTCTTAAGCAAGGCTTCACTTTGCCACCTCCCAGTGCATAAATAAGGAGATTTTTGATGAGAGCAGCTACATAACATCTAAGAACAAGGATAGTATCTTTGGATCAGAATATATTGACACAGGCTATGTTAACCCTGTAAGTCAGGAACAATTAATGAAGTAATTTACTTTTTCTGGTTCTATACTCAATAGCAGAGATTAGTGAAGCAGAAACACTTTAGATTTTTTTTCCCCTGTGTAATTCTCTCTACGTTTTAAAAGCTTAAGATAAATGCAAATACATAGTGACTATTTTGGGTCAAAATGCCCAGCTGAATAATTTGGGAAAGCTTGATTTTAATTAGATTCTCTATTGCTCCAAAAGGAACAAGTTTGGGGGAATCTTCTGGACAGAATAAAGACAATAAACTGAGTGTTGTAAACTCAGTAAGGACTGTGGCTAATCAAGCATGGAGAACTTCCTAAAAAGAAACACCACAGAGTCAGTCTTCCTGAAAAGAAAACTGACTCTGTGGGGAGAAGCTAGAGGTTTTATGCAGTGAATGATACAGGAGATTGCATTTCTAAATGGACAATGTGGTAAACTTGTAAAAGCAGAAAAATATATTTCTGTGTATCTTCATCTGCTGTTTGTGAGCTGTGATATCCACACCAGTAATACAGAAAACAGTTCATACATGAAGCCATTTGGGGTAGCTCCCAGCCCCATGCCAGCTAGACAGCCATCTCCATTATTCATAGCCCAAGAGCTATTCCCTGCTCCAGTGACAATAAGAACACTGTATCAGACGCTTCCAATTATCCTTTAGTTCTAAATATGGAAATCTTTAAAATAAAATATAATGCTTGAGAAGATATAAAAATAAAGCCCAGATTTTTATTCAGTTACCTTTATCAACCCTTAGAAAACTAAATGCTCGAGCTGACCCTTTTGGATCCAAAATTAGTTGCCAGTGAGGGACAGAGAGTGAGTACTCGCTTGCTTACACACATCACGCACATCTGGCATTAGTGGTGCAGAGAACTTGACTCATCAAAAGCAGATCACACTAGAGATGGACGAACTCAAATTTTTAGGCAAGAAGGACCAGTGACTGCACACATTATAGCGTGGCCCAGTTTTGCATTTAATGTGTGTACCTACCATCTCAGTAAAGCTAATATTGAAATCAAACAGCACTACTGCTTGGTTATATGTCCTGAAGACATGGCACAGGCACTTTGTTACGGTGTAGCTGCCTGGAACACCTGAAGAGCATGATCTACATTTCAGTAAAAAAGTGACGTAACTGAATTTTGTTTTTCTTAAGAACTACACGTTAATATATTTTTTAAACTAAAGACATGAACTGGATAGGAAATTCAAACTCAAATTCAATAGAACTATTACCACTTTATATTTTTTTTGTATTCTAATGCCTTTCTAAAGCTTTTTAACCATTTCAGCTGCTTTGGAAAAAGGTATAAAGATTTTAGAGATATGACGCTGCTGCACATTTAAGGAAAATCAGTGCCTGGGGAGTGGAATAGGACCCAGGGGGCTGTTCCTGCTGAGGGAAAAACTGCAGCATAAGGGTGTTCATTGGCTAATGGTTATGTGGGTAGTTGCTGCCCAGTCAGCACAGAGACAGCTCAGAGACAGTCACAGTGCCTCTGGCCCCTCCACAGTTACTAGTGAGAGAACACAGCATGGAACCAGGGGTATTTTTGAGGCTGGGGGGAAGTTAAGTGTTGATGAAAAGAGTAAGCTGTAAAAGGATGCCTGGGAGAAAAATGCTAACTGAAAAGGGAAAAAATAATTCAACAGTTTTCTTTTCACAAAGTAATTCCTTTCTTTTGGGGTATGCTACAACATCCCAGTAGAGGAATTATTTAAAAAGTCTCTATCTGATGGTGTAGCACATTATCATGTGAAGTTACCATGCTGCCTTAGTGAGCAAAAAAGTGTTTTCAGAGAACCATAATTCACACCGCTTGAAACACAGCTCAATTTCTTTTTGAAAGCAGCCTTTCTCACAAGATTCCTGGCACCTCTTGGGTCCAGCTGGATCAGAAATAAAATACAAATAGCCTCTTTGAATGCAGTGTTTCTCCTCTGGCCACAGCGTCAATTAGGAAGTCAGCAAGGGTGTGTGCGTGTGTGGGTAGATAAATGAATAAGGGAGATTACTTCAGTTATTCCCATAGATTTAGCTGCCACCTTTGTGACGATGACTCTAAAAATCTATTTCCAACCTCTCCCACTTTCATATGTAATACTAGGCTTGTCATTGATGTCTTCCTCAATCAAGTCTTCTCCATCTCACTTCTTCCCTTACCCCACCTGGGCTCCTGCCAGGTCACATAGCTTCATAAAAGCCCTGAAATCCATTCCCACAGCCACCAATCTGATTCATTCTATGACTCTTTTATCTTGTCTATTGCAGGTTCTTTGCTTCTATTTGCACAGTCTGTAAATCCTGCACTTGCACAAGTAGTTGTGTGAGTTGCAGGAACCAGCGGCATCCTGTCTTTTCTCTTACAGATGAGAGGACAATCGAGTACAATAAAAATGCTGGTTTATTGTTTGTTCAGCTTTGAGAATCTAGTCAATTTTACTGACACTGATTTTCTTCAGTAATGAAGCTCAGAGGGTTAGAATATGAACAAGCTGAGGTAGCCTCTTCATATTTTCATAATATTGGGTCAGTTGTGGGAGGCTCCACTTTACTTCCTGTCTGGTGACAGTGGCCTGGGTGGCTCTAGAAATCTCTTTGAGTGACAAAGGATGGAAGACAGGATTCAAGAGTGTTACGTTTAATATTATATTTTTTAAGGAAAAAAAAAATTCTTTTATTTTCACCATCCAGCTATCTCACAATTCTTCTTTTAACTCACTGGATCCCCCAAAAATGAAAGCAAAAAAGTATTCACTCAGATCACCTTAACTACCTTCATATTCAATAGAGGGTCTTCTGTCTGTTTCTTTGGGTGCGATTTGGAAACTGCTATTAAAAGAGTTTGCGTTATACAGTATTCACTAAAATGCTATCAAACACCTTATTGTGTTCAATGGCGTTGATACTTATCTCCAACAAACCTGCCATCTGAATAGTCAAATCAAAGAGGAATGTAAGTAGCTGAATCAGACAAACCCCATGGTTGGCAGTTCTGATGAGGAAAACCATGCTCACCCAAATCTCAGTTCTTGGCTTTTCCCACTGGCCCATTATTATTGACAGATGATACGGTTTCCAAATCCCTTTAAGAAGAAGAGAGAGACAGATGGAAATTGCATGTAAGAACAAGCCCATAAACAGCTTTTTCTGAGCTCATCCTTCCAATTATCCTGTAGCACTTGCAGGGTTAAAAGACAAGAAAAATAATTAAGAGAAAAAACTTAGTATTTACACTCAGCTGAGCATTTTGGGTAGGGCTGAGGAAATAGACCTTGACTACCAGGCTTGAATTAAACCATTGCCTGTTCCCTGCAGCAGAACACAGGGAGTAGGACAGTAAACTGCAGGGTGTGCAGAGACCTTGGGCTCAGTCATGGCACTCCCAAGTTAAGCTGCTTTCTTTTTTTATTTGGAAGCGTCTCCTTGCTTTGAAATGGTTATAGTCCTCTGCAGTTACTGAACCTGAAGACTTGGCTTGGACATGGATCAAGCATGTGAAGATCATGTGGTCTTCTCAACACAGAAAATATTTGTCATTCAGTGAACTTGGGTAGCAACATAGGAAAGTTGTACTGGGAACAACTAGAGTCTCTGCTCCTCCAGGAATTACATATGCCAGTGAAGGGATGTATAATTCAGCCAGTGTTTGGAAGTGGGAAAAGAAGAGCGTATTATAGACAACTGTTACTCTTTTAACCTAAAATTTTCAGGGCTCTTCCTGAGTCCTTGGGGTGAACAGTTATCACTGCATAATGAGAGGACACTCAATTGTTCTCATGCATAGAACCAAGGATGGAATTTACTGATTCTTTTTGATTCTTTTCCTTACATGGGCAGGCTCTCAAGAAACAATACTATAACATCATAATATGAAAGCGCAAGGGCAAAACCGTGCTGTTTGTGTCATCCTCTCTTACCCTTCCAAAGTGACTGTAAACGTCTGGATGTAATTTCTTGCTTCTCTACTGATTAGACAGGTTCTGCAAAGGAGAATGACTCTGATGCTGTAATAATATTGACCTGGTAAATTGGGCTGCAGACTTGCTGCATGAAATTCTCACAAACATTAATAAAAAGCCTTTCACAATTTTCTTGTCAGACAGGTAACTCTTATTGTCATCATTTGGTGTCTGCAAGAACTGGGGCAGAGACTACCTGAGTTGCTCAAAGTCAAGTGACAGAGCTGAGAACAGCGTCCAGCTCCCTGTGCCACAAATATATGAAATCTGTCAGCTTTCAAATCTAATTTCACTGACAAAAGAGATTCTAATGTAATTATGAGAAATATAAAAATCAATTTTAATCTGTGTGTAAGATTCCTCATACAATTCAATAGAAATTTTGAAGAAGAGAAGCTGCAGCAGATACAATGGGTGATGTGTCAGTGCAGTGCTTCTGTGTTAGTGGGGACATTTGAGACACTGGGCTTCTGTTTCTGCATTCTGTGTTGATCTTCCGGTGAAAGCCTGTGCATATCTGTGCAAGGGTGCACAAGTCTAACTATTGCTTGATCCTTACAATTGCTGGAAAAGTCTTAAAAAGATGTCTGTGTTCAGTGCTTGGCTACTGACAAACCTTCTTGGATTACCACTTCCTTTTTGCTGTTTATAGGGAAAGATAGCAAGAGGTGGTTGGTTCATCCGCTCCTGAATTTTCTCACAGCAGAAGTAAGCAGTGACTCCATTCCCATGTCCAGTTACCACATTTTGTTTCACTTAGAAAGAAATGGGTAAAGTTCCTTCAGATACTAGGCAAGTTGCGTCACAGTGGGTTAAAATGACAGCTTGGTCTACAAATCCTGAAGGATTAAGAACATTTATTTCTAGACATAAAATCCCAGTAAAAGAATAGAAAGAGGGGTTTTTTTTTTACTCCGAGCAATATCATAGCTGATAGAGATTCTGAGCAATATATAGTCAATAAGGCTAGGAAAACATAAAAACAGATCTAGATTTCATTATTTTTACTTTCTTTTGTTCAATAGATTACTGAATTGCTACATGTTTATAGTAAAGAGTACAAACTGAAGTTATACTGCTATTTTTAATTAAAATAGTTGATATTCTCTTTTGAGTTAATTAATTAGAAATATATTATAGAAGGAAACAACTACCTTCTTTCACTGGCCATGCATTCTGCCTATAATAATTAAATTCCTCTGAATTTTGGATGCTTACCAGCTTGAATTATTCTATGTAAAAACAATGAAAATGCATTTCCCCCCAGGTTTCAGTGTTGTAAACTTAAAACCAGATGGTGGATTATCTTTAAAATAACCTTAGTATAAAGTTCCTTTTACAATCTGTTCTTATTCTAATTCATTCTATACCCAATAGCTTTCTCTTCCCATGAGCTCTTCATAACTACCAGGGAAATAAGATGTGTGTATTTGAGGGGGCAGGATATTGTATTATCCTCATTGAACTGAATTCATTCAGGACTAAACAGGTGACAATGTTTTCCAGGGTTTACAAAGAGGTCAGCTGCATGAAGGAAAAACCAGTATGTGCTACTGTATGTCTACATCAGGGGTGCACATTGATGAAGGTCCCTAGATGTGAGAACAATTTTTTAATCTATCTAAACACTTGTGGATTGAATGTTAGGCTATAATGTATGTACTCTGTATTTCCTCCAGTATGGTAGACTTGGCCTTTTAGTCTTCTGAGAGAGATGTAATGGCTGGGAATCTTCCAGGTAAAATCTGAGTTTGAAATCCATTTTGGTTTATATGTAAGGACCCAAATAAATAGTTTTAAGGAGAAAAAACTACAATAGCGTCTTATGTTCTGACCCACCTTTTCCCTTGTTTTGTTTGGCGCTTGCTGATGCTGCCTTTCAACCTCAGGGCAACTACATTTTAATTGTGGTTTTTTTTTTTTTTTGTTTGGAACCATTTGAGGAGGAAAAGATACATTCCCCTTAAATGGCATTAATTATGTGTCCTTTCTAGTAAATGAGAAAGAATGCCAGTACTTCTTCTAATACACAATGAGATGTTTTAGCATCTGTCTAAATATTGCCTCTATCCTTTTGGCATTTTTTTGACATCTGGTACTTTTATTTCAAGAAAATCTGATATATCAAGACATTACTCAGCAGCCAGGAGAGAACAATGGAATGTAGTTGTGGAAACTTCTGACTCTGAATATACTGTCAACGTGTGTGTAGCAGAGGTCCTCTCCATGGAAGCGTTATATGGCTTAGAGATTGCAACCCCCCTCTAGATACACACCTACCCATGGTGTTCATCTGGGAGATTGCCTGCAAGCACTCTGATATGATAGGGAAAGAATTCAAACTGAAATATCTCCAGCTGATGAGCTTTCAGGTAAGTATGTTGCTGCTCCAGCTTATTTGATTTCTTAAGATTCTAATGTAACTCTACTGCCTCTTTGGGATAAAATCTGTGACAACACTAGTATAAAGATTAGAACTGAATTTTCTGTATGCACCTGTGTGGCTATGACAGCATCACTAAAACAAGGGAGCAGCTATTCAGCCTTCAGCAGCTACTGTAAGAACCACCTGTCAAAATGGCAGATACAACAACATTGACAGATTCTTTTGATAACCATATGTATCTCACAACCTGCCCTGTCACCTTCCTGAGGTTTTCACAGCTGTCCTGCTGTTTTAATTGGGAAGGGGGTGGCAGGAGGTAAAAGCTTGGCAGTGATTGATTTGCCAGTGTGGTTGTTCTGGGTGCTGAAGAATTGTTGCTTTCCCCCTTTAAGTATCAACACTGACGTGCTTTAACAAAATTCTTGCACTTTGACAATTTTCTTTTCAGATTCAAAGCTTTTCCAAATGATCAGAATTATGCCTAGACTTTAGAAAGGCATTAATGGCACCCCAACATCCTGTTTTTTTTTTTACTATCCCAATTGTCCATCACTCTGTTTTGGCATTTATACCATGGTGACTATTACTACAGATACAGTTCAGTTTTAAGTATGGTGAAATAGGACGTTGCAGTAAATTTTATATTCTCCCTCTATATAGTCAAATGTCTCTGTACCTGATGGCTCTGGAGAGTTACAGTCCCTCCTCTGACCATGCTTGTGCCTGTCCTGTGCCATTGCTGCTGTGCAGCTGTGTAACTCCTACTGTAAACAGATTAGCCAGTCTTCCTTGCAGGAATAATACTGCATCATCAAATTATCTTTGTTAAATGATCTATGCTTTGATGCTTCAAACAGAGACTATTGAAAATCTCCAAGAATGTATACAGATATGATAGGGATGAAGGCAGTAAAATGCTGTAACTCAGTCTGATTATGTGATAGAAATGCAAATTCTGAGCCTGAAGAACTAGTATTTTCTTTATTTGCCATATTCAGTTAGCATATAGGTGTACTGTATATGTCCAACATAAGTCTCATAGATGAGTTGCACTGGGTTTCACTGGTGCATAAAATAAATGTGTGGGATTTTTATAATAGTGATATTTTTCCTATTAAATATCACACAGCTCATCTGTGATGACTTATTCCAGGTGGAAGTATCATTCATGATAGTAATATTAGAAGCAGAACTTCTTGGAGGAAGTTTTTATTTAAAGGCTGCATCCTGTGAAGTGTTGGATACCTTGGACTGCCCCTGACTCCAGAGGCAATCTGAGCATCTAAATTAAATGTTAAGCACTTTTTAGAATTGAACTCTGCTTCCTTTAATGGGGTTGTGGGCTGAGGAGTAGGTGATAGTGTTGCAAGTCTCACACACCCAGTTAAAAGGGACTCTGCTGATTGCTTGTCTAATTTCAATGTCTGACTACCATGTAATAGCTGAAGGTGTGTTTTTGTTCTGCTGTGTGTGTCACACACTGAAACAGAATTCCTTTTCCATTCACTGTTGGGGTTTAGCACCAATGTGTCTAGAGACTAAAAAACATTTGTTTCAAAACCTAGTTTCTTTGTGGCAGAATCTGGAGTAAGTGTTCTCCCTTCAAATACAGCTTGAGAACTCAGATGTTTAACACCACCAAAACTCTGCTACCCTAAAGTGAGCTTTCACTGACTTAAGTTCACACAGGATGTGTAAGTGCTGTACAACTGGTGCAAAAAGAATTGGACTGTATAATTACCGTTAATTGTAGATCCTTTCTGGATCAAAACTGCCTAGGCCAATGTTAGGAAAATCATTTTGTTGAAAATTATTTTCCTTTTCTAAGAGCTTATTATTTATTTATTTTTGTTGTCATTGTTGTCATTGTCATATGTAAAATAGATGTATAGCCTCTCTGCAGCACAAAAGTACCTTTCTGACCTTCAAACACAGAGAAACATTGCACAGAGATTACTGGACTGGCTGTTCTTCTCTGTCTTCCTGTACATCAGCATGTTGACATTTCACCAGTGACTTGAATTTTCCATTTGACTTTTATTTAGTTATTAAAATCTGCCCACGTATAACTGGTTTGAAGTTATCTACTCTCAGATCATTATTATGCTTTAAAATGCTTGCAACTGTGAAAACCCATAGACAGATGTTTCCTAATGAACAGTGTGTGCCATGGCTGGTTGCATGTGAACAGCAGCCATGTGAACTTTTCAAAACAATACACATTTTGTGGTTGAGTTTCTTCAAACTAGTGAGTGTCCCCACCAAAAGCAGTTTCCTGGCAGAACGTAAGGGTACAGCAGCTGTTTGAGCAACAAAAAGATCCCACCCCTGTTGCTGGGGTGGTTTTGTATATCCTCAATTGGTCTTTTTTTAAAACCACCCAAATTCACACTGGGAATTCACAAAGTAACATGCAGAAAAAGATCCTTCATGTGTGCCAGGTATGGGACACCACTGCATTTGTAGTGTCATTCTGTATGCCAGGTTTTTTGTTTGGGAAGCTGAGCAAAAGGTTACTTGTCTAAGGGTCAGACACATCTGTCAGGAGGGAAAGATACTTTTCTGAGTCCATCCTTCCTTTCTTCTGAAAACCTGACTTTCAGAAGACTGCATATATTCAGATCCCATTAAATCAACTAGAAATAATCTTATTCAGCATCTCAGCTAATTCTTTCTAAAAAAAAAACAAAAAACCAGAAGTGGTAATTTCACTTTAAGAGGTGTATTTTGTTAACAAACAATTTGTGTTTGTGTGCCTTTAGGTACAAAGATGTATTATTGCTACAGAAAAGAACTTTAAAATCCATTTCCCCCATCATCAATTACTGCCTTTGTTTATGTGTTTGTCTTAGCTTCTCTATTGATCATAGATGATAAAAAGGTCAGTGTTTTACAAGGAACACTTCACTGATAGCCAGTATTTTTTTTGTTATTCATTAATTATTTTTTCTTATGGTAAAAAGGGGAAGGCATAAACTATGCTGGTATGCTGTAATGTTCTGAAATGCTCTAAAATGCTTTCAGAAGGCTTTCCCTTGCATATACAAGAACTTTACGTATTTCTTTGGGTTCTGCCTGGAAGAGAGAAGCTTTGGAAATCCTTTTTTTAAATTCAGAATAAGTGAAAGACATGTATTTTCTCTGTCTTCTTTATTCTAGGCAGCATGTAATAAGGAAAACAGATTTTAAAAATAATAATTATGCTTCCAAGCATTTGGATACATATTCACTTTTGTATTTTGTTTTATTACTTGCTTCCCAGAACAAAGAAAGCAAAGAAACTCATGAAAATACAAGCCAAAGAAACAGCGTGTGAGAGTGTGTGTGCATGCAATAATTTATATACTAACTTCATTACATAGTAATACAAACCATCTAGCCAGCAATGTGCCCCTGCTTCATTACACTGTCTGCAGAAAAACTGAGCTTTATATTAGAGATCTTGTATTCATTGTCATCACAATCTTCTGCCTCTTTCATTGTTCTGTTCATCTCAATTTAAAATGCAGTTCTGATTTTGATCTCAGAGTACTATAAATCCAAAGTAAGTCTAACAACTTCAAAGAAGTTTATTTCTGCTTTACACAGTTAAAACTAAGATATGAATCTGGCCCATAGGCACATTCATTTTATAGCAAGTCAAAACATGTACCCTTAATATTGACAAACCCTTAAGGTTAACAGACTTACCCTTAGAATAGCAGATACGGGGCTGCTTTTTTTTTTTTTTTTTTTTGCATCCAGAGCTATTTTTGTTTCCTTTCCCTTTGACACACATTCCTGGTAGTAATTAAAAGCAGCTCTTAGTACAAAATCAAAGCTGATAGCTGAGCACTTCATGTATCAAATACATTTTCTGTTTAGATGATGATTATCATGCACGGAACAGAAATGTGCAGTCTGATTGTTCTTTTACTTACAGTGGTGTAAACCAGCAGAGATGGGTGAAAGTTGGATAGGAAAATGATCCTATGGATCTATCCATGCTCGATGTTTGACTATCAAAAGAAGAAAGTGATGGAGAAACAGGAACTGTTTGTGCTTTTGGGGGCTCTGAATGATCCCTGTCCCTGCTTGTGGAAAGTCTGCTTGTAAGGAAGAGCAATTTACAAGGTAGTTCACAGCTTTTCCTTCTGGAAGGAGCTGTAGCTGACACTGCAGTGTATTACACTAATGGGGTTTGCCTTGACTTGGGTGGGGATGTAAATCTTGCTGGAGAGGGCTGCTGATATCATCCCCACAGATAGACACACTGGAGTTACAGGTCCTGTCTCCTCTTTCATCCAGATGTTGTCCTGGCAGGTCGAGATGGACTTGGTGTGTGTGCTCGGTCTGTATGTAGGCTCTACCCCAAAGGCAAAAGGAGAAGTGAATGACCTTGTCCATCACAAATTCCTACAGAGGGCCTTTAATCTGCCTTAATCCCAAATGCTCTTGCTGGAAGTAAACTACTGAGTACCATGCATCTGATTGATTTCCTCCAGGAACTCAGGGAAGGTATTTCAACTTTTTTCGGAGTCAGTTGCAGGGTCTTGGGACTTTCCTCTTTTTGTATGACCTAGGGTAGCCAGTAATATTTCTTGGGATGATTTTTAGGCTCACTTCCAAGATTTGGATTTCCAGGTGACAGCAACAGAAAGTTCTTAGCGGAAAGTCCCTGAGATGTTGACTCATTTCCTCTTTTTTTCCTCTAGGGTCCAGATTTTCTGACTTTCAGTATGCACAACTAGGTATACTTATTTAATTTAGCATTCCTGGGTCTAGGAAAAATGCCAGAAATTTCTTTTATCAGTGGGTGGGGTGGGCAGATGGTGGCACAGCTTTGGGCATTTGCCAGTGGTTGGCAATTCCATTTGTTTATTTTAATTTAACTGTGCAATTTGCCTACACATGGCATTATGATAATGGGGGCAAATAACCATGAATACTGATGGAGGAGATCAGCTTCTAAGAAGATCTCCATTAGGTGTTAAAATCACAGTCTACAGTAGTCTGTGGGGACTCCATGCAGCTTATTAACCCCGTTGAACTATGTAAATTGGTGAAAGTGTCAAACTCCTGCTTAGGAAAGGTTTCCCTTTCGGGTAGTATGAAGGTTTTAAATTTAAGTCAATGTGTTTTAAGCAAATGCTTTTTTCCTGAAGTAGGACTTTGCAAAGTTCAATTCGTTTTAGCTAAGCTGCAGCATTGCTGTCTGTTTTTCAGAGAGAAAATACAGTCAGGAAGTGTGCTTGCACTGAGATTAGCTCTCGCACCCAGAGTCACTAGGTTTCCAAGCAGACTGAAATTGAATTTGGAAATGGCAAATTAGGAGGGAAAGTGTCTTGTTTCCAGGGTGGTTGCTGGAATAAATGCTGATCGTGTGGTCATCAGTGTATGAAGAAAACTTGTTCATCTCATGCTCTTTTGCCAAACACATACTTCAATGTAGGAGCAGAGGTACTGGGTAGTGAATAATATAAGAATAACAAATATGTTCCTATAATAAAAACTAGACTAGTTGTAGGCAGGGCGTAATATGCAAAGGAAAGTCTCAGTGTCAGTAAAAATCATACAGATGGGCCTTAAAAGCAGGAAATGCCACTCAGTGTGTGTTATTTATCCTGTTGTAACGTTGCCTGAAATTGCTCCAGTGCTTGCAATCTTATGACACTGCATGAGACCAAGGTGCACACGGCAGCACTTCTGGGGTCCAGAGTATGGTGTAGTGGTTGCCTGGGATGCAAAAAGCTGGTGCTGATGTTCATTAAGATGCCATCAATACTTTTATTAGGGCCACAAATAAGTAGTTACCTGCTTCTATGAACCTCCTTAGGGTAACACCTTCTTGTGTAAAGTTGATTACTGGAAAAACTTGCAAGGGATAAGCTTCAATGCAGCCTTGAAAGGCCAGACTTATGGGAGCATATGTGACAGCATGAGTTTGAATCTCAGAAACATTATGTGGTTTTTTTCTGAGTGTTGCAGGTGCTCTGATCATAATTTCTCTTATACTCCAGCCTGTAAACAGTAACCAACACTGTCTGGTGCAGCTGAACCTTGTGTCTGCCTCATGGTAATCAATATTCATTCTAAGGTCCAAGATTTCTGGTTAAGTTATGCCTATCATTACCAACTCTGTTCAAGAGATTCCTATAATGCACTGTATTATGCAGTCAGGTGATGGCTGTTTTGCATCACTGGAGAAGGTTCAAAACCACAATGCCCAGCCCAGTCCTAAGACAGCAAGGTTCTTGGTCTAGAACTTAAATAAAGCAATTTGCCATAGGAAGAAAACCTTTTGAGATCACTGATTCAAAATGAAATATCTCATGTCAATTCAAAAGCTCAAAATACTGTTTTCCCCAAGAAATTATATTTGAATATTATATTCTTCTGGAAAGAAGTTTTATATGAACCACATTTTCTATTGGAAAGGTGTTACAGGGAGAGATCCTTGGTCAGCTCTAACGATTCAAAGCACTATGGCTTTATGGGGTATTATTATTGACTTTGGTAAATAAACAAATGTGCCCTTTGCTCCTTTTTTTTTTTTTTGACCTGCAGTGCCCTCCTTTCCCTTTCTCTGCTCCCATTGCATTGGCCCTCAAACGCTGACTAGACAAACAGATCATCTAACCTCACCCATCAAGTAATTTTTCAGCTAATTACTTTGTGCTCCCAACCCTCAAGCAATTTTCATGTAAACATGTTTCAGGAAATATGTTTCATTGTGGGTAATTCCCTTACCATCCTCAAGTTCAGGCAGGTGTTTTGTTTGGTTTTGTGCAGGCTCTTATTCGCTATCATTAGTCTTTGTAAGTCATTATTTTTATTTTAACTGCTTTGATCTGTTCACTAGCTTTAAACTGGCCTTAGCAAAAGTAGACTCCTGTGTGTTTTCATTGATAGATTTTCATGTTACATTAATGTTCCTAAGCACACCTCAGCTTCATTAAGCTTTTCATTTGTGCTCAAATAAATGAGATTTCTGCACAAATAGGACCCACAGACCTTTATTTCCCCCAAGAAGAAATACAGATTGTCACATATCAACAGCTGTCCGGCTAAACCCCAGCTTACATCTCCCTGGGGATGCATGGACTGCATGGTGATGTGCAGGAGAGCTCCTGTGGCTCCACAGGATGCTTGTCTGTGGTGGATCATACTGTGGAGGTCTAGGTCTGTCAGAGGAACCTTCCAGAGCGACAGCCCTCCTCCCATTTTCAAACTTCAGCTTGCGCAAGGGGGGAAAGTGAGCTCTGGTGAAGCAAAGATATACCCTGCAATCTTCTCTCTTACCTCCAACTTTTACTTTTCCCATCTCTCATCTCCACTAAGTTTGGCTCGCCTTTAAAATAGGTGACGTTTGATGATTACATTGTTGTATGTAATTATCATTCGGTATGCTCCAGAAGATGCAGTAGGTCATGCTTCTATGTCTTTTAAGTAGTTCAAAAAATCACACAGTCCTAGAGGACAGGGATAATCTCTTGATATTCACATCTGAGGAAGAACAAGTAAATATGCTACCTAAAAATGTGAGTTTTCAGAGATCAAATCATATGAAAAAACAGACTACAGGGCAGTAGTTCGCTGATGTGGCCAGTGAACACTGAGTTTTCTCTTGACATGCTGTAAGCTGAAATGACATGTCAGACCACTTCTAAATTAATTGGAATTTTGTGTTTAATGTACCCTTTTGTGTTTAAAGTCCCTTTAAAAACGGGAAAAAAAAAAACAACCTTCATTTCTTTAAAACTGCTGAAAGGAAGGTGTCAAGCTAAATTATTGCCAAATTTTGCCATAGTTAGTGAAAAACATAAAGAAAGGATGCAAAACCTCTGAGGGAAATAACAGTATCTGTCTAAAGCCTTTCCTCTCTGTACCTGATCTGGTCAGGTATACATGAACATGTATCAATGCTATTATGCTCTTCCTTCCTGAAATGAGCTAGGTTTTTTTCTGTTTGTAAAAAAGAAACAAAGGAGAATGCTTAGGATGAGTATTCTCCACTATAACTAATATTAAGTAACACCTTTGTGAGCACCCTGAAGAAAATCCATTGAATCCTCTGTAGAAATCATGTTTGCTTCAGCTAGAAGAGCAGCAGCATCACTGCAAGTTTCCAAAACTCAGCTGTCAAATACAGTGTGTAGAAAGCTATGATTTAGAGTTTCCTCTCTAGGGTTTCTCGGTAGAGCATCTAAATGCAGAGTGTGGCTTAGGGAACCCACATTCTCCCCAGGGAGATAAAATAAACACACCCAATGGTCAAAAAAGAATCTGTTCTCATAATATTTCCAGTTTGCTTTCAAATAGGCTGGGATTTCCATGCTGTGAAACTTGGAGCCATATGAGAACAACTCTGACCCTACTTTTACTTTCAAGCTTTAGAGTTTTGTCCACCTCAGGGAATAATGCAGAATGGAATCAGCATGGACCCAGAGGAATAAACATATTTTTGCAACACATTTGTCTTCACAGTTAGGCATTCTTGCTGCTAAACTCAGTCAGTAAGTCATTCATGGTTTTTACAGGAATTTTTGCCTCTTAGTGCAAAAATAAATGAATGCCAGTATTTCTTCTTTCCCAGAAACAGGAGTTATATGGGCATGATTTCACTTGACAGTAAAAACAGTGCTGACCTGGCTGTACCACAAGGGTCTAGTGGGTTAAAACTTTAATTCACTAAGCTACCATGTCAGCTTGGCTTTCCCTTTCCAGCTGTTGTGAAGAAAGAGCTACTCTTCTCCTAATTCCTTACATCAGCCTGGTTGATGTGCCTTTTCTTATGAACATAGCATTCCCCAAGGCAGCCTAGTACACATTTTGTTATTGCTGTCTTCAGGTTAGTTCAAAGACGGACATGTTTACCTTGTCTTCTCTTCCTGTGTCTTGATGCTTTATACAGTCAGTACAATGTTCTGACTTTCTTGCTGTAAGGTATAGGCAGGTCTTTTCCAGGAAAGCATAACTGTCTTTTCAAGGCAAAATAGAGTGTATTGCCAACACCATTTGTGAGTACAGGAGTAGCAACAATAACATCGCTATAGCTGTAATGACTGCAGATGTGCAAGGACAATTTCTTGAGTGCTTGGATGCTCTCCTGTATCTTCTACCTACATCACATGAGGGAACCTTTTCCTGCAGTGCTTACTCCTATTTGTTAGCAACCTCAGAGAAAATGTCCACACAAATCCATCCATAGCTAGGATTTTAGTTTACTCCCTTCTCTAGGCTTCTGAAACTAATTAAGACTTAGCTAGTTATTAAATAAAGGATCCCTTTACTTTCCTGTCAACTTGCAGATCTGGAAGCAAAGTAGAAACAGACTTGGTTCAGTTTAATAATATTCATCCGTAATCTTGCATTATCTCTTTTTTGACCTTGAAATCTAGTTCCCTAGGGCTTACAAATCTGAGGCAAATTGGCTGATGATATTTTTCAATTATTTGTTGATAGGAAAGGGTACAAATTGATCCATGTAATCGAATACATTTCAAAATAAGTCTTTTGTGACATACAGAGCCCTGCTTTGTCTTCACAAATTTAGCTCGTTCTTGTTAATAGACAGTACTTAACAGAACACAGAGAACTTCTATTTTTTTAAGTGTTTTTTATTAGTATAACAGTGTGGTGTTGTAAGGTCATAGCAGCAGAGTTGCTTGAATTTATTCCAGATGTTGCTTAAAAAAAACATTTTTTTGGCAGATGTTTGAAAATAAAATATAGACCAAGGCAACTAAGAACTTCTGAAAATGCAACTCTATGTTATAAATGTCTCATCAAGGTGTGGAGGCTCATTGAAGTTATTTGGTCCATCGGAGGAAAATTTGTGTCCCTATTGAGGCTAGTTTCTCTAAATGAACTCAACTGTAATACCAGCCACTAGAAAATGCCACATGGGAGATAGACAGATGATGGCAATTCAGAAAGACTCTGGTCAGACACCACACTCTGTTACAGAAGGAAATAAATCACATCGCAGAGAGACATAAGAAACTAATCTTCACAGCTCCCACTACCAACTAATCTGTGATTTAAATGAACTCTGTTGCATACGTAGCTGCTAACGTATGTACTCTGTGAGCACCTTGTGCTGGGCACTTCTGGGGTTGACACTATCCCTATTTTCCAGTCTTCACTTGAAGGTCTGACAGATGTCTTGCACTGAATCATTCTGTGTCTGCCCCATGTGCGCCCCTGCCCCAGCTGTCCAATGCACCTTTCTACTGGATCCTATCTTCCCTGCTGCAGAGTTGCCATGCAGCCTGAGTTCTTGTGCCTGCTCCAGGGCAGACAAACAAATAAGGCTTGAGCTAGGGCGGAGGTGCATTTCAGTATCACAAGTTTAACCATCTTACCTATAGTCATCAGTGGATGGTGGACATTGTTGTGAAATAAAGGTGATTTCTCTTCTTCGGTCTCTTGCAGTGATAGCTGTGTTTGGATTAGGTGAGATAGAGCCTGAAGCTTTTTTATTTGCCAGGTGCGTGGATGCAGAAGTCAGATGGGGTGAAAGCTTCATCAAGCTCCTTAGCAAACAAAGTTAGGTCACAATTCAGAAATGTTTAGGTATATCTGTACTTTTAGCACCTGAATAGTGTGTGGATGCTCAAAATGAACCAGCATGCTTCAGGCAGGCATGCTCTTAAGTGTGCTACTGAATCATCAACACGACTCTTGCTGCAGCCAGAAAATATGAGCTCTTGTCATAGAATCATAGAATATTAACTTTTGAATGACTGTGCACAAATTAGTCAGTGTTAATCACTTTCTCTGTGCTCTGAGACTCACTTGATTATTTGTAACCTTCCTAGAGTTCCTTGGCTGAAAGCTGATGGAAGGACGAATTCAAAACGTACTATCATGACATGCTTCAGTGAAAGGAAGTTATTCCTTCTGCTTAACTTTGCCTGATAATTTTATTTTTTCCTTTTATTTTAATACCAGATTTTCATTAATGTCAGGGAGAGCTCAAAATGCCTTTTGCAATAATGGTTTTGAAACATCTTTTAGTACCAAAAGTAAAGTTGCTGTTCTCATTAAAGTGTTGGTTTCAGCAGTTACTCCTCATGTTTGTGACATCATGATAAAACAGATGAACAAGAGTCCTCTTTCTTCTCCACTAAAATACGTGTGACATTTTGATATGCATGAATCTTTCTTGTCCACTAATATATGTGTGATACAGATATTCATTTCAACTTCTTGCATGAGAATTTGGATGCTTATTCTATTAGCATAAGGAATTCCATGTATTTATTTGACAGCAAAGATTTTGACCTATGACAACACTGCTGAAGCATTTTGGGAGAAAAAAACTGATAAAAGTAATTATCTTTCTATTTAAACTTGGACCACATTCTGTCTTACATCAAATGACAGAGTTAATTGTATTTCACAGGATTACTGAGCCCAATATGAAAAATGACCTTTGAGAAAGAACTGATTATAGACAAAATGGCCAAAGATCATGACAAACATCTAATTTGTATTATGTGTTTTATCAAAAAACACATTCTCTTTTTGATTCTTCTCCTTTCTGTAGAACGATTTTTTCCACACATTTCCAGAAATATGGGATGTAATGATTATCTTCCTCAATCTGTATATACATGACTCTTATATACATGAGTGGGGTCTTTCTGAGGACTAACATTTTCATTTTCTCTTTGCTTGGGATTTGGATTACAAAGGGCACCTATTGGGAGACACATAAGTTTAAGTTGCCAAAAAGTAGGCATTGCAGTCTAACTGCCTGGGTGCCCTGTTATGTACTATTACTTTTCTCTGTCGTATCTGGGGTCTTTTTTACATTCTTTGCTTTTCTACTTTTCAATGTGTTGGCCTGCCAGATTCTTTCTCTGGAGTCTATTCATTCCTCTATCACACTGTCCCTGGAGGTTGGAATACCCACACAGAGCGAGTGTCACCCCCTCCAGCCTCAGTTCCTTCTCTAAAAAGACACGCATGTTGCAAGGTCAGTACCAGTTACAGTGTACTGCTAACTAAAATTAAACAATCCCACTTCTTCTTCAGAGACCTCTACCCTCAGGAAAATGTGATTTCCCCAGTGCAATGTTGGGTGGGAACTTGCAGTTTGGTGGTTATCTCAGTTCAGTTAGAAGATATGGTCCTTGAGACACATGTGAACCTTAGGCATTTTTCTGGATCAGCCCAAGTACTCCACTGTACACACAGCTTCGAGTTATAAATGTAACACCAACCCACAAAAATCAGGAACTGTTATGCTGTTAAAATCTGTCGAAGCTGCACATTTCAAGAGTAAAGTGCTTAAGGAATTGTTATTCGTACTGAAAGAAGAGGAATAAGTCAAGCTCAAAGGGAACAGCTCAAGTTATCAATGTATAGGGACAAAATATTTTAAAAATTAAAATAAGTTCCTCTAGCTCCTCAGGGCTGAGCACAAATTGCTTGCTGTGATTGGGAAACCTCGGCTGACTCAAGTTCTTTCTTTTTCCTTCCCACAGGTGTGTAAATAACTTGATATTTGGACAAATAAAACCTGATCAATACTTTTGCAGACTTCTGGATAAGCTGAATGTATGAGGACTGCACAGGAACTGTCTGGTTAGAGATGCTGGCACTTATATAAACCTCCTAAAAAAGATCTTCTAAGTCACTCCTGAAGCCACCAAGACAACTGAGGTAATTATTGCCAACCTTCTGCTTTAATCAAACCCTGTAGAGCAGTTACATGCACAAAAGCAGTAAATCACTTGCAAAATTAACCCAAAATCTCAATATATTTGGAATCTTTTAATATCAGCTATTAGCCAGTTATCAGAAGACCAAGAATTAAATGTGGAAGATAAATAGGTGTGTAATCCATAAAGATAGCTAATGATAGCTAAAAAGGGATGTTTCCCAAAAGATTTTGAGGCTCCATTTACTTCAAAGTATAAACTCTTAATAAATAGATTATTTATCTATAGCTACCTTTTGAATTACAAAATGATGAATCTAATTTTATTTGTATAAAATTAGTGATTGTTCACTGGTTTCCTATAAAAACACTCTTTTATGTGAACAGAGGCTATTATGAAATATCCTTACTTCAGCATTTGAAAATTGTGACAGCAAGTATCACAGTCAGTACTTTGCCTAAGTTTCAGCAGGCTTTGACAAAGAACAAGACCAACATGGGATATCCAAGAGTAGCACTAAATGTGGCTTAGTACATTCAAAACGATCCAAATAAAACCACTGGTCTCTAGAAATAACAGTTGCTTAGTATTTTAACAAGGGTCTGCATGCCCAGCAGAGTCTTCATAGGGGTCTGTACGCCCCAGAGACTGCATAGAAATTACTATAAACAATGCATGTGTTATCTCAAAACTGTCTCTACAACCATGAAAATGGTGCATGTTTAAGTATGGGAAAGTTGAATGTAATGGTATGTAGCCAGGGGTACAGCTGTCTCAGGACTGGTCTTATTTCTATTGGACTGAACAGTTAAATATGTCAAGAATAAATCATTCAAAGATTTTAAATACCCTAAACCCCTCATTCCTTCATTTATAAGCATATCTTCTGAAGCATGATTTAAAAGCTAAAAAAAGTAAAAAACTCATGATGGAAAAGAATAAAAGAAAGAAAATCTTATTGTTCCACTGCCATAAAAATAATGGATTAATTAAATTCAAAATCCCACTAGCTTCATAAATGCATTTCTGTATGACTTTGGAAGAGCTACCTGTTGTTAATGTCATTCATGAAAAAACATATGGAATCAGAAAGAGCTGGGAATACACTACCTGTCTTTGTTTCTGAGAAGTTTTGTGTAGAAAAACAAATACTAAAAGTAAAATGCTTACTTGAGCCTCACCAGTTTTGTAAACATTCTTAAATGCAGCACTGAGAATTGTTGACAGAAGGTGTGCCAGCTGCTGAATGGTTAAAGACTTACCTTCCTTCACACTGAAGCAGAAGGGAAGAAGACACACAGAGGAGGAACTTACGATTAGAAGCAGCACAACTGATTATCCAAAAAACATCTGGAAAATATTCCTGCCTGACAGACAAAATGCTGATGAAGATTTGAGGATGTTTAACACTTAACACCCAACACTGCACTATGCTCACAGAACTTGTGGACTTGGGGAAAAACTTTCCAGCACCACTACTTGGCCTTCTGCATTACTTAAAACCATGAATCTACATTTTCAGAATTGCTTCTTCACTTGGAGTTAGATAAATGCACTAATCGGCTATGTTTTGCGTTAGAGAGATTTTTCTTAAGAAATGTCCTGGTTTGAGCAGTAGCAGTCTTTTTTCTCCTTCTTGGTAGCTGGTGCAGTGCTGTGTTGTGACTTTTGGGCTGAGAACTTTTGCTGATAGCAAGCGTGTTTTGAATTACTGCTCAGACGTTTGGTTTTATCCAAGGCCTTTTCTGAGCTCATGCTCTGCCAGGGAGGAGGGGAGGCCGGGAGGAAGGAGAGACAGGACACCTGACCCAGGCTAGCCAAAGAGGTATTCCATACCATAGCACGTCATACCCAGGATGTAACGGAGAGAGAGCCGGAAGGGCTGGAGCTCTGGGGGGGATGGAGGAGGTATCGCTCAGTGCTCAGTTGGGCAGGGTGGAGTGAGTTATGGGTCGGTGGCTGGTGAGGTGTTGTATTCTCTTCACTTGTTATTGGCTGTATCATTATTATTTGTAGTAGTAATGGCAGTAGTGATTTGTGTTATGCCTTAGCTATTAAACCGTTCTTATCTCAATCCGTGGGGGCTACATTCTTTGGATTCTCCTTCCTAACTCTCCGGTAGTTGGGGGAGCAAGGGCGGGGGAGTGAGTGAGCGAACTGTGCGGATTTGGTTTTAAACCACGACAAGAAACTAACAAAATATCTTTTATTTACATTGACTATTTTTTATTACTGCCTATGGAATTGAATTCTCTTAAATCACATATTAATGATACTACTGAGGTTTGTGCTTTCTGACTTGCAATGGAATAATCAACTAAGAGAAGCTCATCTTTGGAATTTTAATAAAAGCAGCTATTTGATGACTTGTCAGGAAGTGGGAATATTTTTTTTCACATATACGATTTTTTCCTTTACATGAGTCATCTCAGCTTAGCCCACAGCATTAAGGTTTGATTCCACAAAGTACTTAAACACGAATGTAACTTTAAACATATGACTAGTGGTATTGTTTCAAAAATAGTCCCATGGGTCATGCCCCTAAATTTACAAATTATGAAAGACCTTGTTGAATCAGCAGCTTCAGCAAAATTGGCAAACTTGCATTACTCTGGATCACATTTAGTTGCCTTCTTTTTTATTAAAGCATAGGTCTTCAAAACAAGAAAACCAGTGGAAAAAATCCATGATTCAGCTCACAGTAAACAGAAGACATAGTGAACACAGCCAAATATATAGTACTGTGAAACAGTGCCTATTAGTAGGCAGTTACACACAAAGATAGAGACTCAAGCCTCACCAGGCAAATAGTCCATTTCTAAACCAATTTTGTTCAAACATACACCCGCAGCCTTAACTACGGATTGAGTTACCAGACATATAGGAGTGCAATAAATGCCCAGAAACTGATCACAATTAAAAAAAAATAATTGTCAAAAGATAATTACATATTGCTACATAAAAGAATTTAAGAATTTTTAATTAATTGAATTAACAGTATTAACAGTAACACTGAATAAAAAGGGAGTTGTGAAGTCTTTGAGAGCCTGAAGGCCAGGGTGGATTGGGCTTTGAGCAACATGGTCTAGTGGAAGATGTCCCTGCCGTAGGCAGGGGGAGGTGGAACTATATGATCTTTAAGGTCTCTTCCAACCCAAACAATATTATTATATATATTTTTTATTTTTCCGTTGAATTTGGTTCCTTTCAGAACATAAATAAAGGGTGCACAGTGCTTCATGGCTCTCCCCTACTTTTCCAGGAAGAAGATTTCTGTTGATTTCCATATGCCGCATACATATTCACATTTTCATTAAGAAGAGCTTTGTGTTTTAACACAAACACTGCGGAAGAAATTACCAGGGATCCAAAGGAGGCAGGCTTCAAAGAAACCTGCTGTGGGCTGTAAATGAAGAATCTTATTCATGTTAGTGTAAATTAGGCCTCTACAGGGCAAATTTTGGCCACACTAAAGGTCAGTGAGTGGAGAAGCTGCTCCTAGCCTCCAGAGCCAGAATTCACCCCAGAAATCTGGTGGGAATCCTTCATGGAGAAATGGAAAGGGCATTTCCTTGTGATGTCTTTTCTGGTCATGGTTAAAACTGCCTCTGATTTGGTCCCGTAGGTATCTGCCCTTTCTTTCCATCTGCAGCCATGGGGGGCAAAATAAACAACACAAGAGCTTAGAGGCACCCCGGTTTCTCTCATATCTTGGACAAACTTGAGTAAAATCTCCTTAGTCCTTCCTTGAAATCATCAGAAAATGCCCCAGATCGAGATGTAAATTAAAGGGAAGGATTTCAGGATCACTGCAAGGACTTAAGCCATCAGATCTTACTAATGGTTGACAGAAACTTTGTATATAAATTGGTAGGGAAGGAATTCATCCCACCTCCTTCCCAACAGAACACATTTGCCTTTTGGCAATCTCTCCTAGTGACCACAGAAAGTGGGGATGGGGGGTGCCACTAATCAGGGCTGGTCATAGGTGAGATCAGTCTTTCTCTTGGACTTCTTTTGAATATCAATGCTCTGATGCTCACAGAGGACTCGATATTAAAATAAGCATCTTCCAGTTGCTGGGCAATTCCCCTCCCCTTTCTTTAAAAGGAAAGTTGTTTTGGGAAAACACAAACAGAAGTCCTTACAAATCACAGTCCCTATATAGCAGGGCTGCAGTGCTTTAGCAAGGCTGAGTAGGGAAAACAGGTTTGCCATGAGTCTGATCCGAAGGTCACTGCTGCCAATGTGCTCAACACACCGCACCTTTCTGTGCCTTGCTCTGTTATAGCTTTTGGTCTCTATGTCCTCCCATAACCATGAAAATTATTTCAAAATTGAAGGACAAATGCCAAAATATATATAGTGCCATAAACTAACACAAAAACACAATAAAAAGTTGTAGGCCTCAAACTAATAAGTTGCAAATACAGCTCTGCCTGTGGGGGAGGGACGGATAACTGAGCGCTGAATGAGGACAGATCCTTGCGGTGCTGTTCCTCTTTCAAGGAGCATGTGAGAAACACCAGCCTTCCAATGAAACACTAAATATTTAAAAACAGCAACCCCACTCATCTGGTGGCTGCATTTGAAAGAACAAACATCAGTCCATTGTTTGGCTTCCCCCGACATCTTGTACACACAGAAAGCCAAAGACTCCAGATAATTTTGTGGCCTCAGGCATCAACAATAAATAATGTATATTTGCTGTGTTGGCCTAATTTCTGTCCACTGAATCTGCTGTTTTAAAGCTGTTTTCATGTCTTTTGTTTTGTTTTGGTATGTTTACGTCTTTATATGCCCTGAGATCTTTTGTTTTTATATCTTTCTCAAGTCTTCCAGTTTCATGTTTAGGATACTGTTACTGAGGAAGAGGTGATCAAAGTGCTCTTTGATGCTGAAAAACCACTGTACTCATGGCTCTTGCAGAAACTTTCAATTCCAGTCAGATGATCTCCTTGCCTATTGCTACACTTTCTAATTATATTGTCAAATTCTGGGGAAAAAGTCCTGAAAGCAGGGGAAAGGAAACAATCATCCTTGCAGTGGGGACAGAGAATACTTAGTGAATGTGGTTTCCAAAACTCTTTGCCAGACTTCTGCTATGAAAATTATTGTCCAGAAGAGAGGCTGTAAACCTATTTTTGAAGATCAGTATGTTTTAAGAAGGAATCTTGTACTTCAGATAATTGCTTTAACCTTTCTCATATGAATTGTAAGGTCTTCCAACAGTTGTGTTACCAATATTTGTTTGTGATTTTTATTGCTCTCAGGCAGTCACTGATTCAAATGGCAGACTTACTCTTTGGTCTCTGCAAAGCTGTATTTTCAGAGGATTAAATGACCCTTTTTTCCACTCCATTCCTCCAAACTTCTCTCCCCTGTGGCTTCATTTTGCATCCCAGGCTCAACACAACCAATGAGTCAACTCTTTGCAGAAGCAAGAGTAATACACAATCTAAGGAAGCTTTATAAATGATACAGTGATTTATTAAAGGAAAAATCTTGTGATGAATATACAGGAAATATTTTAATGCTGCTCCTAGATGAACGAATGATGATAAAAAGGTTCTAATGTACAAAGCAAACTGCTGAGTGTGATTTACCACTTCATTTTTAAGCGGTGTTTTATAATAGTGGCACTCTGCTAGTACCAACAGCACTTGCTGGCAAGGGCAAGTGCCACAGAGCCAAGGCATTTGCTTTCTCCTCAGGTTACAGAGGCAGCACGTGAGGAGAGCTAGCTACATACAGGGTATAAGGATATAAACCATGGAATCTAAAAGGCTTTGAAAGAACTAGCTGAGACAGTCCACAAAACACTGCCAGGGCTAGACTGGGGAGGTGAAACCTATAGGTAGAAATGGCCTTGGGAAGCAAACTGAAATCCTGTGGGGTAGAGGGGGAGCTGAAATGAGAAGCCCCACAGGCTGGGTGAGGCTGTGGCTTGCCCAGCTGTGGATGGAGTCCCAGTGTTTTCACTCAACTGGTTTGATCAGACTTACTCTGGGTATGCCTATTAATTCAGGATCCCCATGTGCCAACAAAGTTAAGCACCTGAACCCAGAAAAGGCCTTGGTCAAGAGACAGTCACTGGTCTGTAGAGCTTGGCTAAGCCTTGACTGAGGGCCTGGGCAGGCATGTGCCGACACAGCTGTGGCATTAGTTAAACAGTCATGTTTTAAGATATTGCTTTCCCTCTTCCTGCTCTGTTCTTTCCAGCAGACCTTCTGCCACAGACCCTTCCTTTGCAGAGGAATATCTGGAATTCTTTTTGGAAGCTCCTCAGGTGTTCCAATGGACAGTCAGAGACTCTTAGCAGCTGCAGGAGAGTTGTTTGGACTTTGAACCCAAAGGTACCCTGAAAGCCCCTTAATCTGAAAACACTTGAGCACATTCTTCTCACTGAATTTAACAAAACTACTCTCATGCCTAAATTTAAAGCACTTCAGGATCAGTCTTTCTTAGTCTTGCATGAGCTGGCTATGACAAAGCAAAGCTTTGAACTTCTTTCTTTTGAAAGTGAGTTGGGCTGTCTTAACCACACGACCACAGGTATTTTGTGAGAATGCTCATTACTGTATGCAGCACGTTTTAAGATCTGTAGATTTGAGAATGCTATAGAAGATACTACAGCAGTAGTTTGCTTTCCAGCTTTCTGGAGAAACTGTTGCTAAAGTTAATGGGTCTTTGGTTCCTGATTAGGTTGATGTTCTTGGCTGCGGTAACCAGTTGTGATACTGATGCCAATTTTACTTAAAATATTTAAATATAAGAGAACCAGTGAAAAAAAAAATCAAGCCTATTTCTCAGATTTTAGGTATTATTTTTAAAGCTAAACAAATATTCACAACATTTATTTCCTGTTACTCTTTTCTCTTTCCAAAAACCAACTTCCATTTGCAGGTAAAGCTCTAGTAGGTAGAGTTAATGCACTTTTCTTACATTTCAGAGTCTGTAGATAAATTTAGGCTATTAAGATAAACAGCTAAATTAAAATACTTGTATATTTAATATCTCTTAAAAAGGGGAAGCCAGAGGAAGGCTTACAAAAGAGAGCAAAAAATTTTCTTCTTTTTAATGCCCTACAGCTTTTCTAAAAATCTCTTTCTAGCTCACAGCTCCAGTGATGCCTGTGGACACAGCCAACCTGGCTTTAAATCCCTTTGGCTGCTGTTTCATGATGTCTGAAGATTTAAGTTAGAGCGAGAAGTAGTTAGAGTGATTTAAGCAGAACATAGGCTTCTTGAATCAGTCTTTAAATACAATATACAAAGGACTATCAGTATGCTCTGTGCAGAAATAGTTCTAGTTTGCCATCAGTAATTTTGAATTTCTTAGACTGTATTTTGAGCAAGTTTCCAGACAAATGTGGGTGTTCTGGTGCCATTTCTGATACAAGGGAGATGGCATTTCCTGCTTTGGCCCACACATCCCCCTTCAGCAAGAGAAGGAGGAGTTTCCACCAAATAAGAGGTTTCCACCACTTCCATGTGGCGTCAGGGATGTTGGGGGCACCCCATCTGCTCTGTCAACCCTTCTCCTTTGCATTGCCTGCCATCACAGCCTCATTCCCTATGCTTCCTCAGCCTGGAGCAGCTCGGTGCTGGAACAGAGGTGAATGGCTCCTCTGCCTCCTCCTCTGTGCTTGCATTGGGGCTCAGCTGTGTCATATTTACGTCACTTGCCAGAGGTACAGCACCACTCCACATCTCACTCTCTCTGCCCCTCCAAGCATCAGGTGGGATTTGGTCTGAGTCTGCTTCTTTGTGCCTTTGATAAATGACTGCTGGACAAACATCCGCAGCAGATGGGGCAGATACTGCTCCTGCTGATTTAGCAAAGTGCTTTCTGTGCTCTACCAGCAGAAGCCTGTCCTTGCTAGTGTTAAATTCCCAGCAGTTGTTTTCCATTTGGGAACATAATTCTTCTCTATCTAATCAAACTGACTGCTGGGGTATGTTCAAGACAAATTTTTCTTCTTGTGTGCTATTTGGGCAGGAAAATGTGAACCAGTAAAATAATCTATTTCTCTATACAAAAACACTGCCATTTAAGTATATTTCTCTTTCTGTATTCATATTGGTGAGTTTCGTAATTTTACACAAATCACTTTTGTGCTCTATTTACCTGAGACTCATGTAGCTTCATAGCCAGGTAAAGGGATTCAAGGTAGGCCAAAATAAATTCATAATCCTTTTTCTATTAACTGTAAAATATATTTGTACTAAATATAAATTTTGCAAAACAAGTTTGCGATCCTCTTCTAAAACATTCTATCTCAGCACAACATGCAGGGGAGGAAATGATTCTGTGCAAAGATTTGAGACTCCCTTAATAAAATCACCTAGTGGATTAAAAATACCTGTCTATGGCAATTCAGGTCCTGTTCCTGCAGTCTTGAAGGAAAAGATAAAATAGCTCAACAAAGTTTAAAGGATTTTGTTTTAAGAGCTTTCTTCTTACTGCTTAACTCAGTTTAGCACAGTCTTATCAGTGTACATGTATACACACATATATTTATATGTAGGCATATGTATACACCTATAGCAACAGGCAGTGGCAACTTTCACTTAAGTTGGAATTTTGTGTAGGTTGTTTTACAGTGAAATGGAAAAAAGCAGGAAAAATCCAAGTACAGGATCCAATACAATTCTATCCTTAGGAAATAAGGAGTGTGGGAACCTAATTAGGGGGGAAAAATAATGAATCTTCAAGAAAGCTGATAGAGACATTGATATATGTAGGTCTTTCTAATTTAACTTTGATGACTGATAAACGAGTCTTAACCATAGCCTCTTTATTTAATATGTATTGTACTATGACCAACTGTAGACACACATAGAATTAAATCAATTTAGAAAAAACATTAGAACCACATTGCATCCATCTCTTTACCTAACTATTTATTTCTTACTTCTTTGTACCTAGAAACATTTCAGGGCCTAGATATCTTTCCATTAACTGGAGATAGCTATTTATTTTTATATCCATATGTATTTCAGTTATTTAGAAAGTATATACCAGGTAAAGAAAAATAACGTATTTCTCGCATTTCATTTTAATGTGAGATTATTAACTTTGAGAGGTGAGAAGATGGAAATACAGAGATTAAACTATTTGATCCAGGTCACCAAGGGAACTGGCACAAATACTGGGGCCAGAGTTCTTACCTTTCTGTTTAATTTTCTTGGCAACCAGTATTTCATTCAAGGCAAGACTTCTTATATACTGGATCCAATCTGAAATGACTATTTTAATTTTACTGAAGGGAAAATTTCATTGCTTTATCAAAATTATTCCGAATTCATGCAAGTATTGCATCAAATGACAATACACCTTAGTCAGTCTGTTCTAAGGCACAGAGAAGATATGGCTGGGACATTGTTGTTCCAAAGTAAGTGCTCAAGCAAAAAGACCCCCCTAGGCTACCCTTCTTACCTCATCCATCTGAAAAGACACTCTTTGAATATTCAGAAAAGGACTAAGCAGACCTATTTGTCTCAACAGGTTACACCAAGATCTCCCACACTGTCATGTATAGAAAAAATCCATCACTAACAATTCCAGTATCAGGTGAGAAGTAGGATGTTGATTCTTGTGCAACAACTGTTTCCCATTAGTATGACTTTTTTTTTTAATTACATGCTTACAGAACCAAACCCAGTGCTGCACCTGACTCACTCTGACTCAGTTCATTTACCTGTTGCAACTTCCAAATGAACTTTAAATACTCACTAACCTTACCCGGAAGCTCTCGATTTTAGTTAGGTAGGTTAAAATTCTGTTGCTATTGTGCAAAAAGTCCTACTGACTTGTATGGACCACACACATGATTAAGGTAATGCTTGGAAAAATCATATGAAATCCTGATTTTTTTTTGTGGTGACAGTAGCAGGGATGGAAGCTTTGTGAGTGGCAAAAGGTCAGGAATTTACAATTCACTAATGATCATCTGTGAAATGTCAATAGAGGCAAACAGTGGATTTTCTACTCATATACTGGCTTTTGTTACACATCCTTAAGATTTCTTAGTTTTCACAGTTTTCAGCTGTCAATATTAAACAAATAAATCTGTAAGCCTTTCATGAATTGTGTACTGTAATATAGTACAATTTTTGTAGACAGTGCTTTGCCAAACAGGATAACATCCCTTCCTCTCAAAGATACAAATTGCAATATGCTGATGCCTCAAAAAAAAATTGAATCCATAAGAAAAATAACTTTTTGTAGCCCTGAATGGAAAACACACTTTTAAAACTTGGTATGCGACCTTTGGCTAAACACTTGTTTATTCATCCCTCTAGAGATGAGTAACAGCAGTTACCCCTTTTAGAGAAAAGTCTCAACCTGCGCGAAGCTCTGCAGCTGTGCAGAGCTGCTGCTGCTTGTGCAAATCTGCACTATGCCAAGGGACCTATCTGCTGTTGTAGCTCTGGTAGCTGGTATTAAGTCTGGTTATGGGCAGACAGCAATGCAGGGGTGAAGGGACACAAGCAGCCACATGGTATAAGGTGATAACCTGGTCCAAACTTGCTAAACTCAAAACTGTTTCATGAATTTTGGTATGTTTTCTCTGTACCTGCAGGTCTGTGGGCTAGATCAACAATTGTTTGTTACCCTGATGCCAGCTTAAAATTGCAATACAACCCTTGTTGTACACATTGCTTACTTTGTCAAGAATATGATCATCTGCCTGACATGCATGACTCAGATCCCACCAGGTGACCTGGTAGCACACAGATTTAGTATTGAAAACTGAGGCCTAAGAGGCAGGATTGATCATACCACGTTTAGATAAAATGGTAAATCCAGTGTCAAGCCAGACTGGAGCCAACATACCTGCTGAAATGATAGAAACATAGAATCATAGAATAGTTAGGGTTGAAAAGGACCTTAAGATCATCTAGTTCCAACCCCCGTTTCATGGGCAGGGGCACCCCATACACTAAACCATGTCACCCAGACTCCATCCAGCCTGGCCTTGAACACTGCCAGGGATGGAATATTCACAACTTCCTTGGGCAACCCATTCCAGTGCCTCACCCCCCTCACAGTAAAGAACTTCTTCCTTATATCTAACCTAAAGTCCCCACTTGCTAGTCCTTTTCAATTATTCAAATGCATTTTTCTTTTTCCCCTTTGGAAAGTATAATGTGTTCCAGCAGACTTTCTATTATAAAGAATCACCACCCCTCTTTCTGCTCACCAGCTGCCAGGATGGAAACCCGAAGGTGACAAACACTGTATATCTCCCTCTAACAACTTGGCAGGGGTGAGGCTGTGGGTTTATGTCTATATTGCAAGTCTTTGCTGTGGGATGATAGCAGAGTGCAGGCGCTGCATTCATGACTGTGGAACCATAAGCCTGGTCCACAGAGCTCTGTGTTGCCAAGCTGACCATGCAAACTTGGAAACCTGATCTGCAAGGGGAAATAAAAAGAAAGAAAACAATGAAAGTGAGAATCAGGCAAACAATTGGTCTGAACCTCCTTCTCAAATCAAATCTCTCCTATTGCTGGAAAATTACAATAAATGAAAAAATGTGCACTTCCAGAGAGCTGGTGGTCTGGTCCTTGCCATAGAAATTAACTCCACACCAGGCTACAAGCAGGGAAAGAGAACTGACATCTTTCCTAATGCTCCATAATGGCACTAATCTCAAACTAACCCACAGAGCATCTGCAGAAACGCAAAAGGGCAGTGCTTTTTTATTGCTTGGCACTCTGGTAATCAGAGTGTTTTGTTTATTGTTTGCTTTTTTCCTTTTTTAAATTTCTCAGTAAGTATTTTTTGAACAAAAATACCTTATTCTACAAATAGAACTTTTAATTGCATCAGGTCCCTAGACTACTAGTAAGTCTCATCTCAAATAAAGATGAGATGATGAAATCATAAGAAAAAACAACTCAAAAGAACAGTTGTGATCTGGGCTTGAAAAGAGTAGCACAAGCAAGTAACATGGCTATTGAATCCCTTTGAGAAACTGGAGACATGCTGCCATCCTGTCAGCCCCACTTCATTTGTCCAGAGCATGCTGTAAAGCAGCTGGTGTTGGGGGACATCATGTAATAGAAGAACAGAGAGCCTCTGCAATGTTGTCCTGCTTGAAAAATGAGTAAATAGATTTGTCAATGGGAAAATTACAAAAATCCTTATGAATAATGGATTTATCAGGTTGGCAATCTGCTAGTGAGTGACCAGCTCTGCATGCCTTACTCACAAAGCATGGTGCTCTTCCTATCCAAATCAGACATAGGAACTGGCCCAAGAAATGTGACAGAGAAGGATGACAGCAGATGAATGCTCCAAACACCAACAGTGAGAGACATTTGTTTTCCTGCCTGCAACCCTGGGAAGCATCTGTGTAGTTAGGACAGAAGCACTGCTACATTAACCCTTGTGAAACCATTAGCAGGGCACATAGCAAGGCCCTTCTGTTTATTCAGGCCTCTGGGAGGGGGGAGAGCTGCTGTTTTGTTGTTCTTTAAGTGTGAATGACACATGATTCAATGGGGAATCAGGAAACTTTTGGTCCCTATACCAGTATTAAAGCTGTAGTGAGCTGCATTTTAATCTTTCAAACAGGCAGAGACATTAACCAACAGGCTTAATAGCTCACAGTCCAAAAAAACAAATAAATAAATTAGCTAGAATGAGTTGACCTTATAATCAAGAACTAAAAATGCACCTTTGAGCACCATGTAACAAAAAGAATGAACAAATGGTTGTTTTCAGGTACACATGCAAAATGACCGTTTTTTTAACGACTAATTCCCTAAACTGCGTGAAGTGTTGCTCCTTGGTTCCAGGGCAGGGGTCTGCAGCAGCGTGTGCAAGAAGGCAGCTGTTTGTGCTGTGGTGGGAAAGCTGGGCCCTGCACAGCTGGGCGCTGCACAGCCACGCTAAGGACGGGCAGCCCCTCTCCCAGAGAGCCTATGTTTCAAGTGCATGACTAGGGATAACAGATGGATAGAGACGGGAGACGATGAAAACAGTGGGATACCGGCAGTCTGAAATCCCAGCTGCTTACTTGCTGTCTAATATTGCCAAGCTAAAATTTCACAGTCTTACTGTCACAGCAGAGTTCACTCTGCTCTTCCTCACAGAGGAACAGCAAGACCTTCGTGCATGTTACAGAAGGGCTTTGGGCTGGAATTTGCTGCTGAACCAGGTTCCCTAACTTATGCACACAATAAAAGTACCAGGTTTCTCCACATCTTCTTCCTGCTTCTTTAATGGAAAAGTGGTTGTAGGCCAAGTAGCAAAGAATAGTAGAGGTTGGTATGCTGGGCACATGGTTTTGGAGGTCAGCACCTCCAAAACAAACCTCTGAGACTGATATCCACTGGGGTTTTACATTGGCTTCAGAAGGTGGCCAGGACACAAGTGACACATTTTCTCCAAGGAAAGTGAGCCTGAGGTACAGCTGACAGGTTAATGTAGCTCCCAAGCAAGAGCAGCAAAACAGAAGTAATCTGTTATGGTGAAATGGGCTCCACACCCAAGGAGGCTTTTAAGTGTAGGATTTAGAAATAAAACCCCCAAATGCCAATACTGGGATGAGCACAGTTGAAGGCAGTCCACAGTTGCTGCTAAAATTGCCATGAGGTCATGACTCACCCAGGGCTGCCACTGAAACGGGTGAAGAACCCAGCTGCTGCTCCACCTCTTGGGCAGGTCCCCACTCCCAGGGCATGGTGCCAGGTGGCTCCCAAATTGCCAGCATTTGGGAGCTGCCTCTCTGCTTGCTGGGTCACCCCCATGCAAACCACAGCAAGGGGAAGCCTCTTGTATGTGCACTGCTCTGTCCCTTGCCTCACCGTGGCATCACTGCACCTGACCGATGACACCAAGCTATGTGGTGTGGCTGACATGCTGGAGGGAACTGATGCCATCCAGAAGAGCCTTGAGAGGCTTGAGAGGTGGGTGAATGCCAACCTCATGCAGTTCAACAAGGCCAAGTTGGGGCACTCCCAAGCACAAATATAGGCTGACCTAGTGGAAACTGTCCCTACCCATGGCAGGGGCAATGGAAACAGATGATATTTAAGGTTCCTTCCAACCCAAACCATTCTGTGAATCACTGAGTACAAATTAAGCAATGCTAATATGACAGTAGGGGTAATACAACCAGTAGCAATTCCTGTTTCTGGTGATAATTACTGTTTCTCCTTGCTTGCTCTCTGCTTGGGTTCTCTATATTTTCCAGACTAGTCTTCACACCTAGGAAAGCTGCAATTGCATCTTGGTCTAAAGAAAAGAGAGATTTGTGTCACTGCATCATAGAATCATAGAATGGTTAGCGTTGAAAAGATGAGATCATCTAGTTCCAACCCCCTGTCATCGGCAGGGACACCTCACTCTAGACTATGTAGCCCATAGCCCTGTCCAATCTGGCCTTGAACACTGCCAGGGATGGAGCATTCACAACATCGTTGGGCAGCCTCTTACAGTGCCTCACCATCCTCACAGTAAAGAACTTCTTCCTTATATCTAACCTGAACTCCGCTTGTTCAAGTTTAAACCCATTCAACTTTGTCCTATCCCTACAGTCCCTGATGAAGAGCCCCTCACCGGTATCCCAAGACACCATCCCAAGAGCAGTGGCTTTCAGACATGAAACGCGTAAGGGGTCTCGTAGCGTGATCTCATCTACTGTGCTGGTACCAAGCACAGGGCCCGGGCCAGACCCGGAGCAGCCCTTACGGACGGTTCAGCCGCCACCGCCCGCCCTGGAACCGTCCATAACGCCTACGCCGGGCCCGGTCCGGGACAGCACCTGGAGGCGGGGCAGCCCCGGGGCGGGGCCTGCCGCTGCCGGCGGGAGGAGCCAGGCCGGGGAAGGGGAGGCCCGGAGCGGCGCTGCCGGGACGGCAGCGTGAGAGGGGACTAGTCCGCGTCCGGAGGAGCGCGGCTGCGTTCTGCAGTGGGGGCTGGTGTTGGCGCCGGCGGGGTTGATCTCACCATGGAGCCGGTGACCCGGTGGAGCCCGAAGCAAGTGGTGGACTGGACTAAGGGTAAGAGAGCGCCGGGTGGTCTCCGCGGGAACTTTCCGGTGTCTTGCTACGGGGTGACCCGCCGCCCGGAGGGGTAGCGCTGGCCCCCGCCGCTCCTCTCCCCGGAGCCGGGCTCCTCGGCGGGGCGACCGCGTGGCCGGAGGGGCCTTAGCCAGCGCCGCGGCGGTGCCGGCCCCAGTCTCGGCTCCGTGGGACACTTGCGGCTTGGTGTATGTGAGGAGGCGGCGGCTTACCGCGCCCTCCTGACTTGTCTGCTTACCTGCTAGTGCACTTGTGCGTGTGTCGGTCGTGTTTGTTTTGGTTTGGTTTTGGGACACAGGGAAAGGGGGAGGTGAGTTTTCCGCCGGCCTGTGTGAGGGTGGCTGGCTCGAGGCACATATATGTGTGTATATATATATATGTACATATATACAGTGGGGTCTCCCCAGCTCTCGATCCCCTTCTACTGTTGTGCTTGCATATCTGTATCGCATCTATATGCTCACACAGAGATAGTAACTGTTCTTCTTCAGGTAGTTGGTCCATGTGAGTTTACTTCTAGCTTTTCAAAGAAACCTACTCACTGGTCGAAGAAACTTTCGATGTTGTAAGTTAAGCAAAAGCTGTATGAACTAGTTCAAGTAAGCCAGGACTCTTGATCCTGTTTAACGGTGATGGGATTAAAACGCAGGGCTCCCGCTCGGAGAGTTGAATGTCCCCTTCATCCGTCTGTTTGTCCATCCATCCCCCCCACCCCTCATTTCTCGTCTCTGTGCTTGTTTCTCTCTCTCTCCCGCCTATCAAAACTTCCTGCTCTGCTTCGAGGTTTGTTCTCGATGTTGACAGAGGTGTGTAAAGCATCAGCTGGACTGATGGGCGAAGAAGGCACTTGGAAACTTGCACCCAGCTTTGGGAAGACCTTTTTGGTGGGAGAGAGAAGGTGGGGACAACTCAGGCACTGTGTCACGGGCTGCGCCTGTGAGGTGCCCCTGCCCTGCTGTGGGGAACCTCTGCAGTGACGGGTATCGTCGGGGTTTTTTGAAGGCAGATTAAACTTCAGGTTTGTCAACTCTAGTTGGACCCTGTGTTTTCTGAGTGCCCAGTGGGATATTGCTCTTGCAGTTCCCTCTCCACCGGGAATAAATTGAAAGGGAAATCACTTTGAGTTAGGTGGCGGATTTATGACTTTGGAAGGGTACTTCTGTTTTTTCGTAGGACTATGTTTTAGTGTGATTACCTTTTGTTACATAAAGTATTTTCACAGGCTTTGCTGGAGTTGAGGTCGATGTGAAGTTAGGAATGTTTTCAGAGGGGAAAGTTTCCCTGGATTAGAAGCGGCACTTACTTATAGCAGCCATTACTCCTCTGTCTCAGGACCATAATGCTGATTAGACTGCGTGCCTGTGGTCAGTACTTGGCAGTAGTTCGGCTCAAGACCGAGGCAAATTTGGAAAGCAGGCTCATGTTTTCACACAGAGTGAGATGGATACTCCCAGCCCTCCTGAGCGTGAACATGTACGTGAAGGGGCTGTGCCAGTAAGGTACCATCCAAGCAGCCTTTGTGAGAAGAGAATTCCACACAAACGTGCTGTGAAGTTATGCGTTAACATATAAATAACTTCTCCAGAAAGATCTCTTTTCCCTGATTGGTGTTGGTTTAAACAGGAGTGCATTGTTCCAGTGAAATAAGCTTTTTGCTGTGGCATGTGGAATATTTATATAATGCTTTTCCTTCATTGTGTTTTTTCTCTTGGACGCTGAAAGTTTGTTACCTTGCCAGATTAAAGACTAAACCTGCTAATCATTTTAAAAGGTTTTATTATACTTCAGCATGCTTGGCTTGCTCTCTTGCATAATTTATTTTACTTGCAGGTTCCTTGAACAGGTAACTCTTTAGCTGGACCCTCAATTAGTGTTATGCAGAATAATTTGAGGGCTGACTAGTTGGGAGGTGGATCTTCTGACTAATGCAAACACGTGTCCTTTGAAATGCAAAGGAATAAATTAAAGGCTGCTGGTGACTTTCGTTTCTGCTCCTGTTTGTCAGTTTCTAGGTAAGCTTTTGACCTCTGGTGTACAGTGTCATTTTATGTCACTCCCTGCATGACAAGACTGTAATAAAGAAATGAGATGTGGAAACTTTTTCTTTATGGTTATACTTTCATCTCTGCACGTTAAAATTGACACTTTAATAGCTAGCTAACAGCTTGGTTAGCATAATGTTTCATAGTTTATTTTTAATCTGAAATGGTTATTAACTGTGTAGTTCACAATCACCGGATCTTATGTTTGACCAAAACCTAACATTCTGTATTTTGTCTTATGAGTATTAATTCTCAAGGTTAATTTCGTAAAACAAGTTTTTAGAGGAGAGCTTATACCATTTGTTTTCTTACATGTGCCATATAGGAAGGGGGTGATACCATGATCTTCACTGAACCAGCCAAGCTCTGGGAGAAAGTATTTGACTAGTGGTATTTGCTGCCTGTAGTAAGTGCTGTGGTGCCATGGAGATGTATTCTAGAAGAATGACATAAATAACTGGTGGGAGATGCCAGTTCTCAGTGGGGAGATTGGTTTTGCAGATAATGATTCATGCTTATCATACAACAATAACAACATCTTGGAAAATGCAGAGTGGCAGAAATAGGTGGTCTGACTTAATCCATTTTAATGTTCAATGTAAAGCTGAGATATTTCTCTAGGGTTTTTCTTTTTCCTTACAAATCTTTGTATAATCAAGCAACTGTAAAATGATTTATAAATATATATAACTTTTCCTAGCCACAAGAAGCATGAAAACTCCCTGCTATTCCATGAAACAAGCCCCCAGAAGCAAAGTCCAAAAGTAAGCTGCTAACTGCCGTAGAGTTGGCTTATTTGCTCTTGGTGAACTTGGCTTTTTTTATTTTTAAAGTAGCTTTTGAACTAACTTTTTTAACAAGGTAACTCTTATCCTGAAGAGTGGTGCCCTGGGATTTTTTTTTTTTGAGCTGTTCACTCCTAGGTAAATAAATACCATTTATCTATAATTTAAAACAGAACATATCAAGGAGTAGTAAGCTGAATGTGAATGTTTTTAGATTTTTGTAGTCAAGTTTTAAATAAAAAGTGCTCTGTTTGTTGCTACCAACAACAGCTGGTACAAAATGCAGTTGCTTGTCCTCTCTTGCTAATTCAGACTAGAATGCTGCTATTTTTTGTGAACAAGGGTGTTTTTTCTGGCAGAGTGCTGTGTACCAACAGTAGCAGGCTATGTAGCTAGTAAGAGTTGGACTAGCTAAACCAAAGCTACTGAGGAAGAGTTGTGCTTTTACTTGCTACCAGTTTTGTGTGTAGATTAAGCATTTCTCAAGCTTTGACCAAGGATGTAATAACTTTTTAGCTATAGCATCAGGTTTTGAAAACTGTATCTTATATTTTTATACGTACCTCCTTGATTTCTGTCTGGAAGAAGTGATGGTGTAGTTATTGGTTTCTCTTACAGCATGGCACAAATTGAAATAGCGTTTAGGAGCCATATTTGGCCATGAAAGGTGGTACTTTGGCTAGGATGCTATGTTGATTTGACTTGTGGTTCTGCTGGCATGGAGTTTATGTTCTTTGAATAATATAGCCTGCACTGTTTTCCTGACTACACTGGCAAGATATTTTTTTTTTTTTTTTTTTATCATTCTATGGTTAACCTGTGGTCTTGGTCCATTGCAGGCTGAGATTCTTACAAGCTCATAATCCTCACCTGTATCTCACAGCACTCCCTTGTGAGCCTGTGAAACTGAATTCCCCTAGAGGCCCTCGAGAGATTCCTGGAGTTATTCAGGTTATTGTGGGACAGATGTATGCGTATGGAAGTTGTAGCATATTTGCAGTACACTGACAGTATATGTTTGCGAGCTTGCAGGTTTTTTGGCTGTCCTGAATGCAGAAGTGAACAAGAACCTGTGTACTTCCATAGGGCTGTGCAAATGGAAAAACATCTAGCACAGAAGTGATTTACTTTTACTGGCATAGCAACAGTTTGAAGGGAACAGTGTTATGATGTGGAGGAGCCTTCTCTGGTCTCAGAAAACCCTGGCTACTGAAAACCCTGCAGCTAAGGTCATTCCTCAAAAGATGTGAGGTGGGAGGAAAGCTGTGTATGGGATAGTCTCCTGTGTGAGAAATGTCACTGTCTTATTGGAGAACATTGATGTGCTTTGTTTGCCGTAGCCTGATCCGTTTCTTTCCCCACCCCCAGGCCTCACATACTTACGTGAGTTGTGTCTTCAAGCCAAATTTTACACGGTAAAGACAGTTTGATGCACTTGTGATTAGAAGCGTCTGTTGTTGTGAGGCTCTGTTACAATTTGGCCTTTGTAGCTGTAGGCTCAGCTTACTGGGGTTCTCATGTCTGCTTTGGCCTCTTTACTGCACTCCAGGTACAGTTATTCCCTTCCTCTGTACTTCATGGATATCACTCCTGTGCCTATTATATAATGAAATACTCAGATTTCCATTCCTGCTAAAGCTTTCAGGCAACCATATTTATTTATAGGGATGCTTGGGAGAAGATGGGGATATATGCTAATTTATTAACAGTTAGCAATTAACTGTGAAAGCCTGGTCTTCCTTTTTTTTAGAGCTATCTTTCTCACCCAGAGAGATTAACTGTGTGTGCTGGCAGCTGCAAACTAGCTGGAATTTAGGAAGGGTGATGGGTAATGCATAGCACTGGAGTTATTTTTTAGCCTTTTCTTTTTGGGTACCCTCAAATGAATGTTTTGTTCAAACTTTTTTTGGAAAATAACGGTAAGAACCCCCTGATTGTTTCTTCAGGCAGAGTACTTTGATTTCAGTGAAGAAGAGTAGAAAGCTGCCTATAACTGGAGCTGCAGAAGAATCTCTTTCCTCTGTTTACCTGGATGGCTAAAAATACTTGTGTAGAGTATTTGTTAAATAGGTTAGAAAGTGACATTGAATAATCAGTCTTTGTAGACCTCAGCTGAAATTCTCCATATAGCTGTCCTGTAATGATTTACAAGAGAAACCTGTATATACTAAATAGATCTATTTATATTTGTGGAAACAGAGTAAAAAAACTGCACAAGTTTGCGTTACTGCAGTCTTAAAATTATTCATACATTGTTGTCGAGATCAGTGAATGTAAACCAAAATTTGCCTCCATGTTCATGTGTTTAGATTCTGTTATCCTGTTTTTTGCTGCATTGCACTTGAGCTGCTTGTGGGTTCTGTGGATTTTTTTCTTCCCCCTGATCTTTTCATGTTCACAGTCAGCTCTATTTATTTGCCATTAAGTTTCTGTTTAAACTATTTTAACCAAACATCAGAAAGCCTAGGAGTTGAATGCTGTCAGCATAATATCTGGAAAAGCAACATTTTAAATGCTAAAATCACAATGGGTGTTGGTGGAAAGTTGACTGTAGCCTTTGTGGAGGAATGCAGTGTAACTCTGCATTTTAGGCATATGATGTATATTTAGGTAGTACTTGTACCTAGGTTGTAGTGTTAAAAGCAAGTATGTTTGCTTGGTGTTACCCAACTAGACATGTAAAGTGGTATACTTATTAAGAGAAATTTCTTCGAACTGCTCAGTAGAAGGTACAGAGGTTGGCCAGTGGGTTAGTTGCTTTTTTCCTTTTACCTTATAAAGCTTTTCCTTCCTTGAATGACAGGAAGTCATTGGTATCTGATATCTATCGGAGACTTCTGTAGGAAAAACCTCACTTTAGATGAAATGTATGTGTGTATCAGAGTCTCATAACTCTTGTTATGGATACATTCTTTTCCTTGCACTTCTGCTTGGGAGCCCATATTTTCAGCATGTACATCCTCTTGGCTGAGGATCATGCCTCTCTAGCTCACTGCAAGAGCTAAGGGAAGACACAGTACAGGGCACCGGATAAAATGCATGTTGAAATTTGTCATGATGTTTTTTTTCTTAAGTAAAAGACCCTGACAAAAAGCTGTTATCCAACACAGGCTACTAGATGAATGGCAGTTATGAGGGATGCGTGCATACAGCCTGTTAGCAAGTATTCAAAAGTATGTGGGGGTTTTTGGGTGGTGTTTGTTCTTTCCTTTTGATTTTTTTTTTTTTTTTAATCTAAACGTTGGGATTGCCTGGTGTCAATTATAGTCTAACAGATGAGCTCCTTTCAGGCACTTCAGAGAACGACTAGTGACAGTTATGATTTGCAGGAGAGGTGGTGAGACTACTCAGTTTTTTGTTTTGCTGTATCATCCTAGGACAGGATTTTCACTTAGAGGCAAGCATCACACAGAAGGTATGTTAGTAAGTCTAAACAATGCCTCTGTGAATTTAGTGGAAAAAGTTTTTTACTGTTGCATTTTTTCCATAAAAGTGATACTGGCCTTAATTTGTACCCTAGAGTTTTCTGAGAGCACCAGTTAGGTCTCACCTCCCTAGAGGAGTCGTGTTTCCACAGTGTCTCCTCATTCTGCCCTGCACATACCCCAAATATGTAAGCCCTGTCAAAAGGAGGAGGTTGTGAGGTACTCACATTTTTAAGGCTAACCTGGAGAAAGGAAAGGAAGGGGGAACAGGAGTTAGTGGAGCTGAGGCCTCTGTAGCAGCCTCTCATGTGTTTGTGGTAGTTCTTCAGGACTCGGCTTATTGCGACTGCAGGATTGCTTATAGATTTTAGTGTTTGTCCACAGGGCTGCAGTAAGAGATAAGGAATTCAAATAAAAATGCTGCTTGACTGTGGTTTGCTGTCTGATGTTAGGCAGAGTAGACAGTCCTTTTGTCATTTGGGCTCTCCTTACCAGTGTGAGGTGACTTTGTAGTCTGAAGCTATTATCCAGATCCCTGGGCCAAGCTTCCTTTGCACAAGGAAATTGCCTGTGGGTTTCCATATGCCTGTCCCCATTTTGCAGGGTACAAGCAATAACATTTCACAGCTTGGGGGATCTGTGGGAGGTCCAGTGAATCAGACTGATCTGTTTCACTGGATTTAAACATTAATTACCTTTTAAAATAGATATTTATGATATTATGAAATGTAGGTAATTTTTATCAAACGTCACACATGCTGGGCAAACCCAAGCGTCTGTGTTTGATTTGGTGAGGTCAGATCACAGACCTCTGTAGCTTTGGTCTACAGGGATGCATTCAGTATCTGGCCAAATTATAATATTGCATCAGTGCCAAGTTAATATAATTTCTTGTATGTGCTTCTTTCATATCCTTTAACATAAAGGTTGTTCTTTGTCACTGTAATGACAAAATCTCTAGGTTTTTTTTTTTTGACTGTTTCTTATACTGGTAGTTAAGTGTAGGTAAGCAAAGCATCTGGTGTGCTGTTGCAATCAAAGCTTTGTGGTATAAATATGATCTTATCTTGCTCTTTGATCAAAGGAAAGAACTCCATTTAAAACTTAATTGCTACTTATCCAGGGGTAAGGCTTCTGCTAAAGCAAGTGTTGGTACACGCTTCTAGGCTAATGATCCTGATGTCTCTGTCTTGTGTTTGCAAAATGAATGTTGCTTAGGTTGCCATCTTGTTATCATTAATACCTTATCTCACAGTCTTGTATTACTGGAATGAAGCTTGCTGGGTGAATGCTTTATGAAAAGCTCTGCAATATGCCCATTTTGTCATTAAATGAAAGATGTCTATCTGGTAGAGATGCTTTCATAGCCAGAAGAGAATGAAAGGGCTCAAAGAGTTACCTCCTATGGATATATTAGTGAGTCTAGTTGGGCAGACTGGTTAAGGGCTTCTGTTGGGTTTTGTAGTTTATAAAACAGCCTTATCTAATAAGAGAGAGGATTTCTGCTTTCAGTTGTGATACTACTGCTGTTGCTTGTTCTGAAGAAGCTTTATTCTAAGCTACAGGTCTTTGCAGTTTCTTCTCCTGACCTAGCATTGTGAAAGAGCTGTGTCCTTGCTGTGGTGGCCAGGTGAATGTGTAAATAGAAGAATGAAAATCTTACCAGTCTGTTTAATTGGGACAGCAATATCCTAACTCCAGTACTTTGAGAATTTAATTTTGAGTTGGCTGCTATCCCACTGCTGCAGGAGGCAGAGACTTACCTGAGCAGGTATTGGCACTGCACTTCTGAGGAGATGTGTGGTTGGTGATGGGGGCAGGGAAGGAGAAAGGAACAATAAGGGATGAAGGATTTTACTTCCCCCCCCCCCCCCCCCCCCCCCCCCCCCCCTCCTATGTAGGACTTTCCCTGAGCAAGGAGGGCTATAAGAACAAGTTCAGACATGCCTGAAGAATGTGGACTGAAAAAACATGTGCAGGGACCAGGGGATGGAGCCATGCCTGGAGAGTGTTGTACAGGAAAAGTGGGAACCTAGTGAAATACAAATACCTACCCTGACATGAGTGGTTTTGGTGTGTGGTGTTTTTTCTTTTTTGGGTGTACTTGTGTGCTTTCTTTTTTCTTTCTTTTCTCCCCTGAACAGTTCTAGTGCTGATGTGTATGCACTACTTCACTCACCCATCCTTTGCAAGGTGCAGGAGTCTTGATGTTAGTATGCTGTTAGCTTCATCAAACAGAATTTTAAAAGGATTATGGCAAAGCATGAAACTGTTGTCATTCCTAGTGCAAGCTGTAATGGAAACTTTGGAAGAAAGAGGAGACAAAAGATAAATATGCTGTAAGTTCTGTGTGATTGTATTGTTTTTCTTTAAAATTTGTAGCATTCCGTGTAGTGTTTGGATGTAGGCAGTACTCACCAGAAGATGTAATATTATATGTCTTGTGAAATGTAATCCTTGTGTAAACATAAAAGCATCATATTTTCTTGAATTTGAAAACAATCTTTCATCTTTTCTCTGACTATACATACTTCACACTATTTCAGACAATAACACTACATAGATAAATCTGTATGTGATCAAAACAAGAATCTGGAAATCAAACTCCCCCTAACATTTTTCTTTCTTGCTGTTTTTGGTTGTATATTAGAACAACATGTGTTAGACATCACTGGACCAGATTAAAATGGACTGGATTAAAAAAAAATAAAGAACATGGTTTGCGCTCAGTTGTGATTAGGATTTAACAATGATGTTGGAGGAACATCTAATGTTGGCCTTTGACTGAGGAAGAGATTCACTGCTTATTTGGGAGAGTGGGTGTGGGTTTGATGCAGCAGTGCAAAGCTGAAGCATTAAAATAGGTGGATGCTGTGCTTCCATAGCAGGTACCCCCTGGCAGTGGAGGATCTGTTTTTTATGGCTGCTCTTAAGATAGTAATCAGAAATTCTTAAATGTTTTGCAGCTTACTTTATTAGGGCATGTATACCAGACTGATGCTGGCCAGTAGGATTCTGTTGAGTTATGGACCTCTTGATTCAGGCTTTAAAAGTATTAAGAGAAGATTATTGGAGTAGAGCCTTGAAAAACAGTCTATGGAGGCTGTTGAAATGTTCTTTTGGTGCAGTTCTTGCCTTGATTTAACCTTAATGCATCATTATTACAGTGTCCCTGGTGCTTTGCAGTCTTGATTCTTTTAGCACCCTTCTCAATAGGAATTTGCTGTTATTTTCATTTTAAAGATAGGGAGTTAACATTCTGAAGAATTTGGGGTGTGCCTACCTTACATAGTGCAGGTCCAACTAACCTCTGAAGTAGGTTATTTATGTAGTAGAAACAGCATTAGCATGATTGTCTTGGCTATTTTCCAACCCTAACAATTTTGTGATTCTATAATTTTCATCCCCTAATGTAGTTATATTACTTATAAACTGAAATGTCTCTCTGGGCTACTTCAAGTATCCATTCATGGCTCTGCATTATGGAGCATATGGTGAAAGTAAGTGATTTGCCTCTGGTCATACAGTGGGTGGTATTGAAGTCAGGATTAAGACATGATTAATTTAGATGTGCATATTCCTGTTACAGTCCTTAAAGCCTAGAGAGTAGCTCAGAAGATCTTTTACTTGGTGTCTGTTTCAGAGCAAGTTGAATCATGATCTGGTCTCCATTGAGTACTGAGTATCCCATTATTGAGTACCATGGGAGTTCAAGCATGTCAGCCTCCAACCACTTCCATCCCATTATGTTTGCAGCAGAGGAAGAAAACTTGCAGGCCCTGGTTCAGGGTTGTACTGACTGGGTTCTCCTTTCTCCATTGGTCATCTGAGAACTGCTGGGGTGCAGGAAGTCATAATGACAAATGCAGGGTCATGCTCATTTAAAAATGTGTGTGCTTGCTTAAAGTAGAGCATGGCTGCATTTAACATTGTTGGAATGCTACCAGTCAATAGGCATCTGATGTACAGAGTTGACTCTTGTCAGTTGGTTGTGATCTGTACTGGGAGAGCTGTAACTGTATCTTGTGCTATTCAGCATCTGGTGAAAAGTTTGGTGTATTTCAGCTCACAGTCTTAAAATATTGCATATGAGGGTAATAACAGATGCAAGAGTGATAATAACCAACCTCTTTTGTCCTACCTTGTAAAGCTCTGCAGAGAGGTTAGCAGCACCACAGTATATTGCATGAAAAGATATTATGTAACAAGTGTACCTGAATCAGAGATAGCTGATACTTTTTGGATCTCTGTGATACACTTAGAAACACTTGGACAGCCTTCTGGGACTTGTTCGGATCCTTTTTACAGCAGAAAATAATCCAATATTAGGTGCTATCCATGGTGGGAAACCAATTGTTTGTTGAAACAAGGCAATTGACAATTGAATACAGGGATGTGGCCATAGTACCACTAGCAACATTGTGTGTCAGCTTTTAGTGTAGTAAGGTTAGTACTGGCTTCTCAAGGTTGTATATTTGGAGAGGAATTCCAGCTCCCAGTAGAGCCAGTCCTGTGCCATTCATGCCTGGAGACTTTTGTTGGGCTGTCATTCACAAATTCTCAGATTGTCAACTTGTATGTATCCTTACAGGTTTTTCTCAAATTAACATGTCTTGACTGCTGAGAAACATCGAATGGGTTGTGTGGTTTCTAACCCATGTGTAATTGAGCATAATACATGCAAATTTATTGTCCAGTATCATCCTCAATTTTCCAAGGGTTAAGAGTGTGTAGAAATGACAGTTGGAAACTTTAATTATCTCCTGTGGCTCTACTGAATTATATTTTGCTCTTGAATATGCCTCCCTCTCTTTGGCTGCTCTCAAAAATCTGTTAACTTAAAAAACTAGTTTCCTATTTAGATTTTAACTATTTTCCATTCTGCCTGCAGCAGCTCCTTGCAGCTTTGCTAGCTGTATATGTAAGAGCCCTCCCTAGAGATGCTTCTGGCACCTAGGAATTACGCCTTTGCCCAGAAGCTCCACCAATAAAGATGTATTCTGTAACAGATCTTTCAAAAAAACCTCCAAACCCAAATTAGCTGAAATGTGGAGAGAAAGAAGCAAATAGCCATCAGCTGAATTGCTTGACTTCCTTACAAATATCTGGTGGTGTCTTGCTGTGCCTTAAGAGTATCAAGAAGACTTGTTTGGAGCTTCAGCAAAAGATCAGAAGTATCTTGTCACTACCCTATGTAGAGAGTGGAATATCTGCTCATGCTTTTGCCTCTTCATAATCACAAAGTATTGTGTGAGGATGTCAGATAGGATGGCTGAAATAGCTATAAGGCTTTTTCCTGCCCTCCTTGATCCACTTTTTGTCCATCTCGGAAGGAGGTAGGGCTCCTGGTCAGGTTGGTGGTATTTTGGATGTAAATGATTCAGAGCCCTCAGTCAGCTTGGCCACCACTGATCCTATGCCTTTGGCTTTCTGATAGTTGGGGTGTTGCACTTGAACTGTGATGAGGTCTCTGCTATTTTAGGAAGTGGCATCATCACTGCACACCTAACTAGGACTGTAAGATGATGTGGAGCAATGAAAATGTGTCAGGCAACTAACTGAAGCAATTGCTTTAGATGTTTAAAACAATTGCAAAAATATGGGGAAGCTGAGACATTTGGTGATTGATTGCTCAGTTAACAAACCTTGTTTTTTTGGCAGGGCCTGGTTCAAAGAAAGCTGAGATGCTTCAGCAGTATGTTTTAAAATGCCTATTGTGTTTGATGCCTCAAGGCAGGTCTCTCCTGTCACTGGGACACTATCAGCAAGTTTTAGTGCTGCAAAGTATTTGTGTGTGGTTTTCTTTTTTTGTTTTTTACTAGCTAGGTGAGCTAACTGTACCAGTCTTTTCTTCCCCTCTCTTTGCAGCCACCTGTATTGCTTCAGATGTATGCTGGCTGAATTTGAACTCAAAGGTCCTTGTGGCCAGGCCTTCTCCTGCACATCTTCCCTCATCTGTTGCTAGGAACCCAATGGCTTTACATGAACACCCTTTAAGCTTTCTAATCCTTCTCACATGGCTGTGAAGCTCTCCTCAAAGCTGTCAGCTGTGACTGGCATCAAGCTTCTGAGCCTTTTGCAGGTGAAGGGTGATGTCTAGTTCAGTGAAATAGTTGCCTGTCTCATGGGAGACATTCTTCCTCCTATGTTCCTCTCTGTTTCAAGCTCCCTGTAGACAGGGGTTGAGATTTTTGGTTTCTGGTTTTCAGGATCCATTTGTAGAACACACCTGGCTCATGGAAGGAAGCACTGTGATACACTATTTAAAACAATGCAAACAAAAACTTTAGGGAATCTAGAATTCCTGATGTAAATGCTGTGGGGATTTTAAACATGAAATAATGTGTGCATCCAAGTCATGACAGCATCATGTAGGAGAATTCAGTAGTGACCCCATGGGATCTGTTCATGATGGAAAAAGGAGGCATGCCCCATCAGCATTTTTCTGCTAATGTCATTCAACTTGCTGGGACATATTGATGTGATTAGCAGGTGCTGATGATGGCCAGTGACTCTCATGTGCCTGTATTTACACCTCCCTGGTGACTGTAAGGTGCTGGCATAAATGTTTCGTAATAGTGTAGGAGGTTGTCATCTAAAAGGCTGACTATCTGGCAACTACATCAGCTGTTGCCTTACAGCAAACTGCTCCTTGACTAGATCATGGGTGTAACAGTAATCACAGTGTTAGCAAGGGTGCATACACAAAGGAGAGGCAGATGTGAGTAATGTACCTTGCTGCAATCAGCCAAAACAGTTCCACATGGTGTTTTGAGAAGGTAGCCAAACCAAATTAAAAGGATCACCCCATTTCTTCTTGGGAGCCAAGAGGCGGGCAGTTTTGTAATGTTGCTTCTTGTTTTCACTGTGGGAACAGGCATCACTGTTAATTATCAGAGTTCAAGAAAAGGAGCTCTTGTGACTAATGAACTACTCCTTCAACCACAAAAACCTTGAAACTTTTAAAAGGCAAGCTCTTAATTGCATGTTTGAGATGAAGGCCCTAGGGCAGGGGGTTGTTGCGCTGTATTAACCACATAAAGTTGTCAGGCACACAAGCTTCATGTCTTCATGTGCTAGAGACACAAACAAGTAATGTGGAATATACTATAACTGAGTTTTTAGAAAACAAAATGTCTTTGTGCTTGACCTGTTTGCTGAAGGATAGTACTCATTTTTAGGGCAAGCAAAGGCTTATTATTATTATTTCACCCCATTTGATAAGGAATGTAAAAATGTCACTTACTGCAAAGATATTCATCTGTTTTCCCCATGGAAGGGACCTAACTTATTAAAGTTGATAAGCCATGGTAGCAGCCAAATTATCTGAGAATGCTTCGAAAGGAACAATGCTTTTGTGTTGCCTTACTCCATGTGTAATTACTGTGATTAATATTCATATTGCATATGATTGAGTTCTGTGCTTATACTTACTCCCATTTTATTCCTTTGGAAGAGAATTGTACAGAAGTTGTTAGCAACAGTAAACCAGATGTGCACAGGCTTGGTGATGGGATGTGTGGGCTGATGGAAGTCCAGCTCTGGTTAAAGTGGGCTGACATTTAGATTTTTGTCTTTGAGTGGAATAGGTTGGTTGTTTTTTAGCTTGGGTTCTTGCTTTGCCAGGGAGTTTTGCTATGCAGTTGTCTCTAAAGACTTCCCTCGCTGGAGGTTTCAACATGGAGGTGAAGTGAGGCTGGGTGGGGGTCTGGTTCTTCCCCTCTGTCCCACAGCTCTCCAAACTCTGCCAGTTCCCCCTCTAGGAAAAGCTGTCACCTCTGGTCTACAGGTAAATGCATATTTTCAGTTTGTGGCTTTCATTCCAGCGTCTTTCAGCATGTGTGCATGACAGGGGGAAGCAGTAGTTGAAGTTTAGTGTCTGCAGACCAAGATGTTGATGACAGTTTTATATCTATTAAAAATGTGGGGGGTGGGGGAGGGAGGACAGGGGAATAAATATCTGTCTTATTTCACATGAGTGGGATGGAATGTCTAGAGAGACTAAGTTTGTGGATAAGAAGGTTTTCATGTCACCTTGTTTGTTGTAGGACTACAATGCTCTTCTGTTTATTGCTTGCCTTTGAGACACTGCTACTTCTGTCAGTTTGAAATAAACACAGCTAGGAAAATAATGCAAAAAAAAAAAAGTGTTTCTTGCTGAAGCAGTGTGACTGTTTGAAGGTCAGTTAAATGGTCTCTGTTGGGGGAATGTCTCAGTTGAAATTTTCAGTAGCAATTTCTCTTCATCTTTCCTCCTGTGGCTATATTTCCTTTTATTCCTGGTATTTTCCTGTTATGTGGTCTTCTTTCCCAGGTGGTATTATGTTACGTGGGTCTTACTTGGATAGGAGCAGCAGCACTGTTTCCTGGCTTTTTTATAACTGTTTATCAGAGGATTTGGGACTTTTTCCCTCAGTAATGAAGATGCTTATAGAAGTGATGAAGTGCAGTAAATATTTTGGTGAATTGCATTATTCTTTGTGTGGGGAGCCCTCATTCTTTTCTAGCTAGTGGCAAGCAGAAGACAGGAGTGCCTGGTAGCCTTTGTGGTGACAGTCTGGAAATAAGTTTGTACTTCACAGCTCTCTGCTGAGGAGTCTCCATAACTTGTGGAGAGGGCATTTCTGGAGTTGGTGTTTTTCTGGAGGCTTTGGTATAGAGCACTTGTGGCTGGTGCCATCCTCTTGGTAGCAGTCTCTTGATTGGGGATGTGAAGCCAAGTCTGCATAATGAAAAAGTATTTGTGTGAGATATTGTTTCTTTGCTGCTGTTTTGATAACTTATAAAATCACCCTCCTTTCTCTATCTCCTCCCACTCTTTGCCCTCCCTTGCTATTCCTCACCTTCTGTAAGACCTAATGATTAACTTGGGTGTAAATAAGGTCACTACAGTGACTGTAAGGGAAGAACAAAGATGAATAGTGATCAAACAGGCTTCCATAAATAACCATCTTAAAAGGCCATCACTGCATAATTAACAAACAGGAGTATCTTAGGGGTTGAAGAAGATCAATCTGGCTGCGTGTTCTTTCTCCACTTACAAAATAGCACACTGAGTACTACTTCTGAATTCACATGTCCAACTATGTCCTTGGGCACAAAAAGCAATTTGACATGATTTGGAAGTCTGAAAATTTGATCACCAACTGGAGACTGCTACACAGTATTAACCATGCAGCACCTCAACTTGCAGAAGTCCAAGCTGTGGAAATACACTCTAGCTTCAAGAGAGTATTTGCTCTCGTTCGGTGGCTTGGAGATCAGGGTCTATAATACTTGAGATTAAGTATGCATCCAGGAGAGAAGCTCCTCAGGCAGCTTTAATTTGGTCAAAACAAGCTAATAACTTGTGTTAGTTTTTGTAACTACAAATGTATTTAACAAGTGTATTTAAATAAAACTGATTTAAATTTAAATTAAAATAAAATCTTATTTTAAATTATATTTAAATAAAACTTATGATATTTCTCGATTGAATGTAATAGCGTTTTTTCGGTAGGTGAACTGCTTCTAATTTTCTTGCTTTTCAGTTTTATACAGCCTTTATGCTCATCAGAAGCTCTTTTTAAAAGTTGCACCATTTTTGTAAGATGGGAAAGGGAGAGGGGGGAGATAGAAAAGAAAGTATTTTTTTTTTTTACAGAAATTTTGTAACCTTTTGTATGTTTTGAATGAATGGCTCTAGTAAGTCCATTCTGTGATTACAGTAATTATAACTCCTTCAAAAGGTCAGGGGAAGAGGAGTGGATATCATATTTCAATTTTCCACTGGACAGTTATGTTGAGGACAAGATAGGTATGTGTTAGAATAAAGTGGGTAGGCTTCTTCCAAATTTGGATTTCAAGGACCAGCAAAGCTCTGAGAATTTTACAGTGCTTATGAATTATAACTTAAGTTCTTCTTTCTACCCCATTCTTCTCTTCAAATAATGACATAAATCACTCAGTTTCACATGAAACTTTGCATTTATTATTTTTCATTATTTCTACTCTTTTTACTGATTTGCAAAAAACACTAAAATTTATAATAGCTGGTAGTGGACAGCATAAAACCTCTGAGCACCAACAGGATTGCTGCTGTTTAAAAAATTTAGTGCTATTAGGCAGGTAAATAGAGGAGCAGTAAGTAGAAGAAAAGTAAGAAATGTGTAAATCACCCTAGAAATAGAAATTGGGAGGGGATTATATTTGATATAAACAGATGCAAAAATTATTGCACCCACTGACTTTAGGACAGTATTTGCATTTGTTTGTTTCTAGCCTGTTTCCAAGATTTCTTTGTAATAAACTACTATGTTAACAATAAGTGCAGTCATCCCTCTTCTGCTCTTGCAGTTTCTCTAGTGCATCTTCATAACTAAGGCTAGTGGTGTTATGTTGGAGAGTTTTGTTTGTAAGATTTTATTGTTAACAGGTGTCTCCTGTTGTTGTCCAAATAAACAGCCATATCCTTCTGAATATGTACTTGGGGTAGCTAAAGCAGGGTCTACTGCAATATGCTCTGAATCAACATAAGTATGCAAGAAGTATCTATGGAGTTTATTGGTTTATTAAAAAGAGCAACCAAGAAGAGTGAGGAAAAGCAACCTTATTATATAATGTGATGCAAAAGTTTAATAGGGGACATTTTGATCACTGCTCTTAATACAGCAGCAGGACTGTAGGTTATTTTTGGTGCTTAAAGTACTGTTACAGGTTCAGGGCCCCATTGTAAAAGATTATGTGCAATCTCCCGCATACACACACGTAGACAAGTAGCACATGCTCCCCAGGGACTAAATTATGTCAGACATTAAGAATGCAAACCATTTATAGGATTTTCATCCCTCCATGCATCTGTTTTGCAAATACAGAACTTAGAGCCTTAAGGGGAGATTGTCCGCTTCATACTTTTATAGAAGTAGGGCTGCTAAATGGCTAGTTTATCACTTTATTTAAGACATAAAGAATGGATAGTAACAAAAAAACTCAGCATGAGGAAACTGTTTACAGGGCATCACTGGTATTTTTATGTGTAGCCAGAGAATTGTTAAATGTATGAGAATAACGAACTGAAGAAGCATTGCTTTGAAGTGTCAGTAGGCAAAAAGGTAATACGGATGGAAATACAGGTGGCTGTGTTTTACTGAGGCTAACTCTCTGAAGCAGAAATATTTCCTTGTTCAGACAGCTTTGATTTTTTGACACCTTGCAGTTTCATCATTGCAATGGGGCTGATGTAAACTGTGTGTCACTCTGAATACATTAACATTACAATAGAAATTACAAGACTTTATAAAGGGAATGCCTTATTAAATTGTCCAGGAGCGCTCCCATATCTGGTGCTGCTGTGCAAATTGTTTTTAAATTTGGCTGTGAATTACTTTGTAGTAATAATGAAGTTAGGTGAGCTAGTAAAGTACAGTGATGGGGAGCTGCCTGTTGGCAAGTTTAACTTCAAATGCCTGCTGCTTGGAAAACTGGAGCAAGGAGATGAGGGATGGGATGGAACCTGCCAAAGGACATACTCCTGAGTAAGAAGTGAAATGTTGCTTTACTTTAAGCAATATTATACAAAATGACTGATGGTAATAGCACTTGGGACCCAGAAGACCAGTGTGACTAGCAGCCTGGGACACTGATGTGACACAGCATAAGCCAGTTTTGAAAGCTTGGGCAGTATATGCACTTGGTGAGTTCTGAGTATTTTGTACGGAGAGAGAAGTGTCTTGTGGGAGGGATTTCATTGTTAGGTCAAGTACAAATGGTGCAGAGGCCTTGTCCATCTATGTCCCATCTTCTCCGCCCTCACTGCCCCTGGCCCAATACTTCGGAGACAAATAGAATTCTCACCTACACCTTGTAGGACCATGTATTAACATGCTAGCTGTATAAGCATCCATCCGACACCAGTGTCACTGTCCTCTGTTTTGTGATGTAAACTGCTTCTTGTCCAACATGCCATAAGTCATTAAAGTGCCTTTTTGTATTCATTAAGTTCATGGATCCAAATACAGCCCTGCAGCACTGGTTCCTCCTAAATTGCACCTAGATTGTGTGTTTCCCATATCCTGTTCCTTGCATGGTGTTGTTTGCTGCCAGGCTGTGAATTAGTGCCTTGGGAGTGGTGTATGTTGGTCCACTACAAAGCCTGTCCAGGCTGTGGTTTGCAGTGTTTCTCTGGTGCACTGGTGTGAGTCCCAGAAGATACCCAGACACAGCTAGGGCACTCAGTGGGGCCCCTCATCACCTCTGTTTTGGCTTTCTGTCAACCCTTTTGCTGTAGATAGGTCCTGGAAGGTTTTCAGGCAAGGGGGTTGTAGTATGGTGAAGGTGAGAAAGAAAGGGGTTTAGGGATGCTGGAGTGAGAAGTAGGATGGATGATGGGAAGAATGACATGAGAGAGGTGGTCTTCATCTGTATGTGACTTCCGAATTGTGTCCTAATTATGTAATTTCCACAGCTTCCAGAGTTTTTGCCTCATGAGGCTTAAATGATTCCATATTCCTGCTATGGATTAAGCTGTAATATGCATTTCACATGAACAATAAAACAAAATTAAATTTTTTCATTTAAAAAAAAAAGTCTGGTTCCTGAAATATTGTGGATGACACCACAGCTAGCATTAAGACTATTTTAGGTTCAGTACTATTATACTTTCGTAAGCGAAATGGTGAAGTGTTTTAAAGGCATGTTTTGAGTAGAAGTTGTCCTGTAAAATGAGTGTGCTAGAATAACGGTATAAAAAAGAAACCACCCAGCAAATTCAGCATGGTTTTGTGAGATGGAAAATTCTGGGAAATGTATTCCTCTGTGGTTGCATTGATTTAGTGAAAACATCTGCTTCTGTTAGTAGCAGAAATGAGATATCTTTCAGGCTTCTTTTTGGAGCTGTTTAATGGGTGTGAGGAAATACACCTTTCTGTAACTGGGGTCTGCAGTCAGTCCAGTGTGGAATAGCATGGGGGTCTCACTAAGTACAAGTCATGTTTCTGACAGATGACCTCTGCTGGCCATAGTTGTGCCACTTCCTGCTGTTCTTCTCCCATCCCTCTCCAACTTTTTGCCCTAGTCCTTTGCGACAATTCCACAGCAAAGGCAGCAGACCAGGTTGTGTCCTCCCCACATATTTTCCCAATTTACAGCCCACTATACTAGCTGAAGATATGGCTGCTGCTGTTGAGCTAATAAAGGTCCTATTGCAGTGGCTGGGGCACAGGCAGTTCTGCAGCTTGCCTTCTCCTGTCAAGATATTAAGTGACTGGGACAAATTAGTTTCTGGTGGTGCTTTACCTCAGTTTTGGATAAAAGTGCATTGACAGTAACCAGTTATTCATCTCTCTATGCCATATGGGATCTAAGGAAGTGAATGTTCTAAGGTCATGCTGTCTACCTGCTTGTGCCCTCTTTACTGAGAGTAAGGGTGTTGGACCAGCCTGAAGATGATGAAATGGCATTTGTTCTTCCACCTCAGATCTTGTTGCCACCTAGCTGCAGAAGAGACTAAGTCTGTGATATACCCATGACTGGTTTGTTTCCAAGGTAGTTACCCCATGTGCTCTGTACAGGAGAGGGCATATGGTGAGGTAGATTGATTTCTTACAAAGCCCAGCACTGTACACTGCGAGGGACAAAGGTCTTGTCTGTATATCTTTCTCAACTGCAGCTTTCAGGGGCTCTGCTTTCATTCCTGCCAAAATTATACTGTGCCTGGGCAAATCTGTTGCTTACATCAATAGAAAAAGCTAGTTTTTCAGAGGGAGAGAAAAGCAGACCTACCTTGACTACAGAAACTGCAAAATCCTGTTTGAGGATAATTTGAAACGTATTGGCCAGCATGTCTTAAAATGTATTTAGTATGAACAAAAAGCCTTAGTGGGGTGAGGAAAAGGAATCTTGGAATCATCCATTTTTCTCCAATTACGATTTTACCACTTGCTTTTGTTTCCTGCTGGAGAAAGAGTTAGTGGTTCTTTGAGCCCATGTGCATTGGGAAACAACTTCTGAGCATCCAAGAGGAGTGAGGTTTTCAAGCCCAGGATAGAACAGAGTCTGCACACTGAAACTTCAGTAAAAACTGGTTATGAGTTTTGACACAGTATGTGAGAATGATGTCACTAACAGCCTGTAGGACACACTAATTTATTTTGATGTATATGGAAGAATTCTACAGTCATTGCTTGAATGAAGTTAATGAAGCCACTCTATGCTGGTGTAATGAAGTAACTTCTGTTGCTGCTCTGTTTAAGCAATACCTTTTGATTAGTCATCGAGATCAGCTGCAAGCAACAAAATGAGATAAAAGAGAATTTTCAAGGGTGTAGGAAAGAGCTGTCAGTGTTTTTAGACCTTTTAAGTAATTTCTCACCACAGCCATTTGATCGTCTTTCTTGCCTCCTCTAATGGGTGCTTGTGACTTTAAAATCACATCGAATGATAACTTTTCTGCTGTACTGAAAGATCTGTATTTACTGATATTGTCAGTCATGTCTTCACCAGCAAAATGATTTTGTTAGGTTGTGACAAACGTGAATGTATGCTCATTGGACACAGTGGCTGTCAAAAGAGTTTGAGCAAATCAGTTAAAGAACAATCCTTTTTAGTAGCAATTGAGTGTAAATGTTTCTGACATGCAGTAGTCCACTACAATATGCAGTATCAGGCTGTGTGGCTTTAAAATAATTTAGATATAATAGCAAAAACTTAAAGTGAAGAAGAATAACAAGATGTGGGTCATACTTGCTGGAAGTGATTCTATGGCAGTGGAGAGCCATTCTAAATCCATTTAATTATAGCTATTTTAAATGCAAGCAACAGACAAATAGGCACACCTTTGCATGTATTACTATATTGGGCAAAGAGATGTTTTCTTGTTTCAATTTGGAGTTTATAGTAGTTGCTGGGTGCTACTTGAGCAATAAATGTTGATTGAATAAGTGCCTCATTACAGCTACAATATAGATTCGTGTTGCCTTGCTCATGTGGCAGTATACCCAGGGGATGAATGTGAGTTGTATTTGCCACAGGCAGGATATTGTTTTTACTGTGAAGTCAGGGAGGATATTGTCAGCAGTGTCCCTGAAGACATCTTGTGGTATTGGCTGGGAAGCTATTTGGGCTTGTCTGCCCCAGGCAGGTGTGTTGTCTATTTTAATGTGTTTAGCATACATTTACTGAATGTTGGCTTTCATCACATGTTCTGTTGAAACTTAGGGTGCCAGGTCTATCTGCAGAGAACATATGGATATTCTCTGCTTCAATCTCACTTATTTAGTTTGCCAAATAAAATCTGTTAAAGTACAGAAGGATTGCTTTTGCCAAACGTAGCTGGTCAGTGAGTGATGCAGTTGTGCTTTGGTTTTCTCTTTTAAGAATAAGTGTTGTATTTTGTGAAGCTACTTCATGATGTGTGGATTAATCCTTACAGGCAGAGAATGTACATAAAAGTTGGCAGGAAAGAACTATGTGCATCGATTATATGTTTCCCATCCTTTATATGTCTCTGGTCATCAGTCCTCTTCTGGTGGTGGTTCTGTTTGTTTTTTTTTTTTTTTTTCCCCCTCTAGAAATGCCAACACAGCTCACTTGTCAATTTCTAAAGCATTAAGTTTTAATTTTGCCTTTAATTTGCAGCCTTGCAGCTATGCCATAATAAGAAGCCCCTACAGAGAATAGGAGAAATAGGTTTGCCTTCCCCCACCCTTTTTTTTTTTTTTTTTTAATTTCAGAGTTCACTGGAAAAGAGTTGTGAAAAAGAAAGAAAACTCAACTTTGAGTTCTGGCTGAAAAGCTTTTGGAATGAAATAGCATTAATATTTCATTTATTATAGATGACTTTTCTTTTTCAGTCTATTGTATGCTGCCATTTACTTATGACTTATTTTGCAGTCCTGATATAAGTTCACTCATTGTTAACTGAAGGTACAATTTCTAAATTAACTCTCTTGTAATTTCCCACTCACTGTTAATATCTCAAGTTGTATTGCAACCCATAACAGCAGCTGTGTGATTCATTGTGATCTGTTTCCTAGTATTGCTAGAACTTTGGTTATAGCTTTGGTGTATATTGATATCACAATTCAAGTATTAGTGTTCAACCTTTTCCTTCACCCCACACCCACCACCTTCTATTTGTCTGTATAGAATTTTTGCATTTGGGGAAAAATCTTGTGTCACTATTACAGTGAATACCAACACCACTGGTAGCTTTCACTACCAAAGAGGTAATAATTTTCTTAAGTCTTAGGATAAAAGTAATTAAAAAGGAGTTGCTGTATACATTTTGGTGCTGTGTATGGTGTAGCTGTGGAAATCCTGTGTCCTGTGCTGTCTACCTGAGTATCCCATCCTGAATGTTTGCGAAAAAGGGATACATTAAGGAGGATTGTAGGAAAGATGTTTGTTTTCTTCTGTAGGCTTCCTCAACCCTTCAACCATTTCTGTTTGAGTATTCCAGAGTCAGACATGACTTCTGTGATGCTGTCTTTCATGAACCTTCCCCTGAACTCCAATAGATGTTGAACATTTGTTGCATACTGCTGTGTGAAGAATCACTCTTGTATTGCTTGTTTGGGCCTGTTACATGCTAGCTTCATTGGCTCTCCCTAATTCCTTTATTCAAAGAGATGATGTACAGTCAGTGTTCTTTCTGTTTTTCTGGGCTGCTTCTGGCTGTGTAGGCCTTCATTGTGTCCTCCTCCTCCCTGTAGTCTCTTTTTCTGTAATGACTCTTATCTTACTCCATGTCTGCTTAGTTTCCTGAAAAAATTATGTGAGGGAAACCTGAGTGGGTTTTTCTGTCTTCTCTAGAGAGAGGTCTTGCCTTGCAAAGTTCTTGGAAGGGTTCAGCAAGTGTGTGGATGATAATGATTTTGATTTTCTTAACATACTTCATTATTGACTTTGTGAAGTGTTGAAGCTTATAGCTGTCCTCAAATTTACAGTCTTGGAACACGATAATGGGTGCTGTTGGAATGGTCGAAGTCAATAGCTTTGTAGGGAGGACTGGTAAAAAGTACAGCACAGCATAAGTCCTGTCAGTCTGAGATTGCGTCTATATGGAACAACAAAAGGTTAAACACAGTTTCCATCACCCTCTGGTCAAGATGGTTTACAACTCAAATTTACCCACCAGTTCTTTTATTACAAGGCAAAGCTTTCAGTTTTGCATTCAAAAAGGATCTAAGAGAATTATGGGTGGATTTGAATGGAATGAATTGATTTATTTTGAGGTAGTGTGAACGCATGTGTATGTAGTCTGTTTTTCCAGGCTAAATATGTTAGTTGGAAATACTGAAAATAGGAACATGTAGCAAAAAGATCTCTGTGCAACTGTCAGTCAGAGGGGATTACAGAGGGGACAGTAAAGCATTCATCAAAGTTGAAAGCTTTGCCCTTTCCCTCTGTCCTGCTGTGACCTTCAAGAGGGAGCTGCCCTTTGCATCCCTGATGGCAAGCAGAGGCGAGCAATTTTTGTGGTTCCATCCGTGTATGAGCTGGGGGACAGACAAGAAACTTGTACCTTTCTGGGAGTTCTAAGCAATGCTCATCTTCAGCAAAACTAGCCCTAATGCCTGGTGAGGCAATAGGTTGTGCCTGCTTGGTTAGGATGCAGATGATTAAACAGAAAAGTGAGGAGTTGCGTACAATTGACTACCTGAGAATTTATTTTATAAATAAGCTGGCTCATGCAGGAAATGTTTTGTGCTGTTAATAAGCAGCTCTTGCTCTTCAATTCTGCAGTGGTTTTTTTGTTTTTTAATGATTGATATTTCAGATGGTGGCACTGTTATAAGTGATTGTGAAACCACTTGGATTAAGGAATTGAAGGAGGAAAGTTGTTTTACAGTAATTCAAAGATTTCTTGAAAGCTTTTATTTTCTCTTGGCAAACTTGAGCTCTTTTCCGGCCCCTACATGTGGCTCAAACCACCTGATAACTAAACTTTTGTTTTGAAAACTTGTAGAAAGATAAGTGCAAAATCAGTCATGATAGCTAAAAAACATTTAGGCATGTGGGTCCTAGAAAGTCAGTTCTTACCTAGGCTCAGATTATTACTGGATTAAGCTTCCACTGACTGTTCTAGATTTAGTTTTATCATCTTTTTAAAGGATTTTTAAATTCCTGTCTCTGTCTGTAATATTGCAGGAGTAGTATGGCATCTGTGGTGTTACAATAGAACAACCTTCCCACTGTGTTCTGTATTAAAGAAAACTGCATGTTTGATTTTTTCTCTTTGAACTTTTCATTTTCTTCGTTTTCACCCTGTACCTGTCTGATGGAAATGCTTCAGCTTTTCCCAGCTGTTTTGCAGATCCTTTCCCCCTACTTTAATTTGCCTTCTTAGGTGCTGGTTCTTCACTTATGAAGAACCATTTTCTTTTTAGTGTTCATTTGCTGCCTTGATTCCCTCATGCTTTTTCTTGTTTAATTTCTTCCAGTCCTGAAATAAACGGAGGAAATGAAGGAAGCTATCGCAATAAATTATAAAATCATGTGGAATACGAATGATAATACAATAGCACATACCATAGGGTATGTTAAAGGTTCTACTAGAATAGATATTTCAAAGCTTAGGGGGATAAATTGAAGGTGGTGTGTGCAAGGAGTCTTTGGAGACTAGAAGTGGTAACTGAATAGATCCGGGAGACCAGAATTAGAGTGACTTTCTTAGGAAGGTCAGATTCTTGAAATATTTGAATGTGTATTTCTTAATGTGATGAGGCAAAAAAGGCTTCAGCAGTCCTGCCTAGCAAGCTGTCCAGGGGAGCTCCTTGAATGGATGGGGGTTGTAATTGAACCTCGGTGCTACCTCAAGGCACAAGGTGCTTGCAGTTTGTTAGAGACACCCAACAGAGAAAAGTACATATTCATAAAAGAAGGCCGTATTTCATTGAGACAGTGAGAGATGATCCCCATGGTGGTGCTATGTGAAACAGGTCTTGTACTTATGAATTATTCTGTACAAGTGGCTTGTGCTCCTCTTGCTGCCTCACGACAGCTTTGGTGTTTCACAAGCTAACCTGAGACTCTGTTCAAGTTCCTGAACTAAAGGAAAATGATCCCTATCACCTTCCAGTTCCCTTTAAATGTTCCTTCCTTAGTTCCTTGCCCTGTTTATCTCTTTTCTCTTCCTTGCTTCCAGCCCTTCCCTGCCTTGCCATGTTGGAGTGTATAGACTCTAGTTTCACAAGAGGAGAGATTGGGGTGGTAGGAGGAAGGAAGAGGTGGCAAATCAGCTGGTTTTGGACCTGTGGCTGTAATACATTGGTTAACTGTTTTTACTGTTTTATGGTAGGTGAATTATCTGGTAATGTCCTGCACAGAAGTGAGAAAAAAAACATGGAGCTACTTAATGACTCAGCTTATAAAACACACATTTCTAGTACTTTGGGATATGTCATTGCCGGATGGCTGACATCTATCAACAGTAGAAATGTTCTCTCTGAATAGTAAACTGATAGTTATGGCTTGGACCCAGGCCTCGCCCTTAATACCCTCAAAGTGTTTTTTTTCCTCCCCAATTCTTATTCAAAATAACTTTCTTAATCTTGGAAACAGACTGAGATAGGTATCAGTGGAAATCTGTAAGCGTAAGCCCTGTCTTAGTGCTTTTGCATGAATGCAAGGTATTGAATGTCTTCTGGGGTGCTTTGCATAGTTGTGGAAGGTTATTTTAGACACAAAAGTCTAGACAGTTCTTAGTATCTATTGCACATCTCTACACCTGCCAAAATTTGGGAGTTTTTTTCAACTTGCACTGCAGTTTCTCGGAAGGGTTTCCATGATAGGAATAACACTAACTAGACTATTCTTTCTCTCTCCCTTCCCAAAAAATCAATGCTGCTATCATTGTAAAACTTCAGTAACATTCTGCAATTGCTATTTGTCTTCCCTCATTCTTGAAAAATTATGTAAGTAGGAAGGATGTTATCTTTTGTGCTTGGTTTTGAGATATGTGCAAGTAATATTTCTCGTATGCAGTTGAGACAATTGCTTTTTAAACGTACTTTGAGCATAAAATTAATGGATTGGACTTCAGAAGGGCTCCTGAGTGGGTAAAGGACAAATATGGACATCTTTTCCAATGTCAGTCTTAACTGTGGTGTTAAAAAATAAAAGAGAGAGAGAAAGCTCTTTTTCTTGCCTGAACCTCTGAATATTGCACTGTTGACGGTGACCCTGCGTGTAAGAAAGTGTCTTTCTGAGTAATGTGGGCTTTTCAAGTCACCTAAGTTTCTCAAAAATATCCAGATTTTGTTAAAGGGTAATAGCAAATCTGTATGAGGCTCTGAAGCTCAGAGAAAATACATGGAAAGAACTAAGATGTTTTGATGAAGGAAAAAAAAATGACCAGTGGCATTTGAATGATAACGTTAAAAATGTAAACATTCTTTTATTTAATTTATTGAACTGATTTACGAGGGTTTTTTCCTCCCTTTTTCTTTCTTAACAAAATAGGAATTTTCTGGTTTGTATATGATGTCTAACCATTTTGTTGATATGAGAGAAAATTAAACAATAGACCATACATGTGGTTACAATCTCAATTAAAATGTTTAAGATTTTTCCAAGTGTTTCCTAGTAAAAATAATAACACTGATGTTAGTAAGCTCATCTTAAACCGTTAGTGAATGCTTGCTATGAGTGTGTGGGTCTGTCCTCACTTCCTGCTTTGCATAGTTTTTGGTCATTTTAATATATTTCTAGCTGAGCTGCTGTGCATGTGTGTTGGCTGTTTTGAATTAACATTTGTGTGATTTTTTTTGTGTTATTTTATGTAATATAGTTGTATGGTGTGAATGCAAAAGTGCTTTTTGTAAGGTCTCATTAAAAATATTTGAGGTAGCTGTTCAAGTTGTAAGAGACTTTCAAGGAACAGGCAAGCATGAATTAAAAAAAGCAAGCTGAAAGCCATACTTTTATTTCTTGGGTGTGTGTGTGTGTAATCTAACTCTGAGTCTTGTGTTTTAGTATGGAATGAGGATCTAGAAAGTTGAGTCAATACACAGAAAGGATAGCAGGCAAAAGCAACCCTGCATCCAGAAAACCTTAAAGCAGAAAACTTCATTGCATGCTGAAGTGTTTTATTTTAGGTGTTTGTGTAATTCTTAATGGAAACTACAGGCTTACAATGGCAAATGGTGGGAAACAGGGGTCTGCAAGACAGCAATAAAAATTGGGAATGCCAAATATGTGCACTGTATGTCAGCCCTCGTTGAGAATTTGTTTTGAAAAAAATAAATTGTTAAATAATGAAGGCCGGAGCTTTTTATTATTTTTCCTGGGAAAAGAGTTTGTATAGCCTAAGGGGGGACTTGGTGCCTGTGGGAAAGAGAACACTGGGCTCAATTTTCAAAATTTATGTGGCCTTGCCAAGACAGATGGGAAGAAACAAGAGTGAACCCCAAACAACTGTAGCCCTGGGAGACTCTGCTCATCTTGCATGCGAGTTTTCCCATTCATAATTATGCTTGAAAATCAAGCTGTGCACACTAGTAGCTCTGCATGTGGACAAGTCAAGCTTGTTCAGCCAGATTTTGATGTACTGTAATAATTATGCTTGCCCGAGTCATGTAAAGAGGTGACTGTTAAGTGCCAGGGTGTCTGGTTTTATTAATTTCTGAGTGAGAGTTAAAAGGCAAATGATGTGTGTTAACTAAGCCTGTGGCTTTGAAAATCCTTAATCTACAGATCTGCTGGGACCAGACAGTGCAAGGCAGTGGTGACTGCTCGTGCTGCTGTTATGAAACGAGATTATTTCATGCTGCTTCTGGAAGCCCCTTGTGATTTGTCTTGAGTGTTTTCTTGGCAGTAGCATGTGCAGTGAGTGCTTGTTTTCCAAGCTGCTACTGTGGCTGCATGAGTGGAATTGGGTGCCAGTCTTCTAGCTCTAATTTCCTTGTAGATCAGGATGCTGTTCATGTTTCTCATCTGCACAATTCAACATCCTGTCCATGTTAGTGGCTTCCTTTTAAACCAGCATCATAGATAAACATCCTTTATACAGCTGAAGGTTCAGTTTTTGAAGAACTGAATGGTCAAGCAAACATAGCTGTTGTGAATGCTACAAAGTAGATGTTGAATGTGTATTCTGAATTTTTGCTTGTCAACTATTTACAGTGACCATAGTGTATTTCTATAAAACAGGCCTGATTAGATTTGTTCCTCTTGCTCAAGCTAATACGTTGAAATGCAACAGGGCATCAAGAGCCCTGTATCATCTTAAAATAACACATCCATCCAATTTTTTTTTCTTAGATTGTTGCTGCTCACGAGATCTTTAAGAACAGAGGAAATAAGAATACACAAAAAAACAGGATTAACACATGAAGTTCAGTTAAATAAAACAAAACAAAAACCAGAAATACTTTCTTTAAGCACTGGGGGGAGGATACTATAGAGAGCAGGATTATAGAATCACAATTTAAAGTGAGGATTTGAGGGATATTGCTGGGACAAAATACTCTAACCTGTTTTAAAAATACTTCATAGATACAAAAGGATAAGATTTCTTATTAGTGAGTGCCATTAATCCTTAGTGAGGAGAAGGAGGAATGGCTGATTCAGGAAGCTGAAGAGTCTCGTAAATTGTGGGACTAATGAGGCTTGAGCCAAACATAATTTTGATTGCTTTGCCTTTGATTGTTCCATTTTCCTCTCATCATTCATTCAGCCCTTTTATGTATAAGTGGATGGGGAATTGTGGGGTTTTGTGCTTTTGTTTGTTTACTTGTCCAACTAGAATTTGGGCAAGATCTTTGTTCTTGCCTTGCCCTGTTGGATTCTTTTTTTTTTTTTTTTTTTTTTGCTGTTGTTGCTTTGCTTGCCCCTCAGGGTTCTGGGTTACCCTATGCAGAAACCAAAAGGACATTCTTACCTGATAACATTGATCCAGAAGGAGCAGGCAGCTTGTGACCCAAAGATCCACATAACCTGCGTGCTTTGTTTTTTCTGCCCCTGTGGTATAACTTCAGTTGCACTGCAAGTTTATTTCATCGTTTGGCATCACATATTATATGAACTTGCGATCTGTGCCTTTTGCAGGGTTTGTTTTTGTTTTTGTGGGGTTGCGATTTGGTGGTGTTTTCTTCCCCCTCTCCCACAATTAGAAAAAAAGACAAATCTGTAATCGCATTTCCTTCTCTCTTGTGTTTTGGTAGGCCTGGATGATTGCCTGCAGCAGTATGTCCATAAATTTGAACGGGAGAAGATAAATGGTGAACAGCTGTTACAGATTTCTCACCAGGACCTTGAAGACTTGGGCATCTCAAGAATTGGACACCAGGAACTGGTTCTAGAGGCTGTGGATCTCCTGTGTGCACTGGTTAGTTAAGTGGTGAACAGATATGCAAAGAATTTCTTAAAGAGCTCTTTTGGGTGAATAACAAAGGCGAGTCTGATAAAACTGGAATACTTGTCTTTTGCTTTCTGTTACACATCACGGTAAAAGAAAACATTAAAATTTGTTTAATTCTCACAAGCTTTATATTAATGGCTCTTTAACTTTTTCCTCATAAAAAACAATGCTAATTAATTTGATTTCTCATGTAAAGATAAAGAAATTAGTTATCTGAGTAGCACTGTTAGATCTTCTGTCTTCTGTTAGTGAACAGAATGATTAAAATTTCTCTTGAGTTGAGTGAATTTGTCAAAGAAAACGGAATATATACTGTTGAAATGACAGCTGTTAATGATTCCTTGTATCAGGTGAAATGGATTTAGGACAATGCTGTAATCTGAATACAAAGCGAAGAAAATGTAAGATGAGGGAAGTTTTACTAACTCAGTTACAGTTGTAATGAGTTCAACTCCCATTGGATTCAGAAGTTAAACTGTTCCTCTGTCTTACTCCTGATATATAACTGCACAGATACTTTTAAAACAAACACTCTGGAAAGAATAAATACATTTCAGATTGTTTTGCTAGTGCAGGCTTTATTTAAAAGCTGTAGTTTGGAGACAGTCTTGAAGATATGTTTGATGTAAGACAGCGAATGAGAGCCAGAGGTATATATGATTACATCAGTGAGAAGGGTGGGAAAGGCTGCCTGATGATTCCTTGGCCAGCACTGGCCTGCCTGCCCTTCATTAGGCAAGATCTGCAATGCCTCAACATACTCTTCTTAAAATGGAGATTCCTTATTGCCTTTGTAATATGTGCTTTATTTGCTGCAGAGGTGCTACAGGGATCATTTGTACTCCATAACCAGAAAAAAAATTGGAAAGCCTGAAAGGAGTGTATTTAAGGAAATCGCTTCATACAGCCTGAAATGTTTCCCAAGGAGTTGCTCTTATATTTGAAAAACACTGTATTTCCTTTCAATATTTAATCTATAACAAAATTTTAACATTTAACTTGAAAATCTAACAGAAGAATGGAGTTCGCCTGAAATGCGGTTCATGTTGTGGGAAGATGGAATCATCTATCAGGCAGTTGAGGGGATCTGTACCATGCTGTACACAGTCCTGACTCAAGTAATGTATGTGGCAGCCCCCAAAGGCACTTTTTTTTCTCTGACTTTTAAAAAAATATTAGCATAAAATGAACAAAAGCTGGATGAATGCCAGAACCTAAAGCTGGGTTTTATCTCCTACAATTTCCTTCTAATTTCCTTTGTAGACAAAAGTTCTGACCTCAGACTCATTTCTGGAAATCCTCTGTGAAAAGCAGCTCAAGTTAATGTATTAGACAGAATTCATGTATTGCAGCTGCAATGTCCTTGTTCCCTATTAAGAGGTGGAGGAAGAATTCCTGTGTGTTAGACATGCCCTTTTTCATCTTCTTGATGCCCCTTCCCTCGAGTTTTTGGGATTGTTATATAAATTCATCATTGATATTGTTCCTGAGGGGATGGTTTGTTTTAAGGTCTAATGACAGCCATTTTCTTACTTTGCTGTCTCTTTGTGTGAGGGAGAAAAGGCTTCCCTGTTCCGTCTGTATTAGTTCTTTGAAAGTGGGTGTGTGTATTGACATAATTTAGTGTTTTGTTTTTTTCTTTTTTTTATGTGTGTGTGTGTATATGGTAACATTTGCCTAAATTTTGGAGCCTTGAAAGCAAAGGAACTATTTTTTGGGATTTATTTTTCTGCTTCTCCAGTCATGGAGTCCTTAAGAAGAATTTCCCTTTATCATCTAGTTTTGCCTTGGCAGTTTCCTAGCTGAACTTCCTTCAGATCAGTGCTTTGGTTCCCTTACACAACAAGAATGGTTACAGCTATAAATGCAGTGAAGCAGCAGTCTTGGAACACCTTTCTCCTGCAGTTAACTCTTTCCAAGCATTGACCATACAGACCTTTTTCCCAGCCTTCAGTAGATCAGCTGTCAAAACACGGTGTGAAGGTTCTCCTTTCCTGGAGAAAAACCACCCAATACTCATTTTTAATTTTTTTTTGTTATTATTTTTTGGCAGTTACTCTGCCAAGCTGAAAATATGTCTGCAGTTATGGTGTCTGGTGCTCTAGTAAGTAAACTCTAGAACCAGGATAGCTGAAAGAGAAATTAATGCATTTTTCTCTGCTGCTTTGTTTGATGAGGTAGTGTTCCCTCATGTCCTCATAGCAGTGGCTGCATGTGCAACAAAGCTGCAGCTGAAGAGGCAGTGGGATAGTGTGTGAACAGGGATGAAAAGTGAAGATTTCATGTGAACGCACATGTGTGTAAATCTTGAGCTGGTCTGCTAATTTTCTGAACAGGTGTTGAAGGCTTATTTAAGGAATTTAGAGGATGTATCAAAGAAACTGAATTCCTCAGAGGGTAAAAGGAAACATGAACTTGAGGATCTCCATCTTTTTATTGACAGTATTTGTTCTGGGGGAGAAAAAGGGTAGGAGGAAGACATTTCTTAGTTGACTGAGGTATTTGGGGAAGGGGAAACAAACATACATAAGCATGCTTATTAAACTCGTGCAAAACCACAAAAGCAGTGGCAGGGATCCAGAAAATATGCTTTCTCAGCCAAAAACTGGGACAAGAAGCATCTAGAGTGGTGGTGAAAACTGAATATTATTCCCTGATGAGTAGTCTTGCCTGTTTGGGCTTAATAAATATAAAACAATGCAAGCATTAACAGGAAACTGTATGCAAATATTTTCCCTTTTAATGTGTTGTTTGGATTAGGGTTGTGAATCTTTATTGACGCTATATGATGGGAGAATTTGGAAGCATAAAAGCAGCTGATTTTTCTTGAGGTTAGAATTAAGAGATACCAGTTTTAAGCAGTCTTATAAACAAAAACAAACAACCAAAAGAAGAAAAAACTCCAAGGCCAAGAACAAAACAACAACAAATCCCAAACCACCCCCCCCCCCCAAAACAAAAAAAACCAAACAACAAAACCCATAGTTTTTAGTGTTGCACCTTTGATAATTTCACTGGCAGTAATGCACTGCAAATATGCTGACAGAACAAAAAATCCCTTCAAAGCATAAAATAGAACATGCATGCATGAAGACTTTATTAGTGGCTAATCATTGTCAAAATCACCTCATCTCTGCACCACCTCATAATATTTCAGCTTTCTAGAGGTCTCAGCTTCAAACTTAGTGATGTTTGTTGGGCAGTTTGTGACTCCAAAGGATTCTTTAGAATGCATTTTTGTTATAAGGGAGAGAGCAAGAACTGGGCGACTGTGACAGTGCCTTGTGTTAACTCTGGTGTTTAGTACAAAGGCATGCAGTGAGACAGATCAGCTTTTGAGCGGGCATTCAGTCTGTTCTTCATTTTTTCTTCCCCCAGAGCTGGTTTTCAGTTGGGTGAGCCAGCAGATCCAGCTCATCACACTGTGGCATATGCACACGGCAGTGAAGGGGAAGGGGATGTTGCCCCTGGGCAGTAGTAGAGCCTGTCACAACTGCTGTGCTCTTTTGACTTCAGTTAGCCACGCTATTTATTTATTTATTTATTTAAAATAGTTGGCTGCTTGACCTTAAGCAATTATTTGGTCAGTGCTTTTTCTCATTAAATGGAATGGTGTTCAGAAAGAGCATGCTCTTGTGTACCTGCACTCCCTTGTGCATGTGTGCATTCTGTCTCTCCCTCCAAGCCCCACATGCGGCTCCGTAGGTTAATGAGTAACAAGCTGGGAATGTTTGACATAAGGCGCTCTTGACCGCTGGCTTCAGCCTGTGTTTTGATGAAAGAAACTTTGATGTCTGAAATTGGGAGTGATATGAAAACGTAACCTTCAGTTCATGAACAACATCTAAAACCTTTTGGCTGCTTAAATAATCTGTTAAATATTGTAGCCTCAGTCCTCTAGAGGTATTTCAAAAAAGCCTGCTAAGTTCTGAACTTCAACTGTGTGCTGCTGAGAAGGCTGCTTAGTGTGCTGCTGTGCTATCAGCGTGCCTATCTGTCCTGAACTGGGGCTACTGCTCCACAGCAAGCCAAATTAATTCAAGTCAGCTGCTGCCTTCTATTAGTGATCTTTTGTGCTTGCACCTACCTGACCCTGAAGTGAGCTATTTCAGGGAGCTAAACCAGGTGAGAGCACACTGCAGTAAAAAAGGGAATAGATGGTTTTGAATGGTTTAGTTCCCCAGACCAGCCCTCCCAACAGACTGCACACTGCAAGGGAAGGAGCAGAATAACAGCAGGGATAAGCAGATAGTGTCAATTTGCATGGAGATATTGCTATATCTGCTGAAGGTGCATAATGCTTACTGTGTATTACTTCAAGCAGGTTAGAAGACCGGCTTACCTCTGGGAGCAATGTGTTTTGGGTTGTGATGATCCTTTGTTTTGGGAAAGTTCATTCCTCAGGGTTGATCTTGTAGTTGAAGAATTCAGTCATCTGTACTGAAGAGCTGCATGCTTCCTGTTGTGCTGGATAAGCACAGTGCTTAGCCAGGACTTTTCCTAGAGTACAGACCGCCAGTTTAGATATGTCTGGTGCACTCTGCAAAGTCTCTGGGGGAAGCTGTAGGAAAGCTTAGCACAGTGACTGGGGAGCTTGGCTGTTGGGGAGGCCAGTTGCAGTCTGAAGCTGGAGCCCGTATATCTCCAGAGGCAACATCTGTGTTGCTAAAGTCCACCTCGAAACAGAACTACTTGCTAGAATTATTTAAAAACTAGCTGAACTGGAAAAGTCACACTGGTTTGACCTGCTGTATAAATAAGGTGAAAGAGTTATGATAACAAGAATGTGAATGGTTTAGGGCCAAAGCCAAAATCTGATGTGGTATATTAACATATGCCCATTTAAATGCTGGGGCCATCTCTAATTGCAGATGCCCACAGGTGCTGAGCATAATTTCTGCATCTGAATAACAGAAAGAAAGACCTGGGGATACTTAAATATATCAAGATTCCCTCAAGTTCTGATGGGAATCATTACGTGGCAATACCACTGTACAGAAAACAGAATCTGTTGTATTTTCTGTCCCTTTATGGAAGGAAGGGGGATCAGCATTCTCTAATTCCCTTGCCTAAAGCATGAGATTTCTGGCACATGGCTACTTTCAGAGTTTTGTGGCCACAGGAACTTATCCCAACTCCTTCCTCAGAAAACATATTAACATGCAGTGTCCTGTGAGGAGGAGAAAAGTAACTGTAAGAGATGCATCTGAATAATGGTCTTGTGTGTGTGTGGTGGGTTGGTTTTTTTTTCTCTGTTTTTTTTTTTTTTTAAAGATAAAGTCACACATGACAGTATGCAAGTACTTTAACATTGTTTAGTAATCCAAATCTTTCCCTCTCTGTGATCCTGGAAAATTTAAGGATATCCTTTGCTGTTAGAGCAGTGGCATTTTTTTTAATTGGATATATCCTCTCAACCTCTGTTCCTGGCTGCACTTTAAGGGTGCTTCCTTGCCAAGAGTCCTCAGGGGCAGGAGGGCAGGCATTTGTGTAACTTACACCCCCTGGGATTTTATCCATAGAAGCTGGTGGATTTCTTTTGCAGAATAGCTGAAACCTCTCCTTACACTGGTGGGTTTCTTTCGGGTGAGGGCTCTGTTTCATCTTTTGTAAATGACTTGGTCTAAGACCCTGTTTTATGGGTGCTTGACTGGAGGGAATGGAGCCACAAGCCAGCAGTGTGCCCTGGCAGCAAGGCGGTCAGCAGCATCTTGGGTTGCGTTATTGGAAGAGGGAGGGAAGTGATTATCATCCTTTACTTGGCACTCATTAGTCTATGTATGACCCTTCTCCCAAGTACAGTAAAGAGGTACACAAACTAGTGCAGTCTCAGTAGAGGGCTACCAGGTTGGTCAGGGCTGGGGTTACTTGCCCATGAGGAGAGGCTGAGGGCCTGGAACTTCTTTAGCATGCAGAAGAGAAGGTTTCAGGGAGGCCTTAACAGCAAATTCCCAGCACCTACTGTGATGGGGAACACAGTTGACAGGATGACAGAGCTGGGCTGTCCATGGTGTTGCATGGCGAGAGGATGAGGGACTTTGGGCAGAAGCTGAAATCAGAGGTTCAGGCTGGGTGTAAGGAAACCCTTTTTCACCCTAGATACAGTCAGATGATGGATCAGGTTGCCCAGAAGGGTTCTGCAGTCTCCATCCTTGGAGGTTTTCAAGACCTGACTGGAACAAGCTGGTTTGAGCTCACAGCTGAGCCTGCTGTGAGCAGGAGGTTGGACTGAAACCTCCTGAGCTCCCATTCAGCCTGGAGATGCTGTGATTGTGAGTGGAGGCATCAGAAACCCCTTGGAAGCTTGGAACTGAGTAGAATTAAGATTTGCTTTAGTTTTTTGAGAAGGAAAGGAGAAAGAGTATAGTATAGCTGACTAAGCTATGGAACTTTGAGATTTGTAGTAAGTCTGTAGCAGCAAGAGAATGGAGAAAGGCATGGTTGTCTTGTATTTTTGGGTGGTGATTTTCACTCTCAGAGCTAAGCATTGTCTGAGACTTTGGTAAGATATCCACCGAGGTTTTACAAGGTGAGATAACTCAAAAATGAACATGGCAACATGTTGCTACCTAATTCACACATTTGCAAGCTGACAGCACAAAGAATATAATCTTTATTACAAAACTGAGTTGTCTTTAGAACAGATATAGCATTTCTGACATGTCTAGCATGAGATGATCAATGTGTTCCATAAAGCCAATTGGGTTTTAATCTTGGGGATTGTGGTTTGGTTGTATTTGAATTTGCAAAGTTGAAGTTGCAGGCAGCCCTTACAGATTTTTTTAGGTTTCAAATATTTATAAAGATGCTGTTGAATGGAAAATACAGCATTGAAGGATGGTTTTAATTACTATGTATAGTGTTAACACAGTCCTCAAACTTGCCAATCATTGCACTGCTATAATCAAGGAGCACAGTTACTGAAAACTTGTGATCCAAATATTTATTCAAGCTTGTGACTGTGAAATTACGTTTGCTTCCTGTTGATGCTTTTATCTCTTGCCAGATTAAGTTTATATTTAGTTGTGAATGAAATGTTATTCCAGTGTTTATGGAATGTATAGAGAATATTTTAAGAAAAACAGCATTTGCTTTCCTTTAGCAAAAAGAGAAGTAACACAATCATGTTATTCCAGCCACATTTTAAAAGGTAAATGCCACCTTGTAGGACACTGCAACTTCATTCTGACTGCAAAGTGTTCTCAAATCTCAATGTCAGAAACTGAGGGGGTTTGGCATGAACAAAACTGTTCTTAAGGGGCTGTTGTGTAGAAAAGTCTTAGAAGGCATTTTTGAGGAAAAAAAGAAAAAGATCCCCCATCCTCAGAACTTTCATCCCATATAAGTTTGTAACTTGCAGAATAATAAATAGGAGGACTCGATAAGGAGATTTATCAAGCTTAATAATATTCCTTGCAGAACTATGGCCTTGAAACAGACAATATGAAGAATCTGGTTCTCAAACTACGAGCATCATCCAACAATCTGCAGAATTACATCAGCAGCCGTAGGAAAAGCTCAAATTATGATGGAAACACCTCTCGCAAGCCCCCCAATGAATTCCTTACTTCTGTGGTAGAGCTTATTGGTGCTGCCAAAGCCTTGCTTGCATGGTTGGACAGGTAAGAGTAGAATCTTTATATCTTGTTTTACTGCCATAATGACTTGCTTCTCCTTGTAGGGCAGTTTCTAGATGTTTGGGTGTAAAGATCTTTATTCAGTTATGCTATTATTCTATATAGAGAGAACTAGAGGCGACATCTTTAAGTTTCTAGTCCAGACATTCTGTTGTGGTGAGACACTGAAAGATGCTGCCCAGAGGAGCTGTGGCTGCTTCATCTCTGGAAGTGTTCAAAGCCAGGTTGGATGGAGTTTTGAGCAACCTGGTCTAGTGGAAGGTGTCCCTGTCCATGGCAGGGGGGGTTGGAACTAGATGATGTTTAAGGTCTCTTCCAGCGCAAACCAGTCAGTGACTCTATGATCTCACCCCTTCTTCGGTGTTGCCAGAAGTGCTCTAGTGGACAAATTTTAATCTAGGGTATCTACTTTTGTGCTTCCAGTTTTCCTAAAACCAATGAAACTGCTAACATTGTACCCAAACCAGTATTTATAAAAGTAAGAGCCTTTCTGTTCAGGTCAGTTTTTCATACACGTGATTTCCCCTGCTCCCGTCCTACCTTCTAAATTACTTGTCATTGGCAGGTCCTTTCATAAAAAATTGTTAGCATTCTGTTCAAACTGTGGCCTTAGCTCTGTGAGTTGACAGACTCCCTCTGCCATATTTTTTTCTTGGGGGGAGGACAGGAATTGGGATAGATGTGTGTTTTGTTTAATTATTTCTTTGTTCAGTTTGGTGTTTGTGTGGTTTTATTTTCCCTGACAAGAGCCAGAGTTGTTCTGTGACAGCTGCAGAGGAAGCGAACAGGCACTAGAGCCATTGCTTGCTGGCAGGGATGCTGTCCATGATAGCAGATGAATGTAAATTCTCAAGACTCTTGGCCAGCTTTCCCAAGAAGAAGGGTTAGGAGGAAAACTGCCTGGGGACCAGCAGCAAGGAGCCCTTTTATCCTTCAGTATCTTTGCCCTTCACCTAGCAGTTGGTTCTGTGTCCAGGCAGTGATGTTAACAGCGTGCTTCTCACTTGGTCCTCTCACCCTGTTGCTGGCAGCTTGCCCTAAATTTCTTCTGCATCTCAGCAAGATGTTTGGGGTTGCTTCTCAACCCCCCCTTCTAGCTCTTTCAGCTGTCTGGAATGTCTGTGGTGAGATTCTATAGGCTCTAAAGCTGCCCTACCTATAATGATCCTTTCCCAAGATTTACGCACAGAGGTGCAGTGAGGCTCAATGTGGAAATCTGTTTTTCTTTCATTTAGAGATTCCCCTCCACCCCTGAGTTTAGTAATCATAGATGTGGGAGTTAGAAGTCTACTCACTGGCAGGCCCACAGGTGGGATTTTTACAACAGTCAGTGTGATTCGACAGGAGTGTGCAGCTGAGAGAACTGCAGTTTGGAAAATGGACCTTTCCTTCTGGTTTTGCTTTCTGAACTTGCTCACCCCAGGACTAGACATTCACCAATTTTGGTGCAAGGACGGAGTAGGACTCTGCAGTCAGGAATATGCAGGAATGCTTGTATTATAAAACTGTACCCTCAAACTTGCGTGGGGGGTTGGAACTAGATGATCTTAAGGTCCTTTCAAACCCTAACTATTCTATGATTCTATGTCAGAATTGTAACACTTGCTCTTATTTGCTGTTCCTCACTGGTAAGGTAGGGTGGGAGAAGACAGGTCCTTTTTCTCTAAAGGGAATTTTCTCTTGCAGGACTCCATTTACGGGTATTGCTGACTTTTCATCAATGAAGAACAGAATCATTCAGCTCTGCTTGGATCTCACTACTACTGTTCAGAAGGTCAGCTGGTTTCTTTTCCACTTTGCTTTCCAAAAGGGAAGGAAGGGGGGGCGTTCAGAGAAGTAATGTTCTCACTGTGTGCAGAGTGCTAATTGGAAGGCAGATCTGGAAATGACAGCTTACTTGAACAGTTCATGAAGGTCAGTTTCAGTTGTGTGTTGTCCCCCAACTCGATTTCCAATTTTGCTATTGCTGGCTGTCTTAAATGACTGTGGTTTAAAGGCTACTCACTTTCTTGAGCTTTAATGAGAAGAAGTTTAGTTTTTAAAGTGGTTGGTCTACATTTAAAGATTTTCAAGCTCTGAACATGTTGAAAAACAGATTCCCTAGTTGTTGTCCTATACAGAGTGTTTTATCCATGAGATGGAAAATGATGCATGCAATGGAATGAGCTTCCACCTTTGCAATACAAACCTCGCTAGCCTGGCTTCTTCTATCAGCAGTGCAAGACCACAGTTTTGTTTCAAAACTCTGTTTATCAGCTGTGTGAAGGGTGCTTATAGAAGCTAGAAGGACATACAGCAACTGTGGCAATCTTGGCAAATTATGTAATTTTGCTCTCTGAGTAATACTGCATGTCTTTGAAAGTGTTCTGACAGCAATCTGCTGCTTTGGCTGTGAAGCAGTGTGTGTGCACTTCAGTTCCAGCCCAGCTTGCTCATAGTCATTAGTCTAATGTGCTACTTGTTGTAGTACATTAGTGGCTATATGTTGTTTGAACTCCAAAGGACCATGTCCTGTGACATGGGTGATTCTCTCCCAGTTTTGAGGGGATGACGTCTAGAAATGTCCTGTGAGTTTTGTCAAGCCATAATAACACCCAGTTTTATCAGTTGGATCATTGTGAAAGGACAGTGTCTGGATAGTACAGTGTAAGTTCAAAGAAGCACAAGTTTGGCTTCCTGCTGAATGCCCTTCTTGTTTAGGTGTTGCATGTGCAATTGCAGAAAGTCAGTGATTTACAGCTAGAGATTTGCAGATTGTGAAATAGAACAGTAAGTGTTTCTAGTAGCAGATGGTATTTACCCAAGAGTGCTACAGGAACTGAGATATGAGATTGCTGAACTGTATTCATAAAACTACTAAAAATGGTGTCTAATCTTTCAGTTAAATCAGCCTTTGATGGCAGGGGAATGGAAGTTGGCAAATACATCCCTAGCCTTTTAAAAACTGTCAGAGTACTTCTCTGCCAGCTTGGTATGAGCTATAGTAAAGAACAGGATTGGTGCATATGAGAAAAAACATTAATGGGAGAGGAATCAATGAAATTTTGTACTGGGACACTGCAGATACATTGGAAAGGGTCTGAATGAATGCACTGGTGTGGAAAAGGGAGAGACAGCTGAGAAATATTTAGGTGATTTAGGCTCCAGCAGTCAGGGCAGGCTTCTAGTAGCTTCACACAGAAGCCACCCTGTAGCTCCCCTGCTACCAAAACCTTGCTGTGCAAACCCAGTATGGATGTCAAGGGCAAGTATCTTGGATTTTAAGCTTGCTTAAATGCTTGGAGTTTGGGGATTTTCTCCTTAGAGAAACTATAGATCTTGTTTCATTATTTACTTGCTGTTTTAACTTTTGAATCTGAGAATGTTACCATTCTCTAGCTTGTCCTGCAGGAAACGATGACTTCTGTAGCTTGTTACATGCACTTGTTTCAGTTCAAAGACCTGTAGCTGGGCTGTGTAAATAATGCTTTCTGTGCAATCCTCTGGCTCTCAGGAATGTCATCAATAGCATATTTTAAAAACCCCACTATTTTTAACAAAATAGGTGTTTTGGATACTTTTTGGTGCCTGTGACACAGCAGCTCTTAAATTGGTCTTTATCAGAGTAAGGCAAGCTCATGTGCCCTGCCTCCTGAGAGTCTAGTTTTATTGTGCAGGGTTCTGTTTTTCTGGAAAAGTCTGTTGGCTGTAATTGAATCCCATGTTCTCTTAGCTTTCAAGGTTTATTATTGGTTTCTGCCAGGGCCAGAAAATAGTTGTTTAACAGTACATTTGAGCCCTACTGGGTGAAACTAATCTGATTAATCCCTTGCAGCATGAATAACTATTTCAGGTCGAGGTTAAAGTGGTGGTTTTGCAGTTTTCAGAGATGGTGTGTTTACGTGTTTATTGGTTAACGTAGGCCTTTTGTTCTTGTTTTGTTTTTAGGACTGCACTGTGGCTGACATGGAAGATAAAGTTCAGACTGTAGTAAGTACACGTTTCTGTTGAAACTCAGCTGCCTGCATTCACATCTATTTTGGTGGCTTTTACTCTGTACTGACAACAGCTTTCCAATCCCACACATACGGATGTATTATGCAAGTAAACATTGTTATGGGCCGTTTTGTGAATATTCTTTGCTCTAGAGGAAATTAATGAAGTTTGAACAGACTGGTAGTCTATGTAGTAGAACAGAGTAAAGTATTCATTGAAGTTTCATTGCAGAGCTATTTTTATATAAATATATATATTTTTTAAGAGAATTTAGGCCTCAAATTTTCTTGTGAGGGGTAGTACTTTAAAATATAATAGTGGCCCAAACAAACCAACTATGCCTGCGATATGTCTGTTTATGAAAGGCCTAAATGCACTATGGCTTATTAAACTTCTTCACATAAAAGAACAGCCCTGTCACATAACTGAAGTTCTGTCTCTGATTGTGCTTGAGTTAGAGTTTTCAGGGTTGTTTGAAACAGCCTTGTGACCAAACGAGGAGCGTAATGGAATGCTTTTTATATTTTGTAACAGTTAATCATTGCTTCCTGCTTTTGACATGAACCAGGCTGTGCTCTTTGATAAGGCCTTCCGCTAGCTCATAGATGCTTAGGAATTTAGTAGCACAATAACTAAAAATAATTATGTCCATAAATAATGAAACAACGTAAAAGCTTTTTTTTTTTTTTTGCATCTTTCTTTTTCCATTTGTGCACACCCACTCTGGAAGTAGGTATTGTTGTTTGAAGTTCCCTTGTTTGAGCAGTTCCTCGCATTCACACTTAAGCATTGTTTTGATTTATTTTATTGCTGCTCTATAAATCTGATGTAAAGCAAAAGAATAAAGGTTGGAACTATTGTTTCCAGGGGCCATTGTAATCCGAACCAATGTCTTCCTACAAGGCAGCTCCCCCTGTCCTGTAATTATATGTCTACTCTGAAGGATTCAAAGCCCCTGTGAAATACAGCTTACTCTGCTGGTTTCCAAATTGTGTATAACTAACTGTTGTACTGTGTACTAATCCTCTTTCCCCTCACCTTTAAGCTGTTGTAACCCACTTTAAGTTTCAGTATTGTTTCAATTAACCCAAACCACACTGTGGGACATTAAGGAAATTTCTGAGTGTAGGGAAAGCACAGATATTTGGATTATGACTTTTTATTGTTTTGGGATTAATTAGCCATTCTTCTAGTTACAAGTTGTACAAGACAAAGCTGTTCTGCCTCTGACTTTAGTGACACACACATATGAGGTCAGAATTTGCCTTTCATTACAATGTTGGCTTAGGTTCAGTTATGTTTTGGTCAAAAGGAAATATGAACCTTGCCTGCGTAAGCATTCCGCAAGAGGTCAGTTCAGAGACATGGTGGAGAGAAGTAATGCTGAAAGGCATAAGTGCTGGATGTCCTGCCTTGTGCTGTAAAAGTCTGTGCGTTTAAGTTGGTGGCCAGTACCTCACTTTTTCTGACACATGGCCAATTTTATTCTCATAGCAGAAACAAACTACAGAATGAAAACCTGTCAATTGTTCCCACAAAGATTCATTAAAATGTTTCAATATTTTAATGGGTTATATTTTGGTTAAAGCAAGCAAACTCCAAACATGTTTTTTTGCTATTATTTATATATATATATGCTTTTTTTTTTTTATAAACTGAAGATGTGTTGGCATATGTTAGCAGTGATGAGGTGGCACCAGTGGAAATGGTTTGGTTGTACTATGTTACAGTAAGAAGATAAACATGCTATAGAATATATCTGTACAAATGAATCTTCTATTTGAATGATTCTTAACTATGACTTATTAGTTGACCAAGTTCCAGAACTTATTTATTTTCTCTTTGAAAACTGAAAGAGGAAGAAGCCAGGAGAGAAATTTTGTAACTGTTTCTGTATGTTCTCATCATAGGCCAAGACTTTAAATGGCATTTGTGATAAAGCCATCCGATCAACAACAGATCCATTGATGAGCCAGTGTGCATGTCTAGAGGAGGTTCATTTAACTAACATTAAACCTGGGGAAGGCCTGGTAAGAACCAATCCTGGAATGTCCTGATGATCCCAGTGCTTAATAGGTATTCTTATGATCACTGTGTGTGGGTGTATAGCACGATATTTCAAAACGGTAATATCCTATTGGAAATAGAAAGAGGCATGGTGAGGAACTCTGAAGGTTAATTGTCAGGTAGTGTGCTGGAGTGGCTGCCAGAGATGAGTATACACATTAATAGGTGTCATCCCAAGTATTTTTTCATGCTAAATTGCTTCAGATTTGTACCTTAGCCAGGATACTGAGGAATTTACTGGTGCTTGTGAAATCAGTCATTTTATTTTTGCAGATTGCCTTAACCAGCTGTTTTTATGGCAGGGTTGGAGGATGGAAAAGGTGATGAGACATTACATTTATGTTTTTAAAGGCACATTTTATGCTTGTTTATAACAAGTTTGAGAATGATATGAGGATTTTTCAGACTAGCAGGAGTATGAGAAATCCTTTTAAAATTTCAGTGGCTGTGTAACGTTACTGAATCTTATTCAATGGATGCTGCTTAACTGAGTGCTGGTTATGAGAAACTGACTTTGAAATCTTGGTAAATTTTCTGGCTGGGGAACAGACATGTTAGAATGAGTTAGAGGGAATTTAAATTCTTAAGTGCATTTGTATTCCCTCCACCCCAGCCCCGAAGGCAGAAGAGATGAACACTTTTATAGGAAGCTTTACAGTGTTACTCTGCTATATAGTTTTACCTAGGCCACTGAATTAGACTGTATCAGTCATGCATTCTTGAAATTATGGGGACCTCTTTGTTAATGCACAAGCTACAGTGAAGCAGAGTCAGCCTATCTTGGACTAAGTAAGAAATGAGGAGGTGGGTGCGCACAATGGGATACTAACAGGCAAGCATGGAAGGGAATTGTCTGGAGAGGAAGGTGCAAAAAAACCCAAACCATCTTGTATTTAAGCAAGTGTGGTAACTTCAGGCAGATAAGCTGCCTACAACTCCTGAATAACATATAGTTCTGTACAGCTCAGTGAGTGCTTCTAACAGCACATGTAGACAGGAGAAGTAGAAACTTACTTGTTCATAAATGTACTGGTCACCTCTTGTGGGGAAAGCTAGACAATTACTAGTAATATCCTGTTGGTGATTTTTTCATTTGGTGTTCACAAGGTCAACACCCACTTCATCTGTGTTTGTCCTTGCTTTCACACTCAGCTTTAATATATAGAGCCACAAGTACTTAGTTCTGCTGGAGCTCTTATTGCTGATGTCAGCACTGTGGTTACAAGGCCATCTGTATATTGACTTGCCAAGGGAAACTGTAAAAGAACATGTAGGCAATATTTGTAGCCCACCTGTTTAAGTGTGCTTCATATGGAGAGAGCTAGTGGCCATCTAGGAAAACCTGTAATTTTCTAGTGCAGACTGGGCAATAAGGAAATAAAGTTTTGTTCAAGACAAAAGGCAGACAAGGCAGCAAACCCAGCAGTGCTTGGTGTTATGAACCAGATGATATTTCTATATTGCCTTCCACATATTAGGTGTTTGAAGTCATCCTATTCTATTATAATTAATTGCAGTAAAAGTGATCTGTGAAGAGGTTTAGAATGTTGTAATATTAGACCATGCACTTTTCTAGGGAAAATATGTGAATTGTCTTCTTAATAATGTTTTGAGTCTATTGCCAACAGTTGTTTAATCAGATAAGTTAATGTTAGTTGTTTGCCTTTAAACTTGTTTTTCATTTTCTACTTACGTTTAGGGAATGTACATCAAATCAACTTATGATGGATTACATGTAATTACTGGAACTACAGAAAACGTAAGTGAAGTAAATGTAGATTAACTCAGGCTCTGATTTGAATGAGTTTGGTTTTTTTGCTTTTTCCTCTTTTACATATGACTTTTATGATATTACTGCTTTAAATACCCTGTGATGCATCATTTTGTTTATCCACAATTTGTAAATATTTGTGTCTGCGTGTTTCGCTGTTAGTCTAATTAAACCAGTTTCTACAAGTACATGAGTTAGTTCAAATACTTGGCATGAAAGTAATTGCTTTAATAAGTTACTCTATCTGCTGTTCTGAGTGCTTATGGTATCATGCTTAACAAAGCCTTGAATGTATTTTCTTGCTGCTGGCAAAGGCAGTCGCTCCTAATGGGAACATTTAGGTGGCAGTGTGCTTAATTCAGTAATGAGTAATGAAATCAATGAGCTGTCCAGTGACAAAATTACCTTGCAGAATAAAAAGACCAAGAGAAAGTAAGACTTTAAGTGGTCTGCTGGAAGGAAATGATTGAGGCAGATGGCTGCTTATTTTATTCTTACTCTGGGAGTTCTCTGTAGCTGAGACTTTATTAAAGGTTTCTGGGCAGTCATTGCAGTGGACCTCTGGCTAGCAGCTGAGACTGGTGGGTGATGCTGTGGTGTTGTCAGACATGCCACTCTACAGGAGCAGTGGTTGAAAGAAACAAGAGTGAGAGATCTTGGCTTTTGCAGCAGTGCCTTTGTTTTTTCTTTCTTTTTTTTTTCTTCTTTTATTTCTTTTTTTTTTCTGAATATGAAAGAAGCAGTGGTTCTGGTTGTATCCCTGCCAGGTCCAGGGGCCAGGGAGGAGCGAGTGGAAGTCTGTGCTTGCAGCTTAGACTGAAAATGGAAAGCTTTTCCAGCTTTTGCCCTTGCATAACTATAGGATCTTCAACAGACACAAAGTCCACTTTGACAGCAATTTCAACATCTGAATTCATGTAATATTGACTGCTGACAAGCTGCTTGTGCATATAGATCTCATTTTGGAGGCCAGGAGTTGGGCTGTGCTGTTTCTATAGCTATGAGTGTTGACCTAAATATCTGCCTTCTTATCAGTCCTGGTTCTTCCTTCAGGGAAGCTCATTACTTTGAGACAAAAAATTTGACAAGTGGCTGAGATCTGCAAACAACTGATGTCCTTCTGGTGCCATGCAATTGTTTAGATGTGCTAGGATGGGTCTTAGTTCAATTTTCTTGCTAAATTTGGAGTGGTATTTTAGTAGCAATTACCAGGGACCAGTGTGCTGGAAGGCAGTGGAACTGCACCCCAAAATTAACAGTAGTGTACATTGGAAGGACTGGGAAAGTCCATGTGTTTAATACCAATCAGCCAACAGGATTCCTGAGTTGTGCTGTTCTACTTGTAACTTCCTGTGTCATGTTGCCTTAGATGTAAACTTTGCTCTTTCCTCTGTTGTCACAATGTGATTACAGTGTCTGCTGTGCTAGCTAGTGCTTGTTCTAGGAGTCCCCTGTGTAAGGGTCCCCTACCCTCTGCAGACAGGCTGTTGATCACCCAAAGGACAGCTTGAAATGAGCTTTGTTTTTCATGAGTTTGACTTTGGCCCAGCATTTTTTCATGATCTTGTTTGACTCATATATATGCACGCTTCGACAGAGGCATTTCCTCTCAGAGGAAGCAAGAAGACAATGAAGAAATGGGGTTACTCATGATGGCTGGAGCCTCCCACAAATTTCTCCATGTTTTCTTCCCTAGTTTCACTGTTTATTCCAAAGGTCCTTCTAATAAAAATGTTACTTGAGCTCTGAAGGTATGATGACAAGGAGAAGGAAGTACATAACCCAAGTGCTTAGTGCTGGAATCACTAGGAAGAGCTGGCCTGCTGCCATGTGGTTACTCATGGGGTGGGGGAAATGGGAGGAGAAGTTGTCCTCTGACCAGGGTACAATATACCCAGGTAGTATTCCTGTGCACTTTGGGTGTTGTCAAGGCTGATCAGAGTTGGTGTGTTGTATTGACATATTTAGCTGTTCCTCACTAATGGTTCCCTAGGGTGTGGTTTTTATTCACAGGAAATTATATTTTAAGGTGTATTATTATTACTAGATAGGTATTTTTAAAATATGTGCCTATGCACATTTGATGTGAATGAACACATATTTTTATCTGTTGACCTTGATGCAGACAAGTAATTTCACATATAAACTTGGTAGCTCTTTTTACATTGGGGAACAAAAAGGGAAAGTGTAATGGATCTATTTTGTGTCTTGGAGGATTTTGGTCCTTTGTATCTTCAAAGTCTTACTGTATTTTTTTTTTTAATCGGTATACATTTATTTGAAAGCTAAAGTTTAAGATAGCTGCTGTGTTATGGCAGAAGTCTTCTGTCCTCTCCCACTGCTGTCTCAAACTACAGTACAAACTGGAGACTAAAGGACAGTGCAGACAATCTCATGACTCCATGCAATTTGGCCTGTGGTAGATACAGGCTATGCCTTTTCCCTTTCCCTGTAGCTTTCTCAGTATAAAAAATAAATCAGAAGTTGAATTCATTTGCAACTCTTAAGTTATCAACAGATCTAATGTGTGATATTTGTTATTGATACAACCTTTGACTTTGCTTGGTGGGGAGGGTGTTATGGGAGGGAAAAAACCTTGCTGAAGCACACATCTCTTGTTTTCCTCTGTAGTCCCCTGCTGATCGATCTCAGAAGATTCATGCTGGTGATGAAGTGATCCAGGTTAATCGGCAAACTGTGGTTAGTAACAGCCTTACCAACCTTCCCTTATTCTTGCTCTGGAAAGCTTGCTTCCTGCAGGTTCTGAATGGATGGGGTTAGGAGGTGGTTCTGGTGTTTTCCTGTTGAAATCTTTGAGGCTTTTTAACACTCTGTTTTCAAGACAGATTTTATTCTTTGCAATACTTTGCTAAAATAAATGTGCCGTATTTAATGTTTAAATGATGTGTGCATCATAATAAAATAATTCATGTTTTATTTAAGGCCTGTTTTAAAAATACAGTTACAATCTACTGAAGTGCAGATAAAAACAGCTTTTAAAAAAACTCAAGGATTTGTAAAATTGTTTGTATCTGGGAACTTATATAAAATGATTACTTTTTTTACTTCGCAAAGGTAAGGAATGCCTTTCAATGTGAGAAAAAAATGTGACAGTTCACTGTGATTGCTGTGTTACTCAATCTGAGCACATCCATGCATCCTTCTATGACTGGAACTGAGATGTAAAGAACATTGCTTGATATCTCAGTGTTTAATTTACAGCTTAAGCAGAGGTCTCCTTTGAAAAAAAGAACCTTTGAAAAAAAGAAAAAAGAAGCTTTCCAATTATTTTTTTATTCTGGCTCTTTTGGATGTTTTTCTCTTTAAGTTCATGTTAAAAGATAGTGTGACTTGGGAGATTTGGGGTTATTTGCCTTCAGAAAAGCAATGCAAAACAAAACATGACTTTGATTCTTTCCAGGTTGGATGGCAACTAAAAAATCTGGTGGCAAAGTTGCGAGAGAATCCTGCTGGAGTTAGGCTGCTGCTTAAGAAACGTCCTACTGGCTCTTTCCATTTCACTCCTGCTCCGTTAAAGAACCTGCGTTGGAAACCACCCTTGGTGCAGGTGAGAAGCTGATGGTTCAATTCTGATACTGGGGGAGGAATGCCTTGGTTGCAATTTGAAAAAAGAGAAATACTTGAAATTCTCTCAGATACACATGTTTAACTACAGGTCAAGGAAGGTTAGGTGAAATGGCTGTCCTCTTCTGGCCCCTAGGTAAAAGGGAGAAAGGTCTTGCCTCCTCCCTTCTCTTTTTATTTGTTTTTTTAAACCCAGGTAATGCCTTCTTGATACACAAAGCAAGTAGGTGTGTTGAACATTTTAATCAATCTGTGCCACTGAGAGAACTTCTATGAGACAAAACTGTTGAAGCCATTGATAAGTATGGAATTCATCAGCATGGACTAATAAATGCTTCATTTGTTTAGCAGAGGTTAATATGTTTTTGCAGAAATAACTTAGCTTATTCTATATATTCGTCCTCTTTTTAGTCTGGGTGGGAAATTGTTTTTCAAGAAGTTAAATTACTTTTTTAAATAAGATCTGATTGTTGGGCAATTCACAGATTGGATAATAAGCAGGCAGAGAAAGTGACATTAATAACTCTTAACCATGCTGAGGAATGGCTTGGTGTATTAGGAAGCTTAGGGCTTAATGCTTACAGAAGGAAATGACCTAATTGAATCTAAGCTGATTACCTGAAGAAAACCAGGGAGAGTTCCTATTCCTACTTCTGTTCTGACAAAGGTCTTCCCTGCCACTGAGAGGATAATTTATCAACCTGTGAAATGCCAATGGCTATCACAAGTGTTGATGCAGGCAGATTTCTCTTACTGGGTAGAAGATGCTCACTTGACTTCTTTTTTCATCCTTCTTTTCACCAATGCCTGTGTCTTGTGTTTATAGAATCATAGAATAGTTAGGATTGGAAAGGACTTCAAGATCATCTAGTTCCAACCCCCCTGCCATGGGCAGGGACACCTCACACTAAACCATATCACCCAAGGCTTCATCCAACCTGGTCTTGAACACTGCCAGGGATGGAGCATTCACAACCTCCCTGGGCAACCCATTCCAGTGCCTCAGCACCCTAACAGTAAAGAATTTCTTCCTTATATCCAGTCTAAACCCCTGCTGTTTAAGTTTCAACCCGTTACCCGTTGTCCTATCACTACAGTCCCTAATGAAGAGTCCTTCCCCAGCATCCCTGTAGGCCCCCTTCAGATACTGGAAGGCTGCTATGAAGTCTCCACGCAGCCTTATCTTCTCCAGGCTGAACAGTTCCAACTTTCTCAGCCTGTCTTCATATGAGAGGTGCTCCAGTCCCCTGATCATCCTCGTGGCCCTCCTCTGGACTTATTCTAACAGTACCATGTCCTTTTTATGTTGAGGACACCAGAACTGCACACAGTACTCCAAGTGAGGTCTCACGAGAGCAGAGTAGAGGGGCAGGATCACCTTCTTTGACCTGCTGGTCACGCTCCTCTTGATGCAGTCCAGGATATGTTTGGCTTTCTGGGCTGTGAGTGCACACTGAAGATGGCTCATGTTCATTTTCTCATTGACTAACACCCCCAAGTCCTTCTCCGCAGGACTACCATGAATTTCCTTTTTGCCCAACCTGTAGCTGTGCCTGGGATTGCTCTGACCCAGGTGTAGGACCTTGCACTTGTCATGGTTAAACTTCATGAGGTTGACATCAGCCCACCTCACAAGTGTGTCAAGGTCCCTCTGGATGGCATTCCTTCCCTCTAGTGTATCAACAGAACCACACAGCTTGGTGTCATCAGCAAACTTGCTGAGGGCACAGTCAATTCCATTGTCCATGTCAGCGACAAAGATATTAAACAAGACCGGTCCCAACACTGATCCCTGAGGGACACCACTTGTTACTGGTCTCCAGCCGGACATTGAACCGTTGACCACAACTCTTTGAGTGTGACCATCCAGCCAGTTCTTTATCCACCGAGTGGTCCACCTATCAAATTGATGACACTCCAATTTAGAGACAAGTTTCTGGGATTGTCTGTCGTTTAATCAGAGCCAAAGCTAAAAAAGCACCACCTTCTGAGTTTTCAAGGGTTACTCAAAGCAAGGACTGTTTTCCCTGTGTGGAAAGCTGAGGCGCACTGGGGCATAGGCTGTGCTCAGCAGCGTTGCCCTGGGAGAATGAGTGATTGGTTGAAGCCTGTTGACAGTTCTGGACTCCAAAGTACTGATCAGTAAAAAGCAGATGCTTGTGCAGGGGTGCCATTAATTGAGTGGCCAGCGTGGAATCCTGGGCAGCTCCTTGACAAAAAGGGGAGAGTGTAATTTTCTTGCCAAACAAAGGTGAAAGGGTCCTTCAAGACTTTTCTCTCCTAGAAGCAAACAAGAGTCTGGTAAGATGCTAGAGACATGGAAGTGAGCTACAAATAGCAAAATGGCAAATGTGCTCAGATGACCAATACTGAATATATTTTTACTTTGCCTCCCTTACCCTGATTATATCCCTTGATGAAAATCGTGATGAAATTTACCGTGTTCCTGCCTGTGCCCCAGTTATTAGGACTGTTTGGAATAAGAGTAGTGTGAGTTGGCTTTGTAAGTGTTGTGGATCATATCTGTGTTTAACAAACTGCATTCTTCTAATGAATCTAAAAATATAAGAAGGGATTTTGTCTTTGTTGCTTTTTCTGTCTATGGAATTTACAAGAAAAATAGGACTGAAAGAGCAAAATACTCTTGAGCAATGCATTATCCGTGATCGGATTTCTGTAGGAGAAACTGCAAAGCTAGCCAAAACTGAGGGTGGAGGAAAATGAAAATGCTAAGAGTTTTTTATGCACTTCTTAAGCATAGAAACAGTAGTTCTTCACTAGGAGATAAAATGGTACTATTGGTTATTGAATTATCTTTGATAAATCAGTGCTCAGATGTTTGACAGCTGTCTCACATTTCAGACCAGTCCTCTGCCAATCACGAGTCCTTCACCCCAGTCCCCAGAAAGCACTGCGGATACCTCACTGAAGAAAGAGAAGCCAGCCATTTTGGATCTGTACATACCACCTCCCCCAGCTGTTCCGTATTCTCCTCGGTATGCAAATAAACATGTACCACTGAACAAAAAACTCCTTTGTTACACTTGTTTCTGAGCTGGCTTGCTGCTTGAGTTCTGTGCAGATGAGCTTGAGGAAACTGCAGATCTCCCAGACTTCTAGGTGTTTAAATGCATAAACTACCAGGATTGTAATAGATTTTATTATTAGAAGATCGTGTGCCTTGTGGATCAGAGTTGTTCCCAAATCATGAATGGATGTCATCCTTGGTTGTGGGGTTATGTTTTTGATTTTGTTTAAATCCAATTGCACATAGCAAGAATTAATTTTTGTCTGTAACTTTTTCCAATGTGGTTTGTATGTTTGGTTTTCTTTTTTTTCTTTTTTTTTTTTTTTAGCAAGTTAAGTAACTGTTCTGGGAATTAGGAGAGAAAAGTTTTACATTGTTAAACTTGCAAGCTGTATAAACCAGGAATGTTCCCACTGAAGGGAAGTGAGGGTCAGTTCATTCAGCTTTTATTTGTTTTTATCCTTCAGTGTAAGCTATAAAAACACAGACCTGTGTACACAGAAGGCAAAAAGGCAGGGTGAGGGGTGTGTGGCATGTGTATGCTATGGCTAGCTGTTGTTTGTTCTCAAGTCCTTGTTGAATCATGCCAGAACCCTGCCAGCTGACACGGAAAGGTGATGAACAAAAGCGTTTTGTCTCTCTCTTGCTTCCTGGCCTGTGCCTGACATTACATGTAGGTAGCCCAACAGAGAAACTATGACCCTTCAGGATTCCTATGGAAGGAGAGCTTGCCTCCTGTCATTTAAGGGCTGGTACAGTGTCAGAGGTTGTATTACTGTAGTCTTTGAGGCAGTGCTGGCACTGTGGGGTTCTCCAGGGTAAGGTCTCCTTGCTGAAGTTGGACCCACCTTGACCTGCTGTCTCCTTGTTTTCCAAGTTTATGCGTGCTCAGTTCTTAAAAAAACAAAACCAACCAACCAGAGTCTTGGCATAAATTCAAGCATATAGCTTTAGCAGCTGAGTTGAGCATATCTTGGTCTTCATATTGTTATATTTCAAGGTCATTGGTGAATTAAATAAGACACAAAATTAAATGTAGCTTCAGATGCCTTTAGATCTGAACAGCTGTTGACAAGGAAAAAAGTAGTAATGCAAGATAAAACTTGTCCTGGATGTTGTGTGGAAAGGGGGAGGCTTCTTGACTTAGGCTTTAAAAAAAAGCAAATGTGGGGAAGCTGTGGCAGCAAAGGGCAGATCTTCTGTTTGGCTGTTTAATTTCACCTCTTCATGTTTTGCTCTTCTCTTGAAATTCTGATGCATTCATGTGGCAGTTTCTCACCATTTTCCCTGTCATTGTCTTCTTCTGCTCTCTTCCATTCCTTGCATGGTTCTTCTTTGGTTCACACTGGGAAGTCAGAGAGCAGTGGCTGGTTTTCACTCCCTGTGGCACAGTCTCCACATGGTGGTGGTGTAGGAGAACTCTCGTAGTACATAGGGTTGTGATGTAACATTTCTGTGCAATTTTCAGTCCCTGAATCTCCAGAAATAGCTCCTTCCCTTTCACTGAGCTCTAGCATTGTTACTGATGGAGAGCTGGAGTATGCAGTGCCAAGGGGGCTGTAGCGAATAGCAGGGCATGCATGTGCTTAGACAGTCAGCTGTGTATTTTTATGCCTGACTTGGCTGGTGACTGCTTTAAGCAGTAAGGTTGTAACATGCACAGGCAACAGGGGAAAAAATCTAAAGCAAATGCTAATTTGGAGGGCAGTTTTTTTTTTCCAAAAGTACTCGGAGGTACTGGTTCTAACATTGGCTGTTCTTGGCCTTTGGAATGCAGGATTGCTCTGGGAAAGGAGCCCCTGCAGAAATTGCTTGAAATACAGGCATAGTGTACATACAGTACGAATTTATTACTGAATCTCTGGAGGGGGTCTTGCTTTTGGATGAAGAGAGGAGGTGATAAATATTCAGTGGCAGTTATTGGCCTCTTACAATGGCTGAAAAGCAGAGTCCCTCAGAGGGAGGCAGTAAGTGTTGCCATTACACAGAGATGAGTAAGTCTATGTATGCACTCTTTTATTGCAACTGTGTACTGAACAGGCAGCGAATTGGGAGCCTTAGTACTCTCAAGGCAGAAAGATCTTATTTTTCAAAAGGTTTTTCTGGCATGGTACCTTGAAACTTCTTTGTGTGTTAAATTACTGGGTCATTAGAAGCGAGTTAGTATGGGGAGGAGCTTTCTTTTCTCCTTGGTAAATGTGCTTATAATGAAGTTATCTATCACCTGACTTGGGTTACTTTATTTTCAGCACAATACCAGTTGTCACCATTTGTGTCTGTAGCGTGATACTTTTAAGCTACTAACTGAAGTGAAATGTCCTTTCAGAGATGAAAAAGGGAGTTTTCTATATGGAGGAGGCAACAAACCTAGTCAGCCACTACCTGGGTCCAAGGGTGCTGAGTCCCCCAATTCTTTTCTGGATCAGGAGAGTCGAAGGCGAAGGTTTACTATTGCTGATTCAAATCAGTTGCCTGTGTATCCCATCGAAACAAATATTCTACCAGCCAAGATGAGGGAAAAAACACAATCCTATGGTGAGTTCATTCCTCTTTTGTCATTGCTGTTATGATAAACACTTTGGTCAGTTTGGAATAGTTTTAGAAAACTGTGTGTTAGGCTTCATGGATGTCAAGGGCAGTCTGTGCAAATTGTGAATGAAATAATGAAACGTCTGAAATAATTTCACTTAGATGCTGTTACTGCTTTAATGAATGTCATTCAGCTGGGATCTGCTGCTGCAGATGGCCATTTCCATGTGTATTTTGAATATAACTTTTGGTTATTACGTTCACTGTTGCTGTAAATGAGCAAGAGTATGGCTGTTCAATCTCAGCACATCACTTTCTTATATTTCAACACTGGAAGTATCCTGATTTTTTTTTCCCCCCTTGCAATTTTAACTCCTTGTTGTTGTATCTCTCCCTTTGCTTAATTGTGAAAAGTATGATTTTAAAACTTGGTTTCCTAAGCTTAATGTAATTCCTCATAACCTTCTATGTTGCCTTCAGGAAAACCTCGTCCTCTGTCAATGCCTGCTGATGGGAGCTGGATAGGAGCTGCAGAGCCCTTCTCTAGGCCACGAGCACCAGGGAGAAAAGGCAAGGTTTTCAGTCTTGTCCCTCTTTCTCTTTCATTCCTCTCCAAAATTTCTTTGGGGTGAATTGGATGGAAGTGTTTAAATTGGGAATGAAGAATTGGTGTTTGCATATTGCTGAACTGATCCAAGGTAACAATTGTTGATTTTAGCAGGAATGCCACATGGTAGCTGTGAAATTTGTGAGACTACCCAGTGCTGGGGCTCAAGCTTTTCTTGTCCTGTCTTAATGTTCTTGTGAGCATTAAGGAATGCTTAAATGACCAAGGAAGATTTGTACTTGTCTCTTTACAGCACAGGTTTACCATTTTGCTCTTGCACACACCCTTTTCCCTTTCTTCTTCATTTAATATTGATCATAAAACTGCTTTGTTGCTAAATCTTTGTTTGTTTAACTCACTGTGGAGGTTGTTGTGGAAGCAAGCTCCTTAAAAGTGAAATGCTTAGGAGTTGCTTTTTTGCTGCAGCTGCTGTTAAATATCAACATGTTCTGCAGATGACACAGAATGGGAGACAGAAGCTCTAACATTGGGTGTAAGGTTGGGTGGCTTTTTTCATTCCCATACTTCCCTTCCCTCCTTGGCTTCCGTTTGCATCTGGAAGTCTACAAGTCCTGTTAGAGTGGGAAATAAGAAAGGATGAGTATTTACTTTATTCTTGAAATCTGTTATGGAAAGCTAATGTGTAATTCTAGGCAATATATAAGCTGAAAACAAGACACATCAACTTGGAGGGATACTGGAAGCAAGCTAAATAACAAGTCTAACAGAATGATCACCAGGTGGCAGGGCTGGGTTTTGTGTGTATGGGTTTGGTATTTTTTTCTTAGTTGGTTTTGCTTTTGGTTTTGTGTTGGCTGTTCTTAGCGCTTGAAATGTACTTAAGTGCTACAGTCTTGTGTGTAAGCTGTACTGGGTCAGAAAAAAAGACCTGTCTAGCCCAGTAGGATGTCTTTAGGAGCTGCTGTGGAGCAGTTGTCTAGGGAAGAGTAAAACCAGAGAAAGCATCACACATCAGTGGTCAAAACCAGGGAAGTGCTTACATCTTTATCTGCAAAATTATTTTCTGTTGTCCAGAGTAATATTTGTAGCTTTTAAGTTAGTAATGAGTAACATACAGGTAAACATAAATAGAACTTTGCTCTATCAGCATATTCAATGACATATCACAAGAAGGTTTATTGGGTCTCACTCAATTATTTGCATGAAGGTAGTCTGCACTAGCAGTCTTGTAGTTTAACAGTCAAATGGTATTGTCTATGTGTGATTTGATTTTGTTGTTCTTTGTGTTGCTTAAAATATGAAAGATGCAAAAAGCCATATATCTCTTCACAGCTGCTTATGTCGAAGTGTGTTTAGAAGGGTAACCAAAATCTAGGTAACTTGAACTGCAACCAAAATCTCTTTATCAAAACAGAAAATGTTAATGGAGGATTTTGAAGTCAGCAGTAATTGGTTTTCTTCCTCCTGTTCATGCAGGTGAAGATGCCCTCTGCAGGTACTTCAGTAATGAAAGGATACCCCCAATCATTGAAGAAAGCCCCTCCACGCAACATCCTCTTTCAAGGCCAGTCTCTGAGAAGCAGTTAATGAGGGGAACAGATTATATTCGAGGCAGCAGATATTTTGTGAACGCAGACCTCCACAACAGCGCAACAATTCCTTTTCAAGAGGAAGGTGCTAAAAAGTCCTCTGTTACATCATCCACAAAATCTTCCTCCACAGAGCCCTCGCTGCTGGTCAGTTGGATCACAAGACTGAAACTGTTGACTCATTGACTGTTGTTTACAGGACTGTTACCAAGTGCCTTTGCTCATTGGTCAGACTTCTCTACTTTTCAGCTTAACTGATGCATAGTGACTAATGTGGTGTTCTTTTCCTGGAGAATCTTACATTTTTGCCTTTTCATTGTTGATTTTAGGTGGATCAGAGAGTTTTGTAGTGCAAGGAGGGAAGAAAGATAAAGATCAAGTTCCTTTTCCTGGCCAAAAGCTGAGGGCATTTATTCCCCTGGAAATGTGTAAAATTTCAGTGATACAGAGGCCATGCGTGACCTGAAACATGCATAATGACTCAGAGGAAATCATTGCATTACTGTAAAGTCCAGTGGCACTTCAGTTGTTGGAATTCTTAGCGGCTGGTGTGACTGGATGGGTGTCAGAGTATGTAGAGCTCAGCAAATGTTGTGTTATTCTCCTGACCAGGAAAGATAAGCAGGAAAACAGCAGTTTCATGCAACTTAGCAATGCTATTGCAAGTACTGTATGAGCTCAGCCTTGTGAGGAAGAAGTAGTAGTGTTGCCATTCTTTCTCTGATATCCAGAGATGTTAGGAAGTCTTAGGAAGAAGGTTCTCTTATATGGAGATCTTAGGAAGTTGGACTAATGGAACTATAAATCAATCCAACTTGATATATAATCCATTTTACTGAAATCACAGTACAAGTGAAGAGCGCTGAGCAGCTGCAGTTCTCATCTGCAAAGATATATGGATTACTACAACATACCAAGGAAATGCATCTGTAGAGGTGGTAAAAGAATATATATTTTTCCTTAATTGTTTAAGAATGATTTGCTGTTAACCAAAGTCAGTTTTAAAGGCAGTCCTGTTGGACTCATGAGAGCTTCTATAGTGGTTCAGATTTTGAATGTTGTATTGTTTATGAAAAAGATGTGCTATGATATATTACAATTGTAAGACCTCTTGCTATTTTCTATATAGCTCAAATTCTCTCCTCTCCAGAATTTTAAAGTAGCATTGGGTATGCTGGGAGGAAAATAAAACTTGTTTAACAAAAAAGGAGGATATTAAAGAGGTATTGTTTAAAACTGAATGTACATAAGATTGTTGGTATGAAACAGTTGTGCTTAATTTAAATGTTAAATATAGTTGTATATATTTTTTACACTTAAAACAGATACCATTTGTACCTTCCTGTACTGCAGGAAGGGTACAGATTAGTTAAATGAAAAAGTCTTTTGCATTCCCTGCTAATAAGACTAACTATTTTCTTAGATGATACATTGCCAACAGCCTTTACTCCTTTGGCCTTACTGAAAAGATGAAGAATATATATTTAATAACTGGGGGGGAAGGGAGTTTAAATGCTAGTTTGGACTGGAGCAGGAATCGTATGTGATAACACAAGTTATTTATGGTATGTTAAAAACATACCATAAATCTGGCTGTGAAGATGAGGGCATTCTGCAACAACCTTGTGAAGTGCTAGACCCCTCAGAGACAGTGTGTTAAATTCAGTTCTCAATTATGTTTGATTGTGACTCACGATTTAGTTGGGGGCTGGCCTGAACTTTTCTCATCAAAGCAGATTATGTCTGTCTTGTGTCACTCTTCCCCACTCCCTGAGATGGCAATCTGTACTAGCGGCACGGACAAATACAGCTGAGGTGCAGTTGAAACCTAGAACAGTTTGCTTCTGCCCCTGAGAAGAGGGCTGAAACTGCCATTGGTGTAGGCACTGTGGTGTAGTACAGATGAGCCCCAAACTGAATGTTTTAAATTAAATCACAATTACCGAACTAGATAAAAGTCAGAGATCTTGCCTAAATAAGACTTTAAAATGGAATTTTTGCTCATCTTTAATGTCTGGTTTTCCATGATTTAAAAATGGAGGTGACCATTAAGCAAGGGTGTTTTTTTTGCCTCAGGTATGTGCAAATAATGTCCAGATGATTTCTTTACCAAAGAAGGAAGCATGTATCTTGTATTTCCTTTCCTTTTGTATTTGTTACAGAATGTTAATAATTCTAGAAAGCTCTTTCCAAAGAGGGCTGATGGAGCAAGTGGGGGAGTCAGGCTCTGATCTAGAGGGAAGCTTGATGTTGTGTTGAGAACAAGTGTGTGTGCTGTTGACACTGGGTGATAATGCAATTGGTTGAATAAGCTGCTGCACATGTGTAGTGGCATCTAATAAAGTCCTATATTTTTGTTTCAGAGAAACACTGAAGTCCCTCACTGCATGAACACCAAATGAGAGGGAAAATACAAACACCCCACATTCTTGATGTCTGTGTACAACATACAATATTAACCAGCTGTTGCTTACCAAATAACAATGTGTCACAGATCATGTAGTACTATTGTTACCATTTGGGAGAAATGCTACTGTTGGTATGGAAGAATGGTTTATGATGCTGGAAATACCCACAGCAGTGCATGTCACAACATTCCAAAGTGTGGGTATTTTTCTTCTTTACAGTAACAGCTCCTGTTAAAAGTTCTACTGGAGAGGTATTAAAAATTCATATTTTTCAAATTGTTCCTTTTGCATTTTAATCTCGGAGAAGGTGAAATCTGCCCCATCTTTGTGGAATATTTTCTCCTACCCATCTCTTATGCTGTCCTTCTTTCTACCATATTAATTGACAGTGAGGGGAAACATCTGAAAAGTCTGAACTCTCAGATCTTTGTCCAAGAGGTTAAGTTTGAAAGATGTTAATTGCTTAATTTTTTACCATGTATAGTGAATATAGAGGGTGTTCTATATTTTGGTGGTTTAAAAGAAAGACCCACAGATCTAGGAACCAATTGCAGATGTTGGTATCTTTCTGGCTTAATCTGAGAAAGATATCTTTTTGGCTTAATCTGTCTTGGCACTGAAGTACATGTATCTGTTATAACAAAAACTATGCCAAGGTTGACTTCCCTAATGAGTACAACATATGTATCCAAATATCCTGCTGTGGTACAGTACTCCATAATACTCTGGACATTCTGTCAAGGTAGCAAAACAACACAATTAGAAAGGATTGTAAATCCCACAAAAATAATAGAAAAGGTACTCTTGCGTATATGTATGGTGATACTTCAGGAATGTGCCCTTCAGAAATATTGATTAGGCTTCCATTTTAGTCTGTAGAGCATTTGCAAGCCAATTCCTTGTGTGTTCCCTTGCATAACCAATTGCCAAGAGGATGCTATTCTAGATGGTAATGAGGAAGAGGAAATAAGACAAAAATGAATAGTGCTGACTTACAGAGACAGAGTTCAAGGTGATTCTTCAAGCAATGCGTTTCCCCTAATGTGGAAAATGATAATATTATGGATAATGACATTATTCAGTGTTTGAATTATGAATGGCCAGCAGAGGTGACAAGAGTACTGTATTATAGTGATTTTATACTAAAAAAATGAACTGATAACCTTTTTTTTTTTTGTTTCCTCTTAAGCAGGGCTTGTTTTAAAAACAACATATTCCATAAGCTGGGTACTCACTTAACAGAAAAGGGGGGAGGGGGAGAGGGGAGTTCTAAAACTTGGCCAAACCAGGAAACTAATGGTGAAGACTAGTTTTATAATTGGAAAGGATAAAAGCATTTCGTTCTTAAAAAAAAATTGGGATTTTTGGTCCCAATCTTATGTCTTGCTTTATTGCATTCCCAACAGGCAGCCTTCATAAACTGCTCTGTAGCTGCAGCCATACCCTGAGTGGATTAAGTTAAATCCCTCCTCAGGCTTAAACTTTGACCTTGATGATAAATTCAGCTCACACGTTTTTTACAGGTTTTACTTCCTCAAGAGCTTTTCTGCATTCATCAGTAAATTTTTGAAGTCTCTTCTGCATGATCTGAGCTGCAAGACTTGTGTGCATGCGTTCTCAGAACTGCCTTTGACAGCAGGACTGCCATTTTGGAGGAGGGTGGGTGCTGGCTTGTGCTTATGGCTTCTGGACTCAGATAACTTCTTTCCCCAGCTTCCACTGCATGTTCTAGTGCCACCCTCTCACAGCTCAAAATGCCTGTGCCCAATTGGAAATAAGTGTTCAGTGTTTTGGAGTAAACTGACTTTGTCCCACTGCAGAGCTGTGGCTCCTTTCATCTCTTTAGTGTGAGTTTTCCTTTGCACATGCTGTGGCTATGGAGCACATGCTCTTTTTGGCCACTGCATAGAAATGCCTTTGTCATCTTGCAGGCTGCAAGGTTTTATAGTGGACAAGAGCTCTCAAGAAAGCCATCTACTTAAACTAAAATGTAGGAAGAGCACTTCAAAAAGGCTCAGTTTGGAGAATGAAGGAAGAGGGGCCAAGCTAAGCTGAATGTATGGGTCTGTGTTGTGTTGAACACTGTTTCAGCTGTGTAGCGGTAACTGCAGAGAAAACAACCCACACAAGTGCTACATTCCCATTTGTTGCTACTGCTACATTTGCGTGGTTCTGGAATATGAAATGAGCAGTCACTCAAAGTAGTTATATATAGTTCCACACATGGAACTTAAGCTGTAGGATGCATGACAAAAGCAGTCAAGAGCTGTTGTCAATATATAATTTCACCAAATTCTACTGCCTACACTGCTGCTGCATCAGTTTAAAATAGTAACCCCTCTTTATCCTGTTGCCTGTGCATTGTAAACCCAGCTCTCTGGCAAGTGCATAACCATCGGTTTTGTCTTCTCTTTTGGTAGTCAGTAACTGCTCGTGAGATTGTGTCATTCCCACAGTGGTCCAGGAGCTTGCTTAGTTTGGGTTACTCACGACTCAATCCAGAAGTGGAAAGTCAAATTTAAAGCCAACATCACTTGGAGTTGGGATTTTTTTCTACATGTGTTAAATGTGAAACAGGCAGGAGTTCTCCGTTGCGCATACTTTGCCAGTAGGAAATAAAATGAGGATTACATATTTGGTGGAGGAAAGAAATCCAGACCTTTGGGTGTTCTCCAGTTCCTGACAGTGGGAGAAATATGTTTGTTTTAGCATGACATAGAGTAGATGTAAACATTTATTTTTAAACCTCCCTGTGTGGCCACCTCATCTGATCAGGGTGATGTAAGCCACCGACTTTCTCCCTTAAGTGGTTATGGAGTTAACCTAATATATTTTTTGAGGACAGGGCAAAGATAACTTTTCTTAGGGGATTATATGATTTGTTGCCTGGGTATGGAGACAATAATTGATCATAAAACAAATAGATAAAACAGTGTTTATTTACAAGCAGAATTGTGATTACAATTTCTGTATGTTCCCTGGGCAGAGGTGAGGATGTAAGTTTACTGAAACAGCCACGGAATCAGGGGACAGCCAAGTCCAAGTTACAGTGCCACTCTCAGCAAAGCTCTTTGGGGTTTTTTGGTTTATTTTTTGTGGGTTTTTTTTCCCTCTCCTGTAAGTGTAACTCTCTTTCAGTATGGATGGGCCAGAACAGGAACCTGTGGAGCAGACCTGATGAGATTGTGATGAAGCAGGGGGCTGTGCTTGCTGCTGGCACTCAGCTACTGTGTGTTTTAATATATTCTGGGAGTGCCTTTGCAGGTAGTGAGCCTCCAGATCCCTGTGACCTTTGCTTAGAGGCTTTTTTGTTTGGGGAAATATTTACTGAGAGCTGTAGAAAACGTCACAGTTTAACATCATACAGGTGTTTAATGGTTTTTCCAAGTAATCCCATGCTTCTCAGTGTTCCTTATTAATGTGTTCCCTCTTTCATCTCACATAGCTGTTTCCAGTGCAAATGCTTCTCATGAAATCCTCATATGCTTACATTGAGAATGTTAATAATGCCAAGTAGTCACAAATGGGCTGTAAAATCTTGTCTAAAGTGTAAAGAAACAAAAAACAAACCCAAACAAACAAAAATGCAGAACAAAAACAAAAAAAAAACCCACCCAAAAAAACAAAATACAAAAAAACCTTTTTCAACCTTATGAAAAAGAACTTTATGAATCATAATGAAAGGAAGGATTTTCACCGTCAAATGATCAGCCAGACTTCACCAGCTGCTAAAAAAAGTTGGTTTCATTACATGATAGTAGGAAGCAGGGGCTGTAGTTCAGGTAGGGCAACTGTGGTGTTTAAATTTCTGCAGAACTTGAACAAAGGCTTTCTTAAGCATAACACAGCTCTAGCTGTGACTCTTCCCCAAGCCCACTCAAGGTCCCATTGAACATGCAGAAGTCTTAATATTTTCTGGCAAAACTCTTGACTGTTTATTTCTTGTGATGAAGTTGGTATAAATTGCTATAAAAGTAAAAAGGATGAGAATGTAATAAATAATCTCCAAAATGAATTATTTCCCTTTCCCTATTTCCTTCTTCCTCTCTGACCTTTTCCTCCCTACATTAAGGTCAAAGGACTTTCCAGGAGTTTATTGCACAAACAAACAGCTATAAAGCTTTTAATATTTATAGCATAATCTAGTTTTGTTTTCTTGTCCAAGATATCTTTGGCCAGAGCTTTCCAGTAAAAATAGTGCTGCTGGCAAGACAGTGTTTCCAAACTCTTGATTCACAAAAGAATTCCTCTCTGCTTAGTAAGTCGTTGGCTTAGACTTTGCTTTGAAGCTGCTTAGACCACCCCAAGCAGTCCTTCACCCTTTAGCTCCAAATACATAAGCTTCGTATCAATGGGGAAGAAGATCTGTTTTTTCTCCTTGCTCTGATCCTTGTAACTCTGGATGCTCAGGCCCTGTTGGAGAGATGGGTGCAGGCCCTTTCCTATCTGCCCCTCTCCTGTTGTCTGTGCAGCTGCTAGGCACAGTGGAGAGATAAGAAGGCATGGAGTAACCCAGAAGCTAAAGCAACAGACCCTCTCTTCCTCCTGCTCAAGAGCTGAGTGACAAGCCTCTGGTTCAGCTCCTAACTTTCTAAAGCTTTTGCTCACAGAAGAGTAGTTGTTCAGGTATTTGGAAGTAATAAGTTCAAAGGCAGGAAGTAAAAATGCTTAGAATTGATTTCATCTAATAGTTTTCCAGTGGAAAAGCTTGCCTGGGATGCTGCTGATGTGGGTGGGCATTAACCCTTAAAGCAGCAGGCCACTGGTGAGCTCCACAGCCCTCTCTCTGCTGTCATGCAGGGGCTGCTCTGTGGCTTTTCTTCAGGGATGGGCTGGACTTTTACTAACAGTATCTGCACTGTCAGCTTCTGTCTGCCCTGTAGACAGGTAGGGGATTTCCTTCCTCCCCCAGTGTAGCATTTCCATGAGCTGTGAGCCAGGGGAGGCTTGCTTGTTGTTAACAGAGAGAAGAGGCGGGTGGGGTGTTCTGGGTCATATACCTGGTCCACATCAGCCATGTAGTGAGCAGCCTGCCCTTGGTTGTGGGTGACTTAGGTACCAATAAGCTGTAGGTCAGAACTGGCTTACGAGTATACCTGAGTAGCAGATGAATGTGGGACTAAACTAAAAACCAGAGTAAAGGGCTAATGTGATAAGATACATGAGTTGTTCTTCAATTAGCAAAGTTTCTTCTCCTGTGGAAGCCTGGGAACAGTTTGTAGGGATGATGTGTCCCACAGCTTAGTGTTAACGCAGAGGTAATGTGAAGGAGCCATTATTCGAAAAACAAAAAAGTTTAGCAGTATATGAGCTTCTCCTAAGGGACAGGCATGATTCATTCATCTAGTGCTGTGAAGAAAGGCCTTCATGGGTGCAAAGTAGGCAAGTAAGCTGGGACTGTTGGGGAGAGACTGCAAAGTGAAGCACTGAGGCAGACGCCTGGGGTGCTCACACGTGGGTGGGCCTTACCACAAGAAATGCAACTACTGACTGGATTTTGCTGTTGTACTGGAGATGGATATGGTCTGGGTATGGGGAATAAGGCCTCTTTTAGCAGGATGTGCAAGAGGCTCAAGTTTCAATATCATGACTTGCTTTCCCAGTGATTGACCGAAGAAGGGGCAGTGTGATGGGAAGTCCCGATGAGAACTACTCCCATTGCTATCAAGAAATGGTGGGAATGAAAAAAAAAAATCACCAGAAATCTGAAGCTCAGAAAAACTGACACCCTCCCCCCCCTCCAGTATCAGGAGCATGTGACATCTTCTACAGCTCACTCCTCCAAATGTGGACATCTGTCATCTAGTTTGCTGTGAAGTATTTGACATGTTTTCAAGACGCAGAAGGTTTCAGGCACCCTCTGGTTTCACACAGTGCTTGTGGCTCACACAGCTGGGTGTGATTGGAGTGGATTAGTCTGGCACTGTTGACTCTGGGCAGCAGTTTCAAGGTGAGAATTGCGCTAGCCTGATTAGCTTGATACAAGTTCATTGGGTCAGATATATATAAAATCTTAAAATGAAGTGAATGTCAGTTATAAAAACACAAAACTTAATAAAAGCCATTAGTGGAAGAAGAGATACTGCCAAAGCATGGTCCTCTGGTTATTTTCCAGTACTCTCATGTACCTTGCAGCCCTAACACAAGATCCCAGGTAGTGTCTTAATGGAAAGGGGGCACACTAGGTGACCCCTGAAGGGTCAAAGCACCATGTCAAGCAATGTTTCTATTATTTTTCTCTAGGTCTTCAGTGACTTCCCATGATGACCAGTCCATTCAATCTGTCACCACCTTCTCCGTTTTCTAAAGTGAGCTGGCCTGTGGTGCTACAGGTGCTGCTTATGTATGTGGGCAGCCGCTGTGTGTTCCTCTAGACAGACCCAATTTGGCTGCCCTCGCTGAGTACCTTGGGCAATCACTGCATTGTTATATTTGTGTGCCTGCAGAAGGCGCTGTTGTGTTCCATATGCTGTGCTGCTTTTATGCTCCAGGATAAAAGAGCATTTCTGCTGAGTAAACTGGCCTTGTCTGGCAAGAGGCTCTGCCCAAGGCAGCAATAGGTTTGATTCTTCTTCTTACTTTTTGTGTCAAATCTGTTTTGTTTATTAGAGCCATTTCTGGTTTATGGCTGCAGGGGTGAAATGAAAATAGGCTTTTGTTGATGAAGAGGATTTGAGTGAACACTTGAACAAATGGGAAATAGATAAAGAAATTAGAGAAGTAAAATCAGGCACTGTTTCTTAAAATGTGAGCAGTAAACTTGTATGTATTTTGCACTATTACATCTTTTCTTCCCCTGCCAGCTGCCCAGCCGACTGTCTGGAAACTGTTAATATTATTATCCTGTGAGTTTCTAGACAATGAGAATATCTCGAGCTTTCAAAATGTAGCTGCTGGTAACTTTGTGGGACATTTACAATCAAGCTACTGCTTATCATGCTGTTTTATCTGAGAGAACAGACTCTAACATCTGGCTTTTCTGCTCCTTCGCAGCCCTCTCACTCTAAAACCAATGCACATCACATCAGGTGGCTTCCAAATTTATCAGTTTTTCACTAGATCCTCTTTTCACTGCCCTGTTTGGTGCAGTTTTTGAGAACAGTAAAATATGGATTTTTAACGGCTGGAGATACTGCAGTATATAAGCATAGGTAGACATAATTATTCATCGGTTTGAGAACTAGAGCCATTGTGAGGTAATGGATATGCTGCTGCATTTTACATGGAAAGTTGCTCTTCAAAGAGAAATTGTGTTGATATGTACATGGACTGTTAATGACACTTTTGATTCAGAAATGCACAAAGAACCATTTATGTGCAACTTCAGCAAGTTCACGTGGAAAAGCTGAATCATCCAAGCCATCTGAATGATGCACACTCTTCGGTGGTTGTTTTCTTCATCAGGCAGCTGGTGATCTCTCTTCCTGTATTTGGAGGGAGGGGGAAGATAAGGAAGGTAGGAAGGAGTCTCCATGGGGGGGCAGTCCTCTTGGTTCATATGTGCAAACCTTACAATTTTCCTGAGATATCTCTAGATTTGTGGTAAGTTAAACTATATTCAGAGGATCGAAGAAGCAATCTATGTTACAACTAGGTTATAAAGTGATTTTATTTTCAAATCGTAATGCTTTATACACTTTTCAGGCATGATTTGCTTAATATAAGTACATTTCAAGCAGTGCTTCATGGGAAGGACATGGGAGTTGTGCTAGGGCTGGGAACCCTTTAAGACTGGGTGGCTGCTCCCCTCTCAAAATCAAGAGGTAAACTGTGAGATTTGGTGCCTCTCAGCCACCAGCAAGAAAATGGTAACTCAACTTGTCTCCTGTGCGGCTGATGTTCTAAACTTAATTTACTTGTTTATGGACATGAGCTCAGTAGTAGTGAAGGGCTGTTTAATGCTAGAAAAAATCCCAGCTGTGGAGTAGGACACACAGGTGATAGGGTTGAGTGGGAGCAGTGGTTTTGTGAACATACCCCCAACCCCTTTGCTGCAGCAACATCATCTTCAGTTTTCCACATGTAAGATCTACCTAGTTTCTTGTGGGATATTTTGTTAACATTGGCAAACAGGCTAGCTGTTTCTTTATGATTTAACCGCTTATTACAGTCTCTTATTTACTTAGATCATATAAGGTCTTTTGTAGCAAGCGGTATCTTACAGTTGTAACTTCCTGAGTATGCTGGGTTGGTGATTCAATTGGTCTCTAGGCTTTTTAGTACTTAATAGTAATAACACAGTTCAAAAGGCCTAATGAACAGCAGAATGGAAAAAGCAACACAAAGAAGCTTTGCTCAGAGATCTTGTTTTGTTTTTTATTTTCTTTTTTATCTCAGAGCTGAAGAGGGACACAACCAGCAGGCATTCACTTCTTTGGAGTCTATACCAAACTGTGACTGTGTTAGTATGAATAATAAACTGCCTAGGAAATGATGGTAAGCTGCTGGTATTTTTAACTAACACAAAACAGAGAAAAGGGTCAGGGCTCTTGTTCACAGCAGGTTCTTCAAGAGAGACTCTCAATTACTGCACTATAGGAGCACTCCTATTCCTTTTGGTGACTGTCATTTTACGGTTGGCAGTGCTTGCCACATAACCTGAAGTACTTGCTCCAGCAGGTAGTTCTAGTGAGGGGGCAACAGTGCCCTTAGAGGGCTCTTTGCTGAGAAAACATTGGCTTTTGAGAAAATATTAAATAAAATAATGTTGTGTAGTCTTAAGAGGTGACTGAATTGGTGTAATAAGAACAAACATGATAAAGATTTTTATAAAAATTTTATAGGACAGATTTTTATAGGGCAAGAGATAATAGGCTTAAATTAAAGCATGGAGCTTGAAGTTGGGTAGAAAAACCTAATGTCAAGGTGAGTTAAGCACTGGTTTAGGCTGCTGAAGGATCCTGTGGAACTTTCATTATTTGATGTCTTTAAGAACAGGTTAGGCAGCCTCTGTCAGGAACAGCCGAAGGACAATTGATCCTGCAGGGAGGGGCAGACTTAATGATCTCTTGATGTCTCTTTCCAACCTTATGAATCTGGAGAGATGTGAGTAGGCTGTATATAATTACCTTCTGGTGGAGGTAATCAAGCACTTGTAGGTCTTTCTGAATAAAAGCCACCATATACACTCCAAATCACTATAACTGTAGTGCTGTTTTGAGATCTAAAGGAGCCTGAAGCAATCGAGTGAATGCATAAGAAGTTTCAGTTCAGTGGCACAAGAAGAAAGGACAGGGAGCAGTAACATATGAAATCAGGTATTTTGCAGTTTTGTAGTTACCTAGAATAAAATTGTCAACTTCTATGATTTCCATTGTCAATCCTTCAGCTGAGGCACTTGCAGAACACTGGACAAACATGGCTATTTTGAGGAACTATGGTGTTTTTTTCCGTCGACAAGAGGGGAATATTAGGGATGGTACTATACTTCGAGTCTTCAAGGAAAAGCATATTGATAGTACTAAAAAACACTTTAGTAATTGAAAACCAAAACAACAGACCTACAGTTTCTACTTTTTCATATTGCTTCATTTAGTATGATAGATTTGAAAGACCTTTGCCCTCCCCCACCAACCTTCTCTATCGTAACCTTTAATTTTTAAGAAGGAAAAGAAGTTGCAGGCAGGCAGGGTAGCTCAGTGCTTATGGAAGTAGCTTGTTTCTGCATGTAAGTTCCTTGTTGAAACAAGCTGTGAAGCTAAAGAGAGCTTACCCTCATCCTCTTTCAAGCAACGGGTGGCCCAGGAATAAGAGCTTTGTGTGGAGACATGGTGATGGTATTAGTGAGAAATAAATTTTGAATGCAGTGCAGTTATCAGTGGCTGGAGAATCCAGAAAGCAGCACAAATGCTCTGAATATTTTGGCATTCAAGTGTCTGTAGAAAACTCCAAAGAGAAGGAAGTGAAAGAGCAGTGGTAAGTCTCTTGTAAGCAATTTTAGAGATGTGGGACTTCATTTGCACATGAGTATGACAGCCCTCTTCAGCAAGAAGCATGGAGGGAAGTGGGATAGACATTTTTTTCTACAAGTCAAAGGACTGAACCATCTGCTTTTCTCTGTCATCACTGAAGACTGTCTGGTCTCTCCCTCTTCTATGGACGATTCATTCTTTCTGTAAGTAACACATATGCTTCTTCAGGCCTGTCACTGTTACCCTCATTGCGATTCAGTGCACATGCAAAGGCAATAGCTATTTTAGGAAACAACAGCTGAGTCTGTGCATCAGATTCGAGGTTATGTTTTTGGGCAAGTTTTCAGATAATCCATGTGTATTCAGTTAAAGTGCTTTGAAGATATCAAGTGCTATGTTACTGATAAAGACTGGTTAGTCATGCAAATAAATGGAAATATTTTAATTAGGGCAATTTCAACGTGACTTGTACTGTGAAAGAGAGCTTATGTAAACATGTTTAATAAATAATTTATTAGTGGGAACAACTGTGGTTAAGGGCGTTTGTTTTAATTTTTTGGGAGGAGGCAATAATATGCATAACAAATTAGGAATGCAAGAGAATAACAATCTGATAAGCTAAAAAACTACCTAGTAACCTCTGTTTTTAAAAATATGCAGAAAGCTACAAATGAGATATCTGTGCCTCTTCATCTCTGAGCCACAACACAACTCCTACTAGGTTGGCAATGCTCTTCCATGTACTGTTTGAAATGCGTCAGCTTTGCCAGCTGGTCACTGAGTCTACCTACATGTCCTGTGGAGCTATAGTAGTTTTGTGCTAGGGTTCACCATTATTCTTCTGCCAAAACCCTTCTTTCCTACATCCTGACTTGGAATAACAGCAAGTGGCTGGAGCATTTGCCATGAGGCCTTTTGGTGTTATGCAGGAGGTGTGTGTCAGATGTGGCTAGGTTATATCTACTTCATACTTATTTTTGTATGTCTGTACAACTATGTGCAAGATGAATAGAAATGGAGGGTGAGAATCAAGGTATCATGCAATGCTGTACATATTCAGGAAGGCTTAGGAGAATTAGAGACAGATCTTTCACATTCCTGAGTGAGGTTGCACCCTACACTTTTGCTTCCCTCGAAAGCAGGGTCAGGTACTACTGTGATGGGGAATGGAGCAGAATATTTGATTATTGTTACTGATATGAGTATGTTTATCACTTCTGGCAGTATACGTGGGCAATGGAAGTGATGAATGTTTATTGGACTATGGGAATACATTCATGAAATCATTCCTTGTCTTTTTGTTTTTAGTGCCAGGACTTGTTTATAGTAGAGTGCAACAGAATTCAATTAACCTCCAATTAAAAATCAGGCGAAGCAACAGTTTACCTCATGGGAAACACCATTTAGTGGCTCAATTTATCATCTGTCAGTCAGTCACATCACCCACAGTCTATTTAATTTGTGAATAAGAGGCAAAGGCTTAACATAAATTGAATCTTCCAGTCTGGCTTCCTAGTTTCAGTGGAATTTGCTTGAGCTTTCTGTGAGCATTTACATGTGTGTATGTCTGTGGGTATGCACATATATACACCCATGTATTTTTGCATCCTGCCCAAAATTAAACTACTTGTCTAAAGTATGTATCGGAGACAGAATGTCAGGACTTGTCCACTGTCCTTCAGAGCTGCTCTTACACCTTTGCTGCACCCTTCCAAAAGAGTTTAGGCTTACAATCTATAGTTGAGACACTGTACTGTGGCAATATAGCCACATTTCCCTGTCACTACAGTAAGTTCCCTTACCGAGAAAGGTGGTAAACTCAGGCTCAAGTGAAAGCTTCAATGATGTAGCTCATATGTAACTTTATGCCTGTATGAGAGGTATATTTCTATTATTTTCTTTTTTTTGTCCTTTAAACTGGGAATATACAATAATAAATCATACCTACTGAGTAGGTATGTAAATATTTTTATGGCTGTCTACACGAAGTTCAATGCAAAACATCTTGTTAATCATTGCTATTCTCTTTCTAACATAAGGGTGCAGCTGCATCTGTCTCTGCTTTTAAAAAGAGGTCAAATTGACATTTAGAGCTGTGTTTTGAAAAAACTGCTGTGACCCCGTGACCTTTCTAAAACTGGTGTTCTCTGCCTTTTAAACAGGGACTTTCACTTGAAAGAATTTACAGCAGATTTTACTCTCAGTCCTTCACACTTAGATCCTGGCTTCATTCCAGATTGTAGAAACAAGATTTGTAATTGCCTTATTTACAAAGTAGGGTTTCCCCCTCCCCTTGTTTGCTTAACGTGACAGATTGTAGACTATCAGGCGCCACTTAACCTCTTTTAAAAAATGTTTTTCTTTTTTTCAGTGCTTTTGCCTTATAGATCCATCTATTCTCTTGAGAAACACTCATCAGAATTAATAGGCAAAAGTGCATTATTCTGGATTAAATTCGCTATACCAGAGACTGCATCAAATTGTGAGTTTACCAGTATGGCAGAAACTAGGTTAAAGTTGTGCTTAGTTTTATTAGCAGAGAATTTGTCTGAAAATTGCTATTTTATTTCTCCTGTGAATTTGCAGATTTGGATAAAATTCGTGTAAAACAAGTGGTTTGAATTTCTAAGCTTAAAATTATTCGAACATGGTAAATGTTTCAGGGAACAAAATCCTTACCTCAGATGCCTTCTGACTTGAGTCTGTGGGTTACTTTTACCTTCAGACTCTGCCTCTTCAATATCTGACTGACACTAGGAACCTGAAGCATAGATGGGAGGGACACACAGCATGGGGGCACTCATCAGGAAGACTTGTGCATTCAGGACATGCTCAAGCCTTTCTCATCTAAACATACTTTTCTGCCTCTTAGCTGTCCAGAACAGCTCCTCATCATTACCTTCTTCTTTCTAGTGACCCTACAGCAGGTCCTTGGCCCTGGTACTGGTCAGAAGGTCTGTCTAAGAAAAGTATTTCTCTTGAATTCAATGCTTTTTTGTGCTTGCCTGCTGGAGCCTCTTCACTCTGCTCCTTTCAGAGGACATTAGAGGACAGGAGGGGATTAGAGGTATAGCTGGAGAGATCTACAAACTGCAGCACCTTGTGTTGGTAATCATAGAATCATAGAATAGTTAGGATTGGAAAGGACCTCAAGATCATCCAGTTCCAACCCCCCTGCCATGGGCAGGGACACCTCACACTAAACCATATCACCCAAGGCTTCATCCAACCTGGTCTTGAACATTGCTAGGGATGGAGCATTCACTACCTCCCTGGGCAACCCATTCTAGTACCTCACCACCCTAACAGTAAAGAATTTCTTCCTTATATCCCTGGAAGCTCCTACATCAGTCTGCTGGTTTTGGTCAAGATGGGAACTTCTGTGTGAGTGTGTAGATTGTGACTACCACAATATAGTCACAGCATATTCTCATACCATTTTTTCTAGATTTATTTCAAATGGGTCCATGCAAAAGACGAACTACCCCTCACCTGGAATTTCTGAAGTGTTTTGTTGCTGTATTTAACATTTTTTCTGAGTATCACCATGTAAACTGATGACCCTCACAGTCTGGTTGGGCAATCAGACTTTTATCTGTATGACAAGCAGTATCAGGTCAGCTAGAGGGGCTACTGAGGAGTTGTCAGGGGTAGCTACACAAGTTAGATTCTCTGGTTTGCTAAGCCACCTTTTTCTGTTTTCTTCCTGATTGCAAAGACATTCTGAATTGTACAAATTGAGTTGTTTGTAACAGTGTGACAAGCAGCTTGTGTGTAACAGCCTAGTGTACAAGTCCTTCAGGAATTGTTTTCCTCCCATGTTTTCCTATTTGTTATATGTGGCATTTGGTTGCCTGGCTGAGCTCTGTGGCCCTTTGTCTGTTCCTTGACAAACGTTTGCAGTGGGAGAATGATGATTTGCTATTCTCTGTGGATGAATATGGTTATTCATGCAAAACACAGGCTGCCCAGTCATGCTTATAAATAACAATCCATTCAAGATGATGGTGAGAAAGGAACATATGTAAGTTAAATAGATCATCTTCTGTAAATCCAGATAATAGTGAGGTCTGTAGAATCCCTTTAATTTAGGCCCTGATCCTGTAAGCATATATCAGCCTGTGAATACATTTATGTAGCACTGTTGATGTTTAGAGGACTGCTCAAGTTTATAAGATCAGTTGGAAGGCTATGGAATACCCAGCGTAATTCTGTTAAATTTCACCTATTTTGAAGTGTTCCTGTCTTCAGGTTGTTGTCATATGTATTTTGTACTTCATAAGCAGGGGAAAGCTATCCCAGGGGTGAAGAGGTGCTAGCTGGGAACTTGCAAGTTGTGAGCACAGGTCTCAGAGCTGCTGCAGCCTGCCCGTCATCTTGTGTCTCAGCAGTAGGAAAAGGAAGGTCATTGTAGAGAAAGTAGTGATTAACTGTCATATTGTGAAGTCTTATAAACGTGAATACTTTCAAAACTTCCGAATACTTTCAAAAGTCCATCAAGAACTAGCCATGCCTCTATATATCTAACTTGGGGTTAAACTTTTCTTATAAATGCTTTTGGATTTACCTTTAGGAAGCAAACAAAATGTTTTGTTTAGCCACATTCACAAGCTAAAATAACCAAAGGAAAAGGACTTTGGAGCTAAAATCTGATAAAAACCACTCTAGTAGAAAAGATGGAATATATTAGATTTTTTAATTATTTTTTTATTTTTAGAAAATAGATTTTAAAAATGTCTGTGTTAAATATGAAGGAAATGAATGTTGATAGTCATTTGTAACTATACTCCTTTTTGATACATCAAAGATTTGTAAGCTTCTAAGTCCAGTAGACACTGAGCAGGAGAATGATGCTCATTCCTGCATTGTGGTTGAACTGACAGAAATGTGAAAGACCAGATGTCTCTTTAGGGGCTATTCTCATGTTTTATCATATTGAAATCCACTTGTGAATTGATTCCATCCCAGTGAAGAATAATGTATAGCTGAGTCGTAATGGAAACCTGGATACAATGACTAGCAAGAGAAGAACTTGAAGGGAAAGAATGAGAACAGGAAGTCTAATCTTCAGCTTTTCTATACATAGAAAATACCTCAAGGGTAAGTACATACTGTTTCGTATAAATACATTTAAAATGTGTTTTGTAGGCACATATTTTCAATGTGTTGTCATGATCGAAAACACATGCAGACTTTGAAAAATTATGTGAAGCATGCAGAGCCCTTGCTCATGCACATAAGTAAAAGCTATGCACAGTGTATACGTGTGTAAATATTTAGCTGGAGGAACAGCCTCATGAGAACTCCTGAAGAACCATCCTCCAGTCAGGAAGCCACAAATTATAGGTCTGAAATTTACCACACTGGCATGTCTACATAAATAAAACCAACTGGAAAGATAGAAGGGAGAAAAAACGCATTTACAAATAGCATTAGATTAGGGAAGAAGAAAAATGCTAAACTCTTTTCTTGGCTCTAATCAGAAGGCAGGAAGATTATTACAGGCAGGAGCTTGCAGACTTCAACTAAACAACTTCCCGGCTCTGAGTTTGAGTCTTGATTTTTATTTATGTGCATGCATACAATCAGGGCTTTACACGTAACCATTATTTAGAGACCAAGAGGGGGCATGGTTGTATTTGTTTTTTCCCTTTCCAGGAACACTGCCATCATCTTATTCCCTCTTTATCTCTGCCAAGTCTTTGGGATGGGATGATGTCATCTTCTTTATCTACCTAGTATCTACCATGATGAGGCCTTGATCCTGACCAAGGGTGTTGGCTGTTTCATGAATGTTGAATTGGGAAGCAGCCATAGGAAACCTGAATTTCTATTGCAGATGGCAACACTTCAGCTAGAGTAAATACAACTGATACTTGTAAAACCACGGAGACAACTGCTAGTTGTCACAGGGCATTGGTACGCCAGCCCTCTTCGAGTCCTCCTACCCTTAGTCTATGCCAGAGCAAGCTCCCAGAGCTTCTCTCTGATCTCAGATCTCACATTTGCAACTCAGCTGAGCCTGGCTGCTGGAGGCTTGGAAAAAGTAGCTGCCTGGAACAATTGGTTGCTTCTTGGGTGCAGGTGTTCCTGTAGCTGGAGTGAGGACAGAAGGTAAAATAAAATCCTTTGAACTGGAGAGTAGGAAAAGGGAATGTTGCTAAGTCTGAAGAGAGGAAGCAAAGCAACTGTGTATGTTTGTCTGGAGTTGTCTCTTCTTTCTGTCTCTCTGAAGAGAATCACTGGGCAGAGGTGTAATTGTCTCTGATGCAGAGCATTAATCTATCTCCCATTCGGGTCTGGGAGGTGTGTAGTATGATTGGTGACGGTGTAGGAAGGACTACTGCTCTTCTTCATGCAGACTTCTTTGGTCATTGTCTGTATCCTCTCCTTCACCATCTCAGAGGATGTAAAGGAAGAGGAGGAGAAGGGAAAACATTATGTAAGTTGAGGAAAGTCTTATTATCTAGCAATGACTGAAACTTTTAAATGGAGGGGGTGGGTAAAAGAAGGTTTTATTTGAGACTGCATGCTGTGAAACTAGAATTGAGCAAAAGGTTCAGCTCTGTCATCTGGCTTCTCTGAAAAGGTAATATGAGGATTTTACTCTGTAAGTGCTTGGAAGCTTGAGGCTAGGTGTAGGGAACTCCTTTTCTGCAGAAGGGTCACTAGGTGTAGAAAGTTTAGCTCTATCCTTAGGCTCTGCTCACTTAGATCGTAAGTGGACATTGCATATAACCCTAAGGAAAATGACTGTCAAGAATATGTTTGATTTAATATTGTTATGTGACAGCTCTGGGAAACTGGAGCACTGGTAGCACCTGAGCCAGAGGTGTTTCAGTGAGAGGATACCCCCTGTTCTTGCACTGAGAGCTAACTTCTGTGTCATTGTAGCTATGTCATTGTCAGCTTTATTAACTTAAAATCATGAGAGTTTGGCCAGCAGTTAGCCTTTGCACCTTTTTAGTTCCTCTTGTTGAAAGGTTAACTGCTTCCATTAATGAGGTAAATTGACCATGATTGATATCTAATAACAAATACCTGTTTTGGGTGTTACCTGGGGATTGCAGTCCTCACATCTGGGGAATCAGAGTTCCTTGTAATGTTTAGTGGATTTATATCTGCTATTCATTTTCCATGGGTGATCTGGAGAACTGAGGTGGATGTAAGCTAAGTTTGCTCGGTACTGCAAAGAAAATGGGGGAATGAAAAGCCCTTAAACTGTAAGCCAGTGCTCTTCTACAGCTAGACTGTCTTCCCTGTCGTCTATCTATTCAATGGCTGCAGTTCATTCAACAGTTCATGGGAATGGTCACTACCAGTTATTCAGTCTTTAAAATGACCTCTGCTTAATGGGGTTTCTGTGCCTGCAGAGAATCTGTCAGAACCATATTTAATATAGAACACAAAAACCTTAAGTTTGTAAATTAGCACCAAGGAAAACATCCATTTTAATATTTATCTGTCCAGAATGAGTTTTAACATTCTGTTAGGATTTTTAGTCACCACTTTGATCTGTTTGGAGTGATTCCACTTTCTTTTAGCAGTAACAGAAATTGTCAGGGACTAAATCTTATTTCTGTTTAATTGTCCTGGATTAGAATGCACACTGTCTCTTTATTGGACAAGGTGGAAGAAAATAGTTTGTGCTGTGGTACAGAAAAGTTGTGTAAAGAGAGGCTCAAGGTGCGTGGTTTGCGATGTTCCCATTGCCTGCTCCACTGTATGTGTATAAAACATGTTCACTTTGGGGATATGTGTGGTATTGTCAAATTTGGCAGCAGAAAGTTGAGACCAACAGGAAGGTGAGTCTCTGTTGTGTTGCCATAAAAGCTGTTATCTTCCATGAGTTTGGGTAGTCAGATTTATATGTGGCACTTTCAAAATATCTTCCTACATATTTCCCAAAAGTTTCTCATCTGTGTGTGATGTTTCTGTTGTATTTCCCTATATGTGATAAGGCAGGGAGAGGAAAGGGCACTTAAATGCTTAATCTTATTACCATTCATGAGATTAAATATTGGTTCTATCTAGTGTTTTCTTAAATAGCTTGTGTAACTCTAATCTCTAGCATTATACAGAACTGAACGCTGTTCCAGCATAATCAGTTTCTACTGTACTTTGGTTAATAGAGTTGGGCACAGAAACTATGTGTCTTATTAGGCTCTACTTATCTCAGAGCCTAAGAGGTCCAAGGGAGCCTCCCACTGAAACCAGAGCTCTCCACAGGGTGAGCCTTGTGTGCAAGCATTGGTCCCTGCTTATCTCTCTGCTGGAGGAGGTCACTCTACCAGATATCGTGTTCTGCTCTTTAAACCAGCTCTTCATCCAGCTGTAATGCAGTAACTGGACCAGGAAGCATGCTGCTGATATAAATCTTCCATGGTCCAATGAGTAGCTAATAGTTAAATACTGTGCTGGAGGCCAGGTCATACTACTGGTTCAAATTTAAGAGAAGTTAGGCTATAGAGAAATCTTGAACTGCTGCAATTGAGTGTTTCTGGCAGACAGCCTAAGGGATGGGATAGAAAGTCTTTTGTAACTACACTGCTGTACACGTATGCTTAATATATGCATGCAGACACACTGCTTATTAAACAAGTAGCTTTTCACTACAGGAAAGGCGAGTGGCTGTTCTGCGTATGGCTGGAGCATTGTGCTGCTTCTTAGCAGAGCTCAGCCTCTGTTCACTTCTGCAAGGTGTCACCAGCTCCAGTCTTCTCCTGCCAGATGCAGCCCCAGAACATGGTGGCAGCAGCAGCAGCATCCTGCTGCCTACCTCTGGCTCTCTGCATATGTGCTGGTGCTGCAGGAGGAGTAGTGTTCGAAGTCCTGGCTTTGGGGTGAAATTGCTATTGTTGTTTTTATAATCATTGCTAATCTTCAACTCAGGATTTCTGAGAAAGTGAGCATCAGCACCTAATGTATAGGGATTTTTCTTCAAAGGCTGGACAAAAGTTCTCACTTATAAAGATTATTTACTAGGGAACACTTATCAAGAAGAAAGAAAACATCCTGGATAAAATTTTAATTCCAGATGTCAGTGGTTAGGGGGAATATCAAAGAAAGTGTGGCATCTTTATTAGCTTAAACAAGTGTAGGAAGCACAGTAACTTCAAACTCAACAACAATGTGGTATTTATTAACCAAGTAAAAGCGGACATAATTGATATGAGAATGTGTATTGAGAACAAAAAAGAGGAGCAGCTAAAATGAGAAGTTGTTTGAAGTGGCATCAAGACTGTTTAAATATGTCATTATTAGAAACTAAGAGTAAATATTTATTATCCATCAAGGAAGATTTAAAAAATACTAGTAATAAAATGAAAAAGATAATACAACTAAACAACAAATTACAAGAGTCTACTAGAAATAAAAAAAGATTTTTTTGTTTGTTTTTGTTTTTCAGAAGATGGAAATCATCAAATAGAGTAAAACACAAAAGAACTTTAAGTTCTGGTAAACCAAGTTCTTAGTCTTTTTTTTCTTTTTTTTTTTTTAATGCTAAAGTCATTTAAAAAATGGACTGAGGAGGGGGACACCAAAATAAAGAAACCAAATAAAGATTTTGATACTGAGTTGCAAAAGAGGTGGTAAAAGATGACAAGATTATAAGAAACAGTGTTAAATGAGCCCTTCTACTAAATGTTTCTAGAGGAGAAGCTTTTTTGTGTGAAAGAAATCTAAGGAACTGTCTCAAACTGAACTACTACAATAACACCTTTTAAAATGAAAAAACGAAAAAGGCTGATTGATCATAAGGGCTTGGCAGTGTTCATGGAGAATTCTAAAGCAGCTGGGAAATGCTAAATTATATAGTATGGCATGTAATTTATTAGCCTAATTAGTTACAGGGTAGCAAAGGAATAGAAAGTGGCAAATTAATAACCAGGTGTATTCATACTTATCAAGGGAGAGTACTACTATTTTTCTGGGGGGGGGGGGGGGATAAAGGCAGCATTCTTCACAAACCCAGGGTTCTTTGGATTTGTGAGCCAACCTGAAGTTGTGTCCCTTTGCATGTGGCAAAGCAGGAATCTGTACCTTTGGCTTGTCTAATCACATATTCTCTTTTGCCTTCTCACTTCCCCTTTTTCACTCTTTCTGTAACAATTCACTCTTGTTCCCCTCCATCTCTTTATTGAATAGACAAGGAACTAAATAAATATGCAAGGTTGAAGTTTTTGTTGAAATGCTGCTATACCCAAAGCCTTGCATGATAAGTTGTTTGGGTCTCAGCAGCTGTTTATAGTGGTGGAACAACTCTGTAGGGGTAGTGGTGGAGTGGAGGAGCTCAGAGTCCTGCCCGAAGTGTCAGAGGATGCTGTGTTGCTGTGCCACTGAGTCACACTGGTCATAGGTGTGAAGAGCAGAGGAAGGGCTTTTTATCTGATTTGTTTCCAATGACTCGGACCTTGCAATTTTCAGGGGAGCTTGCTGCTTTTGGTTTCAGTAGAAGAGGATAATAAGTTTCTGGTCATAGCGATGAGCTTGAATATTATTGACAATACCATAGATAACATTGACTTATTAATCAAGAAATATTTGGAAGGCTCCCTTTTGATAAAGCAGAAGCCTATGGAGTATTCTCAGAATTGTTAACAGCAATGTAAAAGTGTTGGTAGAGGTGTCACACAAATTCTTAGGGCTTTGTTTAATCATGGTACAATCTAGTCATAACATTGTCACATTCCTTATCTATACAATGGGCTTAACATTGAGCTGACATTTGGAGATGTCCAGACTTATGTCTTTACCAAGGTGAAGTGCCCTGTTGAGGCACATGTGAACCTACGAGAAAAATACCTTTTTAAAAAAGGAACAGTGAGTCCCAATTACACTTCTTGCAGCCTACTGCTTAGGTTTTGGCATAGGAGCCTATTAAAAATAGAGAAATTTTAACCACTAGACCACAATGACTCAAACGTTTACGGAGATGTATTGCAAAATGCTTTTAGTCCTTTCTCTCACCTTATTATGATAGACTGTTGATGATGAAAAATGTAAATAAGCTGGGTGAATGAAGGAAGGGTAAAAGTCATAGCTGAGCAGAAAGAGTGACTGGAGAGCACCCTTCACCCTCCTCATCCTGGCAGGTTTGTTACTGTGCCAGTGACAACTGCTGTGGGGGAGGAAGAGAGAAAGAGGAAGTAGAAATCGCAAATGATTTGCAACCTCAGCAGAAAATACCGGTGAGGAACAACAGACATGCAGCTGAGGTGGGTGCTCTTCCTGGTGAACATGTCAGCGTTGCTGCATAATCCCCTTTGTTCCTCAGAGGTGTGAGAGCTCAGTAGTGAGCTTCCCTCAGCCCAAGGATGCAGGCAAAGAAATAAGCCAGGAGGGAATTTAATTTGGGGGAACTCAGTTAACCCAAATGAATACAGATGACGAGTATGTACCTAATGATAATATAATTTGAAAAGCCATTATTTGATAAATAGATTTGCAAAGAAAAAGACCATGGTATCAGACTTTTCTTACCAATATTTGATATTGACCTTTTGAAAGTTAAAGATTTTGAAGGCTCTGCATTTCCGATGGCTGCATCATTACAGCATTTGAATTTAAATGCAGCTCGTGTAACTCTAAAGTATGACTGAATTCAATGCACTGTCAGTGACTTACATGCAAGGTGATTAAAGCTTATTGATGAATTGTTGATGAATTGTTTAATTTGATGGCATAAGTCAATGACTGCATCAGCTTTTTAACTGTTTATCTTATAGCTGGAATGACATATCCCTTTTTGGGTTCTTTACAAGTAATTAGATGGGCTAGCCTTAGGAAAGTTACAGTTAAGGTTGTGCAAGAAATTACTTTGAAGCAAAGACTAGGATTTAGGATTCTGTATGTATGTTAAATGCCTTGATTAGTATAGTGCTGCAGTAAAACCAGTGTCTGACATTTAACCTTGGCAACTGTTTGTTTTCAAGATGTTTAAGCATTTTTCTGGTCACTTTAAAGACGTTCTGATTTTCTTTTCTGTTGACGCCGTCATTATGGAGATAGCTAATATCTGCCCCCCTGTGAAACAGTTAATCTATAGAACTCCAAACATTTTAAAGGTATTAGCAAAGTAATTAGCAAATTTTTATAATGTTCCTCCAGTGTATGTAATTACCATGTACCATGTTTTAAAGTGTGGATGTAAAGCTGTGGAAGTGGTTGGTTCAAAGTCAAGTGATAAGTCAGTATCAGTCTGGGCTGAAGCCTCTGAGTGCTTGTTCCCTACTTGAAGGCTGTTAGTCCCTTATCATCCATCAGTACTTTATTCTCAGAATCTCACACTAGGATTTAGCCAAGGGATAGAGATAAATATACAGCTGATTGCCTCTCTTTTGATTTTGCAAATAATGCTCCCGCAAGGTTGACTTGATCTGAAGGAGAGAGAAATACAAAATTGATGTTTATAAAACCCTACCATTCTCTCAACACTGGAGTGTTCAAGGGCTGGTTAGTGCTCTCATTATCAAATTCACTTGATTAGGTGAAATAAGTTAAAAAAGAAAAGAAGCCTCATAGAGGAAGCTGGAACATCTTTACTGCTTAGAAGGAAAACTTTATGATAGTGGGAGGTGGAAGCTTTCAATCACAGAACTCAAGTGCCAGCAGAGACTGGTTTACATGTAACAGACGGGTATGGCAAATATGAATCATGTTGGTTGACAGAGACTTATCTCATCCCACTTGTGGTCTCTACAGCCTGTGGTAGAAGTCGTGGAACCAATAGGGCTTGTTGGTAAGTGATATGTAATCTGCTTTCAGTGGCTTTCCTATACTCTTCGTCAGTTACTTAGTTGGCTGAATAGGCAAAGGAAGGCTCAGATGATACCTCATTTTCCTGCCTGGTAAGAAACAAATACAGAGCATTTTTGAATAAAAAAAGACATGGTGTCTAACAGGATTCCATTGCAAATAAGCTGCAAACTGGGTCACTTTTTTTTCTGATTCCTGTGACAACTGCTGTTTCCCTTAAGGAGAAAATACAGATATTATGTCTTGATTTTTTTAACCAGACAGATGCCATTTTCCCTATGCAGTGCTCGGATACAATGGATTTGAAGTCTGCTGTAGCAACACAATAAAGTAGTTTGACCTGCCTGCTTTTGCCAGGCCTTACTCTTCTTGTCTCTGTGAGCTGCCTGCATGTTCCTGGCACTTTATGATTTAGGTTATTCTGCTTCCATAATCCTTTACCTCCTCATACAGATTTTACCAGGCAAATGGGAATTCTTATTTTTTTTTTGAGGTCTCTTCTCTCTCCTCCTGCCTCCATCTCCCCCTGCCCCAAATTTTCTTGTGTCCTTGTAGCCATGTTGGCAAGCTGTCAAGGACCTGGAAGTCCCTTCAGACATCTCTCTTCTGCTCCAGCCTCTTCCACCTCCCTGGATGAAAGCCTAGTGATTTCTACAGCCTGTATTTGAACAACTTGATGTATATTTTTTTAACTCTCTGCATCACCTATCCTACAGAAATTTTTATTCCTGTGATGAGCATCTTAAAAGTTAGTGAAGGTCTCTTACTTTTTGTCACTGCTACGGTTATAAGAAAATAATAAAACAGAGAATATTCCTCTTATGCTGTGAAATTTGCCATGTATGTTTCAACATAATGTTCCTGGAAATTAGCTCTTTTAATGCTGTCTGCACATGTGAATCACTGTTTGCCCTGATTCACAAAGTAAAACTTTCTATTCTGCCCCAGCTTCCATACTGGGTTCACAAAGCAGTGAGTTCCAAATATAATGCTCAAATCCACTTCCTTCTGTATTTTGTTTATCACCTTTAACTGCCTGTTCCTTTCCTTTTTGTTTTATATGAATGAGAATTCTGCTTTCAGAAATATAAATCATGATTTTAAATATTTATGTTGAATCCCTTATCTGTTATGCCACACCACGAAGCATTGTTTGTATTAAAATCCATCTTACAAGAGCCTTTTTCCCTGGCAATACTTGACCATTCTTTTTTACTCTGCTATTTAGTCTTACAGAATTCTTTCTACTGTTTGTTGGTGATGGTTACTTTATATATTATTCCACACAAAACTGATGTTGATTTAAACAAAATCGTTCTTAAGCCTATTACTTTATTCACCATTCTCTTCCTCATTTGTCTGAATGTTTTGTTCCGTTTTTGACCACAGCTGCACATTAAGCAGAATGTACCTTTGAGCATGTCATACACCTCCCCTTCTGATTATTTGCAGCAAGAGTTAAGTGAATCAGTTGAATATTTTCCACTTCAAATATTATTAATGGACATTTAATACATTTAATAAAAAAGGTGCATATACTTACCTTTGTCTTACTGTGCATCTTCAAGTGATACATTGGAAAGAAGTCTTTACAGACATCATCTTAGGTGTGGGTTTTAAAAGTGGAAAATGACTCTGTTGGTAAAGGTGTAGGGGTAGAAAATAACATAAAATAAGTTTATTAGTATATTCTAAAGGGTATATATATATATATGCATCAGCATTTCCTAACACTGATGCAAGGTACCATATGTATGCAATGAGGTACTAGTCACTGAAGTGTGATGCATTGAGTTACACAGTCAGTAGGTAAAAAGTAAATTAAAAGTGGAACAGTTGCTTGCTTGGTTGGGTTCTTTTCCCCCCTAAAAAAAAACCAAACCAAAAAACAAATTGAAAAAAGTGTGCAGCCATACATAATGGAACCTTTCCTTAGATCTTTCTGTCTGTGGGTGATATCTGCCTTGGAAGTGGTTTTGGCAGTACTTTCTTGCCTACAATGACACAAGCTTTAAGGTGCATGGACAACAAGCACATTCTACTGGCATGTCCTCCTCTCACAAAAGATTCATTTTCATAGCAAAATATCTTTTTCTGGGTGCAGCGAGCATGCTGCTCAGTGTTAACAAGGCTTTCAAGTTAGTCCCTGTAGACTGACATGAGTCATCCATTCTTTATGTTCTTATGCTTCTGCCAAGATTACTAGAAAACCCTATAATTATAATAACTGGCATTTGTGGCATCAGCAAGGCCCAAATTAAATTTCTTCTGGGTGACTTCCTACAGGTGGCACTGTAATTTCATTGTCATGAATACTAAAGCAACTCTGGATGTCTCCTTTACCTGCTTTGGACCCTGGAACTTTCCTGCCACAGCAGAGGAAGATCTGAGGAAGCACAGGAGAATCCCTAGGCAGCAACATCCCTCCATCCTGCTTTGTATGTATATTCCAGTCAGTCAAAAAGGAAAAAATCACTTCAAAGCATGCAATGGTCTATATTATTTTTAGCAATGCCTATCACTTTGAAGAAGGATGAGATTTAGCACCGTGCATGCTCTGTCTGATAGACCAATGAAGTATGTAAAATAAGAGCTGCATAGAGAGCAGTGAAAGTTATTTAGATGTTTGTGCTGTAGTTAGAAGATTGTTCATTCTTGAAGTCCGCATACTTGTGGCTGAAACTGTTGAATACACAAGTCAGAAAAGTACCCAAAACCACAGAGTTCTTTTTTTGTATTTTCCTTTGTTCCCCAAGCCTAGTAAAAATGTAACTTGGAGAAGCATCTCATTTTTTTAACAGGGCTATTAATTTTGGATTGCCATTGCATCAGGCAGTCAAAAAATTAAAACAGGAAATAAAGGTTGCTGATTTGAAACTGTTAGATCCATGTGTTCTTCTACAGACCTTGCTGTCAGCCCCATCCCTGCTTGGATAATGTTTCCTGAGACACACCTTGTAGGTGACTCAGGAAAACCAAACTGGTAGTGCTTCACTCCCATCCTTCCTTTTGTCCTGAGGGCTCTCTGGCCTTGCTGTGGCTGGGCTAGGGTTGCCCCAAGCTCCCCCATACCTGGGGGTGCAGGGTTGGACCTTGTATGGCCCAGGGAGACTGAAGCTGAAGGGTTCTCTGGGAAAAAGGATAGCAACAGAGGCTTTGTTGAGGATTGGAGAGTGTGATTTGTTATGGAACAGCTATAATATGCTTTCTCCTGTCTCCCACAATATGTTCTCAGCCTTTTCTTGAGAGTATTCAATAGTACAGTTTTAAAACCAAGTTCCATTTGTGAAACAACAAAAATAAACCCCAAAATACCCCCCCCCAAAAAAAAAATGAAAATTACCCGTCCGAGAATATTTCTAATTTTTTAGTCCCATCCCCTACTCCATTTCCACCTAGCTTAGTTCTAGGTTCTAGTACTCATAGTTCTGGCAGGCATGTCTTTTAGCACTTGCTTAGGTGCGGGCTGTGGTTTGCATAGTTATGACTTGTACAAGAGACACCAGTTTCCTCTTGGGCAATTTCATCATTTCAACCAATTTCTGTAAGAGTTTCCTCTCCACTTTGAGAAGTGTGGGAGCTGACAGGACAAATGTGGCTGTTTGTCAGAATTCCTTGCTGGTAAGGTTGTGGAATATTTCTTTCCTCTTAAGTGACAAATGTTGCTTGTTTCTGTTCAGTGAGTTTTTTGTTTTTATAAACAATATAGTTTCAGCTCATGAGAAGCAGCGCTTACTTGGTACAATAAAGGAAGTTCACACTGGCAAGTATTTGCACTCTCTTAAGGGCTGTGCAAATGATCTTATGTTTTCCTTCCTCTCCCCCCTCCTCCTGCCTTGTGGTTAAAAAAAATGCAAATAAATTACTTAAAAATAATGAAATCATTAGAAATAATGGTGTTTGTGGAGTGAGGACAAGTGATAATGTGTACTTGAATGATTTCTATTTTGGACAAGTTTAATTCAGTTATGTTTGAAGATCCATCAAAAGGCAGAGTGACAGTCTAGTCATGACTGTTTCATGTAAATCAGATATTTGTCAAGATGAGTGTATAATATGGAAATGGAAGCAATTCCTTTATTGATTTTAGGTTCCCAGAGAAAAATGTGCAAATTTAGTGTTGTGTAAAGAGTATTTAAGGAGCAATATGGGGGTAGACTGCAATGTGCTGTGGTGACAGCACTGAGCAAGCTGATTTCTATTTTTAATGTGAAAATAATTTTAGAACACATTAATTTTCATGTTTTTCTCATAGAAATGAAATTGTGTGAGTAAAGACCCTGCAAAAAAGTACTATGTGAATGAGCTTACCCATCCTGTGAACAAAAAAATGGAATTAAAATCTCCTATCCTTTGCATTGAAACAGAAAACTCAGACCTCTGACTGCATCTCTGGACTTGAGTTTTCCTCAACAAAATATGCTCTCTGGTGAGAGCTGAGATTAACAGCTTGTTTACTCATTCACTTATCTACTTGTTTCCAACAAGTTCCTTTTGGTGTGTAGGGTAATATATTTCTTTCCTAGGCTTAATTGTATTAATTTGATTTCTTAGAAGGTTTATTATCCCTGCTCAGGAACTGCAGTTCAGTTCAGCAGGATTTTCTGTCAGTTATGCCAACATTCAATGTTTTGCAATAATTTATAAAGGAGAGAGAAATTGTTAGTAGCTTTTCCCGAAATGGCCTTTCTGCTAATGTTCACATGATCTTTCTGTGCAAGCTGCCTGCTACCTGTCCTCACACATACTGGGAGTCCTGATTCCCTGTGGGTCTGCCCAGTGCCCAGTGGTCAGCATTTGCATCTCACTTGTCTGTGTGTGTTTCCCCGGGTGGGTGCAGCAGTTAGGTTCTGCTTGCTCAGTATGGCACACTCTCTATCAGCGTCTGTGCATGGTAGCTGGGGAAGGCATCAAGGCAACGTGGGCTGAAGAGCTTCCACGGCTGTTAAGATGCTCTCTGTTTTGTCCTTGTTAATTCCAGATGTTTTCCTGTTGTTGCCCAGATCCATCCCTTCCATGTTCCCACCTGATTATAGCTAAACTAATAGGGACTTGGTTGTGGGTGAATAGGATGCGGGCTGGTTTGGATAAAGATGTAGCTGTAGGACAACAGTATTGTGCACTTATTCGATTAAATAATACTGATATCCATTCTGCTCCCAGTCACCTTTTCATGTGAAGGTCCTAGCAGCTTCTCAGCTGGTGCTGGATTCTGGAGTAACAGCAGTAACCCAGGGAAATGGTTGTGTTGTTAAGTGGCATGTTGGGTAGTTTTATTGTTCTCTAGGTGGAGCTGTCCAACTGATCACTCAACCACCTGCTAAATGCATCTAGTACTACTTATGAGCCAATGAGCTAGTACTGTTTATGGGCCTGGAGAAGGTGTCCTGCCCTATGCATCACTGCTAAGGAAATCATGCAGATTGTGGTTACACAATCACTAGACAGGGAGATTGACATTGAGGTAATGTTGCATGGGAAACTATACCTATTACCCCTTTCTGCATCTCAATTGCCCTCTCAGCTAAAGCAGAGCCACATTCTCTCTCTTAAGGATTTTTTCTGAGCAGCAATAGGTGTAGCTCATCAAGATGTCTATGTGGGTGCACTGTGTTTATGCCTTAGTGACATACATTTCTAAAAATATTTCCCTTCTGCAAGCCTTCTCTACCCTCTAATTGTTCACTTCTCTTTCCTATCATCAAGTTACAGGCTGGCTGTCCTCCAGTGTCTGCTTCTTTTGCTATGGGGCATATCTGGCATAAGTCCTGTGAATAGACGGAATTCTTCTGCCAGGATGAATGTGTCTGCCCTCCTTTAGCCCTGTCCACTGCCTCTGGCTTAGCTGAGTCACACTTTCTCTGTGCATACTTTTTCAGTTGTCCCTGTGTTCTTGTCTCCTCTCCAAACAGGTCTTGCAGATTGCTTTCAAGGGAGGTAGATGAATAACATGGCCTTGCCTTACCTGCCACTTCTTTAACAGCTTGCTCTCCTGAAGGTTTGGCTTCCTTATCTGGGTAGAGCTCATCTTCCTTTGACTTCCTTACCTTGTTTTTCCCCAGAACCTCCTCTAGTCTTTCTCCCTTTTTGCCAGCTCATAAGTTTTTGTTTCTTTTATTAAATACAATCAACCAACAAAAATCTCTGTTCTCTGCCATCATTTTCTGCTAGCAGTTACCTTTGATTTTGTTTGAAAATCTCTTCTTAAAACCCTACTGCCTGTGACTGTGTCTGCCAATGGTTCTCTACCTGTTTCCTGAGACACAAAAATTGCCTTTCAGTGGGTCCTGCTTATACCCCAAAATACTGTCTGTGGTCTACTAAAAGATCTTATCCTCTGATCCATTTTATCTCTGCACCCTATGCTCAAGTAATTCACATTACATGACCTCTCTGCCTATGTGGGGCAGATTTACTATAACACCAAATGTAGCATTTGGGTTGTTTCTGATATCTCATGGCTCAGCCTTCAGTTGAATCCAGCATGACTTCTGCCTTTCTTAAATCATCCTTGCTCATTACTCACAATGACATTATGGTCTAAGTGCTTTCTTCAATTCTCTATGTCCTCATTTCCAAGCTGTGTTTAAATGTTGCACACATTTTCAAATGTCTTCACTCCCCATACACAGAAATAAAACTGTCATCCAAGTTGTCATTATCTCATCTTGCATTTACTGAATTTTCCTATTCTATGGCCTTGACAAAAGTAATTTCACCACTTCATATCAATTCAGAAACTCACTGCAGGGATAACTTTCTGACTCTCCTTCTCCGTTGAATCTCTTAGCCTATTTATTTACACTTCTGAGCATCATCCAACACACTGAACCTTACCTTTCATTTTGAATTCCCTGGGATCCTTCTTTCCCTGGGTTCTTTCTCTTAGCTGTACAAAAATTTGAAAGTCACTTGCTATGACACTAATGCAAACCTTGAAAATGTCTGTCCTCATGTGTGTTGAGATCCAGCATATGATCCTGATGAGTGTTGTCTCACTGTTATCTTGGACTCCATCTGATTCCTGTCTACATCCTCTTGTTGTATCCTGTTTTAAAATGGAAGCTGCCAGGAGCACTTAGTTACCTCCTCTCTTCTGCCATGTTCCTACTGTACCTCCTGGATGGTCCTTAGAAATAAACACACTGCAGTTCCTATTGCTAGTAGTTCAGAAAAGTTCCTTCAATATTTTGGGTGGCAATGCTATACATATTTTTATGTAGTTGCCTGCTTTGTTATATTGTGTAGCTGCTTTGGTATCCTTCTTCCTTCTTGCAAGGTCCAGGAGATGTGTGCTGTTATTCTTTGGTGAATCCACATCTGCAAGGTTCTTCCAGGAACAGCTTCTGGGCACAAGCACCATCAAAATACCATGCCAGCTTTAACTGTGTTTATTTTCTTTTAATCTAAAGCAAAAGTGAGTGCTAGGCAATTCAGTTTAGCTTATACCTCTTTTGTAGCTAATATGTCTCAGCTGACACATAATAATTTGTTTATGTGTTTGAGCTTTCTTTAGCTCCCTAATACAGCATTTAAATTGTATGGATCTCACAAAGTGCAATGAGAACAGAGATGGTGTCAAATTTTCTCACAAAACAGTGTGAAGGTATTTGTAGTAAGTAGGAAGCAGCACTTCCAAAATCTGTTGTTGAATATCTATTCAGTTAAGAGCAAAACAGGAATTTGGAGAGCAGGGCAGGGGGGTGGAATGGGGAAACAGAAGTAATAATAGTTATTATGTACTGGCAGTTTGGTGCACTGAAGTGGGTCTTTTCAGGTGTCATTTTTGCCTTTTGTTTCCATCTGGAGTCATGTGTGTTGCACCCAACCACCCTACTGGCATTAATGCACTTTTTCTCCTGCTGAGATGAAGATTGAAGCTGTACTCTGAAGTATAGAACCTCCAGCAGTATTTTGTCTTCTGGATGTGTTTCCAGTAAAGATGCACCGTGAAGATATAATCCAAGAAGACAGTGAATTACAGCAACTTAATCCTGATCTTAGGTTCCTGCAACCACAGAAGGGACATCTTGGTTTCATATTGGTTAATTGCTGAATCCGTAGGGGTTTTTTTCCAGTTTCTCCACTCTGGTTCTGATGAGATAGACTCTCAGGTAATGGTTGTGTTCTAGCCTGTTTGTTTCCTGATGGAAACCTTTGGACAGTGTTAGAGATAGCAACTCAGCATGCTTAACTATTTTGCTTCTACTTTTGGGCCACAATATTGCCTCATACTATAGCACATGGTAATATATTTGGGTCTTATATAGCTGCCTGCAGATGTGCAAGAACATTGGGTGCTCAGTAAAAGTTTGTACATTTTCTCCATTGCTGCTTCCCCTTCTTTCTCTTTTAATGAAGTGACACAGTAGGAACATATTGGTTGCACATGCAACACATTATGAAATGTGCTGAAAATTTGACTGACATCCAGTTTGAACAGCTGTACAACCTTCTGACCCAGCTTACAAAGCCCTGGGGAGTTTCAGCCTTGACTATCTTGAATTCAATATTTCAGCATTTCTTTATCTTAATATTTGTGGTCAGAGCACTTTCTTCTCCTAAGAACTGGGGCTTAAGCTCTGTAATGGCAGAAATAAAAACAAAAAACAACACAAATATTTTGAGAGTAGTTTGATTTGTTTGTTTATTTGGGAGGGTTTTTTATTTTTTTTGTTTGGTTTGGTTTATTTTTATTTTTTTGTTGTTGTTTTGTTTTGTTTCTGTTTGGAGCACCTTGATTTTCTTCTTCCTCATTGATCTCAACAAATCACAGATTGATGGTCAAAATTCTGTCCCTTTCATGAGAAGCGAGTTTCTTTTGCCAACCTTCTTCTGAATTTGGGTGCATTTCATATTATCACTCAGTTGTATGTAAGCTATAAAATTGAAATTTGAGGACTGTAATATAATTTGAAAAATAAATATTATTCAATTTAGGAAGTAATGAACTTCAGATGTGATACTGTGGCTTGATTCTATTTAATGTTTTTATCCTCTTATATTGGGTTATAGGTTTCAGCAAAATTAAAGATTAATGAAATAAAGGAATTAATATTGTGAAAAAATACAACTGAAAAAAATTTAAGTAGCCATTTAGTTGTTAGGCTTGTTATCTAATTTGTGTTTTTAGATAAAAAAAATTCTCTGAACATTCATGGTAAGAAAGCAAGACTTCTTTCAGTGCTGTATTTTTTAAAAGAAGTTTTGTTACATTTTCTGCTTTAAAATCTCAGGAGAGTGTTTTTTCTTCATTTAATGTAAATTGTTTTCTCTGAGGCTGAAGAACAGAAGTACAAAGCAGAATGAATAATAGCTTGAAGGTGGGAAATCTGGTTGGGATTATGGTGTTAACAACTTAGCATAACAAAACTCACATTAGTTGATGGGTTTTCAGATTGTCATATGGGCATGTTAAAGTTATTGAAGTGTGGTGCTCATCTTGTTTACATTTAGACATTCTTCAGGATATTTCTTCATCACTGAAAAAATGAGGGTAGAATGGACTGTAACAGCTCTTGCCCAGAAGATGAAGTGTTTGCTGGAGTTGAGTAGGACTTCTGCATTCAGATGTTCTTTTCAGAGCTCTTTGTGTTCACTGAGGGGTTTCTGGTCATGCCAGTGTGTCTATAAATTCCCATTACCCATCATGAGGTAGTAATTCAGTTGTGTTCTGCCACTGATGTGCCTAGAGGAATTGTATCAATTTTTTTTTATGATCTTTCAATCTTTCCAATCTTTTCCATGATTTAACAAGACAGGAGTATTACAACCTTGTTGCGCTTGATAATGCTTGCAGAACAGATGTGCTAGTTTATAATATCTGGTCAGAAGGCTTGAGAAGCTATCTACCTGCCAACAGAAACAGGATGTTTCATGGCATTTTCTTGAGTAAAGACTGAGAGATCAACTAGGAAGACAAATACACCATTCCTTTCCACGTCAGAAAATATGAGTGTTGAAAGTTATGTCATCAAGTTAGTTGATTTAAAGGAAGACAATTTAAATTATGAGTGCTTCAAATCCTTATGTTAGCTTTAGACTCTTGAGCTGGTATAAATTATAGCTCTGCTGCAATGGAAAATACCAAGCGTGGGGTTTCTTTTCTCCAAGCATTTACTTCTCATTAATTATTTGTACTACTATGAGAGTTTTGTTGCCAAATATTTTTGTTGACAAAATAGTGCATGGCATGTGAGGGAAAACTGAAGTAATAATTCAAAATAATTTATTTAAAGAGGATCATAAAAGTAAGAGTAACTACTGAGGCTGCAATTACTGTGAGCTATGCATTGCCATTGTATAGTTGATAATACTAATTTTATTTTGTGTTTTATCACTGGGAAGGCTGAAAGTTATTTTGTCTATTTGTTTTTCTTATGGAAAACTTGGAAGATGTATATGTAACAATTAAGTTAAAAAAAATGAGGTACTCTAGAGTTGAATGCACTAAATATAAAAGGACATAAACAGCTGGGGACTGGTTTAGAAACAAAACAGAGAAGAGGGAGAACCTTTCCTTACAAAAAAATGAGAGAGAATAGGTACAGACTTAACATTATATGAAGTGCTGGGAGAGCCATAATATGGTGGAATTTAAGTCAAAATTTTGGTGAAATACAGCTTCTGACATAAAAAAAAAAAGAAAATCTAGATCTGATAAAATCTGGAAATTATTCCTGCGAAAGAACAAGTTCAGTTTTATGCAAGTATTTTCTCTGTATTATCTTCTCTTTTAGAAATATGTTCACTTTTCAGATTTTACTACAGTGAGAGCAACCTCACAGAAAAGAAGTAATGAAGAGCTCATTTCTGTAAGATTCAAGAAGCAAGTGTTTTATGTAGTCTGATCTGCATTTGCAGGAATAGCAAATTGGCATCTTTAATGATTAATTTCTGTGTGCAGATGTTCTGGCAAAGGCTATAGTGTTTTAGAGGCAAGAACTGTAGTAAATCCTAAAATGCCTAGAGGTGCTGATGGCTGTGAAGTATTGCAGCAATCTTTATGGAACCAGTAACAGCTTGGGGTTTTTTCTAAGTTTCATTACAGATTTCCGAGCCAAGCGGCTTTTTATGCTATCCATCTTGGACAAGACCCCCTCTTCACACTGCTGGAAGATTATCTTCTAGCAGATGTTTCTTCTGCACTCTGTTTGGTGAAGCAGGCTTTCTTTTCTTGCTCATTGCAAACATAAGTCAAAGTAAAGATGTCTGGTAGCAGTTTGAACAGATAATGAGAAATAAGGTAATTAAAAGTAAAGCAAATCTACTGCTGTAAAGTCTATAGAAGCAAGGAAGTCACTGATGATTAAACTGAGTTCCCAGGGCAAAGTGTTCCAAAAGCACCTTCTCGTCATATCTGAGCTTTTATCCTAGAGGTGAAGTTTCTGCCTCTCAGCGGTCCATATCTGGTCTAACTCAGAAATACAGAGAACAGCACCGGGCTCCCAGCTGCTGGCCTGCCTGTCCTGGACCTTCTAAGGTTCTCTATGTTATACACTAGTATTTGGACCTGGATGTTGAACTGTAGAATGGGTGCTGGGTTAAATTTCCCTGGAGAAGCTTTGATGTGAGCAGTCTAGTTAATGCCTTTCACCAATGGAGAAAAGAAGAGCACATGCAAATTTCTGTGGCTGATCAGACTACATTGTAGTGAAGGAGCAGTTCCATCTTCCTCTGGTGCAACCTGCCAGGGCAGTTTACATTTGTTCACCTGCTCTATTGCAGAGGTGCCATTTGAGTACAGTGCATATACTTTGTGTACTGCAAAGGGTGGAAGGAAGAGAAAATCTTCAGTGCTCCTGATCTCTTAATGAAGACTCAAATAGGACTTTCAAGACTTCTGTTGTGAACTTTATGAAAGTGGAATGGAGGTCTTTGATGAAAAAGCAACAAGTCCTCCAGCTATTTCTTCCTCAGTTCATCCTCATAATCATCATCTTTTAAAACCTTTTCTTCTGACATTTCTCAGGAAATGTGAATGATGGCCTTTTGTACAGTGTGGTTGATATTATGAACACTGCCTGAGTGGAAAAAAAGAGGTAAAGGATTCACATCTAAACTTCAGAGAGCGCAAATGGTAGCAATTATTTATGGCCTTTTGTTCTCAAATGCAGGAGCCAAAAGCGTGCTCATGTTATCCTGATGTATTCTATTGCAGTTGTGACAGATGTGTGGGCCTGAATTTCCTTATTACATCACTTGTCATAGTGGCAGCATGGGAAAGATTGTTCAGATTACTGGCTTTTTGGACACAGGAGAAAACTCCATCCACAGTGCTCTGGAGAGTAGCTGTAAACACAGGAAGGACTGGTCAGCTTCTGCTCTAGCCTTGGCTTTGCTGCCTTAGATCAAATTATCACTGCCCATGAGATTCTTCCAGCAATGACTATATAGGTGCTGGACCTTGCAGTGTTCCCTCAAAACTGTGTTTGCTGAGCAGCTGATCTGAAAAAACAGGGGGAATGATACCCTTGCTCACCGCATCTGTGTCTTTTTCCAAAGGACTTGCTTCAAGAGAAACCCCTGACTGTTGTCTCAGGAGGGTCTATAGACTTTGGGCTTTCTTTGCCTGCCTCCTCTCTGTGTTTCATATTCTGGGCTAGCAAGGAACTGTGCATCTTTGGAAGAGAGCAAAACACCAAGGAAATATTCCTTTAGACCTGTAGTGTTTCCTTAACCCTTAATTGCACTAACTTTTCATCCATTTCTGCAGTCAACCTTTCCTACTTTTATTGTCTGCCATAGCAAAAGGGACAGCTAGGAGGCAGTAGTAACTGCAGTATTGCCTGTAATGTTTCTGCAAACTTCTTTGGCCTTCAAACATGACAGCACTAGGAATCAGCTCAACACTGTAAGGAGTCTGCATGCAAACTCACATTTGGGGAAGCCACACTTCACTAAGCATGCCCATTTTGATTTCTCCTTTTTGTCTGTAAGGCCACAGAGGCAGCTGGAGCATCTCTCTTCTGCTGAACTTCTCCATTCTTTCCAGCCCCTCTCCTCCCAAAGGCAGTGAGCATGGGCTCCTGTAACTGCTTGTTCAGAGCTGTCAATGCTTGCAACCTGCCACTCTTGGGCTTCCTGGCTGGACTGACAGGACCTGGCCGTGATTCAAGCAGGGCGATGTCTCTGGGCCGTTTCTGCCTCCAAGACAGGAGCAGTGAACTTTGTCCCAGTGTTTCCTGGCCCTCTCCCAAACAGAGTCAGAAGTTGTCTTTTTTAATTGTTTGCAGGTGAGGGGATTGAATAATTTCAAAAGCATTTGAAAATAAAGTTATAGCCAATGATACTATAATGTGACAAATGCAGTTTCTTGCTGCTAAGCCTTTTGGCTTTTCAAAGGGTAATTTTTATTTAACAAGCTTAAATTTGCCCATTGTGGCCAAAGCTGAAAGCATACTCTGTCAATTATGACTTATGATTATGCCTTAATGGACTTGTTTCTGATGCTAATGGTGAATCTGTAGTTTCATCTGCAAGTGGAAACATGAAGTCATAGGGATTAAGGTGGGTGGGACACAACTGGGGTGGGATGGTCCATGAACTTCTGTGAAAAGGGCCTTTCTGCTTGTTTGTCATTGCCCTGTGGCAAAGCACCAGTTTAATATTTAACTTTCCTGGTGAACCAGTAAATGAGAGAAAATCTGAAGATCGAGAAAATCCTTGTACAAGTAAGATAGTCAATTCAGATAGTGAATTAACCAGTTAAGTAGCTAACTAGATCTGATTAATTACTAGTTAATGGTAAGGTTCTGTCAGATTAAATTGATCTCTGGTAACCCAAATGACAATTATGAGCTTACAGTCCCTGTGATTATTTTTTCCCTGCACTGTTGCAAGAACCCCAGTTAGAGGAAACGTGATAATTTAGAGATATTATGTAAGACTGTCTCCTTGCCACAGGACAGTGCTTCAGGCATTGCTATAATTTGGGGCAATGCTATTCCTAATGCCTGGTAAGTGAAATATATGATTAAGTAATCATTGATTTTTTAGGGAAATTTTTGTAGCACTATTACTAGTTTCATATTGCCTGTCAATTCATTGCCCATTGAAGTGCAGATTGCTGCAGGCAGCCAAATAAACAGAAAGCAAGCAGAGAGGTTAAAGCTGGTGAGCCATGGGAGAAATGTAAGCAGAAGGAAGGCAAAAAGCTTATTTTCCAGGTTGTCTTATAGCCTTGCCTTGGTGCTTGGTAAAGATGTCAATGCCATCTGAACAGGAACTGAGCTACGCACATTTTGGGTGCTCTGCAACACAAATAGTTTGAGTCATATTACATATCTCAAATATTTTGCTCAGCAGCAGGAAGGCATATGCCCACTCTGGATGTCATCTGAGGGATGCCTGGAAGGCATGTCTGGCAGGCTTATACCAATCTCATTGCAGATCGACACACTCATTTTAGTTTGTAACTGGTAAAAGACAGCATTGGGCCTTGTGAATTTTGATTTCCACAAGAGGGCTATTGCTCATGAATTAAGGTTTGTTTTTGCAATGAGAATCATTAGAAACCCAGTGATTTTTTTCCCCTTTTTTCCACCTTTGACATTGCCTTTGATCTTTAACAGAGATATTTCTGTCTCTTTCAAAAGAGATGTTGTAGTCAAATGGAAATGATTGCAAGATATTTCTGATAAGTGACTTGCTGTGTTTCCTCATTTGTTGCATCAGCTATTACTCATGTACCTACTTGTTTATTACTCTTCTTGAAAGCAGAGTGAATTGGGATTAATAAAGCTATTCAAACTAATATTTATAAGTTCAGTTGTTGAATCAAAATTAAAAAGATATTAAAAAATTTGAATTAGAAATCTTGTAGTTGAAACCACTTTTGACATATTGTATTCAGTTCAGGCTGATATTAAATGTTTCAAGCACCTCTAAGAAAAGCCAAAGAAATTTAGGTATGGTTTACAAACATATAACGTAAATCCATCCCCTTTGCTATTATCCAGTAGATCCATTACTTTGTGTTCTCGAAGAAGTGATTCAAGTTTGTTTTGTCCTTTAGAAAAGACATTTGAGGTGGGAGAGGTTTCACTATGTTTTATTTTCTGTCTTTGTTTTTTTTCCACTTCCCAGTTTGAGTGAATTGACTATCCATTGAAGCAGGCTGCAATCCTGGTGCATAATTTGCCACATGGGTACCTTAATCTGTAGGCTGGAGATTTTCATTCTCTTTCTGTTCCTAGATCTTATCTTATTGGAAATGGAGATGCTTAGGAAGAGGGGTGGAATTCCCCATCCTCACCTTGGTGTTTAGGGTGCATCTTTGGGTGGCAGTCATCTTCAAATTCAATGTCCATTTTAGTCAGGACAAGGATATGCACATGGGTGCCCTGAGTGCTATGAAATGAGGTGGTCTGAGCCAAGTCTTCTCATGCTGCAGCTCTTCCAGTTGGGAACTGGGACGCACTCCTTGTCGTATGGACTTAAGCTTTGTGTCCTTCTAACCTCTCACTGGCTTGCCAAGCTCCTGAGCTCAGGTGTAGCTTTTGTTTGCTGGGAAAGGAATTCTGCCAGCAGACCTGCCAGTGCTGGGCATGCTCCTGGGCTGTCATGTATGACCACCTACCATTGCACAGAGGGCATGTGAGGGGCAGAGCTCAGCAGGGGATGCTAACTACAGCTTCTGGGAAGAGGTTACTGTGGGGGCATGGGGGGTGTGTGAAAGCTATGGCTCCCAGAGACAGTCCCTGCACATTCATGCTGTACCACCTGGTAAGGAGGGTATAGATTAGCTCTAGTTGAGTGGTCGTATTTATTCAGCTCCTTCTAATTCATATCTGTTTAGAAAGGATAGATGGTTTTCCCACAGTACTCCTGCAGAAAATTGAAAAGAAACATTTCTTTTACTGCAATGCAGAGAGAAACAGGTATACCTTTCTGAAATGTTGGCTTTCCATAGTTTGAGTACATTTGAGCAGACATAAAAGTCCTAATGCTATTTCTCAGTATAACTAATCTCACTCAGGTTGTATTTAGAGGAAATAAACTCCAGTTATGTGTATGCAAGTTATATCTGCAGAACCTGTGATTTTGGCTTTTTTTTATATATATCTTTCTTTACATAGGAAATAATAAATTATACTCTTAACTAGAACAAGATAGGTCAATGCTGCTTTTGGAAATAGGATGATAGCTCAAAGGTCTCTTATCTAGTTTCTTAAAACTAACCAAAAGTTTGAGTTAAAGTCACTGAGAAGGTTCTGCTGAAATCCACTTCAACTCCTTTGGCACAAAGCACTAAGGCAAAAACTTTTCCTTGTCAGTTAACTAATGCTTCTCCTGCTCCTGGTACCGTGGCTGATTCAAATCTCTGCAGTTTGTATAATTACACCACACCTTCCCCAAACCCAAAGCACACAAGAAATGACAGGAAAAAGGCCATGTGTCATAATAATTGCTGTAATTTGGTCTGTTATTCCCTTGATTTCTGGCTCAGTATTTTAGCCTTGATGTTAATTTTCTTGTGTAACTAAAGGTGTTTCCTCTTCTTGTTTATACAAGCTATGATTTCTAAACATCCTTGAAATTATTTGCCATAACATCTCTCCTCATCATGATGTTAGTTCAGTTTGAGGCACTTATAGAAAGTGCTTCTTTCTATTTTTTCAACAGAAACAGTTGGGAGCCAGAAAAATATGTATTTGCTTGCCTTTCTATTTTTGGTTTGAAATTGCTGGAAGCCAGTAGGTGGGTTTTTATTTTCTGTTTTAAGATTTTATTTTCAAACAAAAACAAATATGTATGAGAAATAGCACATATCTTAAAATTACTTGTTTTAGTAACAGGAAAATCTTCTTGCTAGAAATTCTTCAGAAGTGTGGCTCTATTTCTGTAAATCCTTTCTTGCTCACTTCAGCAGAGTTTTGTATCCTCTCCCATTTCACTCAATGATTCTTTCATATGCAAAGGGGTGAGTTTTCTAGGAACTTGGCTGCACTAAAAAGTTGGCATGTTTATCTTGTACACTGCACTGATTCTTTTGTCACATGTCCATTCTACCAGGCAAAGGACAATCACACAGGGAGTTGACTACTGTTTGTATATCAAATGAAATCACCTAAACTGTCACCTAAATAGATAACTACTAACTTTGTGTATCTTTGAAAATAAACACTACTGTCTGCTTCTGTACTGCACAGATTTTTCTATCTGGAACAGAAAATTACAATTCATTATAAAATGGGTAGTCCAGTATGAGATCTTACCCTGATTAGAATTCCCAGAAAATACTGGGAATTACTCAGCCAAAGCGGAAATAAAAATCTAGACTTCTTCAGAAGTAAAATAACCCCAAATAACATGAACCAAAAAAACCCCACACCAAAACCCAACTGAGCCCCTATTTTACATATTGATGCATTCCTTAAAAAAAAAACCAAAACCAAACCCAAAACAAACCCCAGCCAGCCATAACGCAAACTCAAATCACATCCGTGAGCTTTATTTTGTTTATTTCATAGAAAAGCTTGGATGGATTTGTGTCAGTGTTCCTTATTGCTGGTTGACTTCTAAATCAGTAAGATCAGTTCACATAGCATTGTCTTTGGTAAAGGTCCTTTTTATGAGGGGGTGGGTGGAGAGGGGAGGGTAGAAATTGGCAAGTCAAAGGGTATTAACACATTTTTTTTTTACTCCACTGCCAAGACTTTCATTATATGAAACCATAAAGCAGAGCTTAAGTAAACAATACTTTCTCTTTTTACAGCTTTCCCATTAAGCTTTGAAACCATTCATGGAAACTGATGGCAATGCTCTTGTAAGTATAACTGAAGTTAAGCCAGGGTTACTGATCAGCTGAAGAGGTGGTATGTTGGGGTGGCATCCTTGTAATCGTAGAGGACAGTATCAATGTCCAAACAAGATCTTCCTCATAGGCCAGGCCAAGGGGTGAAATCACTACAGGCTGCCCCAGTTCTGCTTTAAGAATTAAATGGGTGACATGCTCAGTGTGAGGCATCCCTGCCTATGGCAGAGGGCTTGGAACTAGATTGTCTTCAGGTTCTTGCCAACCCTCACCATTCTATGATCTTATTAATACATGCAAATACCAGAAGGAGGGGTGCAAAGATGATGGAGCCAGGCTCTTTTCAGTGATGCCCAGTGGCAGGACCAAAAACAATGAGCACAAACTGAAACACAAAAATGTTCAAATGAAGTTGCTTCTGAACATCAGGAAATACTTTTTTACTGTGAGAGTGACTGAGCACTGCACAGGTTGCCCAGAGTGGTTGTAGAATCTTTATCCTTGGAGATGGTCAAAATTTGTCTGGACATGGTCTGGCTGTAAGTGTCCTACCTTGAGTTGGGGAGTTGAACTAGAATGGTCTTCTGAAGTCCTTTCCAAGCTCAACCATACTGTGATTCTGTGGAAAAATCGGAACTCTAAACCAACAGAGGTCTCTCACTGAAGTTGTCACTTTTCTGGAACATTTTTGCTCATCAGCAGAGCCCACCTGGCACAGGTGTGGCTGTGAACAACACTTGGTTGTACAGTTCCCTTTGCAACTGGCTCATGAGCGTATTTGCCACAAGGAAGGGTGATGGATAGCAAGCTTGAAGCCTGCACTGTCCTGCAGGATCACCATTCCATCTTGTTCACCTCTCAAGCTGAGTAAACCAAAACCTACCAAAAAAGATCAAAACCTACCCTGTATTGCTAGCCTTGCAAAAAATTACAACTCTTCTAAAGATGCAAATAGCTGTAACATTTTGCACTTATTTCAAAGCTTTCTGGGGATTATTGCTCTAGGATATTCCCTAGTAACAACAAGAACTAGAAATAGATCCAATTTTTGTTTGCTTGTTAGTTTTTTGTTGAACCTGTGATAATGAAATAAATAATTTGTTATCAGGAAATTGAGCTTTATAGAGAACCTCCTACCATTGTCAGAAGCATAGCAGAATCATGACATCTGGTTCAGTTTCAGACTATTCCAGTGACTAGGTCTCACAGTTACCATACATTCACATCTGAAACTGCTGTTACAACCCTGGACAGTATCTTTGGTGTACTGGTAATAACTCCGCCTTCCATTGTTTTCTCTTTGTTCTGCACTGGCATTAATGTCTCTATTAAGAGTGAAACTCAAAAGTACCTCTTAGTGTTCACCCCAAGGTCACTGAAATGAGAGATTGTTGACTCTCCATATTGTGTTATATTCTTGTGGAAAGCTGAGTTCAGTCTTGCTGGTAAGGCATTTTATGAATTTTGCCGTGGATTCGTTTCAGTATAGGTTTTCTATTGGTTTAAGATGAAAACAGATTTTACTGAAAACTGTTTTTTTATTTCATAAAATATCTGACTTCAAACACTGGTGCTTTGGAGAAAGAGGTTGCATTTTTTTGTTTATAAATCAACAAAATTTGGGAAGGCAATTCTGTGAATAACATTGGATTTCATTGCTACAGTCTGGGATTAAATGTTTCTTGTGTGGAGCAAACCAGGTATTTTGTTTTTTAAAAGATGATGCTGGGTTTCTAAACACCACAAAACAAATCATTTAAAAGTTGCTGAATTCCAGGTTTAGGATTAATTATTGAAAATTTACTTCAACTTTCAGGAATACTGGGAAAGACAACCAAAAATGTATCCTAATTCACAAAAGCTCACTCAGCAATAATATTATTACAGATTTATCACTGATTTTATCGAAGCAAACTAGACACAATGCTGGCTGGAGAAAATGCCCTTCCTTCCACCATTATTTTCCCAACTCTTCCCATAAAATATGAAGGATGTCAACTTGCAGCAGGGTTACCATCATTATTGTTGAATAATAAATGCACATTTTAAAAATTCTTTTTGCTTTTACCAGGCATTCGGTTTTTTCCTCAGTTTGTATGTAAAGTGGGCCCTAACAGTTAATTTACATAATATGAATATTAACCGTTTCTTGACAGATGAGGCATAGACTGTGTTATTTTAATTTAGATCATCAATAAAGTTAGTGGAAATATTTACTTCCTTGGTTGTTGACAGAGAGCCACATCCTGTCTCAGTATTGCTATTCTTGTTGTACAACTTTATGTTGGTCAAAGATAAAACGATCCCACTTCAGTATCATGGCAAAGATATGACATTGCCCCACTACACAGTTTTTGTGCAAGGAGAGCTGATTAATATTTGTTTTCTTAATATCACTTGAGTAGTTTTAAAGGAAAGTAATTAGTGTGACTATGTGACCCGTTGATTTGCTGAGGCCATACATTTTTTCTGTTTGTCCTAAATAGGACATTACTTTCTTTGGAATGAAGACATGAAGGGTGGACCATATAGGATGGGGAAATAGCAGAGTCTCTAATACAGCTGATGTGTTTTCTCATTGCTTTTCTTTGTCTGTTGTCATGGAGAATAGTCAGAGAGAGGCAGTGGTAAAATTAAGGAAAAAATAAGGAAAGCAGGAGAAGGAGAAAAGGAAAAAAGAATATGTGATGATTAAGCAGGAGTCTGGGATTATTCATTCCTGGTAAAGCCTCCCACAAGTGTGTAGTTCAGGTCATCTCAAATAGGCACAGATAAGCACACAACTGTGATCCGCAGTTCTGCACTCTGTGATGCATGCTGCAAAGATCACTGCTTAAAGAAAGTTCTAGCTCTTGTAAATCCTGGTGGCAGTGGTCTCTTCTGTTTCCAGATAGTGTAGCTTTACTCACCTCTAATGTGCCTTGAGAAGAGCCACCAGATCCTTCAATAATTATATGAAATGTGGTTTTGTTTTCCTGAAAAGCTGTCTGGCTAGGCAGAGAGGCTGCATTAGGGATGTTCACAGCTTAGCTCCGCAGCGGATCAGGTAGCTACCAGCTTTGCATAGCAACGTTGTGGCTGCATATTAAATTATACATTATCAAACGTACACTTATCCAGCATTTGTCCTCTGGAAGCTTCATAACCTCACTAAAAATGGAAAAAGGTGAATGCTTTTGTTCCTGTGCTAAAGACGGAAAGGTTGAAGCAAAGAGAAGTCAAGTGATTTGTTCACAATTACATGAACAACCAGCCTGTCTGAGGAGAATTTACTCCAGAAGTCAGACCTTGTATTTTTAATGACCTCTTTTTTGGTCTCTGGTCTTCTCTATTAGTTTTATTTTCTATGCTTTTATGTGGGATGCAATACATAGACTGCAAATAAGTAAATATAATAAAATTGTGTTATTTTTGCAGTGATTAAAACTCATGTGTGGAATGGCAAACTTCTGGCATATGTATGTTTTACAATTTGGATAATCTGCCAGGTTTGTGTGATTTTTCTCTCTTTTTTTTTTTTAAGAAACATTCTGAAAGTCTTACATGGGGGAAATAGATTCTCTGCACTAAATAAAAAAAAAAAGGAAAAATATTTTTTTTTTTTCAGAATATCTAAGAATGAGATAAATGACAATCAGGCTCCTGGTGTATACCTTTAATATTCCCATGTTTGTAAATCCCCCTCGTGGAGTGTAATGAATCATTAAAATGCTGGAGTCCTGACATCTATTTTTTAACTTCTAAACACAGAATACAATTCAGGCAAACATATAGCAAAGTAGAAGCTGCCTATGTGTGTGAAACCGGAAGCACTAGTAGACAGACACATGTAATAGTTACGTTTGCTCTTGCTCAACTATATATACATCAAATTCAATTAACACATTTTATGCTTCAGCTGCTAACATCCCTTCAGCAGTGAGTGGGTTATGCGTTTCCATCCTGCATATACCACCAGCATCACCACAACGTCCTTCTCTAGCTTCCCCCTCCCCTTTCTACACAAATGTTGCAACACAATCTGAAATTTCCTCTTTTCTTTCCTTCCTGCATTTCTTACAGGTTCCTTTGCGTCAGAAGACAAAAAAGAAAAGTCAAGGTAATGAGAGATTGTTTTTTCTTTTCTCTCCTGGGTTTCTCTTTTGTTATTTTCTTAATATGTCTTATTTTTGGGAGGGTGAGGATTTTATACTGCTACTCAGCTTGTGGAAGGCTGCTTTGTAACTCCACTGATTCTTGCACTGATTCTGAGAAAAATGACAACGGGTTGCTCCTTTGGACTAAATCCTTGTGGTATGTTAATTGAATCAAAGCTGAAAATCAGCGTGGTAGAATCAGCTGCCTGCACATACACACACACTAGCGGTTTTCATGTACTTGGCATAATAGTTTTCTCTAGCTGACTTAATAGATGTATTCTTTTCAGTGCAGCTGTGTGAAAGCAAATACATGCATGCTTCTCTTAAAAGGATCAAAGGATATATTTGTAATTTACAAAAATTCCTGTATTGCTATTTAGCATTAATTAGTATCTGCTTTATCTGTAGCTTACTATTTTGCTTCTGCACATCAGAATGCCTTTCAAATGAATGTGTGTTACTGTCACAGCCATTATAAAACTGAACGATTTCTAAGTGTATTTTAACATATGCTTGGGTGGCTTGCTGAGATTACTCGCTAAGTAAGGTCAATATCTTTAACTGGCATCTTTCCTGGTGATACACTTTTAAACAAGCAGAACACTGTATTTTTAATGGCACAGGGTTCTTTATAATGAGCCGACGGAGGATATCGTGTAAAGAGCTGGGGCAAGCCGATTGTCAAGGGTGGCTCTACAAAAAGAAGGAAAAAGGAGCTTTCATTGGCAACAAATGGAAAAAGTTCTGGTGTGTACTGAAGGAGTCATCACTGTATTGGTACAGCAGTCAGCTGGTGAGTACACAGTTCATCCAGCTCTGGGTGCTGGACAAACAGATCTTGCTGGGACCAAAAGAAGGGAAGCAGGGATCACAACTCAGATGCACCCGGGAAATGTACAGATGACTGGGTTTATTTCTCAGTCCTGACATTTCTTGTAATCTGGGAAGTGTCTATGTGAATGTGAAACACGCGAAAACTATGTGTTTAGTTCAGCAAGTACTTGTAAAATGTTAACTTGCTGTCTGTTCTGCCCTTTAAAGCTGCTCTTCGCAGTCACTGGTGGCATTTGAATTTGGGAAAGGTTTTTCTGGGGTTTGGCAGTTTGCAGACATTTGCTGTCAAGACTCAAAACAGGAACACTTTTTCACTGCTAATTAGTTAATTTTGAGAAGTCTCTCTCCTGTGTTTCTCTCAATATCCTTCAACACTGAAATTAATCTGTTTATTTGTTTACTGCTTTTTTTTTCTTCCTTTTTTTTTTGTTCTCCCTCTGCCCAGTGCATATCGGTAGGGTTGCAGATATGAGCAGTGTCAGCTGGTGATGTTTTTACTACTGGTCTTGCTGATGTTTCATCCAGAGCAGTGTAATTAAATGTTACCATGTTCTGCTGATTTTTTTGCTTTGATGAGTTGATGCCGAAAGTCAAATCTGCTGGATGACATTGTTTTGAATTCAAGGTCCAGCTTTCTATTCAGATAAGCTTCCCTTAGGACATCTGGTATAGATAGTATTTCTTTCCTGCTGATCAAGCCCAAGTAGCCTACTCTACTTTCTGTGCCAGTGGGAAATAATCTGAGATGAAGAACAGCAAGGTTTTAGTTTTTGTAATCAATTGAAAAAACTGGGAATTAAAAGCTGAGAAGGGGTGATGGGGGAAAGAGGTAATGAGAAATCCAGAGTAACCCCTTTAATGAAAGGTTATGGCTGAATGCAAAGCAGCAGGGAGTTGTAGAGATCAGCTGGCTTTAATCCAACCTGTTTGCTACAGCTCACCTTGATGGGGCAGAGGGTGTCTTGCCCATCCTATGAAGATTTGGGCATAATTTTTCTCTTTACCTTGCCGTCTTGCACTGTTACCTCTAAAAACCTCCCATCACATTCAAATGATGGACTGACAGAGCCCAGAACTGGTGTGTGCAGAGGATTAGAGGACACCAGCAACAGCATAGGTTGAAACTCAGCAGCTTCAGTGTGGAACTGTGGATGGGCAACAGGTTCTCTAAATACAGATGGGCTGCTCTGGAAATCAGCATGTCCCAGGCCCAGCAAAGGATGAAAAATTAAAGAAGCCCTTATAAATTCTTCGTATTTTTTCCCACTTATTTCTGTTGCAGTAATCCTCATGAAAAAGCTTGCTGTTTCAGGGAACAAATAAAATGGTTTAAAACATTAAAAAAAATAAAATCCCCAAGCTCTAAACAAAACTTCACTCGTGAAAAGAGTGTTTCACATTCTCCCTCCAGTTGTGGGTATAGTGTTGCTTTTTTATAAACAGTATGAAAACTTCGACTAGCATTTAAAGATGGATTAGTTATCCTTTTTGGGAGGAAAACTGAAAACAGCTCTGCTGGTCTTGGGCTGTTGTTTCTTTGGTGTGATAGTCTGCTGTAGCTTCCTTTGAAGACCAAGTCAAATACATTCATGTGAGAAAGAGAAAAGACGCATGGCTTGGCAGATAAACTTAGTAGCATTAATAACATACTTCTGTCCAAGCAGTGTAAAGAAAGGTGAGCTATATAGCTGACATGACTTTTAGACATGAGAAGTGTCAGAAAGGAATTATTCTGAGGAATAAACAAGATGAGGGGCAATAAAACAAGGCAAGACTATGCAAAGTTTGCCTTCTGGGAAGACAAGCGTATTGAAAGAGATGCAAAGTCCTCCACTTCCTGTAGTTCCACTGACCCGGCTGAAATCTGCACTCAGGGTCCAGAAAACTATGGGCATGCTGATTCCAGTGCTTCTATACAGGATTTATTATTTATGTGAACTTGTCCTTTTAGTTCATGCCTGCTTTCTGGCTGCCACTGACTGCCCCAAAATGAACAAGGCTGAAGAATGGGTGGCAACCTCATTTCCATTTATTTCATATGCTCTAAAGAGGTCATATGGCTTCAAAATTCTGCTGGCTTATATCAGCCCTTCTCACCTATCACAGTTCTTGTAAACTTGCTAGCTGGTAGCATCTCCTTTGCTTTCAACTTCTGCTGACTCTCACACGCTGTTTTATGTTAAAACCGCAAGGTTTTCTTGGACAACCTGAAGTGCAGCCTCTGCAAAAGTGTAGATTCAGGCATTGTTTGCAGAATGTCAGTGATGGTGAGGTGTGGGAAGGAGGGGAGGTGTCCTGTGCTAAGATCTGCTTGCTTAAACTGATGAGACCACAGCCACGCTCAGTCTCATATCCAAGATGAATTAGACCTGTTGTATTTTCACATTTTCATGTTTTTATTGATGAACCAGAAATAGCAGTGACATAATAACTTGCTTGATATTTCTTTTTACTATCTGGCTTTAATACTGCCTACTTCCATTGCCTTCAGTGAATTCTCTGTCCCAACAGGGCATTCAAGATGACAATCCTAAGTTCATAGTTACGTGAAAAAAGGAGAAGTCCTGCTCCTCATGTGCCTGACGGTTCTCATGATGGGCCCTCTTACACAGACTGAAGCAAAAGGTGATGGTGGAGGAGCAGTGCTGAGGTCAAAGGCACCAGGGCACACTGGCTGCCCATAGGTCTGCCTGACTAATTTCATTCTTGCGAGAAACAAGCATGTTTTTTTGTGGCTGTGTGGAAACTGCAGTCAGCCAGACACTGACAACTGTAGCATAGCAACAGGGTGCTGGACCTTTTTTCTAACAGAGATGGAGAAAATAGGCAGTGGGTGGAATTTGTACAGGAACCTGCATTGTCTTGGATTTGGGTTGGTAACCTCAGCTGACATCATGTTCTCTATGAGGCGTATTCAGGCATTCCCAAAGCTCTGGATGTTTCTGTCACTGATATAATTTGCCTTCAAGCTGCTCTGGTTCTGGGTCTTTCACATGAGGCAGGCTAGGGGAGGAAATGTAGGACACTTGTGGTGATATATGCAGATGGTGTTGCCTTGAATTTAACATAAGATGTGTTGTGAAAGCCACAGCTCAAAAAAGAAAAAATAATAAAATGCTGAGAAGGGTCAGCAATAGCAGAGCAGACACATCAAGAGTCAAGCTTCTTCAGCGAAGGCAAACCAGAGCACACAGGCAAATCCAGGTTAGCTTTCAAACAGCTAGCTGAGGTACCGTGAATGGTGATTTTAGGGCCCTTGTAGTCTCAGCAGGCTTGGGTAGACTGCCCTGAAACTTTTTCCCATGTAAGCTTGCTCTTGGTATAAAACATGGATATCAGATGAGGCAGGTAAAGTTTTGTTTGCAGCATGGAGGTGCCCCCAGTGTGGGAACGGTGAGCTGTTTGGACTAGGAAGGATCACAGAAGGGATGGTTTTGCAATGGAAACATGGAAAATGTCAAAAAAATGGATCTGAGCAGTAGGCTTTCTGGGTACATTCAGGAATACTAGACTCTTTGGACAACCACTCTTCATTAGCATTTGGTTTCTTCTATTGAGTAGGCAGCTGCCTTGAAGACAAATGTTTAGAGGACAGTGTCTGGTCCGCCCCTTTGGCAGTTTTCCTTCTTGTACTGAAACCCTATAGGGAATCAGTTCTCCTGCATAGGAAAAGGAGTGGCAGGGGAAGATTGTCATGTGTAATCCCAGGCTCCTGGCTCCCTGAGCTTGTTGCAACTGTGTTGGATATTGTTGGCTGAAAAGAGTCAGAAGACTATCTCTGTCTTGTGGGCCTTCAGGACAGCTCAGCTGGTTTTTCAGATAGAGTTGAAATACAGTTTTGCAGGATGTGTTAATGATGGTTGTCATGGGGATTCAACTGAAAAGAAATATAAATATAAAAATCAAAGGGTTGCAGGCTGTGATCTACTGTCACTATTTACCTTTGGGTTTTTTTTCCCTTTTCACTGCATTTAAATTGGTCCTCACTCCAACAGCTTTACTAAGAGCTGTATAATTGCAGTCTTTTAAAGCAGAAATCTTCTCCTTTGAGTTACAGTAGCTGCGTATGCGGATGAGAAAAAGTCATTGATGTCGGCTGATTATGCCAAGGGCTTTAGGGACCTCTGGTCCAATATCTGACGCAGATTATTCACAGTTCTATAGACTGCGTCACCAGTGTACTTGGCAGAGAGAAAAAGACTAAAAAGGCTTGAGGACTGATCTGCTTCTCCAACATCCATGGGGTTTTCTGGGGGCAGTGCTGAAACACGGTGATGGAGAGCCATGAGGAGTGCCCTGAATCACAGATTGGAGCTATTCCACAATAACTAGATACTTTCACTTTGCAGCATAATTTTTCAAAAAAAATCTTTCTGCACCATTGCATTCAATTTAAATATTGAAAAAGGTCTATTAAATTATTTACTAAATCTCCTAAAGCCACAACATTCAGACAATGTATTGAGGCAAGCTTAAAAATTATATTGGCCTCTTTCAGTGGATTCATGCATTATATTCCAGAAATATATGAAATCTTTTTAAGTGAAAAGCTTTTTTCTGTGAAAGAGTGGCTACTTTCTTTTTGCTTCAAGCATTTTCAGAGACTGTTGAAATTGTTTCCCTACAACAATAGCAATTGGGCTTAGCAAAAAGTGAAGATTTATGTGTTGGGCTAACCTGCATAAAACCCACAAGAGATAACAGCCTATTCTTTTAAACATCCTGATTAAATAAGGAACAGGTCAAGGTCCTTTTAATCTGAGGTTTTTAGGACTATTTTACAGCATTGCTATAAAATCAGAAGGAAGTTTGAGTGAAAAGTGTGAGTTAAATAGTAGCATGATTAAAGTGGTATTAAAGACAGTATTTTGGACAAAAGAAAACATTTAAGACTTCTATAGACTTTTAATGTTTTAAAATGTCATTTTCATTCCAAGAATGACTGAAAGGATGACTTCCATATGTTGTGTTCCTAGTGTTTATTTGGAACTCTACATGCTGACTGTAATAATGCTTATAGTGTTTTATTGTTATGACTTGTTTTCTTTTTTTCCTTCCCCTTTTCTGATAATTATGGAGCTACATACCCATCAAACCCCTTTTTTTTGTTATATTGGTGACATATTTGAGATATATACCAATAGTGCATTAAAAAATATCACACCATTAACCTTCTTTTCACTCATACATAAAATGAAACAAGCATTAAACTTATAAATGAACAAATGTGAAATCACAGACAGAATTAATACACAATCCGAATGTCTGAATGTCTTGAGAGAGTATGCATATGTGAAAACATAATCTTTTACCAACTGGAACATGTCAAATACTGCATAAGAAGTCTGGAGATTTCTCTGTAGTAAGCCTGGTAAATGTAAATTACTGAAATCAAAGCCTACAGACCTATTTTCATTAACAACTTAGACAGTAATCCTCTAATTTAGATAGTCGTTGTGTATGTTAGTGTTTCAGTCCCAACATGTGGAGTTCCATCTCCGCATGGGTAGATGCACCCCTGATGAGTATCCCCACGCTGGCTTTACAGGGTCCTGATAATTCATTAGTCCAAAATAAAATCTGAATGCTCAAACATTTGTATACATTGACAGTAAAGACAGTGTCATCTAATGTCATTGCATAGACTTAATCACCTCATGAGTGCTTGTGCAACACCTTAAGCTCTTAGTGGGATATAAGCTAGACCAACGGCTGCTGAGTGCTTGTGCAGCACCCTAAGCTCTTAGTGGGATACAAGCTAGACCAATGGCTACTGAGCTGTGATTGCATTTGTAACATGTAAGGCAAGCCCCTTCAAAAACCTAGTCAACCCACTCACCCACCTGATGGGTCAGGCCATGGATTTATTAGTGTATGGGTGAGAAGGTACCTCAGTATATTCCTTCACATGAGGTCTTCTGGATCTCTGCTTTTTTAAAACTGTGTTTATTGATTCATACTGCAGAGAAAAAAGTATCATTGAATACATTTCTCATCCAGCAATGTATGTAATAATGGCTTTGATACCTCATGAACTCTTTTTGTGTTGTCTCTGGTGTTCTTAGGCTGGTCTTGGGGCTCAAACAGGAATATCAGTGTTCTTGCTGCATCTGGTCTAGTGAGTGACCACACTTTTTGGTAGAGAAATAAAGGACAGTGAATTCTCTGTCTTTAGTACAATGAAGCCCCTGAATAGGACTCCTCGTTTATTCAACCCTACTCATCCGTTTATCTGTATATACTTGCTGTAACTATGGATCTGGGATGGAAATACTAGCTTAAGGTGTAATTGGTTGAAATATACATGTAAAGAGAAAAAAAAAGACTTCTAAAAAAAACTAATCTCTTTTGTTTCTTTAGTTAACTGTTGTTTTATCTCAGTGAGTTTACTCTCACTAACTTCCAGCCTGTGGAATGGAAACAGAAGCTCACCAAGCCAGGCTCTAAACAAGTCTGACACACACAAATATAGTCAGAGAAAGTTAAAACCCCAGAATAGCAAATAAATAAGCACTTTTTTGTTACAAATGAAGTCACATTGCAAAACCAAATTTTTTTCCAGCCCAGATGCTGATAAACCTCATGGTTCTGTACTGAAAGAAACAAAATAAAACCGTTCAAGTGTGTTTTGGGCTTTTTTGTTTGTTTATTTTTTTGGGGTATTTTTTTGTCCTGGAGCAGGCAAAACCGTTTACTAGTGAAGATGCAAAATGTAAATTTAATCCATGTAGGCTGCAGGAATGATGGTTATGCCAGCTGTGATTTATTGTGATTTATTGCATACCAAAGAAGAGATACACAGAGGTGCAGGGAAGCCACCCACTGAAATATCCATTCTGTATCCATATTTCAGTTCTCAGAGATTCATGCTTCTGAGCATTAAAGCTCAAAGACTTGTCTCGATGAACAGCTTTTTATAGTCTCTTTATATTCATGCATAATGTGACTTGAGTAGCTGTCAGTCATCTTCAATTATCCTCTCTCATTGTAATTGTTGTGTATATTTTACCTGCTTTAACTCAGTGTACGTTTTCAGAATTTTAATGTGCCCAGGGATAAGGGCTGGGAGCAGCAAAAACGTGATTCAGGAATAAAAGCTTTCTATAGTCTGGAAAGTACAGTTTTTCCTGATATTATGTGCTATAGACTTTTGCCTGCATTGCTGCTCCTGTTAGGAGGAGTCCTAGTCTAATTGCTGCTGATTTGATGAATATAGATAGTTGTAGCAGAGAAAGATATTTCAGCTGTAGGCAGCAAGAACAGGGATTTGAGGCTGATAACTTCAATTTTGCTCTGACAGGGCTCAGCTGACCCAAAAACAGAGGTGCCAATGCTCTGTACACCCTCTCCCATCCAGAAAGGGGTGTCTGCATATAAACAGAGTACTGTAAATGTCTCTCTGGCTTTTGCCATGCCTCAAAAATTCTGAGGAGAGTGATATCTGGGTGGCCAAAGCCCGCTGAGGTTGGTTTGCAGTGTTCATAACAACAGAGCTCAGCTCCATGGGATCATCCCCTTGCCCTGTTTCACCTCCTGGCATGGAAGCAGCTCATATTGCCTCTGCCTTACATAAAGGCATATATAAATGAGCCTACAAAATCGTCCGTGTTACAGTTACCCAGGGGAGACCATCTCTGCCTAGCATCAGTTTGGGTCACTTCTGAATTCACATAATTTCAGACATGTACTTTTCAAATATACATAGATCATTATATGTGGTGCTGTTATGCATCTGTGAAAAATGTGTGTGTGCTGTATAATGAAACAAATGCTCCTTTGAGATTGTATGTAATACCCAGACTTGAAAAGATGATATAACCCTTATGCATCCTTTCTTACGTTATTCATCTCTTTTAAGGGGCTTCTCATTTTAGAGCTGAAGTTCAGTAGTTTCATTTTCTGTGTTTTATGCACAAAGTAAGGCTGGTCTCTTTGTAGAAAGAAGTTGTATGATCACTGGTGGGTGCAAAGGAATTGGATTCCTACAACTTTCTGCTGGTTTTAGTCCTAGTTTGTTCCAAACCTAAATTGTGCCCTGGACAATTTCAGTCTCTGGACTAGACTTGTTCAGAAATCTTAGATAAGGGTGATCCGATACAAATTCTTCAAGGTGAGGAGAGGGAATCTACCTCAGCATTGTTGTAGGAGTTGAAGATCCTTCCTCTTGCAGCCACTTTGATATCTAGAAGTGTACAACAAATCCTATGCTCACCAACTGCCACTTGCAAAGACAGGAATGGTGGCTTTCTAGCACCAAGGATTTGCACAAGTAGCAGGTGGTATAGGAACATTTCTTGTTCCCAAATATCAGCCAAAACACTGGATATGATCTGTCCCCATGGTGATAAGTATATATTTCACAGTATAAAAAGCTGTCAAAACCAAGCATTTGCATGTTAAATGTTGTTGAGCATTGGAGTCTGGTAGCTTACCAATTGGTTGATGTGGTGATTTTCACTTTTTTTTTTTATTTCAGGCTGAAAAAGCAGAAGGATTTATCAGACTTCCAGACTTCAGTGTGGATCGAGCAATTGAATGCAAAAAAAAGCAGTAAGTTCATCTCCTGACTTCAGTTTTGCATGATTTTTACCTTATTGCAAGGAATTGAATCCCAGTAGTGCCTGGCAATGAAGCTGTGGGGAGTTCTTCTGTGTTGTATTAATAATGAGATATTAATTGAGCTACTGAAAGAAAACCATATTGCAAAAATATTTTTGAAAATACTCTGCCAGATGTGCTGTGTTAAAACTACAAATTAAACAGTAGATCAGCATGCCAAATGCTTTTTTTCCCCCCTCCTCTTTGTTCACTGATTATGAGTAAGTTGCAGTCCACCTTGGATACCTTCTCTTAGGTAAGGAGGTCAACAATAGTGCACATAATGTTGATTCCCTCCAAGCTGGAACTATTCTTTAGGCTTCAATGGTGCAGCTTTGGGCTGTACTTGAAGCCTTTGGTTGTGCAGGGAATACAAACCCTGTTTGGCAGGGCACATATTTCAAAATATTTTCTCCAAACACCACATGCAGCACTGACGTCCAGCTCCTTCTGAGTACACTTCAAAGGTTTGGAGGGGTGTTGCTGCTCTTCAAAGTTACAAAGCTCAGCATGGTTTTTATCCTGTCCCTCAGGAGAAGGCCTCTGTACTTCTATTGAGATCTCGCACTGTGATTAGCTGTAGGTGTTTCTGCGATAAACTGTGGGCTTGACTCCTCCAAAGAAAAGGGACATCTATTTTGAACATGGAGAGCTCTATTTTGTTTTCTCAAAGTTGAGTCATATAGTACAGTACTATGGGAAAACGTTGCCCTTCACTTCTGCAGCTGTTGGCTGTAGGTGATTGCAAGAGAAATTGCTTAATGAGGAACAAAAGACAGAAACCACACAGTCTCTGGATTGGAGACTATCTTTTAGGAAAAAAAACCCAACCAAACAAAAAAGACTGAAAGTCTTACTGGTGGATGTTCAACTAAAACCTTGGCAGGGGACTATCTCCATTTTGTTTGCTTCCAGCCTGCCATCTAATTACCTTTTTGGTGCCTCCTAAAACTTGCTTTTGAAAAGACAGTGAAGAGTCAGCCACTCTTCACCCGCTGCATGCCATGTGTGATTTTACTGTACCATATGTCCCTTCCCCATACCGTCAGTTTTCCATGCTGCAGGGTCTCAGCCTGATTGACCACTCATGGAAGCTGTTTCATACCTTGGGTCACACTTAGTGCTTTCTTGGAACTTTTTTAAGTTTACTTCGCTTTTCAGAGCTGCAGGAAGAAAAACTTCACAAGGTATTTGAGATGTGGGCATGCAACAGAATTATGTAATTCAATAATTAAAGTCTTTGCTTTATTCTTTAGTCCTCCCTTTTTGGTTCCTGTAGTTTATATCCTCTGAATAATGTGTGGCCTAGGAAATAAGCTAAAAATACATTAGCATTTTAAGGAAAGAGCTATTTGGATGGATAAGCTGATACGGATTAATATAGTGGAGTGAATACATATTTTAAATCATTCATTCAACTATTATTTTTCTTTCTTATGTAAACCGGTTTTCTTCATATCTCTTATATTTTTCTCTTCTTGAAGTGCTATCAAGATCAGCCACCCACAGATCAAGACATTTTATTTTGCGGCAGAAAATGTTCTGGAAATGAACACGTAAGTAGGAGTGACTGGCCATGTTTCATCCTGTCTCATGCCTAAGAACGCCCTTTGAAATTTCATTCTATCCCTCTCAAGTGGTTGTTGATGAAGTTATTCAGGGAATTACTAAGTCTGTTTTATTTTCTGGTCACTGTGTAGAAGGAGCCTACTGCTATTTGTTCATTAATGACAACTGAAATCAGAATTCCATTATTAGCTTGTTTTGATACTAATGTTGATGATATGTGCTGGTATAAATCACTTTCCATAAGAGAGGTGCTAGGACTTGCTAGCAAGTTCATCACCTTAGGCCAAGTGAGGGAAGAAATTAATGAGAGGGAAAAGCTTAATATAGTCTTGTCCCAAAAGTGATCTAGGGCTGGAAAATAATAGTGTCTGCTTTGAGTATCATGTCAATTAACAGGGATGGTTACAGGAGTAGGAAGGGCTGATACTTTAATGCATGCAAGCATTTATTTCAGTGCCAAACTATGTTGCAGTTTATCAACCCTCATGACAGATCAGCAATCTTCTTTCAAAAACTGTCGATAAGAACAATTCATCCACACAGTTTTGAATCAAGAAGTAAAATAGATACGAATACTGCCATTTTAGAACTCACTGAGCTATCAGAAATAGACATTCCATGCTATTGATCCAGTTCTGGCTGATTTGTATACATCTCATATCTTCTTTGCATTTTTTTATTTCAGATTGCAGGCCGTTCATAATGTTATTACATTAAATGGCCAAATACAGATACAAAGCTGTATGATCTAAATAGGAAAAGAGCTCCTTTCTTAATCCATTATTTTAATCATAGCTCTGCTGGTGAACTTTGTGAGATTCTTCATAGGGCATTTACTGTTCTTTCCTCTTACAGACAGGAGACCTCATACATATTTACCACAGCGGGAAAGGATAGAGGTTGAAAGAATGTGCTTGACCTATCAAAAGGGATATAGATGCAGAGATGTACGATACTACAGTAGTGTATGTACATATATCTATGTTCATAAATCTGTAGATGCATACAGATGGTGGAGAGATAACCATCTGTTCATGTATCACCGTGTTTCCTACCAGAGCTCCTGAACAGAGTGAGAAACTCTTGAGGCAGATGGGCTGAGGAGGACTAAGAATGAGGGGCAGCTGGACAGGAATATTTTTGTAGGGAAAGTAACCCTGGTTGAGAGAGTAGATGGGGAAGGATTCAAGGAGAAGGAAAACAAAAATTAGAGCTAATGGAGGACATTAGTGAGAGCCAACAGCCAGTTTGGAGCCCAGCTGGAAATTCTCAGTGTCCTAAGGACACTTTTGAAATGTTTAGTCTTATGTAAGTGATTGAACTCTGTGCAGGTGTCCCAGCTCTTATGTCCCCAGACTGATTTTCTTCAAACTCCACCTCAAGAGTAAATATCAGTTTGGCTCAAAGCTAGATAGCCTAGCATTAGAGCAGCTTACACTACACTACACTAATTCTTCACTGTTGTAACTGATAATGTTTTCCTTGGCAAAGTATAAAAACCATGCATTTAATACATAAAGTACACGCATACTCACGCATATGTCAGAACAGGCTAAAAGACATCTGTTCTCTTGGCTCCAGTCCTGCAAATACATATGCATGTGAGTGGTTCCACTGAACTCATGGGGGCATTCGTATGTGTCAAGTTACTGGTGCGTATAAATGCTTGACAGATCATGACCTTTTGTAACTCTTCATGCATATATATTAAATCAATAGTGGATTTATTAATAGTCATTTGCTTCATTAATTTAGCATGTATTTGCTATTGTCATGTACACATGAACAGTAAATGTGTGCTGGCTAGCTACATGCATTTACCTGACCAATTGCACATGGTTCCTAGCAATCTGTCTGACCTTTTGGTTAATGAAGTCTTGATTTTAGCAAACCTTTTTTCTTGTTACATTATTTTTATTAAAACCAAAAATCATTCTATTTGCTGTTAGAAGAAAGTCAATAGTCCACTCTTGAACAATTGTCACTTTGTTTTCTTGAATTGTTATGTGGCTCTACTGTTCATACTGCAGTCTAAGAATCCAATTACTTTGACAATGATCTTACTAGCAAATTTCCCATTGCTTCAGTAGAATCAAAATCAGACAGAATGTTTTTTCAGAGTTATGAACCTTAATTCCTGTCTTTCATACTTTCCTATTTAGGCCTTGAGTTTTAATCTGAAAGGCTTGAGCTTTTTCATTTGTTAAGTTCTTGAAACCTGGATAGATCTTAATGAAAGAATATACAAAATGTATACCTAGGGATTGTTTCTAGAACTAGAATAATGCAGCCACCTAGGAAGGGAAGTGGAAAAAAAATCTATCCATAGCTTAAAGAAACACAGGAAGTGAGACTTAGCAAAACCAGGAGTACATATGGAGTTGAAGAAAGCAGTATAGAATGGTCAAAAAGTCTGGTTTTAAATGGTTTATATTCTTAGACTGTGCTGTGATAGCTTTGACCAAGGCATCTGGCATGGTCTTTGATGGCTCCAGTGCATTCTGCTTCACTCTGGCGAAAGCTGACCCCTCAATAGCAGGACTAAGCCACTGAAGTTCTGCTACAGCACACATACGTACTTTTTCTTTAGCTTCGACAAATGCAACTCCCTGGTCATCAGTAATGATTTTTTTCAGGATCAGGGAAAGACGATGTCCCAGGCAATTAATCCTGCTCACCACAGTCTTCAGGTTAATGAAAATGGATGTGGTGATGGAGAACACATCTGAAAGGGACAAAACTGTCCAACCAGCAGTCCAACCTAACTCTATATTCCCTTTGTTTCAAACACAGGTGGCTAAGTAAGCTGGGGATGGCTGTAGACCCTCAGGCACCCAACGGGAAGAATGAGGAAGGTATGCTCCTAACAGCAATTTCAGTGTGTAATTACATCATGTTCCCAGTGTTTGCTTGGCCAAAATTTTGTCAGCTCTTTTCTTTCTTTTAAATTGTCAACTTGGGTCTGTTTGTCAACTGAGTTTAGGGAAATGACACTGACACAGCACAGGATAATCACAGAAAAAGAAACAGTGGTGAGAAATAGTGCCACTGAGAGACACTCAGTGATCTTGTGAAAGATAACTACTTTCTGGCAAATTGCTGTCTTGCTATAAACCTACTAAGCACAAAGAGAAACAGCTGCGCTACTCTGTGGTTGGAGCTGGCAAGGTATATTACAGAAATTGTGCTAAGGCCTGGGAGCTCACTAGCTGGGTACACCTTGTGCAGTGTAGACCCATCCCTAGTGTCTCCTTTGTTCATGGAGGTTTCAACAACAACGTTGGAGGGGGTGAGAGAGGCGGGTACGTGTGGTGGTAGTGGTGTGCTGAAGCCTACAATTTATTTCAAAGCCAAGCCCAAGAGCTCATTGTGAAATGAGTAATTTTAAAGGTTCCCTAGCAATTTATTTATTGTTTTAATTTGCACACTGACCTAATAGAAGTTTTTGGTGGGAGGATATCAGCACCTGAATCAAAAATCTGGGCAGAGGACAAAGCAAGTCACCTGTCAGAGCACTTGGAAAAGCTGCTGGTGAGGACACATATGCTAGGAGCTGGTTTGGAATAAGAAGTGCTGTAGCTAGTCTAGCTAGTGTAGTTAGCAAACCAGGGATGGACTCTGACCCTCCAATTTTAGATACTTGTAGCCAGTACCTTATTTAGGACTGCTCAGGTTATGAAGGAGCTGTCATTATGAAGTGACTGGTATTTGTAGTGATACAAACACATGGGTGATACAGCCTGTTTTGTCTAAGCATCACTGCATCCCTTCTGACATTTCCCTGAATATTGTAATGATTTACGTCCAGGCTTTGAACAGGTAATTACATTGTTGATTAGTATGATATAGCTCTGTTTATAGTCTGGCTCCATTTATACTCTGCCATTAAAAGCAGCTTTGGAACTGCTAAACATCACTGATTTCTGGAGATTCAGAAGGTCTCATCAATTTCTTTGATTTTGGTTCATAGTTCCTCTATTTCTTGTCAGGAAACTTGCTAATTCCCATATTCCTAAATTCCTACAAAATGCTGTGTCCTCTTTGAACCCAGTTTTGTATCAAAACAGTCTGAGTTAACTAGGATAAAGTTCTATAATGAGTATTAGGCTGTGTAGCAAGAACTGCATGGCAATTTTACTCAGGAAGGAAGTATTCAAATATGTTGTTGTCTATGTCTTCATAAGTTTGTTGGAAGATGAGCATGGCCAAAATTCTGTACATGAAAGCAAATAATTTTTTTTTAAAGCCTAAAAAAAGTGTAGTAATGGTTGTGTTGGCTGAATCAAGAGTTAGAAAATACTTCAAAACGAACCAGCCCACTAATCTTAATGAAAAAAAAAACAAACCCAAACCACAAAGATACAAAATAACCCACTCAGCAGCAGGTTTTCTAATTGACCTGCAATAAACATAACATAGCCAAGACTTCTTCAGTTTTTAAACCAGTGTCTCATTTCCCCTTCAGAAAAGGGCACTCTCATTCTGGTGTCTAACACCAGCTTGTCTTTCCACATATGTTTTGTCCCAGGTGCCCCAGCAGCTGCCTCAAGTGTGGGCTCAGCACCCCTTTGACAAGCCTGGGTGGATGTGCCCCTGCAGAGGCATTGCTGTATTTCAGAAAAATGCTGTCATTACCCACATTCACTTCTGTTCCTGCTAACCTGGTTCTCCCCCTCCATATCACACACCATAACCCTTCAGGGGGGGTCTTGGCTTTTGTTATGGCACTTTTTGTGTATTCATGTACTTTCTGTACATTTTGACCCCCCCACCCAACCCCATTTCCCTATTAGAGTATCAGAAACAGCTGTTGGTATTTTTTTTTTCCAGTTCTTCAGTGTGCCTAAAAGGGGAGCTGTAGAAACAATAAGCATTAACAGAACCTTAGAATTTGATATAGGCCTTATTGCAGCCAGTCTCAGTCATTTATGTTAAAACATGCCAGGATGTTTTCCCAGTAAACAGAGTAGTAGTTACGCTATTAAAAACCTCTATAGCTCTGCAAACAGTATGGGATAAAAAAATGAATTAATCTCTTTGTTTCACTTTGTTAACAGCTGAGAAAGTTCTCTCATATGTGTAAAATTCTCCTCTCTTAAAACTTTGTTTCCCTCACGTTGTGCTTACAAAAGCCCCTAAATGACATAAAAGTGACATCATTATAGTTAAAAGATGAGATAATACTGATTTCCCAGAGACCATTGCCAACACACTGCTTCCTAGTGGTGTGAACCCAAGAAGTTCAGCTCTTACAAAGTACCCCCTGAACATAAACAACCCTTGCCCACCTGGAACAGAGCTGGAGGGTTGCTTCTACCAGAGAGACCCAGCTGCTCTTGGACAGCACGAGCTGCTGTGTGCTGCTGGAGGCAGGAAACGCAGTGCAGAGTGCTGGCTAATGAGGAGACCGCAAGGGTAGCCTCTGCTCTTGTGACATTTATCACTCGCTCATGTTGTCCTCATTAAGCTCTGATTGTATATTCTAACCTTTAATGTCCCAGGCTCAGCTGGGTATGGGTGAGCACAGTCACCCTCCACATATGGTGCAGGGCAGGACGCAAGCACTTGCTTCTGTAAAGGTTGGATGTGAAATGCTGATGCATGCCGGGAAGTTTAGCAGAGGAAAGTGTTCTTACCCAGTGGTTACAGCCAGGAGTTGGGAATAGGAGGCACTGATTTACCGCTTTCCTGTGTCTTATTTTATCAATGATTATTACTTCATTTACTGCACTTTATAAAAGCACCTGAGAAAATGCTGCACAGGTAGGTGACAGAAATAACAACACAACTGCTTCTCTGCCACGTGTCAAAAGACAGCAAGGCTCTACCAGATTGATTCATATTGAAAAAATAAAAATGAGTAGGGTATATAGTCCTAGAATTCTGTGTTTAATTTTAGTACTAGCTTTGCACGTGTACTGCCATGCTGCACAGTGTGCCTATGTCAGCTACCATGTGGTGACAGACAGCTCTCATGGGGCTGCTCTATGGTTTCCAAAGCACCATGCAAGCAATCTGTTTTCTCCAAAATTGCAGTCAAAACACCAATGCCTGTTGCTACCTCCCGGAAAACTTACTGGTTAGAGATTAAGAGGCAGCATCTGCTACTTTCAACAGGTCTCCCTAACTCCTACTATACACGAGGCAGCCTCTCTTTTAAAGGCTGCTAAGGGAGGACAGAGAAACCCTACCCCAGACCTATTTGTGAAGCTATCAAGAGCTGCATCACCAAATGTTTCCATCCATAGCAAATTAGCTTTTTTTTTTTTTTTTACTTAAAAAGGAAAGAAAAATTGCCTTGAAGTAGTGTAACATTACCACAAGTGAGTTAATTTTCACTGAAGGAGACACTGACTTAGAATCATAGAGTAGTTAGGGTTGGAAAGGACCTTAAGATCATCTAGTTCCAACTCCCCTGCCATGGGACTTGTTACAGTGTGGTCTGCAGCCCAGAACATGCTACTTGTTCATCTTTGGTTACCATAGCTCTGTGAGGAATAAATGTGAATTGGTCTAACACTTTGCTTTTGCTCATTTTCCATGTTTGCTTCAGAATGCTACAGTGAAAGTGAACATGATGATCCAGAAATAACAGACACACCACCTCCCCCCTACACAGTCCAGCCAACACCACCTCCTTTGGTAAGTGTTACAATAGATGGCTTGTCTCTTGTTGAGGTGGTGGGCCTTTCAGGAATAACCTAAAACAGCAGCTAGAAATGTTCACCCTGTGTGCCAGTGAAATGAGCTGCACTGCCAGGAGCTTCACACTGTAGAACAACTCCTTCAGATGGAAGAATATTTATCTTGCTGTCAAAATGAAGGTGTCCACTCTGCCTCATACACATGCTGTCTTTTCTTTGTGAGGTTTTTAACACACTGCCATAACCCAGTTTTTCATGCTATTCTGTTCTTTTCTCTTTTTTTTTTATCTGTCCCAAATCTTCTTTCTTTTGCGACCCCAGTAGTATCACCCATCAGATTTATACTTATTTATTTTGAGAGTGTTGTTCTCAAGGCTGATGAATTTGAAGCTGCTTGTGTGGCAGTGAAGGGAAAGAAGCCTCTTATTACAGTGATAAAATCATTTATCTTCTCCTACCTCTGAAAAATAGACTATAAAAAATAAACATCCTCCCAAAATCTGTGCTATTTTTTTCTCCCTTGTTGTAGTATATTTACCCAGAATATTCCTTCTTGCCTTGTTTAATTTCATAAATTAGAATAAGCACTATGCACCTTTATGTGCCTAATCAAATTGACTCAGCTAATTATTAGCTATTTATTGCCCTATTAATCTTGTTTCTATATTGTTGCTTTTCTCAGTGATCTCATCTCCACTTATATGCACTTTAAGATACGAGGTTTACTGAATTCTGTGTTTAGAAATGAGTAATCTGTTTTTGGATGGTAATGCAGCTGAAATAAAGAATCCTGAGTTCAAGCCTTTCCCTTCCCTAGCTGAACGTTATCATCGAGGTTACGCAGTAATATGCTTTGATCTGAGTCATCTCATTGCATTTCATGGAAGGGAAGTGTCTTCTGCCTTGTTGGTGTGATACAGACTCCTGTACAGTGTGCTGAAATGACATCTGGCAGCTGAGATGAGCACAGAGGCAGTGAAGTAGGAAGAAATTTGAAATATACAGATGAGCTGAAGAAGCTTGTGCGGTCATAGGCAATAATGAAAGGAGACATCATGCAGAGGATTGCTTGTTTGGCATAAAGCTGGGAGCGTGTGTCACACTGTCACCCACTTGTCCCCTTCTGTTTCAGTCAGATAAGTCAGCATTCACTTCCTCTCCTGAAACAGTTGCCTAATGTTAATCACTGTAAAACAACTCACCTGGCACTCAGGGGGTGTGTGGTGTTCACTGCTGTGTAAAAAGTGATTATTGCCTATATTAACTGGAAGTCAAATGTGGTGAATGGCTATAAATATCAGGGGAAAATAGGAACCTTGGTAATATGTCTCCAAGAGTTATTCTGGGCCTAAGGCTGATAATGAAGAGTCTTGAATTTTGAATCTCAGTGGCTTGCCTTTAAGAGACTGTAGATGTCTTTTCCATCTGCTCACCTCTGAGTGAATGCTGCATTTTTCCAGATGATGAGTTTTAAACAGGTGCTGGTTTTTAGTTTACTGTTTTTCTGGCTTCCTGCTGCTTGTCAGTCTGTTGCTGCAGGGGTGATCTCCAGTTTCTCCTTCCCATTTGCTGCTCTTGAGCGCTGGCCACCATGTTTTGGCAGGGGATATGTGGTGCAGATGTTGAGGTGTTCAGCTTCCTCAGCCTTTCCCCTAAAGATTATCTTCCCTTCGGCCTTTACCTCTCGCAGCTGACTTCCTTTCTCTTCACCCCCCAGCTTAAAATCCCTTCCCTCATGGACAGAGGTTAGTGTCTCCTGAGCAAAGTTGTCATTTTTTCACCCCAGAAGCGGCCACTGGAATAAGCTCCAGCTGCCATGTGTGTCTGACCTATGCTCAGCTTGCTTACATTGTGGGGAGGAACAGCTAGTTACCAATGCAGCTGTGCTTGAATGCAAGTCAGAGTCTTTTAAATACCCATCATAATGCCCCTTACACTTATGGACAAATTCTGGAACAAGAAAACCACTGGAAGGACTGGGAAAGCACAGCTTCTATGGGAAAGTCAGGTTGTCTCAGAGAAGGCTGGTTAAACATTGCTTGCTGTCTGTTTATTCACCGCAGAGTGTTTGAATCAATCTGTAATTTCCCGAACATGTGATGGATGTGGTTTGATACTCTGTGGGTACACTACTTTTGGAAGGACTGCTTGAATCTTTTCATATTGCTACTGGAAGAGACATCCTGGAAATGCAACCCAGGACCAAGAATGCCACAGGCATGACGGGTTAATTGCTTTTTATTATTTTTATTTTTTTTTAAAGTCAGATTTCTTCTCCCTGTGACGGTTTTGCAAAATAGGAATTAGGAGCTATAAACATTTTGGAAAATCAAACCAATGCTTTCTTCAGCAGAAGTACCTTCAAACTTCTTGAGATCCACTCGGGATTGAAAACTGTTAGTCTGGAAACTAATAGCCATCCAGGTGCAGGCCATGTTGGAGATGTGTGGGGTTTTGTTGTTGTTGCACTTCTAGCACAAAGTTTTCACTTGCTGTTCTGTTTTCTGCTGTCCCAAACTGTTTTGAAGGTTAAAAAAGAAAAAAGTAGTGATCATGAGCTTTCTATATTTATTTATGCTTTTGGGTGCTGTGGAAGAAAAAAACAAGTCAGGAACAAGTAAATTTTAACATCTGTAGGAGAAAAGGCAAACTGACCATCTGCATTAATTTCTCCACATGTGAATGGATTTACAGTTCAAAAACCAGCAGCTATGTTAAGACAATAGATTGTAGCAGTCCCAAAAGAGCAATTGAGGTGTTTCGTGGTCATATTTTTTCTCTGAAAAGGCCTAGAGACTCATTGATCTCCAGTGGAATCCTTACGATTTGCTTACTTCAACGTCTGTTTTTCAAGATGTCTCCAAATGGAGATTTATTATTATATGGATGATTGCTAAACTTCCAAAGGAACCACTTGAGTAAGATAGGTAAGCATTTATCATGTCAAAGAAAAAAACCCACAACATATGTAGAGAAAAAGAAACACATTCTGGAAGTCATCTTTATTCTCACACACATTTTTTGTTTAACACACAATGAAAATGAAAACTAAAATATATTCCACCCACTGAGGCACAGTTTTAATTTCAATAGCATTTCCTTTTGCAGGGACAACTGCCAGAAAAATAGAGGTGTGATCTAACGTTGTTCTTTTCTGTCTTTGAATAATTAAATTTAGATCGTCCACACCATATGAGCAAAAACTTTTACTGTTCAGTTGCTTTACTGTATAAATGCTTCAACAACTTGTCTTTGTGATAGGAACCCTTAGATGAAATGCTTTGGGTCACCTGTGTTCTGAAGGGTCATACATGCAGGTTATAACAGCATCTCCTTGTCCTTTACTTTCAGTTGCATTTATAAAAGTTTCAATTTTAAAAATAAAAATGCATCTGAAAAGTTACATCTTGTAATAGGAACATAAATTAAATCTGGTCCCTCAGTGTTTGGGACAGTCTTGGAGGAAAGGCATTAAAAATTTACAAAAGTGAAGGAAGTACTACAAACAAATAGTGACCCACGATGTGTTATTGGTAGTAGCTATGTGATACAGCTAGATTAGAAGCACAGGAAGACAAATTTGCTTTGCTTTTTTAATGTAAAAAGAAAGTAGTATACGTTACAGCAACACTGAATAGCAGAAGTTTATACATGGTGATAAAAAAACCCCTGTCACTGTGGTCTAGTTTATATGAATGCATCTTATTTCTAGTTTACCAGGTTATAAATAAGTATTCTAGGGTAGTCCCTCTGTTGTGTTTGAAACTCCTCTGGGTTTCCCTAGAAACACCTTCTCAGTAATTTTCAATACTTTCAGTCTAGTTATCATCTGTTTTAGTTATTAGACAGATCTATTCTACATAGGTATTGAGAACATAAACTGGCCGGAACTATGGTCCATCAACTCTGGTATTCAGATTCTGGCATTAGCCAGTAGGAGATGATTTGCAGGAGTAAATTTCTGCAGTAGGAGATCCAAAAAATCCGGCATGATGATTTCATCAAGATTTCTGATCATTTCTGCTAAAAGCTTCACTTTGAGTCTTTGTCTGCCTTTTTCTTCCATTACTTTATTACTGCCAATAATCCTCTTGAAGGTATTTGTATGTATATTAATGTGTTTGTGCATGTTTTACTTGTGTATTTGGCTCTCGTGGCTCATCTTTTTAGTGGTGTTTTGTGGCTAAGAAGCAGACTGGTGCTAGTTCTTCATGTGTGAATTGTGTAGATCTGGGCATTTATTTGCTTGCCTGGGAAGCTAAATACTTTGTTCTTTCTCTCAACCTGTCTTTACATGAAACTATGCATCTGTCATATCCTCACTTATTAAAATCCTATCTTCTAACTATGACTGTTAGATGCCTCTGAGACATCTCCGGTGGTACGTCCTCTTGTTGAGGCAGGGTGACAAGTACAATAAGGAGGGCCTCAGAACGTCTTCATGATTTCATATGTGTTTCTAGTGAAGTTTTGGTTCCTTCCAGACTCATGAATGGTGAATCTTAGCAGGTAATGAGTAGCACAAATATTATACCATTTCCCATTTCTTGCTCTCTGCCACATGACTGACTGTTTTTTCATTCTACCACTAACTTGCCATCACGTTACCCATCAGCCTTCTTGCTTTTGTGAATGGTTAGTCCCTTGAATGGACCAGGCAAAATGGCTTTGTGTGCTGCAAAGGTCAAGGTACTTCAGTGTTTGGGCCCATTTCTGTCTACCTGTGGTAATGGCATTGGTTGATTTATTGAAAGCTTTCAGAAAACTTCATGGTCAATGGCTAACTCATAGTTTCTCTTCTGCACAGTTGATTAGACCAATAAAGTGAAGACAAAGAAAAGAGTTAATGTAAGACCTGGCATAGAAGGCTATACTGAACACTACTTTTCCTTGGTCTTTTATTTCTGGACATTGTCAGGTTTTTATTTGTTTTATCTTTGGCTTGCTTTTGGCTTATTTTCTGAAGCTACTGCTCTGTAGGAGATTGAATGCTGTAACTCAGATCTGTTTGGATGGATAACTAATCAGATTTTATGTTTTCATTGACATTTCAACTGCATATCTATAAAATGTACAACCTAGGAACAGGAATAACTTGGAAATAATTTTTCTTTTTTTCTCCCCCCACCCTATTTGTTTCTGGAAAGCAGGATCAGCAGAAGTCTTCTTTCACCTCGATTCTATCAAATGAAGCATCTTGTTCCCTCTCTTCTCCTGAAAGCACTTTCAACTCCCAAGAGTCGTCTTCTTCCTTGACATCCAAAGTGGTTTATTCTGAGAGGCAATCCTGGCTTGACCTAGTTAACAGCTCTGCCACAGAAGATGGTGATCAGCCCTTAACTTTCTGTGTACAGATTCACTCTGATGAGCCACCAGAAGCAGACTGTGGAGAAGTGGCAGAAAGCCAGGAGGCTGGGCTTTCCAAACCCAGTGGTGGATGCCCAAACTCTTTTTTAGGTCCGGATACACATTGTCTAGCTGTGCCAGATGCAATAGGACAGAGATCACTATCCAAAGGTGAGCTAATGAGACTTTATTGTCTGCAGAGCCATACATTGTGGGAGCTCAGGGGTTTTCATCAACTTTCTTTCCCCTTCCTTCCTTTCTGTTCTTCACTGAAGAGTTTTCCAGTGGCACATCGTTTATAACAAATATTTGATTTATTAGGCACTAAATATAACCTAGTATATAATGGTAAATACCTACACAACTTTTCTCAGATTTTACCTATATGTTAAGATCATAGCCTCTGTATAAAATCCCAAAGTAGATGTATTGTTATTAGCTTTCTTTATTTCAATACAGATGTCTTATTAGTTAGGATTGAAACAACATTTTTAAGAAAGTGTGTCACAGAACCGACACCCTAAGCAAAACGGCATATGCAGGAAGTCGTACATATGGGGTTAGGTCAATCCAGCTTTAAAAATAAAAGCAGTTGCGTTTACTTCCAGTACATATTTCCTATTTGTTTCATTGAGCTTCATTGTAATCAAGAGGAAACAACTGCAGTCCTGGACCAGAAAGTCCATTAAGATTGGATTTTGTTTAAAGAAATGGGTATCTGCTTAGGTATTCTCCTACCAAAACGTATTGCTAAATTAAAAAGGTGGCAGAGTTCCAGAGTTTGGTTGCTGTTACTGTTAATAACTCTCCTGCATAGGAAGGCAATATGTCTTGCCTTTTGGGCGAAGCTGCTTCTTCCTGTATTAAAAGCAGTTGAAGCATAAGAGGCGTTTCTGGCATGCAATGTGCTGAAGTGAGAATATGCACAGCAACGATTTTCTTGTGCATCGGCTCTACCTATTATCCCAAATCCCTGTAAAGATTTGAAGCAAGGAGCATGGTTGTCTCAGTGCAATGAAAACTAAAGGTGCATCCAAAAGCCTGGGCTGAAGGTAATGCAAAGGTGGAAAGAAACAGCACTGGACTCACTTAGTACTCAGGGTTTTCTCTGTCAGTGAACTCAGCACTGATTGAAAAATGATAGTGTGAGGCACATTAGGTACATTGTCAGTCTCCCAGTTGTTTTACAAATATAAACAGTTAACATGCCTTTAGTTTGGCATATGTTTTTCTGGCTTTACAAGAAAAAAAAATAAGAGGAAATTGAGCAAAGTACAGATTCCTTCAAAAGTGAAAATTAATTCAGAGGTTTTTGTGCTCAGCTTCAACATCCATCTTCTAGGCTGCTCTGCTAGAGACCTCTAGCAATGAAGATCAGTGAGAATTAAAACCAATAGTGTGCGCTTTTTTTTTGTGGCAAAAAAAGAGTAGATGTTTTGAGAGAATTGCTGTGGAAGCTAATTTCCATGAGTTCTGGCATTGCAAGTAGTGAAAAGGCTGGGACTTGTAGAAATGGGGTCCCTAATGAAAATGTCACAAAGACGTATTAAATGTATTGTCTTCTGTTATTCTAGGCGAAATTCAACTAAGTAATTCCTTAGGTACATTAATAGATACATTCAAGTGGATTGTTGAATTGTAGTTCATATATAGCTAAGTAGCTTAGAGATCCTCTTGAGCAAAATTCAGTGGCTGCTATTCAGAAATCTAAACTTTTGCTTAGAATATGGTACTTTGGTATTGTCAACAATAGTGTAATAATGTATAGGTTAATACTTTCCATTGTAGCTCTGAGGGTGACAAGTACTTTTATATATGGTCATAGAATTAGCATGACACATTCATAATCACAGTATAGTTTGACAGGTTCAATAATACTAACCTATAAAACCAATACAAATGTAAAACAAAACACATTTTGGTATAGTCCTGCCCTTTGCAAGCTGGTTTTGTTTTCATACAAATATTCCTAGGGAAATGGATTCTTCTACTGCTTACTGCTTAGCTAATGTCCAACCCTTATTGCAGCACATTTCCATCCTAACCAGGCCAGTGATCTCTGATGGAATTCCATAAATAGATCATTTTAATGGGACCATCACTATGGAAACCATATAACCTCACTAGTTACTGTCTGCATCATAACCCATTATTGAACAAGCAAGATGTACAAAATACAAGCATTTATCTTTCCTTTATCAGTCTGCATAGTAGGGGGAGGGAAAAGAGAGTGTTGGTGTGTGGGACCTTCCCCTGTAATTACCACTGAAAAAATAAATGAAATAATGTGCAAGGAGCTTAATTAAGCTACCCCAATTTGAGAACAAGGTAGAAAAAAAGGATTAAGTTTCAAACAAAGTTATCAAAAAGGATGAAATTCTGGTTCTGTGTCTTTTCCTCCAAGATTTTCCCCCTCCAGCTAGTTGATAACTCTTGTTATCACTGAAACAAGATATATACTTCAGTGCAGTCTGTATTATTTGCATTTCTGAACAGTGCATTTCTGGCAGCTCATCATGTTTCAGAGCAATGAGACCACATCCAGGAGACAGGTTCATCTTGCACTGAAATCTATCCTGAAAGCATGTCCCATCTATGTTCAGACAGCCCTTCTGTTGTCAGAACAGCTATTTGGTCTTTGAACCCACTCCCCACAGAGCCTTCATGTTTGTCTATGCTCTTCCCTTCTCCTTGTGAGGATAGGAAAAAACAGTCACACTGCTTTGTGGCCACATTCTGCTTAGTAAAACCCCATAAGGAATTTTTAGTTGTAGTTGATAGTAGCCTAGAGCAGAGGAGAAAGTTTTCAAGAACTGAAGAGCACTTCTGTTGGCAAAAGTCAGACATGGAGGCCAGTGTGGCAGAAGCTGGTACCTAGAAGGCAGAAAGAATAGGTGTGGCTTTGTGGGAAGAGCTTATAATGAAATTACAAAAATAGAGAAGAAACCTCAGTGATGAGTTAAACAATGAAAGAAGAGTTTCTCAGAGATATATGGATGAATCTCTGCAAGAGAAACTACAGATTCAACTAAATGATCGTGGATTACTTTTTCAATTAAAATTATTTAATGAAATCTGCTAAGAAGCTGTGCCTGGAACAGGGTGCTGTACCATAGGATATTTTTAATGACCTTTCCAGACACTTTCAGTGATGTTATGACCATTCTCAGCACCACTTACTAGGGGAGTTTATATACCAGGGAGTAATACCAATGTATATAAAAGGAGAGTTTAGCTGGTTTGTCTTTTGAAAGATCATCATCATATTTCCGTTTACTTTGTGGGATTTCTTAATATTAAGTATTAGCATTGAGCTCCGTGTTACAGGCTGCTACGTGCACAGTGACAAAGGATTCAAAGCTGCCTGTGACACAAAGAAACTAAAAGGTAAACAAGAAATGGTTGAGAATACAAACAATTATATGACTACGTGCTCTGTATCCAGAAGCTGGCCTTGCCCCGTTCAGAATGGCTGGATATGCTTTGCAGACAAATTCCATCCTTTTTATCTCTTCTGGTACCTACTAGAACAGAAAGTACCTGATTATGACCCATGAGCACAATCTTCAAAAACTATGATAAAAAAAGGAAGGCACAGAAACTGAGAGGTTATTGTAAAAGAACAGGAACATATTGTATTTATTAGGGGATCTTCTACTATAATGATAACATACTTCTTTGCATTTTCTGAGGGTTTATTATCATGTTAATACCTCTTGGCAAGAAATTCTTATGGTACCACTTCTGGTTTATATTACCTTAGTGCACAGAAACTGGTAGAAATGGTGTGTGCTGGTATTTTGGAAAACATGGGAAGCTTTTTCAAACACCACCTGAATTTTGTCTGGGTTGGTTTTATGGGAACAAGTTGGTTAAATAGGGGCTGGTTGCATTCAATTCCTTATTTTCTCAGAACTGACATCCTCTTCCCCTCTGGAGTCTGCCTGTGCCAATAACAGCCAGAACAGATCCTCTGATGTGCTCTGGCCCCTTAGTTCCTCTGCAAAAAGTTACAGAAAATGGCTAGATCATGACTGGGACTAGCCAAAAAGCAGCCAAGAGAGCAACTGTGCAGAGAAACAACTGTGTTTGTTTGAATGATTATTTCGTTTCTCATCAAAAAGATCTTAAAAATCACAGTGAAAACTGTGGTGTTACAGTTTTCTGAACTCTCTGAAAAATAAATATTTAGTGTTGTTTCCCTTTCTCTCACTGTCTGTTAAAATGCCATCCCTCACTGTTGACTGCTGAATCCACTCTACTGTTATAGTCAGGAGCATTTACCTGCTGATGGTAGCTTACTTTTCCTATTATTTTCTCTCACTCTCTCTTAGGTTTTGTAAAATATATTCTATTAGAGGTGGTTTTCAATTTATAATGCTCCTTCTGCCAAACATTCCCTATTTCTGTATCGTCACTACTCGGAAACAATTAGCTTGATTTTTCGCAGCTGCTTTTTGAAAAGTTCTGGATAATTTCACTTTTGTGGGCTTAAAGAGTATTAAAGTTGAGATTATAGGATGGCTCCTGTATTGCTGCTGCAAGGTGGGGAGTCTCCGTATCTTAATGTCTCCCACCTGGGGCAAGCTGGCCAACAGGAAGGTGGAAGTTGAAAACTGAGGAGGTGAAAAGCTGGACTTTTGAACCTCTGGCAGCTTGCTCTTGTCTGTGATATCTCCTGTTAGTTAGAGGGAAATTCCAGATAAGTGGCATCAAGCCACAAAATTGTTTCACATCTCCTGAAACAGAATTTGTCAGAAGTTATGACTTGCTTGGAATATTACTTATTTTCCTCACCCCAACCTTGAACATTGCTTTCTTTTGAACATTATGATATCTCAGGGCAGAATTTCCCTTTTCCTCAGGTCAGCACTGGTTATTTTCCAATCTCCTCTCTGTGAAGTCTGAAAAAGTTAAAAAAACTACATGCTACAGAAGTTTTCCAGAAGTGCAATGAAGCTTTAGCCGGCTGCAAGGCTTGGGGTGAAGAGCATGGTGAAGGATACACAATGAGTCATCCTTCCAGTGGCATCACTCAACAGAATTGATTAGTTAATACTGCCAGGGGAAAGGAAAAGTGCATAATGCGCATGTTCTCCTGTGTGCATGTACATGCTCATAAATGCACACAGTACCTAATATCCTTCCACTATTGTTGTCTGTTCCTTAACACTAACCATTCAGTAGGTCCTGAGAGAAAAATGAATGTATTTAATCTCTAAAATAGGATAAGATAAAGAAGTGCTGTGATAGCATTTCTGTTTCCTAACTTGCATGCCTGAACCAGAAAGTGGTTTGCTTGAGTAGTAGTGGAACAGATAACTTGCAATATTATATTTTGAAGTGATTTTAAATGTGCCTGAAGTTAGCTGTGTGACCTGTCTCAAAAAACTTACGCCAGAGCAGTGTTAGTGAGGCCCAACCTGCCCATGTTATTAAGAACTTTTGCCAGTGGTATATATCCATCATTGCAAACCTTCTGAAGTTAATGCTTAGGGAGGCTGAAACAGACAATTTACTCCTTTTCACATCAGAGCCTGAGCTTGTGTACTATGTGCTTTTTTCATAAGGTTTTACTTTGTGATGGAAAACAAATGTTTAGTAACAATTCAGTAGTATCGTCTAGACAGCCCTGGGTTCATAGGAAGAATACAAATCACCAAGCCTGAAAATATAGAACTGGTGAATGCCTGTGCTTCTGATAGAAACTTTCTCATCTGCAGGTCAGTGCTCTGACTGCAAGGGAATTAAACAATACCAAGTTCTGGGAAAATGTGATGTGAATATTTGAATCTGGAGGAAAAAGTCCAGTCTGTGCTTAAGCCTTTAAGTGCTTTATCTCTGTTATCCAACCTTAATTTTCTCTCAGGTGTTTTATGGGGAAAGCAAGCAAGCTACAGGTAGTGCTTGCTTTGTTTACTTTGGTGGTAATAAGAGCCTTGTGAAATATGTAATGAACCATTGTGTGAGTGAGGAGAAATATATTTTCTCATCTCAGGTAATTTTATTGGGCTTGTTAGTTGGTTGTTAGATGTAATGCCTCTCCCTTTCTTCCATTACCTCTTCCCTTTTCAGATTTACAGCATCAATTTAGTGTGTTCAGTGGCAACTTCAAGCCTGCAAAATGTGTGCTTTTGCTTTCTGAGCTTGGCTCAGAGGAACTCAGGACATTGAAGGTAAAAGTCCAGACAGGTATCAGACAGTGTGCCCTCAATTTATGGAGGCTTATTGGTGGTCATACTCTTTGTCAATAGCAACAGGATCTGCTTCTATGCAAAATCACATTATTAAGACCTTGTTTTGTTATTTCTGTGCTGCTCTAGAATTATAGAATGGTTAGTGTTGCTCAAGGTCCTGTCCAGCCTGGCCTTGAGCACTTCCAGGGATGAAGCATTCACAACTTCCTTGGGTAGCTTATTCTGCTGCCTCACTACCCTCACAGCAAAGAACTTCTTTATGTCCAACCTGAACTTACCCTGTTGAAGTTTGAACTTATTACCCATTGTTCTATCACTACTGTCCCTGATGAAGAAGAGTAGCTCTCTCTGTTAGAGAACAACAAGTTGTTGTTGATGTTTGTTGTGGGAGAAGTTGACTGCTTATCAGTGCAAAGATGGAGGCAAAAATACTACATAACTCTTACCTGGCTCTACGCAGCCGGCAGGTTTCACTCATGCTTGTTTGCCAACTGTTTCCTGAAATCCCATTTACCTACTTCACTGTCACTTCCTTTATCCACATAATCTGAAGAATGTGGCAAATTCCTTTCCCTCTGGAATTACCTGACCACGATCAATCCTTTGGGGGTAGGATTAGTGGAATAATAAGAAATAGGAGAGGAGTTTAAGGTTGCAATCTTGAAAGAATACAGGAGCTGAGTGTGTACTGCTGGTCAAGTGCATCATCTGGTAGCTTTTGCTGGTCTTTTCTGACTTTGGCTCCATCTTTTTCTGTGCTATTACTGTCCTCCTCATCTTCACCCACAATGCATGGAAGAAGAGTGTTCAGTGAGGGTATTTCCATATGCTTGCTGCTTTGTAACCCTTTTAGGAAACTGAGGAGCCTAATAAGCTAGACTTAAGAAATATCTGGAGCAGGGACTTCATGTCCCTGTGGCTTGACTATTTTTTAAAACTGCTAGACAGGATCAATGGAAACTTTTTTTTTGTGCTTATATGCTTCTTAGATATTTGATAAAGGTCAATTTATCTCTCATAGTGATATTGTGTACAGTCCTGATGGGTACTGTCTCCAGCAGAGTTGAGCCAGTCCTGTACAGGAGCTGGCTAATGAAACAAACAGCTGCTTCATCCCAAGAAAGTAGGCAGGAAGCTAGTTTTATAATTACGAGCCTCATGGCATGAGCTGACAGTTTCCAGGAAATACTGCTGCTGTATTATGCCTTACACTTGCATTTTTTTTCTATTTCCCGCAGCTTGTTAAATATACAACAGTTCTCCTTTTCCTCCCCCAGCACTGTACCAATGTTGGATGCTATATTTAGTTCTTGTCAAGTTACAGTAGCTTTTTTATAATGACAAAATAGTGGAAAAAAGCAATACAGTGAAGGCAAATATTTGTAGCATATCATAAACTTCTCTTGTAACCTAAATATTAAGAAAGAACTGGGGTGTAGGAGGATGCTGATCTCTTTAAAACATGGAAAAGATAAGGAGCAGTCTCCTAAGTGTGCTGATATGTCGAAGCCTTTATGCTGCAGCATAAGTGAGCAACATGACTTCTTTCTTTTGTTCAGAAAAAGTTTTCTGACTGAAGATGGTTTAGAAAAGTCGATGTTTAACTTTTTGGTAAAAAAAAAAGTGCCCAGCCAATTTGACTGCCACAGGAAAGACTGCAGTTGAGAAGAAGCACCACAACTACCACCAGTGAAATAAACCCAGATGTTATCCCAATGGATCTTGAGGGATTCGTTAGCACCCTAAAGACACCAATAACTCTAAGATTTTCCTTTAGCTAACACTGAAGTAGAAAAGTTTGCAGTGTGGACTGAGGGACAAGAAGACAGTTGCACAGTCTGTTGCTGAATATGGCCTTCTGCCAAAACACATAACTCATATATGCCTGGTACATTTTTAGATTCTGATTGTTAATTTTAAAGTTGTTTTATTCTGAAAAATGTCTTTGCTTCACTTTTTATCTTAAGATTCTTCATTCTCAGCTGTTTACTAGCTTTTCCTTTCATTTCCTCTCTGTCATGGAAGATGGTGCTGCAGCTTGGGAGCTATCAGAATAATTTAAGTGGAGATAATCATGGCTTTGTTGTAAGGCACCACAGTGAATTCTGTGCTGCAATCTGTGAAACTCAGGAGTTAGACATCATGTGTCCCAAAGGTTCTTGCTTTTATAAGTTTTCTATATATGTTTTCCAGGGACTTTCTCTTGGGTCCTCTGAAATGTGCCTATGCTTTATTTCATTGTTCAGTTTTTTAAAATTCTGTTTTAAAACCTGGCAATGAATTGGTACACCAAATAGAGTTTGACCTGTGAGTTGCCAGGTAGAAATGCAATTCACTTTGTGCAGCATGTAAGGAAGGGTGGATGGGTATAAATATTATTAAAGTTGTTTTCATTCAAATGTAGCATTACTGACAGTTGTTCACTCTGTGATATCTTGGAGCATGAAAGCAGCACTCTGCCAGTGGAAATACATGCTCATATATGTTTGGATCACAACCTGATTCTTAAAATCATTTGAATTTAGTAATATATTTTTCTTATATGCATTATTACCCTATAAGTTACCCTAAAAATTGCCCTTAATTTTAACTCTAATACCATGACTTTTTGACTTGGCTAAGAGCCTTCCTGATGGCTGAACTTAACATTTCCTGCCACATTCATGTTCTTATATCCAATCTATATTTTCTTTGCAGATCAGGAAAAATGTGATAATGATGAGATGGAGCGACTTTACAAGTCATTAGAACAAGCAAGCCTGTCTCCCATTGGTGATCGTCGGCTGTCAACGAAGAAGGAGCTTAGGAAGTCATTTATCAAACGCAGCAAAAACCCCTCCATTAATGAGAAACTCCACAAAATTCGAATGCTGAACAGCACATTAAAGGTGAGGTTGCAGAGCTGGCCAATGAAAAGCCTGAGAGAAAGAAACAGTTTGGCTAAAAAAAGCAGCAAGGTTAGACTTCAGCCAAACGCTAATTACATACTTACTTAAAGCCCCAGAGAATTTGGTTAAGCTTTTGAAACTGTTTTCTACTTAATTCTGAATACTGTTCTGTGTTTTGTTGTTCAATTTGAACTGGAAGCAGAGGCAATAGTTCAGAAGGGACCCTTCTTGCAGAAGTTCCAGCCCCCTTGGAAAACTTAATAAACAAAGCTTCTTTTAGTTAGCTGGAAAACTTGCAAGCTCAGCTGAATACACTAAACAGGGGAGCCTTAAAAAAGGAAGAGCAGACAAAGTACATTGATGATAAAGCATGAAAATGACCCTGAGCCAAAAAAGTTTTCCTTATGTGATTATTGAAGAATGTACAGGATGTGCCAAAGCTATTGTAAAGACCTCCTGTAACTAAAATATTTTTAATAACAAAAGCATCCTGCTTTTATTTTGGAAATGTATCATGAACTGAATGCATGGAGGGGGGGTTCAAGGGCTGTTCCATGAAAGGGCCAGTAAATCTGTCTGGAATATGGGGATTTATGGGGCTGTTTACTCACCAGCATCAAGTATCACGGGATTTCAAAACCTGCTTCTGAATGGCACTGAGGGAAACAGAAAGCTTAATCATAGCATTTAAATTGTAAAGAGAAGAAAGAATAATGCAAACCTGGGGTTTCACTTGTTTCTTTTTGTATGCATTAGAAGTAGGAATTGAATATCTTTTTTTAAGTGCATGTATTTAGCTTCAGGCATTATAAGCTGACAAAAAGCATGTCAAAACTTCTATCAGTGACATCATTGATGTGATTATTAGTTGCAATGGAAAGCTTGGTTTTGGCATCTCAGCCTGAAGATATAGTCGAAGAGATGAGTGGAACTAGAGGCCTTCTTTCTGACTCCGTTTGAGACCTAGTGAAGACTCAATATAAGAGTCTTCAGTGACATGGTAATGACTAAAGCAGTATTCACCTGCACCAGCAAAAAAAGTGAGCCTATCGTATAACAGAAAGTTAGTTTAAAAAACATGCCGATTTTATGGGACAGGAAGCTAAATATAGAAAATACTGCAAAGTGTTCCCTCATAGGAGCCTCCCTAAGAAATCTAAGAACCATTTAGTACAAAACAGAATTGTATCATCTTGTGGGGCAATCAACTTCATTAGTACGGAGCTGAAAGGAAGCCTTACTGGCAGACATGGGGAAGGAGAACAGCTTTACACTGATTGAGCATGGGAGTATTATATAAATTGTGATTAGCAGTATTTATAACCCTAGGTTTGTCTAACACTTGCATTTAATATAGAAAAATAATTTTTGAAGTGTGCATAATGTATAAAATGTGTTGATCTTTTTTTGCTTTCTCCAAACTAAGAAATTGGAGTATTGACAAGACAAATATAGTGCAGAAATTTTCTCACAGAGTTCTATACATAGAAGTGTTTAAGTTAGCCTGTCTGGAAGGCAAATGCCTGCAGTGAGAAATTGCTATATTTTTTGCATCAGTGGGACTATGTGCTTTTAAAGTCAATTTTCTTAATGTGTTACATGCGACATGAGATAATTGGGAACGATCTATTGGAAATTGAAAAATCAGTATTTTTTTCACATCTGATCCATATTTACTCTGCTTTAATTAAAGCCCTATTAGTTTGAGAACTGATTTATGCAAGATTTAGTGTAATTTTCATGTTGGACTTTTGACTCCACATCTTTAACAACAGCTGCTGCAACATATTAACAAAACATGCTTTGCATAGCTTGGAAGAGAGGGAAGCTGTGTGCAAATGCATCACAGTCCTAATGAATGTGGGAAAAAGATTTAGTGGTACAGGAAGAATTCTATGGCATTGCTTTTTGCCACCAAATTCTTCCACTGAAAATACTCTTCTCAAACTTCTACTTCCATGCCTCCTCTTCTCCTCTTAGGCTAACTGCGCATATTTCCACATCAATGCCAGAAGCCTTCTTCCTTCTTACAAGGCTTCTTCCCTAGGTCTTGAGGGTAGGACCTGTGTAAGTTGAATAAGCTTTTGTGTTTAAAAAGAGGCTCAGGCATAAGAGGAATTAAAGTAGCTGATAGTTCATTAGACAAATAGTGGGACGTGGAAGTGTAAGCAGCCAATTGCTACTATCAGGGAAGTGTTGTGAATGTGTAGGACTTTATTCAAGGTGTTTTCAAGGCAGCCACTAGCACAGAGTGTCCTTAGGTGTGATAACTGGTGGCAGCAGAAGACAGTTGGAACTACTCCATTGCTTTTAGATGTTGGAGGTAATGGAGATGAGCAAAAGCAGTAAGTGTTTGTTAGTGCAGCATACTGCCTCCATTAAGAAACTGTAGCTGCTAACTAAGGCTTCTTTATCTTGTGCACGGATAAGCAACAAGTGCAGGAAAAGCAGGGTGCTTGTTGTGTCAGAAAATGGGAGAACATCAATGAATACAAACATCTGAAAGGAGAGTGCAAAGAAGGCAGAGCCAGGCTCCTTTGACAGTGCCCAGTGGCAGGATCAGAGGCAATGGATGAGAACTGACACACAGGAGGTTCCCTCTGAACATCAGGAATGCTTTTTTTATGGTGAGAGTCAATGGGCACTGGAACAGTTTGCCTAGAGAGGCTGTGGAGTCTCCATCCTTGGAGATATTCAAAAGCCATCTGGACATGGTCCTGGGCAACTTGGTCTAGGTAGTTCTGCTTCAGGAAGGGAGTTGGACCAAATGCCTTCTGGAAGTCTCTTCCAATTTCAACCATTCTGTGATTCTGTGACATAAAGTGTCTCACTGTCCCTATATTAGTGACTGCTCATGACTTACAACTGAACCAGGGTGCTTGCAATATATGGTCTGAGCTGCTTTGTTCTAAAAGTAGAGACCAGATTTATTAGTATTATTTTTAGATATGGTGGTAGACATATTAGCAGCCATGTGTCCTAGACACTACTGCCAGTGCACAGATTATATCCATAATAATTTTCTGTCTAGCTGGCAGAGAATAGACATTTATGATTTCTTCAGTGAATAGGTATTCTTTAAGACAGCTGGAACTGGTGTGTAATGCAGAAACAAACATTGTTGTGTCTAGTTTAATGCAAGTACTAACTTGTGAGGCAGCATAGCAATGTCTAATTTTCACGTGAATCTTCTCTCATGAAGCTTTGCTAAGAATCCTATAAAGCGATCTACATGAAATCAAAATCTGGCCTTCAAATGGGATGGATTTCTGCTGTGGATTTAACTTTGATCTATGATCTAAAAATGGGAACAAGTTGTCAGGAGAATGGATAATTGTCACTTCTTGTGACATGTTTCTCTAATGTTCCCAGATTGGTTTTGGTCTGAACAATGCGCTTGATTGTTTCAGTAGGAAATAACCACTTATTATCTTCCTAGTGTAAGGAGCATGACCTGGCCACAATTAACCAGTTGCTAGAGGACCCAAAGTTGACAGCAATGAAGTACAGAGAGTGGAGGAACACAAACATCATGCTGGTCCAAGATATTTATCAGCAGCAGGAGGCCCAGGATGCATCCACAGAGAACAGCGAGGAGCAAGAGATGACTCCACAGCCTATCACTGAAAGTTCTATCTGAGGCCATGTTTCAAAAGGTTCATTGCAAGATTTTCCCTCGTGGGTCTTCACATGCAGGCACTTTAAACTGCTGCATTTTGAAGTTTGTTTTTTCCAAGTGTTCTTTGAAAGGAAAACAACCCCTTGTCCAAAGCTTTAATACCTCTTGCAAAATTCATTTCATGTCAAAAGAGCAAATCCCCCAGATTAAAAAACCATGCCAGAACCTGGGCTTCATACCTAAAAAGACTACTTTATGAAGAAGCAAAGAAAGTAAATTAAATATGTCCAACTCCTGGAAGTCACAGAACTGTGTAATAGGCACAGTATGAATGTGAGGTCTTTGGGGTTGTTTTAACCATGTAACTTACCCTTAAAGGAAGCTAACACAATGCTAGCAGGATGTAGTCTACTCTCTACTTTTTACTCTGTAAGGTAACCTGATGTATGCATTTTCATCTCTACCTTCACTTTCACAACTCTACAAGTTTAAACTCAGACAAGTAGAAGAGTAATTATGCATGAGTTTATACTATGGACACCTGTCAGGCACCTGGTTTGTGCTCTGCCTGATGTTTAAAGTGTTTCAAACTTATTTATGGACCAGACCAAGGTATTGTCTTTCTACATGAAGAAGAGAAGGTCTCTCAATGTTTGCTAACATGTAATTTACTCTTCATTGAGGCAGCTAATGCTTCAACAAGTTTCAACTTTTCTTACGGACTTGGCAGAATTCCTTGGAAGACTATTTTCTTCTTTCTTATTTTTGACCATTGGCAACATATGAGGTACAAGTTCATCTGAGATTCCTGCTTAGGAAGGTGATAAAATTCACAAGGCAGAAACTAAATAATTAAATCCCTGATGTGGACCTGAAAGGGTAAAACAGAGCTGCAAATATTTTTGTAAATATATGTCATTTTATGGCTTATATGAATGTGACTATGTACTGTATATATGTTTTATTTATATATTTATATATGCTAGTTTCCTGATGTGGATAGGCACACAAGGACCACATCCACCCAGATGAGAGTGCAGTGCAACCTGTAAAGGTTGACTTGAAATGCCTCTTTGGTTTTTGTTCCATTATGTATTACTGTAATGATTCTACAGCTGCGATTACTCTGGGACATCTGTTGTAACTTTTCCTTCTGTCTTTCTAGCTTTTAGATGAAGAAAGTCTGTACAACTTAGGCCAGGAAACTAAGTTTTCTAGAAAGATTCAGAATTTCTATTGGGATAAACAATAATAAGTATGTTAAGAGGTTTGCTGTAGGATCATAATTTTTTGACTTCATTGTTCTCAGTAAGCCAAACCGAACCCTAAGCTTGAGTCTTATCCTTCTCACTTTCTGCATATGTACAAATATGAGGAACTTTGCAGAGTGCTGAATATTAAAAGGCAAGAATTAGCCCTCCATCCTCAAATTAATAGCTCTACAGGAACTGTGTCAATCTACTATTTTGTAAAGATATTCTTTGCCATTTTTTTCAACACAATTTATCTTTTAAAGCAAAATACACTATACAGATGCAGTCATATATTCATTAGTCCTTATACATTGTGTGTTTCATAATAGCTTAACTGAGAAAACAAAAAATAGTGAGAACATGTGAAATCTTTTCCACCCATATAGTAGTAAGTCTGACTGTTGATACTGCATTTTTAACACTCAGTAACTTTCCTTTTGAAATAATGAAATTAATGTCCCCATGCATCCAAAAATGGCAGTTTAAGGCTGTTCTGAGTGTGAGAACTGAGGAGCAGATGATAAGCTATAAGAAAAGGGAAATAGAAGGAAGAACGTAGGCTCCTTTGATACAGGCTTTAATGGCAGAGAGTCAGGGGAAATGGGGGCTGGTTGAATGCAGAAGCAAGGCTATGCTTGGGACAGCATCATTGCTTCAGGTATAAAAGGGTTTTGGAGTGTCAGGGTGAGGACTGATAGTTGGGTCAGAACTTACTAATTGGGGCTCATTTGCTGCTGGGGACCAAATATTAGCTGAGACCTGAAAGTGGGTGACAGACTAAATGGGGAAGCAGACAAAAAACAGGTTAAAAAGGTATTGTTTTCAGGAATTCACCATTGAGCAGTGATTTAATCACTTCATTAATTCCAACGAGATAGAAATGAAGTAAGCTCAGTACTTGGTGCAATTTGATTGAAAATAATCTTACAAATCAAACTCATTTTTTAGGTTTTTTTGTTTCTTTTTTTTTTTAATATCTTTCACCATTCCCAGAAGACCCTCTGGACAGTGAGTGTCCTGCTCCTAACTGAAATTCTCCAAATTCTTCAAAGCAGATACATAAGTGAGAGAGGGATAGCTCCTGAATTTGACATTATGTTGATTAACTGCTAAGAGCACACTGAAAATTAGGAGTGGCAGGGATTAATCTACTTGGTCCGTCTCAATTTTGACTACCTGGTGCTAAATAACTGATGAATAATGGAGGTCAAATTACACATATATTTTCTCTCACAAGCATGAGTTTTTCATAAAACAAAGCATGTAAGCACCTTTTTTCTTCAAAAGCATCTTCACTTAAAAACAAGCACACACTTAAGTGACCTGCCAAACTGGGCCAGATGACCTTGCAGTTCTGAGCAAAGTCCTAGTCAGCTCTGCTGAAGTAAATTTGCACTATACAAAGGAAAGGACTATGTAGTCTGCAAGTGCTGTGTTGGCTCTTCTCACACTGTGTTTGTATAAGCATATACAAAAGAGGTTTTCCAAATATAGAGATAGAGAAATGTCTTTGAACTGCCCAAGCTTCACTGATGTTTTTCACAGATTACGTAGCCTAAATTAACTTTTAGATTACTCTTTTTCAGATGGTCAGTAGATACTTATAGTTGAGATACTGAGATTTCAGAAACCTGCTGAGGATGGGTTTTATCACCCTTGTAGAAAATAATAGGAAATTCTTGACTGGGGTTACTTTAATGCAGATCTTATTTTAACAAATTTCTGTGTGTTTAGGAAAACAAATGTATGGGTTTTATGCAAGTGCATTGCTGGGAGATTTTCTCCATTCTTTTCTGCTACTATGTAGATCCAAAACAAATCTAAAATGTGGGAAATGCAAAGTAAAACTTGTAGCAAAACAGGATTCATTTCACAGCATTGCTAATCAATGTGACAGTTTTCACCTGGTGCTGGGTTCATCACAAGGGGCTGTGCAATGATGAGAAAGCCACAGTCAAACAAAGAAATGTGCACAAGCTGACAGCTACAACTAGTGATGCAGCGGGGAGCCACCTTGGCAGGAGAAACTTGAACAACTTTGTGCTCTCCTCAGTGTCACTTGGGGTGAATGGTATCTGTTGGTCTGAATTTGGAAGGCCTGAGCTATTGATTCATAGTGTAGGGAAATTACATCCCTTGTGAATGTCCAAATGTCTTTAACCACCTGCTTAACCATCTGCCCCATGGGACTTGTTTTATATACTTTTTGAGAAGAAAGTGTGTGCATAGATGTGTGCACATCTACAATTACTCCTTTATCAGTGAAGCTTTCTGATATTAGTGCAGGAAGGCCAGCCATGCAGATTTCAGAGTAACTAATGACAATATCTAATTTCAGTTGGTTTTGCAGCGTGTCTCTGGTGGCTTCTCTGGAAATCAAATCTGTTTTGTTGGTGTAAATCTCATAAGTTAGCAGAATGAGGTGGGATCACATTTCCTTTCCTAAGATGGGAGATGTTTCATATAGGGACTGTAAAGTTTTTCTGCATCTAATTCAGATGATTTACTACAAACTGTGTTTCACCTGAAACAAGAATAAATAGGAATAAATAATGTGCTAAACCTTTTTTCACCTTTCCCAAATAACTTTCTTTTTTTGGAGAAAACCTTCATATTGAGAGAAAAGGCTGTTATGGGACAGCCAAGGAGGGAGGGGAAGAAAAGCAGTGGTATTTGATTTAAAACTATGTAGATTTTCAGAATTTAAAATGATTTCTAACTAGGAAAAAATATGGGCATGCTGCATCTATTATGTGAGCCTGTAAACTTACATGTCTCTTACAGATTTAGTATAATTAAAAACTTGTATTTTTTTGACTCTTAAAGTAACAAGGGAGTCCATGTAAGCATACTTCTATGTGAGAAACTCCACTTTCTGTGGTTGAAGTTTGGGATTTGGGCTCTTTTTTTGTTGTTGTTTTGCTTGTTTGGTGGTACAAAAGTGACCAATTGCAATGAGGTCGTGGGCTTACTTAATTTATAAGACATGTCTTTCTGTTAACAGGAAGCCAAAGTGGTTTTCTTGCAGTAGTAGAGCCAAAGTGGTATTTCCTGTCTTATGTGGGGCATTTTGAAGCAGCAGACATTTTAAGATGTCAGTCAGTATTTCCTTGGCAGCTTGAAGATTTATCCTATTTTGGTCTGCTTCAAGCTATTACATTCTTGCATCTTATAAATGTGTTTCCTTATTACCAAAACCAAAAATTGAGGTGAAAAAAAAACCCAAAAAAACCCAAAACAGCAGAAAAACAGAACAGAAAAGCTTTTCCTGAGCTCAGATCAGACTGAAATTCTTGTGCCAGTGTACAAGGATAACAGGACCTTAGCTTGCCAAAAGCTGGGCATTTCAATGATGAAAAAAGATTGTCAGGTGCTGAGAGGATTACTACATTCCTTGAAATTTGCTATGGGAGAAATTCCAAGTCCTGTCTGCTCTGAAAAAAAAAAATAATGCTTTTCTAATTTATTTTCTCCTAGAAAAAAAAAATCCAAAGGGAGTGCTTTATAAGTTGGCAGAAAGGTAAAAATTAAATACACATGTAAGTGATATTTTATCAACCTTGATGTATTACCTTGAAATGATTGACTCTAGATGACTAAGCCTCTAAAGCAGAAAATCTGTTTATTTGGGAAATCACTGTAACGGCCACATTATCTGAGGCTTATTTACCCCATGGTCCGTGTGAGGTCTGTTTTGAGGATGTAGATGTATGGCCTTTTTACAGGGCAAATGGCTTGCATCATCATACCATAGCTTAGGAACCATGTGAACTCAACATTCCCTGTGTCCTTAGGGCCTTAGGACCTACCCAAATTATTCTGACTCTTTAAGCTGCTCATGGAAACTTTACATTCTCCAACCTAAAAATAAAGAAAAGAGGATGTGAAAATGTCTCCCACCCTCATGTGAAGAGAAAGTAGCACTAATCTAGCAAAGATTCAAGTAAGTTACTTTATTTATGACATTTAGCAAAATAACTCACCTGGTGAAATGCCTTATGTGCATAAAAATAGCAGTACTCTTGTGCAAAGTTTTCAGTGCTGAGGACTGGCTAAAAGGAAGAATGGGGGTGTCTATTCCATTACCCTCTCTATAGACAGGGAAAGCCATGCATAGAGGAGTATTTGTAGTGGTATCTGTTAGACAGGGGAAGGACCTGCAGCACCATGAAGGTATATGGAATCTCAATTTGGTATTCAAACTGCTAAGCCTATTTTCCCTTCTCCCCTTCAATGGTTTCAAACTCAAAGCACAATGTTGGCAGTCAGCGCTGCCTTTTTACTGCTTGTTGCCCACACGTGTGACTTGATTTTAATGGAATGATACACACATCTTGCAGAATGAGAGCCTTATGTTTGCACTTGTCAATTAAACACTGAAAGGAGAGAATAATTTGCTCAGCCTTTTTTTTACTTTTCACTGCGGATTTTTCAGTTTGCTGGTATATAATAAAATAAAGATTTGCTGGTTCTTTAAACAAGCAATTTCCCCTTGGGACTAATATTACTATAAAGCTGACTAATCTGGAATGAGGAAGAGTCAATAAATGGTTTGACTGAGGAATACCTTATACTAGTTGTGCTAAATCAGTAAATTCTCTTTACTTGGTTGCTGTAGCCACACTTACGGAGAGATGCTCTCTTCTGATATGAAAGTTCTTGAATTTTTATTGCTTTTTTAGCTCACAGATCTGCCAGTTTCAATTAAAAGAGGATTTGGATCTTTGTCAAATTAGTTTCAATTTAGGCAGACAGGCCAGGCAGATAGCAGCACAGTGAGGTGTGTTTCCCAAGAAATGAGCTTGTCTAAAGGCTTGGCTGCCTTGAAGGAAGAACATCCCTGTTCCCCCCTGTTCCCCTCTGTTCCCCTCTGCTCCCCAGTATCCTACAGCAGAGGTTTAGATTGGATATAAGGAAGAAATTCTTTACTGTTAGGGTGGTGAGGTACTGGAATGGGTTGTGTGAGGTGTCCCTGCCCATGGCAGGGGGGTTGGAACTAGATGATCTTAAGGTCCTTTCCAACCCTAACTATTCTATGATTCTATGTTCCCACTGCTTGCCTTGGGCTAATCTGCTCATCATTTGGCAACTCTGTCATGTCAACCACGTCAGGCAGCAAGGAACAGGCACAGCAAGCTGGATAGTTAACTACTGTGGTAGATGACAGGTTCAGTGCTTGCCAGAGCCTTCATGAGGGAGGCAGCTGTATTGTGTAGGCAGAAACAGAAGGAAGAAGAGCTGCATAAGCAGGAGGAAAGAGGGGACTACTTTTAGGAGCAGAGCAAGTGATGGTTTTTGCTTATTCTCCCTGCAATACATGGTTGGGAAGACAACCTAAGGGAACAGTTTTCATGTGGGATGTAGCAGCCTGTGCTCTTATTTCCCATGTCTCATACGTGGCCAAATGTTTTGTTTCTGAGCCTGTAAACAAAACTCTATGAAAAACAGTGTGATGTTTCTTTAGGATGTTCCTGCATGTTTGCTTCAGGGGTGCTAGTGCAGGCATGAAAGAGGCAGTGGTTGGGGCTGGAGCACCACACATGCACCTGTTTATGGTAACTATGACACTGCACCTCACTGTCTTGAGCTGCCTTTTGTTTTCCTCTGGCTTTTGATTCACACCCTCCTGTGGTAGTACAAAATATAACTGGTTCCAAAGTTTTATAAGGATAGATATAAGCTGCTCATCTTGATATTGTCTGCTTAAAACCTGCTGGGCTTCACAGAGCTTCCAGGCAGTTGCTGTGAGCCTGGGGTCAGTATGGCAACACCAGAGGGCAAAGGTGCTGTCCCAGGCATCTGATCTTATCTCACCACTTCACATTTTGGAAAGGCTCAGTCATCATTCTTCTGATATTATCATGGGCTGGTTTACTGCTGGAAGAAAGTACCTACTGTCTGGGGGAAAGTTACTTTCTGTGCTCAAGAAATGACCTAGCTGTCACTAGGGATTGTTTAAAATTGGCTGACCAATTGGCCTTGGGAATACGTGGGATACTGCACACGGTGACAAACTACTCTGTTATTTTGATGGGGGAAACGTCTACCTTTCCTCCTTCCACTTCTGGGCAGAATGGTGTCAGTCTCGGACAGGTACACAAGTTCTCCTTGTACCGCCGGTGGGAAAACAGCTTCTTGCAAACGGATCTCAGTAAGTTTTTCTGATGGAGAAAAATGATCCCTCAGCACAGCCTGGTGGCTGCTAGAGAGACAGCAAGCGAGGGAGAAAACAGAGGTTTCTATGTCAGAGGGGAAGTATTCGTGCTCCTGCTCTAGATGTGTTGGTCTCAGTCTACATCTAAGCAAGTTTTATAGTGAGGTGACAGCACCTGCTGCATGTGGAAAAATTGAGCTGCTGTCTGGCACACCGGCCTTCTCCAGACTTGAAACACAAGCTGTAAATGGATACCAAGTCCAGTCTGAGGATAAAGATGCTCTTTGAGGAAAAGCAAGTTAATGCTTGAGGGGCCAATGCAGGCACTGAGAAAGGAGAGGTGGTCAGTCTGGGAGGGAAAAGGGGTAATTATTGCCTGTGGAAAAAATGAAGGGCATGAGATCAGTGGAAATCCACAGCCTGCCATACAACTGATGTCTCAGAGGGGGCTATCTTTTATATCTGGTTATTTAACATCCATGAATCTCAGCAAGTAACTCATTAAAGCTACCCTGCAGACCATCCTAAAAAATGAATGTTGAGAGGTCAGAGGCTGTTTTGTGGAAAATGTTCTCCTACTGGCTTTGAGGGCCATAGCATGATTCTGATTCTGTTCCTCATGAAACATCTATGCAAGGCTGGAAAAACCCAAAAGCCACAGAGGACAGCTGAAAATTCAGAGACATCTCCAGCGTCCTCAGTCCTTGTGATGGCAGCCATAGGCTGGTAATCTACAGGCCTATCTGTGCTTTTGTGATCCTGTTGCTGAAGTAAAAGGTATGTTTTTAAGATGAGTTTTATTAAATCTTATTTTTATTACAGGCAGTAAATTCAGTTCACCTTGGCTAGCACTTAAGTACATAAATTACAGCAGTGATGAAGATGACCTAGGTAGTGGTGTCCTTTCCTGTGTAATTTGAAACAATTGCTCTATAAATGCCAGGAGGAGTCTCAAATAACATTTCCTGCTGCTGTAAAATACACTTATCACCTTTCCAGCTTGATGTGCCAGTTTATTATGAGCATAATTTGTTTTCTGCAAAATAATTTATTCTGCTCATCTTGCTGATGACAAGTTGAGGCAATTCATGTAGCTGCTTCTTGTGTACTGTTTTGGAACTGTGTTTCTAACACAAAAAAAAGATGAATTATGGTTCTGATACTGGTTGGAAGAAGAAGGTAAGAGTCTCGGGACTGAGGCAGCAAACAAAGCTAAGCACTTTGGAGGTGGTGATACAAACTATGTATATGCCTTGAAAAGGAGATGTGGTAACCTAACTCCTGAAACAAAGGAAGGAGACCAGTCCCAAGAGGAATCAGAGGATTGATGAAGGCAGAGTTTGTGCAACAGCAGGAAGGTGTTGGCTGGTTTGGGAGCACGGCTGCTTTAAAGATTGCAGGGCAACCCAAATCCTAGGCAGGCCCAGGTGTGGGGCTAGAGGAATGAGAGATGGCATGGCCAGGCCTTTCTTCCGTATGTTAGCACCCATGTCTGTTCTCAGACATGATGCTGATTTGTGGATCTGATTCCAGCTTAGATCTCCTGGTCTGGTCTGGTTTTACATTTTTATTTCTGCTTGAGAACATCTGCAGTAAGGTACAGGATGGCAGTGGCCAAACTGCCTGGTTTATTGGCCTTGTTACCAATAGAAAGCCCCTGGAATACAATTGTGTCCAAAGCTGGTTGGGGTATCTCGTTTATATTTCACTGTTGGTCCAATTGCTTCTGCTGATACAGATTAGTCTGAAGTTAAGAACAGCTTTTGTGTCAGAGAAAGTATAAGTTAATACCAGGTGTAAGAGAGGGCACAGAGGTAAGCACCACATCACGCACCTATCTTTGCTTTGTTTCTAGCTGTGGCCTTGATGTGTGCTAAGGGGATGTTTATAATTAAACTTAAACTGTGTCAGGGTTCAAGACAGAAATAATTTAGGATGTCTGTTACTAAATCCTTCATAAACAATTGGGACGGATTTAAGATAGACTATCCAGAGGTAGACAGAAACTTATCTCCAGGGTTGCATTCAGTGTGGCATAGTAAGAGCTGAAGGTAAAGATTTTCTAGGTAGCAGGAAAAGCTCAGAAGATATTTTAGGGTTAGCAAAGGCTGCTTCCTTTCTTCTAATTTTTATTCAGGGTTGCCTGACATTTTCAGATTAGGGTGACAACTAGTATTTGGGCTACAGTTAGCCCATGTACTGACATTTGCTTCCTAGTCTCTGCCCACCCTATACCTATTCTACTTGTGCCCTAATTGTCTGTAACACCCTCAAATGTAACTTGGTGTCTCTAGACACAGCACTACTGCAGGCTGATCAGTCCTTGACCACATGAATGTATCCTTAAGTAGACAGAGACTGAATACTGCTTTATAAACCTTGAATATTCTTTTAAACTTTTATCTCAGTTCTAGAGTGCACCATCCCTTCACTCACTAGGCAGGTGATCTTATCACAGGAAGATCTCAAATTAGCTACACAGGACTATCCCTCTGTGAACCTATATTGACTGATGATTGCACTGAGTTGCATGACAGTTTTACAGGTCCACAGTAAAGGAGATATTGTAAAGGGAGGACTAATGATTCTACCAGACCCCACGGATCATTGTGCTGCAGTTCGTGGTTTTGTGTTCAGTGAATTATTTGCAATCATTTCATAAAATTGACCTGAAACCAAAAAAAACTAGACAATATTAAAATCTTCGTATTTCCAAAAAGTGTCCTCACCATAAGCAGTGTAGTAGCAAATGCCACATGGTGTATTGATAAGGAATGGTGAGGAAATCCTGAATGTGCTCTGCTTTTCTGCAAAGTTCAGAGGGAACCAAACCCCCTTTCTTTCACCTCTGGGATAGCCACACTCGAATGACTGCACATGGTATAAACGGCTTTATTGATACAGTCTGAACATACAGATTAATTTACAGGGACACTCAGCAGCCGTGCCCAGTGTGTGGCTGCCACGGGCAGGGACATCCCCCTGGGCTTCCTGGGTACATGCATTGCCTCAGGGCCAACACCCCAAAGGCCTTTCCTCAAGGCATGCTGGGTGAAGGGGAAGCAGCAGCAGAGCTGCAGTGGGCAGGGCTGTGGGGGCCCCGTCACCCCTGTGTCATAATGCCACCACCCACCAACACAGCATCACAATGCTCTGGGGCAGTGTAAGGCAGCGTCCTGCTGTGTCCCACTGCCAAAGTGCCCGGCTTTGCCACCAGGACAGAGCTGGCAGCCTGCAGGCACCCAAGAGGAATTCCTTGGGGCACTGGTGGAATTACTTGGAGGGGCTGAGGAAGGAAGACTGCCCGAAGCTGCTGGAGGTTCTTTTCTGCAATTCCAGCTCCTGGAGGGGCCACACTCACAGCTCATTGCACAGATGGAAATCTTGCTTCAGTCTTTGGGGAGCTCACTGTCCTCGTCTCCTGGGCGGATAGCGGCAGTAGCCATAAGAAATCAGATCCACAGATGGCCCAGTTCCAGGCACTGGGAGGATTCCTACCGACAGGGTTGATCAGGCCAGCGGCATTTTGCTTTTGTTGGAAGTCCCGAGAGGACTTCAGGTGGAGGCAGAAAAGGCAGGGCCAGTGTCCCTTTAGAGGCATAACCAGCCCAAGGACCCGGAGCCGGTCTTGCTCACATGCTCAGGGAGTAGCCGATCGCCAGTGCTGGGGTCAGGAAGGAATTTTCCCCCAGGGGCAGGGGCAGACTGGCACTGGTCCCTGGGGGTTTTTTGCCTTCCTCTGAGCACTGAGCATGACCACTTGTCAGGGCTCCTCTGGTCCTGGTGCTCCGGGTTATCGCCTGGTGCTCATGCTCCACGAACGTGGCCCTCGTGTCCTGCAGCTGGGGGGGGAAGGGCTTTTTTCTCCCCGGGCTGGACCAGCAAGCGTCCCCGGGGTTTTTTGCCTCCTCCGCAGCCGAGCACAGCCCCTTCATGGGGCTCCTTTGGGCTATTGTATCCCAAAGGCAGCGGCTTGTGCTCCACGCAGCTGACCCTCGTGCCCCGCATCCGGGGGGAGGCAGCCTTCTGCGCTCCCAGGGTGGCCCCCAGCGTGGCCCCGGGACTTGCTGCTGTCCTCTGTAGCACTGAGCACCACCCCGAGTCAGGTCTTCCCTGGCCCATTCTGGCTGGGTTCTTCCTCTGCTCTCGCACCACCACAGCACCGCTCCTGCCACGGATTTCCCTCGTCAGCCTGCAAGGGATGTTTTTCCAGCTAAAGTGAAGGATAAATCAGCCTGCTGCTGGCTACTATGTCCATTGGGTTAATGCTTGTGAGCATCAGCTCTGGAAGGTTTAGAAAAAGAATACATAATCTAAACTAAACTAGAGTAGGCTAAAATTAACTAAACTAAGATAAACTAAACTAAATTAAAATAACTTGACTTATAAATAAATAAAATACTCTTTCTACCTGTAACCTTTCTGATTTGTGTTTTTGCGTGTTTCTGGTGCAGAAAACCCCTTGGTATTTCAGTTAAATAATGGTCTCCTAGAACTATAGAATAGTTAGGGTTGGAAAGAACCTTAAGATCATCTAGTTCCAACTCCCCTGCCACGGGCAGGGACACCTCACACTAAACCATGTCACCCAAGGCTCTGTCCAGCCTGGCCTTGAACACTGCCGGGGATGGAGCATTCACAGCTTCCTTGGGCAACCCATTCCAGTGTCTCACCACCCTCACAGTAAAGAACTTCTTATATTTAACCTGAACTTCCCCTGTTCAAGTTTGAACCTGTTACCCCTTGTCTTATCACTACAGCTCTTGCTGAAGAGTCCCTCCCCAGCATCCCTGTAGGCCTCCTTCAGATACTGGAAGGCTGCTATGAGGTCTCCATGCAGCCTTCTCTTCTCCAGGCTGAACAGCCCCAACTTTCTCAGCCTCTCTTCATACAGGAGGTGCTCCAGTCCCCTGATCATCCTCGTGGCCCTCCTCCGGACTTGTTCCAACAGTTCCATGTCCTTTTTATGTTGAGGACACCAGAACTGCACACAATACTCCAAGTGAGGTCTCACGAGAGCAGAGTAGAGGGGCAGGATCACCTCCTTCGACCTGCTGGTCACGCTTTCAATGCGCTGCAGCCTCCCCTCTCATTGTCTCTGCCTGGTGCCAACGCTGCCACAACCGGAGGAGCCAGAGCAGAGCTCCCAGGCCGGCCCCTGTCCCTGAGGTGAGCTGTTGCTCCTCGGGCCGTGTTTTCCCCTCTCAGGGCAGTACCGGCCCTCCTGGCACCCCCCCCCCCCCCCCCCCCCCCCCCCCCCCGTGAGTCCCAGCTCTCCTCAGCTGAGCTGCTGGCTCCTGAGTGAGGCCTGGGGGAGCTCGAGGCTCCCGAGGCTCCCTCAGTGGCTCTCGACGCTCTGATCAGGCTCCTGGATGTGGGGTTTGCCCTCGCTCTGGTTCTGAAGGCTCCTCTCTGGAGCTTCTCATCTCCACAAAATCAACACATGTAAGTAGCAATAGGGTTAGGGTTAGGGTGACCTTTGAGAATAAGGTGTTGTTTAGTTCAGGATAATCCACATTCTCTATTGTTTCTTAAGTCTGTGAATGTACATATTCAACATCTTTCAGTGAATGTTTGCTTAGTTTAGTCAATACTGCTGAGGCAATACAGGCTGTTCAATTTTAATTATTTTTTTGTATTCCTTCATTGGAACATTTCCTTGTATCTGATGTTTCAGGGAATCAGAAGACAAGAGAACAGGGAATGAAAGGGCCCAAGCCATGGACTGTTCACATGTAAATAACAATTTACTTGGGCATTTCTGTGCATCTGTTTACTGTCACAGCCTCTCTCTGTAAGTCTCTACTTTATCTTTTGTAATGCTGTTAATATGCAGCATCAGAAGGAAACATTCTTCCCAGATCTCTGCATGTCAAGGTGGGAAAAGTGCAATCTGGTGCTTCAGAATGTGTTAAGGTTTTGATGATGAGGGACAGTCAAACCCTCTTTCTCTAAAAGATTAACAAATAAAGATTGCTTCCATGTGTCATAATTAGAAAAAGGATGAGAATAGTGGCATCATAACTTTGACTAACACAAAAGATACTATACAATGTTTAAGATTTTTTTTTTTTAATTTTCAAGAGAAGACCAAGCCAAATCTAAGCATCAGTTTTTGATGGTTCAGAATTCCATGCATTGACTGTAATTCTTCATAATGGAGAAGATAAATGTAATCACAAGATGAACATCGAAGAGGAGGCCTCCCACTGGTGTTGCTAATAAGTATAACCTTCCTTTGTGCTGATGTTTTCTAGCTCAATGCAGTTCATTACAAAGCAACACAAGACTAATTTTCTTAAAGTATTTGATAGAGTGTGTATGTTGTCTTCTTATACTATCATAATGATTTCTGTCATTTGAAATTTGAATACAGGAAAATGATAAGAAATCTTTTCTCCTAAAAAAGACATGCATTAGAGGTGGTAGAGAATTAATTAAATTCATGTTAATTGTATAAAAATAGAAGTAGCAGCAGAATTACACGTTTGCAGTCACTCCACCTGTTTTTCTGTCTGTTGGTTGTGCTGAAGTAGAATCACAGAATCATTTAGGTTGGAAAAGACCTTTACGATCATTAAGTCCAACTGTAAATCCAGCACTGCCAAGTCCACCACTAAACCATGTCCTGAAACGCAACATCTACACATCTTTTCAATACCTCCAGGGATGGTGACTCAACCACTTCTCTGGGCTGCCTGTTCCAGTGCTTGACATATCTTTCCATAAATAAATTTTTCCAAATATCCAATTGAGGCCATTTCCTCTTGTCCTGTCACTTGTTACTTAGAAAAAGAGATGGACACCCTCCTCACTACAACCTCTCAAGTAGTTGTAGAGTGTGGTAAGGTCCCATTTCCACACCAATACGGATAATGGTATTAGCAGGCTTGTTGGCAGTGATACATAAAGAATGGAAATTTGGAAACAATGCCTTACAGGAAGAAAATTAAGTGATAAGTGTTTCATTTAATGCATTAGAATTAGCAAGGTTTCACAACTGTCTCCTTTTTCCTAATGAGGCTGAACCTCATGTCAACTCAGATGAGGGTCCCAGTGATAAATGCCTTGAATTGGCCTGAAGGAGTGTGCCTCTTTGCCTTGAATTTACTCCAGGGAAAAGTGAGAGAATAAATTCACTAGATCAAAGCTATCCCTCTAAGAAGCATCTCATACAAAACCAGTATGCAAGAAAGTAGCTTTTTTTATATGCCCTGAACAAAGACACCTCAAAAACAAAATACAAATTAGAAGAGAGTGAGAAAACCAAACTGAACAGTGTAAGTAAACTTATCATGCAGGAAAATTCAGTGAAACTAGGATTACCTATACTGGAATAAAACCCAGAGCAAGTTTTAAATGTCATATATTACGTTTTGACGTTATGTGGTTATTTCCAGAGGCTGTTTTACTAAGGTTTCCCTTTCCCACTCTTCCACCACTTTCCATTTAACATTACTGCCTCTGCTTTGTAGTTGCTATATTGCTTCTTCTCTTGTGCAAACTCAGTGGACCTACTTCCTCAACACAGCAGCAATCTTCTGTTCATTGTGTAATGCTTTTCTTTCTGGCCCTATGCCTTTCTAGAAATTATTGTTCCTTTTGAATGTATAGTTTCTAGTAAAATATTTGATGCCTGTTGCTGGGCTTTTTGCAGAGATATCAATGATAGTGTGAAGAGAAGCATCACTTTTTTCCCTCTAAATTTATGATGAAAGAACATTGAAATAAAATTTTACCCAAAAAGGGTTATGAAGCAAAATACACTGTGAGCATTCAATAATTTTGCAGTTTTAACATGTCTTTCTTCAAGCTTAAGGGCCTCTGTTTTGTTGCAAGTAACATCAGCACAATAATCTGTGAATCTGTGGGTATGTGCAAATTTGTGTGCTTCAGAAAAGGCTGTTGAATCAGAAGTGATTAACTGGAGGAATACATAATAAATGTCTGTCTTTCATCTTAGGCATACTACTTTCATATTATTCACTAATATAGCACTTTGGAATTTAGCCTGATATGACAAATGATTCTTGAGACTTTCACTGAATTGTCCAATAAAGTAACAATAACTTCTGTTTCTTCAGCTAATGCCAAAGTTAATTTGGTACAGTAGAATTAATTTGGTGCTACATTAAAAACTGAATACAGTTTGTGTGCAGTTATTGTGCTGATCCTTATTGTAAGCTTTAATAGAGAGATTAGGAGTATGAAATGGTTGCAAAAATCCTTATCCAAAGAAAACACTATGTCCTGCCTTTAACTTGATTAGTCATTTTACTCTTGGACTTCAGGAGGTTGCAGATGGCTCTACATCCCATAGGTCAGCTGTGTCTTTCTGGGGAGCTGTGCAGTGTCTGTGCAGGTTCCTCTGAATCATAAACAGAAGTTATCACTGCTTTCAATCCAGGCAGTAGATTGTGAGTCAGGGAAGATGTGGAACTCATATAGCAAGGTTTCTTCTCTTCCAGAGCAACAAAATCATTGAAAGACTGAAGGCTGAAGAAATTGAATTGGCATTGCTGCCCAAAGAAGCCTCACAGTTCAGGCCCAGGGGGCTGACCTATTCTGGCTGCCTACTACATACAAACTTGTCTTTGGGAACTGTACCTACTGTGGTACAGTTCTCTTATGTTACCTCCCCATCCTTTCTTGACACCAGCACTTGGTTTACGATGTCTGGATGCTCACTTACTTTCTGGCTGGTGGTATCTATGGAACAAATGGAACTTGGGGATTGATGTGGTTTTATATCATCTTTTTATTCCACGGGATCCTCTTGGCTTGTGTCATTAGGCTAGTTCCTGATGTAAGAAGATGGGCTCCTTGAGGACAACTGTCCTCCTCTAGTCTTATGCAGGCTGGGAATGCCTGAGGACAGTGTGTTCATTAGCTGCTGGCTTGCTTCAACTTATTCACAGAGAAATGTGGGCACAGAATGGACATAAAGCAAAGCCATTAATATAGAGTATTTATTTGTTTTCTTCTATATCCAAAACTTCACCCTGTGTGCTGTACTATGCAATTACAGAATCATAGAACCACTATTTTGAAGGGATCTCTAGATATAGTAAGTTACTTCTCTGATATTTCTCCAAATGATTCAGTGTCTGACTGACAGAGGTCATAGACCAGTTAGCTTTTTTGCTGTGGACTTAGTTTCTTTGACCACTCCTGTTATATGCTGGTAATACGAAAAAGTATTCAGCCCTAGTGTATTTACAACCTAGTGTAAACACAGCATGACAAACTGGAAGGCTGGCAAAGATCCAATAAATAACTAGGAAATAAAAGACATGGTGGAAAATAAAAAAGATGTGTCAATCCTTCACAAGCGAGTTCATTACAGAGGAACTTCTGTGTTGCATTCTTCATAGAGAAGCCTGAAGAGCTGTCTCAGAATGAAGTGTCAGCTGAAGTGACTTAGAATAAATCAGGTTTTCCAATAGGATCAAATAGTGAGGGCCAGATGTTACTTACTCTAGGATACTAAAAGAACTCAAGTACGAAATTGCTGAGTTATTAACTGTGTTGCATTATGCACTTTACAGCTGACTTTAGAACTAAAATAACATGTGACAGTTGGGAACCCCATCTCTCTTCTTTTTTTTTTTTAAAATTAAAACTAGAGCCTCAGGAAAGGGGAACCATTGACAAGTAATTCTGATTTTTTCAGTAAGCCTGGTAGGTGGCATAGGCAGGTGGCAAGCATGACGGAATGAAGAACAACTGTCCCAAGGTTTTAGAGGTCATTGGGTAAACTGACAAGCATGTGGGAAAAAGTGATCCAGCTGAATGAGATACAGTATTCTCTGTATCTCAGTGCATCAGTTCTGAAAAACATGTTGGATGCTGTGGCTCACCCAAGGCTTTTAAAGAAACCAAAGAATAATGATGTATGATGGGAAAAAAAGAAAAATCCTTCATGAATTAGCTGAATGAAAGGTAAGACACAAAAGTAGGAATAAATAATAAATGGGAGTTTTCTAGTGATGTTCCAGAAAGTCACTAGCCCATTTTGTCATATGTTTCATGTTAAGAGGGGCATACAGTGAAGAAACAGTATTCCTAAAACCACACTTATTTAAAAAAGTCAAAGCTAGGTCAGATGTGACAAAGAGGTCATGGTATTGGGTGATTGGAAGATCAAATCGTGGATCAAATGCAAAGTCAAAATATGCAAAATAATGCATGCACAGGGAAAAAAAATCCAATATGTACTTACGTACAAAAATGGCAAGTAAATTAGTTGTTACTCATCAGACATAAGATCTTAAGAGTCATTGTGGGTAATCCCCTGAAAACATCTATGAAGTGCTCAAGAGTGTTCCAGAGCATGCTAGGGAAAAAACAGCTGAAGACTTTTACAATAAAATCATGGTGGGCATGAACAAGAGAATAAAAGTAGTTATTATTCCTTACTGAAGAATTGTATTTATATCACCTTGCTCAAATGTCAAATTGAAGGGCTGTTACTCACTCTTTTTATTTTTCTCCCAAATACAAGAAATAGTTATGCCTGGGCAAACTATCTGGTGTGACTTCTAAAATCAACAAACCAAAAATATTTCAACACAACTCAACCATGGAATTCCTTGCTAGAACACATTTTAGGTAACAACCCCTATCAATTTATGGATTGAGGGATTTGACTTGTAACTCCACACAGAAAAAATCACCCAAGTGTTTTAAAAACGATGAGTACTTCTACAACAATAAAGAACATGTGTCCACTAACATTATCAGAACTCTGAGACCACTGGGCAAAGCATCTTGTGTTTAAGACAGTAAATTCGTTTAGCTTCCAAAACTGCATCAGAACATGCGGGTCAGCAGGGAGCCAAGCAGTAGTGCCAGGCTCTGCCTTGCCTCCAGGTTTAGTGGAACAGGGCAGGCTTGTTCCAGTGCCTGGGCATATGCCCAAACTGTTTAATTTAACAGGAAAGAGCCTGGGAAGCTTCTGCCTGCCAGAAGCTGGAAAGGGAACGTTTCCTTCTGGTCACCCTGTCTTTCTCTTTGCTGGAGACAGCCTCATGCACTGGCAGGCTCCTGGAGCTGAGTGCCCTACAGTGAGTTCTCAGCACAGTAGGGACATGTGCAGTTTGGATCAAAACTGAATTCTGCCCATATGCTTTTTTAATTATTAAGTTTTTTAAAAAATGAACTATTGGGATATCCATTTTCTAAAAATAATTGAAAAAAAAGGCAGCATACTCTTCAAAGCAGTCAGGAAATTTATCAGAGAGCCTTCAAGGCAGTTGTGTCACTATCAGTTGACTGCATGGCATTTTTTAAAGCTAAGTTATTAATATACAGCATAACCTTTTAATCAATACATATCAATGCATGTTGGAAATATACAAGAGACACAAACATTTTTATTAAAGATTTACAATGCAGATACATAAGTTGTCTGGTAATATGCTACTTACTGCAAAGCACTAACAATGAACATTCGAGTCTTCTGGAAAAAAACAAGACATTTTATTTATTTTTGCTAATGCTCTGCTAATAAAATTTGCTTTCTCATATCCTTAGACTATCTAGGCTACAACAACATTACTACTGCTAAAAATATGCACAGTCAGGTTGCTCAATTAATTACTGGACCATTGAAACTGAAAATATCTTTAATAATATTAGGCTGCCTGTTGGCAAGTCATAGCATTTTGTCTATGAGCTTCATTCCATCCTAAGTACAGAAGAAAATAACAATTTCAAGTTATTATGAAAATTCTGTAAAAGCTGATGAACTTTTGACTAGTCATGAAGCTATGATTTTAATGAAACATATTTCTGGTCTATCTATTAAGACTTTGCAAATATAATTCAGTGTAATTCAGTTTTGTGAGGTGGTTGTATGTGAGCACAGCAAACTACTCAGAAACCATCAGATTGTTATGACAATGTATGATGTTAATCCATTTACATTTCTTGCATATTCTGTGTTCTTGTTATCTAAATAATACTGCTGTGGAGTACAAAACAGTATGTCTAATTCTTCCTAGTGCCTGTCCTGCCATTTAAAAATTAGATGCAGAATCTCTTACAATGGTGGTGACTCTGGTTTAAACTTTAATGCCGGCTATGAGGAGATCCTGCTAAACTAATGCAAAACTAAATATTAAATCCCTATGACAGCACAGTGGAATTTTCGATAGGAAAGGAAGGGTTGGGGGAATAAGGCACTTCTGCTATATCTATTTCATATTCTGCTGATATACAAGGCTACATATTTAGCTGCAACACGGTGATGAAACTCAAACATTACTTTTATTTACAACTTGCAAGGATTTAGCCTTCAATCTTTATTACACAGTCCATGGCAGAAACAAACAAGTTCACATTACAAGCATACTGTTACATAGATCTTAACTATGAAAATAAGAAACACATTTTGGCTGAAGAAATAAAAGACAAGAAAACCCCTTTTCTATTGAGTTATATTTTAGAATACACTTAAATTCACCAAAGTACATTTTCCTCTGATTAACTACTGATGATTTATTTACAAAGCAAGTAACAAATAGTGGCTAGAAAATACATTTCAGCACAAATTATCTAAATGGGTATTTCTATTTTTCATACTAGAAAACAGCTAAGGTGGTATTTACTTCATGACAGTATTTCATAAATCTTAATGTGTTTCTGCAGCTAATACAACATGGAGATGCAGGCTGTACTACATTAGTTAGAAAAACAAACAGATTACGGGTTTGATTAAGAAAAAATCAATGCCTAGCAAAAGGTAACTTAAAAAAACCAGCACATCCAAACCCCGCAAAAGGTCTAACGCATTAACTGCTCCAAGTACTTCACATAGGGACATACAAATTCAGAATCTTGCTCAAAAGGCAGCTGAAATTTGAGAAACTATTTGAAAGAGAAGTAGTCATCAGCCTGTGGTAGCTCTGACAGGCTTATAGTTAGATTTCTATTCACATAGGAATTTGTTAATAGAGTCTATGGAGTTTTGGGAATCGTTTGACAGTTAATAACAACATGGAATAATTTTATTTACATATTTCTTTTAGAAGAAATGATAGCTCATTGTTTTGATTTTAAAGTTGGGTTGTTTTTTTTTTTTAATGTGAGAAACATAAGCAGAAGGTGAAGCTTGGAGTTTTAGTTTTCTAAGTAAGCATGGAAAGAAGTATTTTCCGATTGAAATTGTGGAACATGCAATCCTTGTAAGAGCAGACCTCTTGAAATGCAAATATGTTGTTCTAGATGATCTTGTGAGACTTCAGCACACAAATAACCTGCACAGAAAACATCTCTACAAATAAATATTAGGAGTAAATCGAGTACCCAACAATATTACAATTTTATTTCCCCTTATTCCTCATCATTAAAAGCTCACCTTAATTTTCCAAACTACAGTTGTCTAGCTTTTGGATTTTTGTTCCCAACCTGTTTAACACCTCTGTAACTTGTCAAGAGCATGTCAGATTGCTACAGGTACAGTAGCTTTGTTTTAGGCTAATGCATATATTTCTGGTAAACATGACTTTTGAACACTGGAGCCTGGCAAGCCCCCGTATTTCTTGGCTCTGCTTGCTGTTAAATTTCCTGCTTCTGTTATGCGCAATGTAGAAGTGTCGCAGAAGCAATTTTTGACAGAATGGAAAAGCAGGCACTTTCCTCTGGTACTTTTTTTAGGGAAAGTGTATCATACACATTCCCATAGCATACAGCCCAGCCACACTGTGGCACTGGTGTGCAATTGGTTTGAGAGCTATTGAGGCAGGAGACCCTGTCACGGCAGTGGAGTAGTTTCAGCTTCTTGAAGTTCCAACTGAAAGGAAAGAAATTGCAAATACAATGAACATTTACTTGATTTCTTCCCACCCACAATTCTGTGTATGTGTTTGCATGTGTGTTGTTTCCATTTTTTTTTTAAGAGGAATTCACTTTTCATTTGCAGCTATTGTCCTGCCATATACAGCTAAACAGGTAGCCCAGAGAATAAGGCAAGACTATGCCTTTGTCATGAAACAATAAAGGCGGAGGAAATGATCACAGTAAAATTTCATATCTGACCTTCAAAGTCAAAGAAACATTAGCAGAACTGAAATTTGAATTAGAATTAAAATATATATCATACTAAGCCAGTTATCTTTTTAGAGGGGACTCTTGATGCATTTTGTGAGTATTGAAGGATTTTGCTCCATCCCCGTATTCTTTTTGTAGCAATAGCAGGGGAGTGAGTATTTTAGATTATACATTCCATGTTCACATCAGCATGTTGGCCAACCTTTGGATTTGCAGTTAAAGTCGAGCTTAAATTCTGTGTAAGATGGATTTATATCAGCAAACAAACCTAACAACCTTTCAGCCCTGTTTGTCCACAGTATCCTTATTAAGTCCTATTTGCATACAGACACAGTAGCGCTACAGATGTTTTCATCAAAAAAACCCTGCTTACTGCATGATACATCCTGAAAGCTGGCAACTCTTTTTTATTGTCCAGCAAATATTGTCCTGCAGCACTAGAATCAGTTAAAAACAGAATGGGAAACACTGCAAATAAAGGATTTACAGTATGTAAATGAGTCACATGAAGCCTGATAGCAAAAAGAGAGGGAATGTACTCCTGTAAAAGCAATGGGACACGCGTAAGGATTTTGGAGCAGGGAGAAGGAAAATGCATTTTGTAACCGGATTGCTTTTCAAGCATGGTCATTAGAGTGGAGACAGTTAGGACTTCTGATTGGGAGATATATTTCTCCAAGGCCACAACATAACTAAAATGTTTGTTCAATTTAACATGCTATATTTAGGGATTTTCTTTATTCTGTATAGGAAATATTTCTCCTCAGCACCTTTTGCCCTTTTGCCCTGATCCTAAATGTGAATGTCACTGTCTGTTGGAGAAGTCTAGACCCAGGAATGAATTTTGAAGTCCATATTCACCTATCTTTATGGATTAGATAAAAAAAGCATTTCTTTTGAATTTTTTTACCAATTAACTTTTTCTGATTTGTTAAGAAAAAAAAAATAAATGTTTCGTTTCTCGTTTATTCTAATTCACAGTTTAAGAAATGCCCAAACCACAGGCAACCTTAGAAGTCATTTAGTTAGTTCTGGTCCTCATAGAATATTTTATTTTTGTTACCTTTTATGAAATAGTCTGATGAACACATTCTGTTTTCTCTGCTACCTAAAAGATTCACAAAGGGCCCATTTCAGTGCAAATCAGCTACAAAAGAAAGCCCAGTTTTAAGGATCTGTGGAATTTAGGCATGCTATTCATAGATGTCATTATCTTGCCAGAAATGGCCTTTATGAGAAATCAATACTTTATAATTATTATTGAAATACAGCATTATTGACAAATATGTCTGTTTTGTCAAAAATACACAGAAAGGCCATTCTCTATTAATACAGATAGATGTGAATCTGCCAAGGTTTGGAGTGACAGAATCTGCCCAACTTTTATCATGATTCTGCATAGGACTTGCCAGCATTTCCTGTGTTTGTCTGCAATCTGTCATATAGCACTGGGAAAATTAAAATGTAAGAAAGTACTTTCTTCATTTATTTAATCAAAGTGGAAGTAACTTTCAATTTTTCCTTGTTTCAAGTAGTTTTTCCTTAATATCATTTTTATTTCTATGCATAGCTGCCAGTTGAAGAAATAAGGGCAAAACTTTCACAGCTGAGCACAAATGGAACCACAGAATGGTTGGAGTTTGAAGGGATCTTAAAGATCATCTAGTTCCAATCCCCTGGGCAACCTGTTCCAGGGCTACCAACATGTTCCAGGATGCCAGGGCTTCTGGTTAATGAACATATCCGAGGCCTCATTTTCAGCATATATGGAGGATTTGCAACTTCCATTATGGTATTTAGACACATTAGTGGTTAAGGAGAAAACATGGGAAGCTAAAATTAAAAAAAAAAATAGTAACATAAGATGACTAAATAGTCCTGGAAATGTGCCTATACATAATTTGCTTAGTTGCTTGGATACGTTAGGGTGAAGATGCTATAAAAACTTAAATGGGACAGAAAAAACTATCTCAGTGGAGCAAATTGAATTACTCAGATTTCCGTAATTATTAATAATTCATTTACCTAAGTATTTAGGATTATTTTTTAAGTAACAGATAGATGTCAATAAAAATAAGAGGTATATGGAAAATATTTTTCAGGGGGAAAAATAAATTTAAAAAAAATCAAACTTTTTTATTCTCAGAGAAATTAATACAGCGTCTCTGTACATCTGAAGTAAAAGCTATTTCAGAGTAGGTTTCTGCTACACCTTGCTGGCAAGTTCGTTGTTATGAATCAGGTTAATGACAATGACATCAAAAGAACCTCAGCCATTTGCAAAAGTTAGTATTTGGTTTTTTATTGCCATTCCCAACTAACATTGGGTCATACAGAGATAGCTCAAAGTAAGAATGTTTGCTTTGCCAAGCAATTTTTCCAGGATTCCATCACTTCTAACTCATTCTAACTCTTCAGGCAAATACACTTATAAGATTACATACGCCTACCCAAAAGTTCGTGAACCGTGCCTTTAAGCTCACTTTGGAACAAATGTAACCTATTTTACTGCAAGAGTTAGTTGAATGTAACACAGGATACATTCCCCTGCAGATGTGAAACATCTGTCATACAGCTCTTCCAGTTTTTGAATGCCTGATTAGCCACTGTCTTTTCTCCCTCAGAACTGTGCTGCTCCACTGAACACCTACAGTTTCTATAAATGCTCACGCCATCAATGTTATGGATCAGATGCTATACTGTGCAGGTGAAGGAATCTGCATTTCTGGAGGAGTTTTGAACTTGTTTAGCTCTTCCACTTTTTATATATGCGGAGAAAACAATAATCAAGCTCTTAATCTAAATCTTTGGTAATGTCAAAGAACCATAGAGTAGGCCAAAGGCGCATGGTAATGCAAATATTTATGATGTTTTCTGTTACTTCTTTTGCACTGATAGAAAACACAGTCATTCCTTCCACCAGTGAATGCTTATTTTTAAGCACTGTAAGAGTGTGAGGCCTTAATCTGTTCAGCGATTGAGTGCTTGCAATTCTCATTAACTTTAGAAGGAGTCAAGAATTCTCACTTGGCAGAAAAGCAACTTGTAGAACATCTGTTTCTTCGAAAATGACGTGTAGTGTGCTGAGTATTATACAGCATTGCGATTAGAATTCACAAATGCTTTCCAAGGCCTTGTCTATACAAGAAAGCATGTCAGTGTACTGACATAGGTATATTAGCTGGACTTTATTGTACAGAAAGCACTTACCTGTGAAAAGAATGCCCTGTCAATAGAATTTATAAAAGCTCACTGAGCAAACTGTGGTTTGTGTTTTTTCTTTCTCTCCTTTTTCTTTCCTTTTTCTTTTCTGAGAGCAGAAGATGCATTCAGCCTAGGGCTTTTTCTGTTTAAAAAATTATAATAGTAAAAAAAAAATACCAGACGGTACACTCATAAATATTATCCCAGAGAACGTGTTTAGGGCAGATTACTCCTACAAAAGTGTCTGTCATTCTGCTAGTAGCAGACAACAAAAATGTTGTCTCCTACAGAATGTTTGCTGAGGGAAAAAATATAAACAAAAAACGTTGTTTAATATTCAAATTTGAATGTAGCTTGTTGTGAATGCATTCTGCAGATGTTGTGAAGCGTGAGAAAGACTGCACCTGATAGCTGGTGTGATGTACTCCAGGGAGCGCAACAGCAAAATGGCTCAGGTCAGCAGTGGGCAAATATCTGTACATCTAGATTATTCTGCACATCTAGCAGAAATAAACCAGTGGCAGCATCTGCCAAAGCAAGGGCTGCAGGGATGGTGATAAGGGATGTGAAATTGTGCCCATTTATAACCACTATCTACCCATCTATGAGGACACAAGCCTCTAAGTGTTGTCTTCTCCTCGACCTGCGGGAAAATTGATGGCTAGTAGCTAGGAAGAGCTACCAAAGTAGTAGAAGTTTGGTAATAAAACAGTTTCTTACAGCTCTGCGCACACCTTTTCTGTTCCAGGCATACTGGCTCTTTGCTTCAGTTTCTTTCCTTACTGCCTCACTCAGACATCATTGCTAATGTTCCCCTTTCTCTGTACTCTTCCTCTCACCTCCCTTTGCCTTTAGTGTCTTCCGTTTTAACTTCTCTTTACATATGTTCATCTCAATTTTTTTCATCACTATTCCCTGAATGGAAGAAAATCCAACCCAACCAACCAAGAACTCAACTATGTGACTAGCTTCCTCCATAGTACCACAATAACACTCACTTCACTTGCTTCATCCATCCCTCCCTCAGCTGGTGCGGGTCTAAAGATCCTTGTGGGAAGGATCATCTTCTGTGTTTAGTCAGTGCCCAGGGAAATAGACTTAATTTCACTCAGTCTGTGGACAGTACCACATTAATCTTTGCTAAGGGCAGAAGTTTAGAAGGCTTCTGTTCTCCTAAAAATGGTATAAAGTTACATAACTAAATGCAGAAAATGGGTACATATACACTGCACTGTAGAAAGTCAGAATTTTACTAGTTGTAGATACAATCCTCTTGTCAGACACATGCAGAAAATTGACTCCACTGACAGTTACAAATACATTATTAACAGTTGAACCTAATAATTTTTCACTACACCTAGTAAATACTACATGCATATATATACAGATGTGTATGTGCCTACCTATGTCAAGTTTGGAAGTTTTGCTCCACTACCAAAGTGTGCCTAAGTACTGAGCAGGTGCTAACCGATTTCACAGGACACAGTTTGGCATGTATGAATTGGATACTGGTGAATGACAGTACCAACTGCAGACACTTAATAAGGTTTCTCCCTTTAGCCCTCCCCTTTTCTGGAATGATTACTATTTTGTCTGTTTTGAGATGGTAATGTTCTGTTTTGGGCTTTTACGCAGCAGCTGAGTGGCAGGTATGCAACTGCTTTCATGAGAAGGCATTGACTTCTGTACCTCGAGGAGGTAGCTAGCTTGTAGATGAAGTGGCAGCAGTGAGAAACTGGTGCTGGAGCAACCTAAGTGTATTGCTGAAAGGTGATACAGCAAGGAATGAACTAGGCTTTTTGACATTTGTTCTTCTTTTTAATGAATTGCAGGGACAACTCAAAAGTTGTCTGTGGTGTGTTTGAGTTGCTTTCACGAATGTTAAGATTTGCCTTAAAGTTTTGCTTGTTGTTCACTGAGGGATAAGGATTGGAAATTCTCAAGACTAACCACAAGAACACAGATGCTGAACATGTAATAAAAAAAGCTTCTTTATAAAAGCTAAGCAATAGCCTTAACAAAAAACCCAAATATCTATTTCTCTTGTATCTGCTGTGCTGTAAAATCTCAAAGGCTCATACTTCTCAGAGGCTTTTTCTATATGGAAAAGGTATATGCTCAATATATCTTATATGGCAAAATGGCACAATAGTCCTTAACATGTGTGTATATATTTATATTTTTATATACATTTCTCTCTCTACCTCAAAATCCACCTTATCCAACATAATGATATGATCCAAGAACGGAATGTAGACAAGCCTTTGCCTACTTCTTGTATGTATTCCAAGACAAACAAGGCCACACAGGCCTTCTTTATATATCAGTCAAAAATGTACAAGCCCAGTTTCTTCTCTTTTTTATTCACTGCTGCATTGGGAGAAGAAGAAATATCCATTCTCCCCACTCCTGTCTCCATCAGCAGACAAGGAGTCTGAGTAGAAAAATCTGTGATCTCCAACTGGTTTTAAAGCAGTCACCTGTTGTAAACATCCTGCAAATGAAACACTGTTTTGTGTGCTTTGTATATGCATGCACACTGGACCCGGTCATGTAAGGTACTTTTGAAAGCCCTCAACTTCTGAGCATCAACTAGAGGACAGAACAACTAGCACCACACAGGACTGGGGTCTTGTGTATGCATACACCAATTTCAAACATGACCTTGAAGGTGTTTAGACCTTCAAATAGCTACAAATCAGTATACACTGTAACTTCAGAATACATGTCATCTCCAAGCTGGAGGCCTGGATCCAGAGATGACATCTCCACTGCTAGTCATACCTGATGGTTAGTCCTGTCCACAGTGTTGGCAGTGGATGCATGGTCACGAGTGTTTTGTCGTACTCGGGTGGAATTTTGCTGCTCAATGGTTGAGGAAGTGGGGATGCAGAACTCTCTGAAACACCTTTTGAAATTCTCATCTAGAAATGCATACAGGACTGGATTAAGGCAGCTATTTGTATACCCTAGGGCAATACAGAAGTGCCAGGAAACAGTCTGGAATGTAGTCTCTGGGATGTTAACCAGAGCTTTAATGATGACATAAATGTGGATAGGAGTCCAGCAGACAATAAACACCGCCACTACTACAAGAACCATCCTTGTGATTCTCCGCAGGTTCCTGTCCTTCTCTTTGGAGCCAGACAACATGCGAACACTCTTCAGGCGTAAAATCATCAGCCCATAGCACACAGTAATGATGAGGACTGGCATGATGAAGGCAAAGATGAACACACAGATTTTCAGGAGGTTCTCCCAGTACCATGCAGGGTGGGAGAATGTTAGTGTGCAGTCAATAGAGCCTGGAGAAAAGGGAAAACAGAAGGTAAGAAAAAGTGTGTCAGTTTTTCCTTTGTTTTTCTTTAAACTGTTTTTGTTATATATTATAGGCAGGTATATGAAGATTTACTAAATAAAAAGATACAATGAAGCAATCCATGCATGACCTGTCATTGGCACAAAACTGATAGGTCACACTGCTAGAAAATATGTATGAAGTGTGAGTTACAAAAAAAAAAGTGAAGTAACATGTTCTCTTCTGCATTTTTTTCTTGGAATTGCATATATATTGGACAAGAAAGATGAACTGTCATAAATGCTTAAACTTTGATTCATTTTCACTTTCAGTATACAACCTTGTGAAAAGAAAGATGGTTTAACCATGCATCTAATCAGAGTCTGGGCATTTCAGGGCAATGGGGAAGAGAATGAAGTGACACTTGGTAACTGCAAAATTGAAGGTTTGGATTTATGTTGAGATGCTATCACTTCATGGAAAGTCTTTGAATACCAGTGATCCCGAACATGCTCTTTGTTCTGTGTTGCATCCTGCCAGACTATGTGCAACACATCTATAACTGCAAACTTCAGTGAACTATCCTGGGTAAAGCACAGGCTTCTGTGCTGCAGGGCAATGCATAACTGCTCCGCAGCAGAAGGCAGGCAGGCAGAGATATTTTTCTGAGCACTATAGTGACTGTGTTGGGCACCAAGACTCACATGGACCCCTAGAAGCAGCTGGAGCTGCCTGCTATATAAGACAGATCATGTTTAGTGATGTCTCCAGTCAAATACAGCCAGATGGAAAATTGCTGAAGGGGTCCATTGGTACTGGTACTTGCTCTATATAGGTTGGAGGTCAGAAGTTAACTCAATGCCTCTACAATTAAGTGAAACAATGCAGAAAAAAGTTTCAACATCAAAATACACAATTTTGATACTCAATACTCAATTTTGATACTCAATACTCAAAGGAACTAAAGCCAGACTTACCATGCCTGTATTTAGTGGTTGCCATGAACATAACTGGCAGGCCAATGGCAGAAGAAATGATCCAGTTGCAGACATTGACAATTTTGGCATTTCTGGGGGTACGGAAATCAAGGGCCTTAACTGGGTGGCATACAGCTACATAGCGATCCACACTCATGGTGCAGAGTGTAAAAATACTGGTGAACATATTATAGTAGTCTATGGATATAACAATCTTACAAAGGATGGTACCAAATGGCCATGTTCCCATCAAGTAATTCACACTCTGGAATGGCAGGGTACTTGTTGCTAGGGCATCTGCCAATGCAAGATTGAAAATATAGATATTGGTGGCAGTCTTCATTTTTGTGTACCTAGAAAAAAAAAATCAGCAAAGCATGTAAATGACCACAGCTAACAATGTTAAACAAAACTGAGTCCAGTACACCATCTGTAAAGAACTTCTTTCAATCAAACAAGAAGACAAAATAATATTAACCGTGTTCATTGAATGCATCAATGGAACTACCACTCTGGGTGGATTCTGCAGCCCTTTGCTTCAAGTGGTAATGCTCGCTCTGCTCCACAGTACCTACTTTGTCAGGAGGGTCTTCAACCTTAATTGCATGCCCTTCTTCCTAGGTCTGTGCTGCTAACAGCCCCCAAACCACTTCCTGAATTTTGAATATGTCACACTTCAATCCCAGCTGAGCAGAGGGAACTTTCTGTTTTAATTCCAAATTCCTCCTTAGTTTCATCACATATTTATCTGTAGAGCCCGTCATTGTTTCAGGTCTGCTGTGTCAGCTGAGCAGCACTTGAGATCCGCTTTTTATGAAAATGCTATGCTTTTGCAGTGTAACAACGACTGTTCCATTCCACTGTACTGTTCTTGGTCATGCTGCCCTGTCACCCTCATTGCTGTCAGGGTTGCTGGGCACTGTGGCCATCTGGCTTTCCAGGGGTTATATGGCTTGCTCATTTGACAAAGCTTCTTTCTGTTTCTGCGAAATAACCAGTACTGTGTCTGATCAAACATTTTAAAGTTTATAGAGAGATTTGCAAGAGGAATAGACCATCTGAAAAGATCTTTCAGGCCACGGAAGACAAAGAGTAAAATACAGTATTTCATGTTCTGGTTTTTTTTCTGTCTGATTTTGATCTCTTCAGAACATGAGTCATCTGCAAAAGAAAGCACCCCAGTGACAGGGCTGTGTAGGCACATATGGAACGTTTTTGGTAGGGTATGGAGAAATGCAGACTTCTTGCTGAATGGATGTAGATGGCTTCTATGATATACATCTAAAGAAGTTTGTACTGGCTTTGTTCTCTTATTTTCTAGCACTGTGCATGAGGAGCCACTAACAGCCCTAGTTTCAGATTAGGTGTTTGTTTAAAAAAGATTGCTGAGCAGACTCAAGCTCTTTCTTGACTGCTGCCTTGAGAAGTTATGATCTGAGCATGATACTTCAAAGCTCTAAATCAAACTTATATTCTAAAAGTACTCTAAACCCTTTTCTTACAAAAGCACTCAATTTATCCAGCATCACTGTAACATTAACTTGGGAAGAGGTAGATGCTGCATGCATACAAGCCTCTCTGTGCTGGGAATTATTTAGCAAACATGTACAGGATTGTAGTTTGGGAGAGGTACACAATAAGCTGCAGGTCTAAAAAACAGTTTGAAGGGAAGAGAAAATATTCTGGGCAATTTGCTGGAGAATCTTGCAGAGGAGAAATGAAAACAGCAATGTTTTTATATTGACTTTACCATTACCAAGAATGAGAACGTTATACTAAGCCCTGTTTTTGCCTTGTCTCCTGTTTATCAAAAACGATAGACCTCAACAGGTTCAGGACTAGCTAAAATTGTGCCCAGATAGTTAACCTGGAGGTTTGATTGCATTGTGAGCTGCTCAGGCAGCAACAGCAGCGGAGGGACAGTGGCTCTCATTTCTACACAGAGAAGAAAAGGTGTTGAGGATACAGTGCCCTCATCCAGACTGCTGATCCCTATTCATCCCTTAGCTGATTGTCCTATCTTTATGGCTAGACAAGAAAGCACCCTTAGGTATACTGCTCAGCATTGCTGCCATCACACAATTCTGGCACAGTTCTATCTGGAGAACACATCATCAGATGATAATGATAATGCATTTTTTATCAGCAATTCAAACAATTCTTATGTTTTAAAGGGAATGCTTGAAATAAATTTATCAATCAATACAGAAATGACTCTCAGGTTAGCATGCCAGAAGATACGGAGGGAAAAACTCTGAATAAATGGAATAAAGTTCCTTCACTGGGACTGGCATGGGCCTTATCCTGCTTTAATGCTGTAAAATTTTGGTTTTGTGATCTTGCTTTCATTGTCAGTTTAAGCATAAAAGTTCTTGGACTTATTTTGTTAAATGGGCTCTACAGGCTATTAATGAAGGATTTGACTTCACGTACTCTGTAATCTTTGTATTACTAATCATGCTGTTCTTACAAAGAAAGGAAGTAGAGCTTTTGTGGTGATAGTATTTACCTCCACAATTTCCTGATCAACAAAAGCCTACCGAAATTCACAATATTCTTTTCAGTGACTTCTATGGGATTTGCGTGTTTCTCTGTACTGAATATTTCAAGATTTTATAAGGGGCTTATTTCTGAAAGGTACCTTTTGTTAAATATGTTTTTTTAAACAAATAAATAGATTATCCGTGTCCTCAGGATTATTTTTTGGTACAAACAAATAAACACTGAAGCAACTCATTAAAAGTAATTTTAACAGCATGAAAAATAGCAGTCATCCTCTGTTATTATGAAAGGAGCTCTTCAAAGCTTCCGTCTTAGTTGCTGTTATATCTTTTGCTAAGATATCCATCTATCTATTTGAAAAAGCAGCACAAAAATTTCCATCATCCAGGCATACATGTGTATGTAATGATATTTCTGCACTTCAGAGGGACTGGATTTTGTATGCAATTAAATCCACAAGAAACCTGTATAATGTAAAATACCAAAATATTGTGTTTATAAGCACACTTTTTAACATACATTTCTTTCATGCTTTCATTCAAAGCAACTAGAGAATCTAAAAAATGAACAGATGTGTAAAAAAAGAGTCTTAAATGCAAACCTGTGAAAATCTGAATGATGGTATTTAGATTACATTAAAATTTCAGTATGTAAGCCACTAAGTATATTATATTTTGCATGACAGTGAGCAAGGCTGCAAGTGAAGGCAGAAGTTGGCTTTGGGCAACATTACTTTTATTTTTAAAGCTCTAACAGATTAGAGAGACTATAATAGAGGATTACTAATAGAGCAACTGAAAGAGCAGTACTGAGCTAAACATTCACCAAAAAATACTGCTCTTGACAAATATTCAAATTATGCTCATAACACTGACACTAGTATTCACTTTCTAACTCCTTGATGCAGGTTTTGTATCATAAAATATCGATGTTTATGAAGCATTTTTTTTTGGTAGTTAGTAGATGACAGATCAGGTTTACAACAGTAAGAATATCCTTTATTTCTGTTTAGTTCTGTAGGGAAAACTCACTCTTGCCTTCATCTTCAACCCAGCAAAGCTTTAAAATATACTTGAAGTTTGGAGATCTGAGCTGTAGAGGCCCTCTCAACTGGGATTGGCTTGGAATAAGATAAAGCAATGGGGAAAAATATACAAATCCTACTCAGATAGTCACCAAGTTCCTAGAATTCAAGGATAAACAGAAAGTCTTGAAACTACTTCTTCAACGGGCAGCCCATGGGCCACTTGTAGTTCGCAAATTGAAGAAAAGGTTCGCCAAACTAACCTAGACAGACACCCAGCTCCATTGCACAAAGTGTAACATCTTGAGCAGGAACCACAAGCACCTTCCCTTCCACCTCACAGCCATGTGACTAGAGAGATGTGAGCACATCTTTGTGCAAGACACGTGCCACAGCTCTGTTTCTGGTCTACAGTCTCCGAAGGTTTAGTCTCTACCTTATCACCTTCAAATCTTTGAAGAGTCTTTTCTTTAAAGCTTCCATGGCTCAGAAGTAAAGAACAAGTAACACAAAGACCATCTCTTTTCTTAAAAAAGAATAAAATTTTAGTTTGCACCACTCTTTATCAAAAGCTAACAGACACAGTTGGTATACTGCCACCTGAGTCTTGTCTCTACTGCTTCTTGGACAAGCTCTTTACATCCTTGTGGATTACTGAAATATATCCTCTTCCAGACCCTTCAGCCCTTCTACACCAGATCAGTTTTGTAGTTTCCTTGTACCACTAGGCTGGTGCAAAGAAGCCAGAGGTCCATGTTTAGCCCAATTAATACAGTAATACACACAATTACGAATCAATGCAAATAACAACTGTGAGAAGAAAAGCAGAAACAGCTTTTCGCACATAGGAAATGGGCTGGCCAATGATAGATTGGTAATAAGTACTTTCAACAACACAAAGGCATGCAAGCTTTTGTCCCACAGAATGCTAATTTGGAGACAAAGACTGCTTCAACTGATCTGTGTTTAAGCTCAATGCAAAATGTATGAAAAAATGGGCTTAATTACAGGAGATCAATTGCAGAACCCAGACGTTCATGACAATGTTTGGCTGCTGAAGAAAACAACAGCCAGCAATTAGGTCTTGCATACAGACGACCTGACGTAACTCTTGTTGATGCTTGAGGAGATCAGGTTAGCATTTCAAATTCATGTTCTCCTTGCATAAATGACTTGTTAAACAAATGAAAAATCATTATGTGCATACATTAGATTAGCTGAGGTCTTCTTGGGTGGGAGGATATAAACATGTGAAGTATGCCTAGTTGAACCAATTTAAATGAACATTAATTTCCATAGCTTTTCTGGTGCATTTTTATACGCAACTCAAAAACAACAGGAAAGAGGGATTTTTTTTTTTATGTGGTGTGTGTGCTTTCCTGAGATATACTTTCATTTTTTTGTTGAGCCCTTAAAGCTTTGCAAAGGTCATGTACAGTCTGGAAAAAACCTCAAAGAATTCTTCTGTTTGCCAACCCAATTAGAATGTTTGACACTGAAAAGAAGTCTCAGCTAGGCCATATTCTGGAAAGTACCTTTGAGCTAAAGGGTCTCAAGTGATGGACATAGCTGATGGCTATCCCATTTTTTTTGTTCTTTTTCTTTGCATGGTAGTGGGTTTCTATAGAATGGAAGACCCATACTATATCTCAGCTACAGGTAAGACTTGTGCTGTGCAGACTGTTACCTATTTAAGTTTTTAAGACATATATATTCTGGATGATTCTAACTTACCTGTCTGGGAGCATATGATTTAATCAGCATGAAAAATTTTGATCTTTCTATTCATGAGTACTTCAGAATGCTTATGCCTTAAGCCATTAAATTCAAGAACTGGGTATAAGCACCATGAATTTTTGTACAACCCTTGCATGTTATTAGGTAGTCAGGCCAACAAGATTGGAGTTTTCACACTGTGGTTAACAATCTACTCATTCTTTTATGTTTTTCTGAAGAGGAAACCAGCAAACAAATAAAAAAGCCCCAAACCTCCAACAGGTATAACATTATAGCAGAAAATGTTCATACTTGGCTACAATGATATTGTGAAATCTGCAGCACAGTCACTTACTTCCTGCACTGATCCTGAGTTTGGGGTAAAAGCTGAACTGGGGATGGGAGAAAGGTTTCACTGCCTTTAAGAAAGACAGTGGCCGTTTCTTCCTGTTAAGGCCTTGCATCCTGACGCCCAGCATGGCGCTACCCGGTCACTGCTGTGACCTGTGATGGTGTTTAATTACAGAGATGAAAAAACATATGAATATCAAGCATCACATCAGGTGTCAAGGCATGACACAGTAAAATCTAAAATCTCAAGGCCCAATTATTTGACATACTTGGTTGTGAACACAGCAAAGCCTTCACATACAATATGCTGGAGCAGCCTTCCCCTCCCTTCCTCACACACCGATAAGGGGATGTCCATTTTCTGCAGGAGTTTGAATGTATGTGCTGAATGTGAATCTGAACATAGGGCAGATACCTACTGGACTTCTTTTCTCCCTAACACTTTGTTCTAGAACTGCCAAGTTCATTTTTCACTTTATTCTCCTCCATAGCACAAATGAAATTAAGCCAGAATTTCACCAAGGTTTACTTCCCTTGGGTTATTTTGCTAACATCTTTAACTTCTCAGCTTGTCTCTTTCTTGCATAGGGGCAGTATCAAGGGACGTGCAGATCCACCAGCATTTGTTTACAGGACCCAGGCAGGTGAAGTAGCCAGAGCAAACAACTTCTCATGGCTCAGGGCCATCTCTCCTGTACTCAGCACCAATTACTGAGTTCTCTCAGACCTCAGCTTTGGGAGAGCTAAATGAAAGCCTTTCAGGTAGAGTTAACTTTCTTCAGACTCTGGTGCCAGTCTTTTTGGGAATGCTATGGTACCAAGAGAGCTGAGAGAACATCTGAGTCATTCTGTTTTCAATTAATTACAATACTGTGTTGGCTTTGGGCTAAAACTCACTTCTTTAAGGCTGGTCCTGCTTTTCTGCTGCTGAAAGGCATCCTATAGAGGTCCTCTTTCTGGTATTTAGTTTAAATCAGTTAATTTTGTCACTCCCCAGAGAAAACAAGGCAAGCTTCTTTCTTTGTGAAAAATAGTTATTCTGGGAAGGAAGGCTGGTCCTTTCCCTCGATGCCTGACAGAGGATTAACAAGCAAGGATATTACTTCAAACAGAAAACACAAACTCCACAGTAGTCGTAACAGGTAACTATTTTATTATTTCTTCCTTATTATTTCCATGCCTTTTTTAATTACATGTACATGCAAAATATCCTGGCAAAAATCTGTACAAGATAAAGCTAATGTGATTTCATTCTTTCCCTTTTTTCCAAGAAGTGGTGTGTGTGTGTGACACCAGCTGAGAACAGGTTTTTATACCTATATCAAGCTGCCACACAACATTTTTGATGTTGCAATGTTTTATAACTCCTATTACCTAATTTTCTTTTTCTTTTCCCAGACACCATAGAAAACTACATAATGATAAAAACCAAATTACAATAGTATGTATGATCCAATGCCCAAATGGTCATCTGCTGGGACACTTCCTTCCCTTCCAAGCTTAGGGATGGAAATGGGGGAAAAATTATCTGCCAGTTATTCCAGGATGTAATCTGGCCTGTTTGTTAAGCCACCTCTAGCTGAGTGTTTGTTTGCTTGGTGCTGAGACATATATGGGTCTCCAGTAAAGGCTGCTGTTTTTGCTATTACTGTGTAACACTTGTCTCTGGAATAAATCAATGGTGCTAAAAGGCTAACTCCAATATACTGCAATTATGCAGCAGCAGGTGCTTTTTGCCAAAGTTTTTGCTTTGCTAGGAAGACCTGGAAATGAAAACTGTCATTGTCTTCAACTTAACCTTATCCCCTCTGCCTCCAGTGATCGAGAGTAAAACCACTGACTATATCTGTGATAGCTGCAGTGACATTTTTCTAGGGTGGACAAGTTAACAGCTATTTTCTCTGGGTTCCAGGTGCTGGTGCCCTCCTCCTGGTTTGCAGACTGATCACCTCAGGTGAGGACTGTATATGAAACATCCTCTGCTCAGTAGGGAAGCTGGCAGGGAAGCTTTTGATGACAGTTTTACTGCTAGTAGATGTGAGATCCTCAAGGATATAATGGGGAATAGCAGTGGTAAACCCCCCTGATCAGAGTGTATCAGGGAGGTAGCATGGGGCTCAAGGCAAGGCCATATACTGTACAGTTCAAAGTAATGCTAAGTATACAAGACATGGTCTCTTGCATGCATGAGACTGGGAAGCTGTTGAGTGTGTCTGGAAAGAAGCAACAGAGGTGAAACAAAGGGACTGGAGAGAGAATAAACACAGAGGGAAACTTGCCTGTGAGGGGGGAAAGGAGAAAGCAGTCAATGGTAGAGGCAGATATGACAGAAAGGAGAACAGTTATGAGTTTTGAGAAGACTGAATCAAAACTACCAGGAATCATGGATAATTACAACTGAAAACAGGGCTCTGAGGGAGGTACCAAGACCTTCACCTTATGAAAAGTATTTGGGTAACTGGCTTCTTGGATGATTGTCCTATAGAGTCAGCACATCCCAGGGCTGGAGGTTCGCACCACACAAGGGGAAAACAGGAGAAGATACCCTAACTGCTGCTCCCTCTTTCCTCTTAAGAAAGAGATTTCTCTTAGCTGGGATTGCTCCATGCAACACAACAAGGAGATGGTCTGTTTCACACAAACATTTTTGTTTTGAAGTTTTGTTCCTGATCTGAGATGCAAGATCTTACAGCTGATAATTGAACACTTCTCAGTAAGAAGGTGGAAAAAATATGCTATTTCATGTCTTTCACAGTTACTTGATTAGCTATAGACTGTCATCCCTACCTTTTTCATCACGTAAATTCAAAGGAAGGTATAAATAAAATTTAGAAGTGTTTAACATTAAACGAATGAATGAGAATGCTTCTAAACACAGGTGGGCTAAGCTGTGAAACTCCTTGCTAGTGAACACTGTTAAAAGCCGTCTTCGAAAAAAAAGAGCAAGGGCTTTGAAAGATAATGATAGCATCCCCATTTATAATACCAGAAACCTAAACTCCATGGCATAAACCAAAGAGGACTCAGATGGTTATAAAAATGACTTCATTTGCAATCACTCTAACAATAGCTATTCAGAAAATAGTTGCTTTTGGGTTTTAAAAAATATAATGAGTAGATTTGTATTTTGAGAGAGTCAGAATCATAATGAATTTTTTTTTTTCTTAATATCTGTCAATCAGAATCTCTACAACATCCATATTAGGACACCCAAGCTTAAAAATAACCAACTTAGAATTTTTAACAATGCTTCAGGTTCTGAAATTTTACTTTAGAGAATATTTGTTTCAAAGCAGCTCCGTTTATGAGTGGCACCATTTGTGACCTTTTATTTCCAACTTTATTTTTGATTCTAATTTTTTAGGGACTGCTGCATGTTAGAGAAATCCACAAAATCTACTGAATAAATGCTCACGCAAAGTGCATCTTAGGGAGTCTTTTGACAGTCTAACAGACAGCTAGAAGGATTTTTATGTAGTGATGCCCCTCTTTCTTCCACTGTTGGTGAAAGATCAACCACTGGCTGTAGATAGAAAAGAGGTTAGTAAGCTAGGGGATGAGTCTGAGCCATCTGGGCTTACATCATGTTACGTCTGAGATTTTTGTAAATATGCCACCTTTTGGTCTAGAAAAAAATAATGAAAGCTTTCAACAGTGTTCAGCAAAAGCTACACCTGATGATTTGAAAAAGTACTGTAAGTTAAATTGAAATAAAGCAGTGCTTCAGGATTATGTTACCTAATAAGCTCAGTAGTAATTAGCTTGCTAAAAGTTACATAATATATGCTTACAATATTTTCTAATTTTACTGAAGCCATGGAAAGTTGGTACAATTTGACTTATTTTTATAAGAAAATTAAAACTAAATCAGGAAGTGTTTAACATTATTTTTCATGGGAGCCATTATCAAAATGATACTCCAGGAGAAGTGCAGTGGGATCAGACTAGCTTTTTTAAGAGTTATTGAGTGAGAGGGGATGTTTTCTGCCCAGAAGTGCCTGGTGGCAGCTATTAGCAGAGCAGGAGGGTCTACCCCTCCTAGACCAGGCATGTGTCCCATGTGTGACAGCTCACTGGAACCCAGGCCAGGCACAGGGTGGCACAGGGTCTGGAGACAAGTGTTGGGCTACAGAGCTCTCACTCATGCCACGGTCACCTCTGCTTCCTCAAGGAGATGGGGGTTATCCCCAGGTTGCAGGTTCATTATTTTCAGGCAAATTTTGACCATGTCTGTATTAATAATAAGTATTTTTTAACAAGAAAATACAAAAGGTGTACCTGCCATTTTAACTGTCTGATTCTCTTGATCTTGGGACAGGGAGGGGAGCTGCTTGCCAGTCAAACATTTACTCACTAGCAGAGGTTGGTAAACTTCCATCACAAGCAGTGTGCAAACAGGGATACCTCAGCATAATATGGGATGCTGAGTGAGGGTTCACCCCCTATACTGCTCATCTAATTCAACTTCTATGCTGTTCTTGACCAATCTGACTCTCTCAGTTCTGTCCCCAGATCTGGTGAGCAGCATCAATTCATAACTGGCATGACTCATTAAGGCTGCTGTGGCTTTACTTAACAGATCTTAGCAATGGAGTGAAACTTTTGCATAACAGTGGAACAGGCAGGACATACATTTGCACATGCAGTGCCATCCAAATGAAGAGAAGGTCTTGCAGCTGTGGACAGGAAAGAAAAGAATGAACATTACGCACTTCTTGGTTTCTAAATCTATGCTGATCTACGCTGATACAAGAGATGCCATCGGCCTGCTTTCACACTGCATCCATAACTCCATGTCACTTTGCAAAGTACCCCTGGTTTTTAGAAAAACTTGCTTTGCTTCAGCCACTTTCAAGCTTGTGATAATTTTCAGTTTATTCCTCTAACAGACTCTCTCTGTTTTCTTACAACCTCTTTCCAAATTCCTCACTTTTCCCTTTTTGTGTATTTATTCCTCTGGCAATATCAATTCTTTCTACGATGTAAATTCACTCTAAATTCTCTTCTACTTTGTAAAACAGTTTTCCTAAAGTGTGAGCTGAGCTGAAGTACTTTCAGTTACATCATTGCTTTCTGTCTGTGTCTGACTGCACTGTCTTTCCCAGACTAGATGATATTTCAGTCACAGCTCTTTTTTCCAAAACGCTATTAAGTGGCTGTTTTGAGAAATACAAGAAGAAATCTCTTTGTTCCAGAGAGGACTTCTTCCCCTCATCCATGTCTTTATTTATTTAAAAGCAGATTAATTGTTTGCTCTAATGAAACCAGACATTTCCTTCGGCCTGTGAAGGATCATGGAGAACCAGAAGCCCTTTTGTTTATGGTATGTGACAAAATTAATAGCAAAGCAATGAAGGAATCACTTTTGACTTGAGTGACTTTAGCGGCTGTTGGTGGAATTACAGTCCTCTCAGGGCACTTGGCACCACAGAGGCCTGGGGCCTCAGAGAGCTATTCCTCCCTACCAGACCAGCGATGCTGAAGATTTTAATCTATGATCTATTACAGTTTTCCAGCATATTGCCTTAATCACAGGGCATATTCTTCTTCCTACTCTAATGTGTGACTAATATCCCACTGACTTGATGAGAAAGCTGGAAAAGCCTATAGATTATGGTGTAAATTAATTCACTACCACATGGTACTAATCGTACACTGTCATGTTGTAGTCTGCAGCAGCTAGAAGCAGCATTTGCTGTTGACATAGCCATAACAACACTGTATTCATATCAGTAATTTACACTTACACAAAGCACATGAGGAAAATAGGTAATAAAAAAACCTACAGATTTTTCATATTACATGATGGCAGTAACACCTGACTATTACTGCTGTCACTCAGAATGCATGTTTTTGTACTTGACAAAAGAAACAGCTCAGTGTTAGTAACGTGGGGTTCAGCCTCACACACTACAGCTGTAACATGTAAATATTAATTCAAGGATGAAAGTATACAGCTGAACAGGAACCATTTGGGAGAATGGGTGGATGAGAATGCATTAATTATATACATTGAGGGATGTATAAGTTGGAAATCCATGGACCTGCTTTGCATGAAAACCCTGATTTTCATATCAATAATGACAATACATTTCTAACTCACTGATGGGCATGTCTGCTTTCTGATCTCCATTTGTCCCAGCTGGGGTAACAGGGTGGCAGTGTGAACTAATAGTGGCAGTTCCATAACAGGCAAGTACTTAGAATCATAGAATTTGCATGGTAAATAAGAAACATAGACTTGCTTTGCTCTGGCTCCAAACAGAAGGATCTGCTTCATGTGGAACAGTTTTAAGAATGTTTATAAGAATAATAGAATTATTAAAAAATATTGCTAAAGAAGACAAGCATTAGATATTAGCATGCAGCACACAATATGAAGTCGCTGTTGCTTTCATTGTGGCTGGATGCTGAAAAGTGAGTAGGGGCAGAGTTTCTAATGTTTAAGCATGTACCTCCCAACAACTAGTATTTTCAAGGCAAACTAGATACCAATATAACTTTGAAATCTTATTTCTAGAAGTATCAGTTCTTCTCAAAATGAATACAAACTTCAATGTTTTGTTCTTTCTGAGCAGGCATGATGTGAAAGGTAGATAAAGAAGGGGAGCTTTTATGATGCTAAATTCAGTCCAGCAAAAGGTTTGGCTCTTATCTGTAGCTGGGTATGTGCATATGACTGGGAATACTGTCATACAATACAGCTTGAAACAGGAAATAAATCACAAAGTTCCCTGCTGCTGTCAGATACACTATACCTACAGAGAAGCACAGAAAGGAAATGCATTTTTATGTTGCTTAAAACACAGATCCTATTCAGCCATTAACATGCAAACTTTTTCATCCCAAACTGTAAACAGCTGCATGACATCACTTGGGAAGGAATGAAAAGCTGTTCTTGCACAGGAGACCTGGGTTTGGTCCTGCCTTTGCTATAGAATTCCTGGATGCTTTTTGAGAAGCCATTTAATTGATTTGTGTTTTCCTTTGTAAAATGAAAATTTATTTTTGTGGTTTTTTTTTCCTATTTCTACTGGCTTTTGTTTTTAAGGTATAATCTCAGGCAAATACACTTTCTTTAGATAGAAATCTAAATGCAAGTGCCTCATTCAATTTGGCTTTGTGGTACACATGTAATTCAATTAATTAATGTAAGAAATATAAACCTAGTATGGGTTATGCCTGATACAAATATATAATTCGAGGGACAACCTGTGGCATATTTCTCTGCTGACAGCAATCCTGGCTTTTTTACAGTGTGCATCTGCTTTTCCTCCCAGAGGAATGCATTCGACACAGCTCAGTCGATTGCAGTCATGTCCCTGCTCAGAAGCCTTTTCTGCAGCTGTATCTGATGTACAGAGATAGCTCGAGCCTCAGACTGATCAAACCCACAGTGCTGAAGGAGAATCTCCACAGCTCTGTGCATTCAGAATGCAGTCTCAAAAGTATAGTTAAACCCACGAGGTTCCAAAACTACTGTAGTTTGAACCCTTGATGCATATTATATGTGTTGCCACCAGGTCTCTGAGCTTCACAGCCTTTGCAGTGACATCTCATACATGCAGGCGTCATCCTCCAAGGCACTCCACCTTGACCACTGCCCTCATCTCTGGCTTTCCTTAGCTCTGGCAGGGCTACACCCACCATGAAGCCACCCTGATGCCACAGGCCTGGTGAGCACCAACCCCTGCTCCTGCCCGACGGCTCCCGGCCGCCACGGCACCCATCCCCGACAGCTGCTACCCCTATTCCTTGGCAAACCCTGCTCAAAGGCAGAAGGGACATCTTCTAGGCTTGGGAACCTGGCAGTGCTGGGGCTGCCCCGGCGCGGAGGGAGTGCGCCCGTGGGGCACCCCGGCAGCAGCACCCGCTGGGCTCTGCAGGGCTCAGAGTATCCTGGATTTGGAAACAACGAGGAGCCGCGAAGGACGAAAAGCTTGATCAGACACAGTCTGTCGCTTCCTGCGGTCCCGCTCCCGTCCCACCCTGCTCCCGATCCCGCCCCGCCGCTCCCGGGAGGTGGCAGTGTGTCCCCATGGAAGCGCCCGCCCGCTCCCAGCGGGCAGAGCAGCCCGGTTAATCTCGCTCTCACTCGTTTTCCGCCCATCTATAGAACGGGAATTTCTCGCCCATGAAGACACACTTGTGAGCGGTCTGTAAAAGGCAGGTGGGCTTCACGGTGAGGGAGCTGCTAAGCGCTGCAGCTGAGCCGGGAAACAGGGTTTACGGACAGCGGTCGTGATACTGGCGTATTTATTACACGTGTATACGCACGTTTGTGCTAATACATACATAAAGGTGTATGAATAGAAATATATGCCAAGACTTGGTGCAGAGGATTTATAAACTCGGACAGAGAGAAGCGTTTAGCCGCTATGCCATTTACATTTTGTTTATGCGTTTAGGGTGGAAGACGCACGGATGCGTGTCGGGTGTCCGTATGCCATTCCAAACCTGAACACTCTCATAGGCAGCGGCTAAGGTCCCTTTAAATCCTCCCTCCTCAGCGGCCAAGTGCGGGATTCGGGCCTCGTTGGCCAGAGCAGCTCGGAGAGGTGCTGCAGTACAGGGGGTCCGTAGAGCATCCCCGGACCACAACGGTTTCTGAGGACCGCACAGCCCAGCCGGTCCTCATGGCCCAGCCGCAAGTTTCTTTTCCCCCGTCACCCGCTTTCTCAAAAGCCTTCTTCCCTTTCCTTCCTTTCCCCTCTGGGGCAGAAGCCCCTACGAACTCCCCAGCAACAGCCTTCGCGCTGCCTGCCGGAGCGCAGCATCCCCCGCCGGGAAGCCGGCAGCTGCCCGGCTCCCGGGGCTGCGAGTCCGCCCCGACGGCAGCGGCCGTGGTCTGCGGGGCAGGGCGGGGCGGCACTCACCTGACGATGACATACATGACCAAGAAGTTGCCGAAGAGCCCCACGACGCAAACCACGGAGTAGAGGGCCATAATGGCGATGGCCGTGACCACCGAGGGGCCACCGCCCGCGGGCGCGCAGGGGCCGCTGCCTCCCGCGCTCCCGTTGGCTCCGCCGCACGGCTCGGACCGGTTCCAGCCCGCCGAGGTGTTGCCCCATGCTGCCGGCGGCGCGGCCGCGCAGGGGGGCGCGGAGGGGCGGCAGGCGGCGGCGGAGGCGTTGGTGGCGAAAGGCACCTCCAGGGCGCCGGCGAGGAGCGGCGCGGAGCCGTTGCCCAGCAGGTAGGCGACGGCCATGGCGCGCAGCGGCGTCAGCGCGGACACCGGCTCTCCGCGCCCGAAGGCTGCCCGGCGCTGTCGCTTTCGCTGTGCTGCCGCGGTGCTGCCGCGGTGCGCGCTGCCGGGGAGGCGGCGGCAGAGACGCCCGCCCCGACGGAGCGCCCCGCCGCTGGCTGCGGGCACATGTGTGCGGCGGGCGGGGCGGGCAGGGGAGGGAGGGGCCCGCAGCAGCGGGAGAGGCTGAGGCGGCGGCGAGGCGGGGCTTTCTCCCCCCAAGCTCCCCCCCCAGGGCCGGTGGGGCACGGGCAGCCCCCTGCCCTGCCACCTCCAGCGATGAGTGGAGCCGCCTCTGGGCACACTTAATGCATAGCGCCCGTCGTGCCGCTGGAAGGGCCAGGGGAGCGGGCCGCTCCAGCAGGTTTCCCCTTCCTTGAGAATAGCACTTGGCAGCAAAGCGCTTAAAATGTTTCCGAGGGGCGCAGGCACGGGTGGGAAACACAGAAAGTACCAGGAGAGACTGAGGCTGAGAAGCGGGGCAGGGGGGAGATTAGCTATTAATGTAATGTGTCAGGGGTCTTGAAAAAACGGTATTATCTGTGATTACAGAGATTGTGGTGAACTGTACAGCACCATGCTGTGTCTTGGATTTAGTAGTAACAGTCAATTTTTCTCCTTCTTAGTAGCTGGGGCAGCACTGTGTTTTGACTTTCAGCCTGGGAACAGAGCTGATAACACCGATGTTTTTAGTTGTTGCTCAGTAAGGTTTACTCTGACCCAGGGCTTTCTGAGTCTCATGCTCTGCCAGGGAGGAGGGGAGGCCATGAGGAAGCAGAGACAGGACACCTGACTCAAACTAGCCAAAGAGGTATTTCGGAAGGACTTGCTCTCTTCTGGATCAGGCTCATTTTGGCAGGTGGTATTGTATTCTCTTCCCTTGTTATTCCCTTATCATTATTATTATTGGTGGTAGCAGCAGTGATTTGTGTTATACCTTAGTTATTAAACTGTTCTTATCTCAACACGTGGAAGTTACATTCTTTTGATTCTCCCCATCCCTCTGGGAGGGGAAGGGGTGGGGGGGAGAGAAGGAGAAAAAAGGGTGTTTGTGTGTGTGAGACTGAAACTGTTTAAACCACGACATGCTGGAATGGTGATTGTCATCAGAATTGTGCTCTAGAAATGACTTGGATCTCCTGGATCCTCAGGATTTTCCCGGGACTTTCTGTTCCAGAGCCCTAGCGGTGCTCTACTCTAGACATTGGTGTGATTATTATTGGATATGGTAACACAGATAAGGAAGATATCAAAACTACTCTCTGAACTGCACTGCTTGACTCGCACACTGCTTCTTTCTATTAGCCTATTTCTGTGATCAGGTTGTTTCAGATGAACATGGAGGTGTGTATCCAGGAGCACCTGCTGAACGGTCAATCATTAATTATCAGGATATAGCTCTTTTACTGTCTCATCAATGAAATCAGAGGGGATCCTTAGTAAGGCAGAAAAAATACCTCCTATTAAGCCAGAAGGAGATAGAGTGGCAGTGATTGCTCCTCCTGCCTCATCATGGACGCACACTTAGTATGTCTGCTTGCCATGTGCAGAGCGTACTTCAACAGTGGTAATGGGAGTTGGGGAAGGAGGGGAGAAGCAACTTGCACCCTGAGGGAAAGATGCAAAACCTGAAGCATTTCAGTCTGAGGAGTTCCTGTGTTTCCATGCCACAAGCAATAGGAACCAGTGCCAACCAGGACAGGTAACAGCAGCAGAGTTAGATCACATGCTCTTCCAAAGTATCTCTGATCATTAGAAGTTGGGAGGAAGAAGGGAGATTGGGAAAGCAGTGTCACCGGACTTCAAGAGGGATATAAATCTGGGTAACTGGTATTCCTTTTTCCAACCTATGTACTGTCAAGTCTTATCAGGCAAATAGTGGAATGGGAGAAGAAGGTCAAGCAAGCTGTTAATGGGCACTTTTGGCAGATAGCATGTATTACTTCATGGCCAGAGAGAGTATTTTCAGCATCCTTTATTGATAGGAGAGAGAGCCATACAGCATTGTATTCACTAAAAAAAAAAAAAAAAAAAAAAAAAAAAAAAAAAAAGAAAGAACTTTAGAATAGGAGCTACGTTGTTTCTGGAAAAAAATGTGGAGAAGGAGAAATGAAAGCAAGAACTCTGAGATTTCATATGGTCAAAGCCACTGCCTCTTTATCCCCCTCTGAAGTATAGCATGTTTAGTCATAGATAGAGCGGGAGGAACAAGGCTTTAAACCTGGGCCTTTCTCAAAGACTTTCATCCCTGGGTGTGTGCATAGTGTGCAGGAGCCTCTTTCTGTGCTTAGCCTTTGTTCCACCCAAGCCATCAGAAATGTTTAATGTAAGTCTGGGTACAATTTGTATTTAGCCCTTTATACCTGTGCCTAGCTGTGTAAGGAATGGGGAAGATGGGGAAGAAAAATCAAGGCTGCTAGGAGACCCACTTGGTATCTTGTGTCATAGCCAGGTTTCTATCATCCTCAGTGTCAGTAGGGCCTTTGGTATATTGAAAATGCATGTCTTAAAAGAACTTTAAAAAATAGATGCCCAGGTAAATCTAGTGTTACATACAAGCCCTTATTATTAAAGACAGAAGAATTATTATGCCTGATTAAATCAATCTTTTGGCAGGTGCAGATGAAAACTAAGGCTGCAGAGAGGACTGGCAAAAAGCCCTGGGAGTTGAGCCTGTTTAGGACAGGCTCCATTAAACAAAATTTCAAGGTAGGGGAATGATAGTTAAATGCACCTCTTTGCAAAATTATTACAAATGCTATTTCTCAAGGACATAGGCAATATGAAATAAATCTTTACAATAATGCTTTCAGATGGTGAAGGACATTTTAAGTGTAGTAATGCCTGAGACCCTTTCTTCAAATCATTTCAGATAATAAGGATTGTGTAGTCAAGGTTCTGCTGAAAAGGTTATTTGTGAAGTTGTGGACCTGTAATTCCTTCTTGTGGTTAGTAGTGTAGTGCATGTAGAAAAGGGAAATGCGTAGCTTTGAGACGTACATTTTTAATGAATGCCTCAACCATCAGGTTGGGGTCAGAATCACAACCTGCATCTCAAATCAAATTTTTCTTCTCTTTTTTTTCTGCTGGAGCACTATAGGAAACCAGAAATTGCCGGATCATAACAGGGAAGTTTCTGGGGCTGTAGCTAGAAACCAATGGACTTGAAGACTTGTGAAAGGCTTAAGATTATCAGAGAGTTTTAGGATGAAAATAGTTTGTGAAAGACTGTCCTGGGAGTACTGGTCAGTGAGGTAACTTTGATATGGTATAGACATGTGTGTATGTGTATTTCAATACCAAACCCAGAGTTTCATGTAGTTCATTCACTTCCACAGTCTCTCCATGAGTCCTAAACTAAATGGAAACCATGTGTCTTGTTTACAGTCTAGTTAAGAAACAGAGCTGAGAGACTGGTTGTTGTGGTTGGCAGTTTGCAAAGATAGCCTGTATACTAGTGTCATGGTGGTGTGCCCTGTTTCTTCTAGGAGCAGGGCAAGAAGGCATCTGGAAGTAGTCTGTGCTCTTTGTCAGCCTTGCTGATGGAAATATTAAGTCTCCTTGCAGTGTTACCTAAGAGCCTGTGTTGCATCAATGTATCCCAAGCAGAAAGAGCAGAAGTTATGCAAGAGGTGGAAGGAGGGCACTACCTCAGTAATCTCAGAGCCATCTGCATCACAGCCTTCAACCTGTTCTGAAGTCCTCCAATCCCCACATCCTCCTTTCTGCCCTCAAGGACATCTTCAAGGTGATAGAGCAATAGTGTTTTGGTAGCAGCACTGTGAAGGCTATTTTAAATCATTTATACAGTACTAGCAGGCTGTATCACCTGGGCTTAGGTTTGGTTGCAGTTTGAGCAGAGCCCATCTCACCATGCAATGCAAGGAATGTGTGACATGGAAAATACTATGTAAGAATTTACAGGCAAGTCTGTTAATCAGTACTACTATTTCAGTAATATATTTCCAGAAGGGCTGACTGTGGTCACATTAGCTGACATTTTATCTAACATAGCTCAGACAATTTCTCTATGTCTTGTTTCTTCTTTAAGTCATTCACCCAAAATCATGCTAGCTCAGTATGTCTCCTGTTCCTTAGCTGCAGTGCAGTGCATTAACCAAAACTTGTTTTTATTCCCTGAAGTAAATAGAACCTCCATTGTTCAGTGACTGTTCAGGGTTTTTAAGTATGATTTTTATTCAATAATGCTACATAATCCTGGAACTTAGGCTACAGAATTCCAATGATGAAAAATGCAGGTAATCTATTAGATTTGTAGATATCAACACTTCTTTTTCATATAACTTCAGGATTTGTAACATTTGCCTATGTTTGCTTGAAAATTTTAATCTTCATATACAAAGAAAATAGTTCTGTGGATTTTGGCAGCAAAAGCCCAATTGTTAGCCAGCCAAAGAAGAGGTTAGAGTAGATGGTGATAGCTGTGAGAAGAAATGCAGAGACCAGGGTATGGAGCAGTTGGTAGGAGGAGGTAGCAGTGAAGTTAAAATCCAGGATGCAAGGGGCTTGGGTAGGACTGTAGTGTCCCTTAGCAAAGGGGAGATGGACAGGTGCTAATGGAGTCCAATACAAAACCAGCTCAGTTTACGTGTCTCATGCAAGCCAGTGTTGAGGAGGTGAGATGCAAGATAGATCGCTGGTCTGATGTAGTGGAGTTTTTCTTTCTCTCTTACAGGTGTTTAACTGTGAGGGGACCAGGTGCTGACGGGGAAATGAGAGTTGTCCTGATTTCTGGCATAAAAGCTGTGTGCACATCATTTAAAGTGGTACATTTAAAGTTGACTAGTTTGTGTTCTACATTAGCCATGTGAGGACTGATTTTTGGAAGTGGGGGACATCAGCGCCAACTGCCTGAATGGCTGGAAGGGCTGATGTAGATTCTGGTGTGCTAGGAATATGTGACATGTTTGCTATAGTTTGAGTCTCTAAATCAGCAAATACAAAATTGTTGGTTTCTTCAAGCTGATTTGGAGCTACATATTGAATAAGAATGAAGGTGTTCTGAAAAACTGCCACTGTATTCAACGACATAAAGGTCCAGAGGCAGTTAGTATGTGATACAATTAAACACTATAGTTCAGGAGGTCACTTAAGTTCATACAATCCTACATTTCCTAACTCTTAAATATTTTGACTCTTCAAGTTTAATTCATGGTTATTTGTTAGGCTTCCCAAATCCAGTAGGTCATCAGAGAGGAGGCTGCTGCAGCTCTGTGCCCTCAGGTCCAACCAGTAGTGAGGCTGGGCTTGTATTCCTGATGGTCATGCATGCAAATGACTGTACAGAACCCACACAAATGTATATACTCAGCTAGCAACACAGAGCAGCACAGACACATACTCAGCACTCACAGAAACACAAACATCACCTGTTCCCCTCTTTAGCTGTTCAGGATGAAGGCCTGCTACTAGGAATACATACACACCATCTGGCTCTCTCCAGCTGGGATCAAACACTCAGTCTGCCCAGTAGTTGCTCCCTGCATCCCAGCTGTTGGCATATGGACAAGCCCTGAGGCCACAGCACCATTCCAACTGCTGGTATACTCCCAGCCACTTACAGACACCAATGCAAACACTCAGGTTTCCCAGGAACTGCCATTTGATGCTCAGTCTACCCAGTAGTTGGCTTCAACCAACAGTTTCCTTCCTTAAGCATCTCACAATGTTTTGTGCAGTCCCAAAGTGCTCCTCCTCTTGCATCCCATGTTGTGTCCCACATCCCTAGGTGATGATATCCCTCGATCTGTGAGGTGCTCCAGGAAGCTGCTTCCCTGGACCTGTGGTGCTGGGGCTTCCCTGCAATGGCCCAGGGACAGTCTAGGGAGAGATTTCATTTCCCTGATGGCATTATGGGGATGGTGTTATCCTACCTGTCCTTGCGTCCTGGTGCTCTTTCCTGTGTGGGGAGATGGGTCTTTTGTGGGCTGATGGCTCCAGTGATAGCCCCTGGAGTAGCCAGGGCAGAATATTACTTAGATGCCTCCATCTTCTTATGTCTCCCTGTGATCCTTGCATGTGTGCAGACACATATCACATGAATTAAGAGTCATCTTTGGCAGTATCACTGCTAAATACTGATTTCTCTTATATGCCAGAAAGACAGCATTAGATAGATGCAAAGGATGCACCTGTTGGAGAACGAATGTCCACAAAGAGACTGACTCCTCTGCTCAGTAACAGATGATAATGTAGGGAACAATGCTTCTGTGGTGATACAATTGGTTTCTGCTGAAGGGAGGAGATTCAGATAGGCAATTTAAAAAAGTATATATACTTCCAGGAAATCCTCAGACTGCACTGCTGAAGTACTTGTTATGGGCCTCACAGGTTCCACAAGGCATTTTGAAATAAACAGAAGACTCTGAGGAGCTGTCACAAATTTCCCTGTAACAAATACCACTTCTAAATCACAGTTTAATGCCATTTTGGTAGAACTGAAAATAGAGCATTATGTGACACTAAGCAATTGCCACCCATTATTTGTTTAATGAAATTAAATAATGCAATGTTGCAGAATAAAGAGATTAACTTGATTCTTGAAGTGGAAGAACACTAGGGATATGTTTACAGAGTGGGCATGGTGACTCCTAGCTTTTTGGTTTCTCCACGTGATTTTATTTCGAAAAATAAAATAATTTCAGAATTAAAAGTAGAGGGAAAATGTTGATTATGTTTTTGAGAATTTTCCAATGTGTGTTTTGGTTAATTTCAGAAATAGTTAAAAGCTACAGAATTTTAAATCTGACAATCTCTGCTTATTTTCAAACGAGGAAATAGTCTCAATTTGCTCCAGTGTGCCTATGCTTATTTCCATAAACCGAACTCTGGCATCTTGTTACCTGACATGTTTATCAAACCTAACATTTCATTGCTTCCACCTGCTTACATTTCTGAAACCTTTTCCTGGTCACCCTTCATGGATCTTTTTTAGGACTGCATAATTTATTCCAATCTTTAAACTCACAACCTGTTCGCTTTCAAATCTTTTCTTGTTTCTCGTTTCCTCTTCAGCACCTGCAAGAAGTGATAAGAAAGGGGTACATTTGATCTACCATGGGGAAATCTTCTGTGTAGGATGACTCTAGTGATATAATTGTCATTGTTCATGTTCCCATGTGAATACTCTTAATTTTAAATAATGGAAAGTTTTAAATATACTGATAGTTTTATTTCTAATTATTCTTACAGATAAAAATGTCAAAGATAACTCATACTTTGGTCAACAGCAGCTGTTCAAGTAGCTTGACCTCCACATTGTGTGTTAAGAGGGTCATTCTCATATGTCATGAACCACACTGCACCAGTGGTTCAGATCTGAATGAATCATCAGTCATAGTCTGAATGTTCACCTAGTTCTCTGTGTCTTCACCATTTCTGTTCTTCAGCTGCCTTGCAAGGGAGAAGATGGGGATTTATTGCAAAGAAAAAAGTTAGCCTTTGTCTCAGTATTTGTGCAAATACTCAGAATAGTGCCAGTGTCCTAGATCACAAATATCACAGAACAGCTGAGGTGAGGAGGTCCCTATGGAGATCATCTAGTCCAGCAGCCACTCAGAGCAGGGTCATCTATCGCAGGTTGCTCAGGGCTGTCCTATGAGGTTTTGAATAACTGCAAGGATGGACACTCCACCACCAGTCTTCCAGTGTTCAACCACACACAGAGCAACAAAGTTTTTTCGTACATTTAACTGGAATTTTCTGTATTTCAGTTTGTGCTCACTGCTGGCTCCATCCTCTTCCCATGAAGTACTTATACACATTGATAATATCCTCCTGAGCCTTCTCTTCTCCAGGCTGAATAGTCCCAGCTGTTTCTTATGTGTCAGCTGATCCCTGTGCCCCAAAAAAGCCTGTAGCCATCCATTGCCACTCTCCATTCATGTGAGACTTTCCACTGTGATCCCAGTGAGATCATAACCATACAACAGGATGCGGATCTCTAATTCTTGTGTCCTCCTGATGCCATGTATTTTAGTGTGCGGGCACTTCAGAGAGGTGTCCAGTCATGTGGATTTTCCAGAAGAAGTGTTAGAGCTTCCTCCACAATGCTGTCATGCAGGGACTCGCATGTTTGTGTGCGTATTCTTGGAGTGTGCCTCCTTCTGCCCTCTTTTGTTAGTTATCTCCTGTTCACATCTTCCCATTCATTTTGCTTGCTGCTCAATCCACCCCTTTGTCACTCAGTTGGTCATCCACTCCCTCCCCATCATTCCCAGTTCAAAGCTCTCCTCATAGGCTGGCCAATATATTAACATTTGTAGGTGGATGCCATCTCTTTGTAGTAGTTTTTGAGCCTCAAAGTGAGTCCCATATTTGTATTGTCCCTAGAGCCATGCAGCCACTCATGTCTGATATGCTCCAGGTCTCCCCTGGCTTTAAGAAAGCTGAGAAGGAAAAACAGGATGTTGGATCTGAATAATTGTGTTTCCTAACGATAATATGGGGGTATGAATCTCAGATTTTTGAAGTTTAGGTGGAGCACATATGGCAGCTTACTCTCAAAGCAAAATCGTGATCTTCAGCCCTCAGGAAGGCCAGCTGTAAGCTTCTAAAGCTGGAAAATTGAAAATGCATGTATCCCAGCTAATGGAAAGATGGAAAGGGAGGAGGAGACAGGATTTGATTTAAACAGCTGATTAACTTAACCTTGGGGCAGGTCTGCTGTACCACTAAGCATATTTATCTTTGTTGACAGAAAAATAGTCAGATTTAGACAGATTCTCAGCCTTGCCTTTTGTCATGCAGCCCTGAAGTTGGGTTTTTTTCTTTATGGGGGGGGGGGAGGGTGGGGTGGGAATACAAGCAGCAGCTGTAACTTCAGCCACAGTTATTCATACATCTTTTCATAGGGAATTTTCAGTGTGTCACTTTTCAAAATGGGCCTGGCTAGGGAAATTACTCCTTCCTGTGCCAGCCAAGATCAGAGCATCTGTAATTCCAGTGTTAAATTTATGCAATTTAAGCATAAATATATGCTGACTTACTTTAAAAAGCCCCCTCATGAAAACAGCTTAACCACATGAACTGACAGCATTGTGTTAAATCTGCAAGTTCTCTCTGATTATTAAGGGTTTGTTGTTTTTCGATAGGAGGAACTATTGCTCCCTTAAGTTATAAAAGCAATATTTTGCTATATTTCAAGAAGGAAACTTAAAATCTAATGACTGTCAAGGCTTTGGCAAGTTTTCTTTCCTTTTTTGAGTGCAACATCCTGGTGTTATAAGTATTGCAAAATTCATGCTGAATGAAAGAAGACTGCTGCTTCTTTGTGTTATGATGTTCTTTATTGCCTTTTTGCTGCTGTTTGCTCACAAGGGGTGAATACATGGAGACAAGATGAAAGTGCTTGAAAAATGTGCTGATGGATGACAGGGCAGTGTCAGTGACTTGCCTGAATCAGGGAGATGTACACTTTTCCTTCAAGGGAGTTCAGCTGTATCTGACATAGGCTTTAAGGAGTTACATTTTAGTTAAACTTTTAAGGAGTTTAGATTTTAGTTAGATTTAAATATTAGGTGTTCAGCATTTAATAGATCATGCTGGTAATGTATCCCATAAAAGGGTACAGTATTTTTTATGAACATTCAACAGGAGTTTAGTTTTCTGTGTCCTTCTTCAAGGACCTCTCAATGTCTTTTGTTTAGGTTACTGAGTTCACTTTTCTTGCCTTTAGGTACTCCCTTAGTTTTCAGTATAGTTTACCTCAGAGTTATAATTTGTCTTAAATGAATTCAAGCATTATCCTATCAAGGCCAAAAATGTCAAATATGAAGAGGACCTTGGTCAACAGGATACCTGAATAGTTTAGGCTTTGAGTTTCAAAATGATGAATCTGTCAGTTGTTCCTCAATTCTGAAGAAATCTGAGATTCACAGACACCTAGATTTTCACCTTCAAAGTTGCTGAGAAACTTCTTGTTAATGCTTAGGTGAACTTCAGCCACCACAAAAGAGTGAGGATGTTTTTTTTTACAAGCATATGTGCTTTTCAGAGATTTCTGAGCTTTGGGGAGATTTCTGGTCCTGTTGCAAAGACTGTGTATGTATTTTGTAGTAAGTGGTAAATAGGATATGTTTCTTTTTGGGGGGAAGAGGTCTTTCTGCATGATCTAATTGTTAGATTCTATCTGGTGCCTTTGCTTTCTTCTCCTTCAATCATTGAATCTTGAAGTTTCTCCTATTGATCAGGCAAGTACCACAGGAATAGCAGACTGCATTTCAGAGGTTTTCACATGGTAAAAGAGGGATTTGAACCTGTGTCTCTCATCATCCAGAACTGATAACTGTTGCCTAAAATCAGTCTCTTTCACCTTATTTTGGAAGACAAAACTTTCCTAGGCAGGGATCAGGAGTGGGATCAAGTGGAGGGTGATATCTTTTGTTATCCCCAAGTCACTGAGAAGGGCAGGTTGTCACATGCACCTTTGTCCTCACCATTTCATGTTGGCTAACATAGGGGTCACGTCCTTGGCAGTCAGAGTTTGGTGGATCTCATTCAGAAGTGCCTAAATCTGCTTGTTTGGTGCATAAGGAAGCAGGAATCCTGGACTATGTGGTTTCTGGACCAGTTGATCGGCTAAGAACACAGTGGTCAATGCTGTGGTAGCTAAGTTGGTGGTTTAGAGTTTTACGTATGTGTGAGTCTTGTGTCTAAACCAGTCTTTCTTGAATTTGAATAAGTCCTAACCAGAGTATTTTAAATTTAAATTTTAATCAAGGAGTTATGATCTATTTTTCTTGGCATCACTGGAAAAGTTAAGAAGATGTTTTCTGGAGTTTTGTAGGGAAATACTACTTGTGGTTTTCAGATAATTATTGATTCTTAAAACTCTACAATACTTTGCATGTAAATAGTTTCTAATATGAGAAGCCAGTAGTAATACCAAGTTATCTTTATATATTTGTTCACAGGCACCAGTATTTTCTTCTGATATCAACAGAAATATGCTTACTGTTTATTGAAAACATTAAAGTAAACTTCCTAGAAGAAGCTTCCACCATTCAGAAAATCTAAAGGAACAATAGTGTTTCAGAGTGTTACAGTGGGGAACTGTGTGTACTGCATGAAGCTGGCGGAAGATTTCAAAAGGCTAACAAAAAATCATATTAGATAGACTTGTAAATTACTGTGAAGAGAAGTAGAGAGCAATTTCTTGGCTCAGCTCACAGACCATTTAATATTATGGAGCATTAAAAATATTTTCTTGGAAATATGATCTTTCTTAACAAAGAATAAATTTTATATTTTAGGATTTTTTAAATTTTTTTAAGCCAAGTTGTATGGAATATATTAAATGGGGATAGAGAGAAAACTGTTGATGTGCCCTTCAAATACCCAGCTTGTTTCCTTATGAAAGCATAAGCCAGAACCAAAATGAAAATTCAGCACACCTCCTCACAGACTTTATCTCTCTATTCTTTCATTCAGAGGAAGCGCACTTCACCACCATATCTGCAGTAATTTGTGGGAGATAATTTTACAGGCTCATATAAATCATGAAAACAGTGTCCCCACAACAGTTCTTTCAAAAGGCAGCAGTAACAAACCCGATTGGGAACAATTACTTACCGGCTCTTCTTTTCAAACCTTTCCACAGTAACTGATACTGTAAGGTGAATTAGTTTCTCTTTTGTCTTCACAAAGAGAGTAAGTATCAGTGTAAAAGAATAATAGAATCATCGAATCAGAGAATGGTTTGGATTGGAAAGGACCTTAAATATCATCTATTTCCAATCAAACAGGGCCAAAAGAAGGCTCTCTGTTTGCCAGCTCATGACAGTAATTGTTGCTTCCTGCTCAATTTGTCTGCTATGGCAATTAACGCTCAGAATGCTTCTTGAAACCTTTGTGTGCACTCTTGCTGCAGGCAGTGTGCCCTGCTTCTTTCAGAAATGGTCTGGAAGGCTGCTGGGTTTTGTAACTAAGCACTGCGATTTAAAGCTTGCGTTTAACAGATGTAGACCAGAAGGTAGAAGCAGGGCTAAAGACTAAGCAAAGATACAAACAGCAGAAAAGGAAGAGACACACCAGAAAAGTTTGAATTTCATAGTGTGATGTCAAACTCTGGCTTCTTATACACACCAGCTGCAGTTGTAGAAACCCCTGCAAATAGTGACAACAAAGTAGAGCAGCTTCCAAAAAGAGGTCTTTCACTTCCTCTTTTCTCCAGATCCCCATATGATCTATTTTTTAAGCACTCCATTCAAAATTGTGCTTAAGTCTTTTTGATCTCATGAGATGTGAGCTCAGGCCTTCCAGCTCCTCTGCAGGTGTTCTTGTCCTTGAGGTGCAGGTTAGGATGAGTGAAAAAACTTAACAGCAGCAGCAGTGATTTATATAGTGACATGGAGATAATAACCCAGCAGTGGAAGAAGTAGTTGTGGCTGTGATTTCAAACTGGAGGGAGGCATCTCCCTGAAATGTAGGGTAAAGGATCTGAAATCCCAAGGAAAACTGACGGTTTTGCTGCTCAAATTTCCTTTGACAGCAAATGCCTGCTGTAAAGAATCCATTGGCTTTGAGCTTAACTCAAATAATCCTCTATAGATACTGTTTGCCACATAATGACATTGGCTGAGAAGAGTCCCTTAAGCAGAATGCTGATGTAGTCTCCGGAGCTTCAGTTTAGATTTATGACAGAAAACACAGCACTTCTCTTTCTGAACTTGCTTACTTGCATTTGTGCTTGCCATATTTTTGACAAATGTTCGACTTTGCATCTTACAAGTATTGTGTCTACGTAACGCACCAGAGAAATGCTCTACATATGTCTCTACGCAATGCACTTAGACTTTTCCACTCTTCTTGCCTCAGAAAGCAGAACTACTTTGGTATGATTCTTCTTTCACCTGTGGCTTGCCAGTTCATGGGATAAGGAAAGAGATTGACTGTTGAAGCCTTCTTCTCACAGTAATAAATTTTGAATTATGAACACAGCGGAAGGAGATATTGCAGGAGGACAAAGTTTTCCTGGATAATTTTTCTTGGAGAGGTATACCTGCTCAGCTCATTTCTTTGAAGCAAGTACAAAAGATAATTTGCAAACACATAGTAATCTTTCTTGGTGCCACATGGCATAGGATTTCAGAGGAACAGGGAGATGTATTACTGCATTTGGAGTGCAATAGTTAGGTTGTGAACATGTGCAAGTATGCATAGACTCTGCTCAGTGAATTATTAAGCCTCTTTGTAACAGAGTCAGCAAACTAGACAACTTGTCTGAGTCATAGTTTTTATATTTGTTTGGGAGGGATAGTAGTATTACTTCAACATCATGAAAGGTTGCAAATATGTCCTGCATTTATTTACCTATTTTTAAGCAACATAAAAACTAAAATTTAAAATAAAAATTTGTTTCTGATTTCTCTGCTTTATGTTTTGTTTTCCTAATTTTTCTATTTTTTGTTTATTTATACGTAGCCTGCAGTTACTAAAAAGAGAACGTAGGAGATGATTAATTTCCAGATAACCACAACAGTAGAAAGAAATCAACTTTAAGTGACACTTTCACACTTACCCATATAATAAGCTGTTGTAATTTCTCATCAATTAGTAACTGCAAAAGTTAATTCACAATAGGAGATAACATATAGGAAGATGACTTTTAATTTGCCACTAAGATTCTAGATGCTAGCAAGCCATCAGCAATAGGAAGGTGTCCTGTTGGGGTACATTAACATCTGAAGTGAAAGAAAAAAATTGTCATGTCCCCTTTGGATTGTAGGAATGATTGTTTATGGAAGAATCCATAATTTCAGCTGGTTTAGAGTATCTTTTTTCTCTTTAATTTTGCTGTTCTATGAAATATCTGTAGTCTATTAAGTTGAGATCTCTCATAACCTCTGATGTTTGACACTGTCCCACACAACATCCTTGTCTCTAAATTGGAGAGACATCAATTTGATAAGTGGACCACTCAGTGGATAAAGAACTGGCTGGATGGGCGCATGCAAAGAGTTGTGGTCAATGGCTCAATGTCCAGCTGGAGACCAGTAACGAGTGGTGTCCCTCAGGGATCGGTGTTGGGACCGGTCTTGTTCAACATCTTTGTTGGTGACATGGACAGTGGGATTGAGTGCACCCTCAGCAAGTTTGCCGATGACACCAAGCTGTGTGGTTCTGTTGATACGCTGGAGGGAAGGAATGCCATTGAGAGTGACCTTGACATGCTTGTGAGGTGGGCTGATGCCAACCTTATGAAGTTTAACCATGCCAAGTGCAAGGTCCTACACCTGGGTTGGAGCAATCCCCGGCACAGCCACAGGTTGGGCAGAGAAGAGATTCAGAGCAGTCCTGCGGAGAAGGACTTGGGGGTGTTGGTTGATGAGAAAATGAACATGAGCCGGCTTCAGTGTGCGCTTGCAGCCCAGAAAGCCAACCGTATTCTGGGCTGCATCAAAAGGAGCATGACCAACAGGTCGAAGGAGGTGATCCTGCCCCTGTACTCTGCTCTTGTGAGACCTCACTTGGAGTACTGTGTGCAGTTCTTGTGCCCTCAACATGAAAAGGACATGGAACTGTTGGAGCAAGTCCAGAGGAGGCCACGAGGATGATCAGGGGACTGGAGCACCTCCCGTATGAAGACAGGCTGAGAAAGTTGGGGCTATTGAGCCTGGAGAAGAGAAGGCAGCCTTCCAGTGTTTGAAGGGGGGCTACTGGGATGCTGTTGAGGGACTCTTCATTAGGGATTGTAGTGACAGGACAAGGGGTAATGGGTTAAAACTTAAACAGGAGAGGTTTAAATTGGATATAAGGAAGTTCTTTACTGTGAGGGTGCTGAGGCACTGGAATGGGTTGCCCAGGGAGGTTGTGAATGCTCTATCCCTGGTGGTGTTCAAGGCCAGGTTGGACAGAGCCTTGGGTGACATGGTTTATTGTGAGATGTCCCTGCCCATGGCAGGGGGGTTGGAACTAGATGATCTTAAGGTCCTTTTCAACCCTAACTATTGTATGATTGTATGATTCTATGACTAAAAATGTAGATGTCATAGCTGAATATTTTTTTTTGTTTTGGTTTTAAATACTTTCATATATTTGAGGTGCTTGAAATTGTAGAATAATTCCTTATTCTTGCCTATTTTGGGTATGCTACCCTTAATGTCTCATTCAAATAGCAAACTGTTCCTGTTGTGTATGCCATTGCTTTTATGTACAATAAGTCAATCAGAAAGAAAACGGTGAGACTAAATTTGGTTTGATATTACTGGGGTAAGTAAATTATAATCCCACTGAAATCAGTGGAGCTGTACAGTGCAGCAGGAAGTTCAGGAAGACTTGTCAGCTACTGTTACCTGGGGGAACAGGTTCTGTCTGTTATATTGATTTACTTAGACTGCAAGGAGAGGTGGGTGGGAAGATCTTCCTTTTGCTATAACTGTGTGGAGCACCAGGGCAAAGAGGCAAATGAGGTCATTTCACAGAGTGAGGCCACCAAGAAGAAAAGAAACAGCAACAGGAAGTTTTTCACCTACCAAGTGTTGCTTGGGGTCACAACACTTCATGCTGCAGCCATGTTAAGGCCCACAAGTTTGGGAGGTTGTAAAATAGCCATAGCTGATCGTATAGGTACCACACAGTGATAGCAAATGCTGCAGGAGGTGGAGGAGAGAAGCAATTACTGTCACTTTTTTGGCAGAATTGTTACTGCAGCTTCAGAAGGAGCTTGGGGTGCTTGTATTAATAAAGGATCAGCTGTTCTAGTAGGAGAGGAAAATGAATTCCTCACATATGTTCATTAATGTTTCAGTGGATCCAATGCAGAAGGAAGCTTTAGACTTCTAGAATAAACCGCTACTGAATTCTATTTGTTTTATTTCAAAGTATTATGCTGTCATTTCTCACTTGCTAAAATGTTTGTATACTGTCAGATAATTTCTTTGTTCTCTCTTGGAAGCTACTACATTTTACTGTGGAGCTGAAGCATCCCTTACATCTTTTATGTATCTCAGAAGGGTATTGCAAAGTTCAATTAACATTTGAAAAGTGCTCTGCAATCCTCAAATGACATGTACAGTGGAAGCACACAAAATGGTTATTATCAATTGAATGCATGATTTTTCATGCATATATGTCTTTCACCAGGATACTCTTGGGTGGAAGTATTCTTTTCTTGGGTAGAAGGCCACTTGAACTTGTGCGGGGATATTGGCCAAATATAGCATTAGGGGGTGTGAGATTTTTTTTGCTCATTGAAATTGCTCACAGTTGAAGGGAGAGTGACAACTCGTTGTTCAATATTGTATTTATACAAAAATCCTAATAATTCTCAGTCCTGAAACTCATAAGATTCTATGAAGTCAGTGTGAAAATAAGGACAAAGGAAAGGAAGTTTACAAGGCAGGGACCATGATCCTGCCACTGTGAAGATTTTTACCTGCCATACATAACTGTCTTTGCAGTCTTAGCACCACTTCTAAGGCCAAGTAGAATAAGCACAGTAATTAGGACATGAATTTAGAGTTCAGATCATCATTGTAAGTTTGCCCTTTGATACGGCAGATTGTAGGAGGATGGGTTGACAAAGCCTTGAAGTTTCATTAGTCATGAATCATTTGCACAGAAGGGCTGAAGTCAGCCTGCCCTCTTTGAATGAATAAAGGGGTTTTTTCATATACAAGTATGATGAAGTGGGTTTCAGAACACCCCACGATTCATGCTTTCCAATAGCTCACTTGATCTGTCAGGTGGCCCTCATGATGGAGCTCTTGAAATGCAAGCATGCAGGAGAGCATTGTACCATCAAATGCTATTTGGCATAGAGCATAAGCACAAAATGTAAGAAAATGCATAAGTCCTTCAGCTGTAATACAGAACACTTAGTTGCAGCTGAGGATCTGGCTCTACTAAATAACTCAGCAAGCCAGCGAGTTTATTTCTTCCCTTTCAGGTCTTGCTAGGAAAGTTTTCCTTTGTGCTAGAGTATCATAAGAGTGCAGCAACTTCCAGAATTTCTTATGGCACCTGCACCTGCTGTTACTCCAGCCCAGCCATAATGAGATTTCCTTCCTGCCAGGAACTGAAGAGTCCCAGGTGTGTGGGATGTAGAATATGGACAAAGAACAGAGTTACAGTGGGAAGAAGTATTAGCAGCAGAGTGGGAAGTACATTGAATTTAGTGCAAGAGGGATCTCTCTCTCCTGAGGAAGCTTCTGTGTCTCTCTGTTGACCATGTCCATGCTGGGCTATGCTGAACCTTAAAATCCGTAACACAGCTGCCTCTGTTAAGTGCCCAAACATAATTGAAATGAATGTAGACTTCAATTTCATTATTTCCCATGTGATAACTTGCCCACAAGAACATGCCATGACCTGTATTATGCTGGGATAAGCTGAAAATAATTTTTCTTGACTCAAACCATGTGCTCTTCAGGCTGAGGCAGCAGAAGTTATAAAATGGATCTCTGATACTGTTTGTGATATGCGAGGTCTATCTGTCCTACAGTACATTGGTATCCTGAAACTACTATTAATCCTACCTGCTATGCCTGCTAGGTAAAGATACTTGATTGGGTTCCCAGTGTTATGCCTGACCCCCAGATCCAAAGACAGAAAACTAGTATGTGTGTGAGTACATCCAGACCTACATCACTTTACTCCTTTTGGTTAGAGATCTAGGGAAGGTCCCTTACTAACTTTGAAATACATTTTACTTTAATTCTGCTAGTCAGCCTAGCATTTTGTTAAGCAACTGTCATGGCTTTCTTTATCCAAGAAAGCAGCTGAGCATCAGCCACTGGCTTACTTTCCTCCCAGTGGGATGAGGGAGAGAAGCAGGAGGATGAAAGTGAGAAAACTCATGGGGTAAGGTAAAAACAATTTAACAAGCGAAGCAAAAGCCACACCTACAAGCAAAGCAAACCAAGGAATACAATCACTCCTTCTTATCAGCAGGCAGGTGTTCAGCCATCTCCAGGATAGCGGAACTCTATCACAGGTGATGGTTACTTAGAAAGGCAAAGTGCCATCATTTGGAATATCACCCCTTCTCTTCTTTCCCCCAGCTTTATTTGCTGAGTATTATGACATATGGTATAGGATGGCTCTTTGGTCAGTTGGGGTTAGCTATCCTGGCTTTGACACTTTCCAACTTTTTGTGCCCCAACCAGTTTAGTGGTAGAATAGCATGAAAACTCGAAAAGCCCTTGGTGCTGTGTGAGCATTGTAAATTGGGAAGGAACAGCTTTTTTGCTCTACTGCATGTAAATTGAGGTAGATTTGCAGGAGCCTTACACCTTTCAAGAATGTATTCTCTTTAATACATTCTGCTTAGTTTTCCTTGTAAGTATGTAATACAATAAAGTACCAACTTCTTCCTTTGAGATAGACTCTGGCGCTTGTTGTCACAGCCCTGGTGGAGAGGGGTAAAGGGGTGCAGGTAAGCTGTAACAACTGAGTGAGAGTGGTTTGGGTCTTATTGTCTGTGTAGGTCTCAGAAAAGAATGAGGGAGAAAATATCAGTTGACTTGTTGATGAAAGAAGTTCTGTGCACATTGTGATGAAAGAAGGGGCTGTGCACATTCCCTGTCTATTTCCTTAACATACAGATCCTTGCAGCTGCATCTGTCAACAATGGATAGATCTCAGGCTGTGCCCTCACTGCACTGGGTGCCCAGTGCACCACTGGCTCTTCTGAACAGGTATATGGGAGGTGCCAGGGCTGATTCCTCATTTGGTACATATTACTCTATGTTTTCCTCATTTTTTCCATGGTTTTCTATAAGCAACACTAGCAAATAATCCAAAGTATATTAATCACAGTATCTGCCATCAGATATTAATGATGTGTCTTCTCACCATAAATGTCTTGCTGTTTTTAACTATTGATTTGAACTTTTGTTCATGGTATAGAAAGATATGAGTAGAGTAGCTTTATACAGCACCAGCGACTTTAATATGAGTCAAGAGTTGATTTTGTCTCAAAGTATTAAAACAATCCTGTATCTCCTTTTAGAGGATTTGCTTATTCCATCTAATAGATATTTGTGTGGCAGAGGGGATAAGACATCATTACCAGATATTTCCAATGATCCTAGGAAACAGATTTTTGTCCTGAAGGCTGGAAGCCATTTACTTCTTTAAAAAGAGTTGTAATCACAGAGCAATGTTTAAGGATATACAGGTATGGATATTATCAATGTTCACTTTATGTGATGTTCTTTAATACAAAGATGGATCTGTATTTCTGTTTTGGCCTTAACTCCCCATTCCTACAAATCCCAACAAACTTCTGAGGTTTATTTCTACCATTAAGATTAGAAGAAAGGGAAAAGAAGAGAGAGGAAAAGAGAAGACCTATCTGTGTAGATATATATATATATGTATATGTATATCTAGATGATATATACATTATCATATATGATATATACATATATATGTATAGATATACAGCACATGACTTCCTTTATCTCTGTGTCCCAAGGCAGCAGAATAATTAAATGTGCATTAACAGTTATTTGCCTAAAAGCTTTGTGAAATGTGGGCTGCTGAATTTGAATTAGAGGGCTGAGGCCTGACAGAGTCTTTCTCAGTGGCCAAATCAGACAGTGTGGAGTCCAGGTGCTTGAACATAGTTATCTATTGCCATTAAAGATACCTGATATAGTGTTCCCCTGGCCTCCTGTTGTGTAGAGTCTTGTGTCATTGCAGCCAGGTAGTGTCCTTATATAGCACAAGGATCCTGTCCTCATGGTTTATTTAAAGTTAGTCATATTAGCAATTTCACTGAATTCAGTGTTAAGCAGCAGATAAAGTTAACCTACCAACTGCTGACATGTTTCTGCAGAACTCAGGCCTTTGAAGGATCAAGGCTGTGTTTACTTGTGAAAGCCAGAATGCCTTTTGTGGTTCATAAAACCACATACAGGATAAGAATATAAAGATGTTAGCCTGAATCCTGACTCTGATAGTGATCAATAGTAGGTGCTGTTGAGAACGGGACAGTGGCAGGACAAGCACGTAACAGTTCTTCCTCAGATTTTCTACTGGTTTCCACAGGCATTCATTTGGGGACTTCCCAAGACAGGGAGGATATCTTTGCATCTGCTAAGACGTGACTTATTTTTTTTTCCCAGAATTCATCCAATCCCCTTTGAGCCTATGTAACTTCTTACCATCCACAGCAGTCAGTAGTACATGATTTAACAGTCCATTATGTGAGAAAGATGTCGTTTTTGTTCATCTTGAACCAGGTACCCATTGGTTTCTACTGAGATATTCCAAAAAGAAATTGTGGGGAATCACCCTCCAGTCACTTTTGCAATGCCAGTTATGAATGTTTAGATTTCTCATTCCTCAACCACTTATTTTTTTCTTTTATTATTTTTTCGCTCCTGGAAGAGGTTTTATTATAAATATGGTTAATACTGAGCTGTAATAATCCAGGAGGAACTGTAGGTGAGCCTTCCTATTTGAAACCTTATATTTTTTTCCTAGATAACTATGTTATGTGGTAATGCTGTTTTCTACTGACTGAGATCAGCCTACTCCTTACATAGTCATCAAAATATGTATCCTTATCAGAATATTTATCTTTACATATTCATCAGAAATCCACTGTCAGCTGCAAATAACAACAGAATTGAACTGTGTGCATTTTGTATTCAGCCCTTTCTTGTCTGAAAGACATTTACACCTGTCTATACTCAATGTAATATTTCCAAATGTCAATGTGTTTTAATCTACTAATGCATCATGACTGACAGTAGGCAATACAAGTAAAGATGGAGTTCAGTGATTTCTGAAAGATATACTACTATAATGTTAGCTATGCAGATATTTTCTACAAAAAATCATGTTTCTTCTCGTATGATATTCTGCTTTTTCTTGCCCCGTTTGCCATCCACTACATATGCATTCTTAACTGTGACTTGCTGACCTCTGATTGGTTTTCTGATTAATCTGATGTCATGCCATTGTCGAATGTGAACAGAAATAGTTATCATTGGAATTATGCCACCATTTGACTTTTCTGTTTTGGCTCTGGTTTGCATGAGACTAACAGCATCTTTTGTCAAGTCTGTAGCAGCTGGAAAAAGCTTTTTCCAGTACTGCAGGGCAGCACCACAGGGCATCTTCTTGTAATGAATAAAACAGGAAAAAAATAATATCCTATTCAGTGCCAGTTATGAATTCACAAGCCTCTGTTTGTAACTGGGAAGGGAAGCACCATAGATTCAAAGATTATGCATTTGCTTGCATGGTTTTGGCCTTAAAAGTGCTGAGACTAGTGTGTAGAGGCTGGAAGAAGCTCACACTTTTCAGACCGACTCCAAGGTCTCAGGCTGGACTGTTGCCAGTGCAAGGTCTGCAGGATAGAAGAGTTTCCCAGAGTGCTAGCATGCAGACAAGCACCCCAACCATCCAGTTTGCCTCTGCATACTTCATGCATACATCTAGTACTATCTTTGAGAATAGTTCCTGGAGTGGAAATTCATTTCTTCTGTTCATAATTTATGCAGTCAGAGAAGTAGTTATGTCTGTTTGCTAAAGCTGCACCTACTCTTTGCTCAGTATTGTCCTCTACTACATCAAAGCTGAAGGAGTTTGCTAGGCATGTCCTCATCTGCTGTTCCATTAAGAAAATAGCTGGGACAAGGCATGCAAAGCCAGAGAGACTTGGGGATGTAAAAAAAATATTTTTGTCAAAGAAAACAAAGTGTGAAAATGGGAAAGTTAGCTTCCTTTTTTTCCTTTTCCTTTTTCTTTGTTCTGATCTCACAGGTGGAGGAAAACTGGCTTGGGACTGCTAGTCTTACCTCATTTGGTTTCTTCTCAGGAAGAAAGTGCTCTTTACTATATGAGCAAAACCACAGTGATGAATTAATTTTTGGTGTTTGAATTGCTCCCATGTTTGGAGCTAAAAATCGAATCTGTAGGCATGCTTTATGAATGTTAACAAACCTGTGACCTTAGTATACGAATTCCTGACTTACAATCCAGCCACAGAGGTATTCATGCATTCACCTCCTATTTGAATTATATGCGTTCGGTTAATAAATCAGGGCTGGATCTAAAAATAAACAAAATACGCAGTTTATTCAGGTAGTTGTATTCTCTATGCATTTAAACCAATTCTTCTAGCAGACCTAACTGCAGCAGTTACTGTCAAATAATATAGGAAATAATACATGACAACCACTAGGGACAGAATAAGATATAAGTAGTAATGTAGCATTTATGAATAACTATTTCAAGCTGCTCATTTCAGCATAGCTTTTGTTAAGTTGAAAATCAGGTGGCTGGAAAACTGACATGAGAAAAGAGGTGAGTTAGGGATTTCCACCAGCAAGGAATTCAGTAGAACCAGCTTGGCTGCACTAGACATATATTTTGTCTTATTTTGTTAAAATGGTACCCAGTCACTTTATATGCCATAAGATTATTTGTTATTAGTGATTAATAATAGTCCTTTGCCAAGGTGGTGCTCCTCTGACAACGAATACATATACATGGCTGATTTTCCCACATACTCCAGAAACCCCCTTGAAACCCCCCTTTACAAAATTTTGTACCTTGATGAGTTAGATTTAAAGATGACCCTGACTTCTGTCTTTTAATGGTTATTTTTTCTTCTCACATTTATTTTTGCTTTTAATTGGTGTCTACGTAATGATCAATGATACTCATTTTAAATGCTATTCAATGCATCATCAAGTAGCTAAAAACAACAGTAGCAAAGAGATTCTTTTGAAGACTAATTACATTAGCCCTTCATTTTCCCAAATCCAATAGCTACAGATTATGTCTATGTATTATTCAGTGCCTGAAATGTATTAACTTTCAAAGAAAATGAACATATTTAGAATTATTGTTGGAAGAGTGGCCCACCCATCAATTTAGTGGCCTGAATGATCAGAATAATTGATATAAAATTATTTTTTTGTATTTACTCTGGTGAGATTCTTGTTTCCGCCCTCCCTGATCTGTGAGCTTGAGTCAAACACAGGGGTAGAAATATTAAGGGAGGTGGTTTGGTTTCATCCCAAAAGTGCTATTCGTATTTGATGGATTTGTTTTATATGGTAATAGCTGAGCTCTTTTTTAAGTGAAAAACCTGTGAGTAGCTTAGTAGTCAAAATGAAAGCCTACTCTTTGAGGCATATCCTGGAGCTGAGGCAATATAATGGGCCATTGCTCTGCCTGCTGCTTTTGGGACTGTTGTGTCACAGGCAAGACAGCAAAACAAAGCTCATTGCCAGAGACAATTCTCTGGCCCTGCCATGGGGACAAAACCCCCTTGCATAGGGAGATCATGGGATCTTCAGCACTAGAGAGTTTTAAAAAAGCTAGAGTGGCCTGCCTGCCATTAATCAATAACTAATCCTGATTAGGGAATCACAGAATAGATAACCTTTAATTTTTAGGGTATTTTTTAGTCTAATCATTTTTTACTCTATTGAGTCATTCTCAGTAGTGTTCTCCATAAAATCTAGTTTAATTTTGTTCAAAACCAGAGGTGAAAGTAGGGGGTCTTGACAGCTTTTGAGTCAAATTCCTAATTATCACAGGGGATACCTAAAGGTTTTGTTACATGAAGTCAGAAGTACACAGTTGAGAGAATGGGAAGGAAAAGAAAAAGAGATTCAATAGGTAGACTTTTGCTGCCGACAGCTCAGGCCTAAAGAGTTTGGTTTAAGGTTTGTTTGAGAACAGGATGGGCCTGGTTGAAGGAATTGCCACATGGACAAACGTTTGAGAAATATGAAACTGAGCATTGTGACAGCTCCAATCTGTCAGTGGTGCAAGTACTGAGAGCATTCCCCACACTTTATGAAATTTTAAGCAAAGAGCTAACAATGTGTGTCATATGTCTGACTGGTTTAAACAAAGATGAATCAATAAATGAAATGAATCAATAAGCTGGCCCAGTTTTGTGTTTCTTCTGTGCAAGGTATTTCCTCTGAGGTCAAATTGATCTCTGCTGACTCACTGAGCTGCATGTAGGTATTGACCTCTAAGAGATTCTCTGAGGGCTAGTTAGGAATATAATTAGCTTTCTATGGACTTTATACGGACTTTTTATAACTTCATTTTTTTTCAGTGCTTTGGCTAAATAATCGCAAGAAGGGGAGAATTAGATGCTGAACTTTGGGTAGGTGCAGAGAAAGGTGATGACAAGCAGAGGGTCACAACTTCAACATTTGCAGTTCGTTTAATGTGCTGTAAACTAAAGAACAAAAGGTCATTTTATGATTGATTTATGTAAAATATCTGTATGTTCAATTTTCTTTGGTGGTGGTGACATAGTGAAATGGGAAACTGCAAATGGGAGAAGGGAGAATTCCAAACAGTTATAGCTAGCTGCTGTGCATGGTGGAGAGATAATATTGTATGAAGGTATATGCATTATAGAAATGCAAGGTTATGGCAGGATCTGGGAAAGGAATGTAGGCATATGAATTAAGTTTTAATGTCAGACTTTGTCACAAACTTAAATTTCATCTCAGTTATCCCCACTGACAGGTACCTGAGAGTATTAAATAGACCACAGCATGCAGTTGCCACCCCTGAGCTGCTAGCAGCTTTTCTCTCAGCTGAGGCACTGTATCAGACAGTGCAACATTTTCCAATTAACCACAAAATAAAGGAAGTCCATTTGAGATGTCACTGAAGACATGCCTGCCTAGATTGAGAGGTTTGATCTTGTAAGCAATTTCAGAGCACACTGCCCACGTTGCAAGTGACATTACAGTGACCATTGCTTTCTCTCCAAGCAGCTGTCCCCTTGCTAAGCAAGAGTTCCCTGGTTACAACACATAAGCAGAATTCTGCAACTCCTGCCATCACTTTTCATTTCTCCCTAAAAAAAAAAAAAAAAAAAAAAAAACAAACAAAAAACAAACAAACAAAAAAAACCCACCATATTTTCCTTTTTCAAGGATTCTGCTTTATTTCTGTAACAGTTTTGGTGCTGCTCATAAAGAGTTGAGGGTAGTTGTGAAAGAAGGTAAAAAAAAGAGGTCTGATCTTTAGCTACACATTTAGGCTGTTTGCTTGGGAGATAAACAGCCTGGGGCTCCTATTTGAGCAATCATTTGGGTAGTTATTTCAAGCAGCCATTGGCTAGAATACTCAAATGGTCTGCAAACCAGGGCTGGGAATCCAGGACTCTTCACTTTAATCTGAATGCTAAAGCTACTAAGTTACCAAGCCACATTCTTGCTAATATTCTATCTTGGCTGCCAATCAGTCATTAATATTATTTTCCTAGAGGTTACATTCCCTAAGCGATTTACAAAAACCCAGCAGATCAGATAAAAAGGCAAGAGCTGCCTTCACAATAATAACAGAACATACAAAAGACAGACTTGCTAATACTATCTAGGTAAGATTGCTTTCAAAGTGAGAACTTACACCATACAATGAGTTTTGTTTATTGAGGTGAGCAACATAATTACTGCCTAAGTATCTGTAGATAAGCTGATACCCATAATACATTAAAGTGAATCAGAACTTCAACCTCTCTGCAATAATACACTATCTACAGTATTGTACTGTAATCCACAAAAATATTTGCTAACTGTACTCTATATTAATTATATGTTGGCTGTAGAAAATATTCTAATACTGTTGGAACTAATGAAATGCTTTCTTGTAACATTTGTTCTGAAAATCTCACAATAGTCTGTTTTTAAGACACCATACCAACACAAGGTGAGCAGTAGTTTTTTACCATTAAACCCATAGGTGAATATACTGATTAGGATCTCTAAAGAGTGAGAAATGAATACACAGGGAAGTAGATTTACTCCCCAGAATCATAAAGGCTGGAAGGAACCTTGGGAACATACTTAGTTCATCCCCATCCCTAATACAGAACTACACATGCAAAATACACTTCTGACAAATGTTTGTCTATCCTTTTCTGAAATCTCCAGTGATGGGACGCCTTTCCTGAGATCACATGGAAGGTCCACAAGCGAGCAGAGGGTAGATGTAAGCATTTCTAACAGATATTGGTGGACTTAACAGATCCACTGTCTTATTTCTCCAAAAGAAAAGTGTTGTGTTTTAAATAGATGTACAGAACAGTAGAATGGGTGAAATTCTCTATAATCAACCAATTGGTACTACCAGCTGTAAATAATTAAAAGCAAAGAAATGACCTAGATATAGAGTAGGATTAATTGCAACTTTCTCTCGTTTCAGAGAAGACAAAATTAATCATTCCTGTTGATATACCTTATGGAACTACATTTCAGGTATGGGGAAATGGTGCATGAGAAATGGAAGGCTACTGAAATGTACTGAAGATACAGGGCTGGGCCCAGCATAAAAGTAACAAACAAAAACCAACCAAACAAAAGAAGCAGAATATCATACAGAGGATTTTACAGAGGATTTTGGTTGACACTGAAAGTTCCAGTACTAGAAATAAGGTACAATATAACTGTACAAATTACAGTGTCATGAATTTAGGGATGATAAAGTGGTTTTCTATGCTAAGCTTGGGATTAAGCAGCTGGAATTGATGAATTCCAACTGCTTGGTCACTGAGTTACTATGAATTGAAAATGTCACATATTAACAAAACCTAATTACTGTTCTGTAAAATCTCAGCTTAAGTATTAGCGTTACAGACATGAAATGTTCAGTCCTTTTAAAAGGCACCGTAGAATTGCTTGGAAATACTGTGTTCACATCATCTGCCTTCTGTTCAGGAAAGAAGACCTCACAAGTCGTTGCTGAGAGGGACTGCTAGGGTGAGGAGGAAGAGAAGACGCTTTATGGGAAGATATTGAAAGATGTTGTCTCATTTAAACTGGCAAAATGCAAGCTGTGAGAGTATGATTGCTGTCTGAAAATGCATGGAGGGGGCAAACTGCTGAAGGGGAAATAATGAGGTTAAAGGGAATGGCTAGCAAATCTAGTGGGCATAAATTAACCATTAATTGCCTCAATTCTAGGAGGAGGTTTCTGCTTCAAACAAGGTGGCTCTGGAAACATTTTCCAAGAGCAGTAAAGGGATTGAAATGCTGATTAGTGACAGGACTGGAGCTCTACCAGTTTGTAAAAGGGATCTGTGGTATAACAGCTGGTGCCAATAGGAGACTGAACACATGGATGGAAAAAGTCTGTGCCTGCTCTATATTCTTAGGAGGACCTAACTATTCTTCCCTGAGTAATAATTCATTTGATTGTGGAGAATCCAGGGGAAAACTCTAGCTAACTATAAATTCGTTTGCAGAGTAGATGTAAGCAAGATGTTGCAGTGTAAAGCAGCTTTAGCTGCTCCTGCCCTTATACAGGAAAACAGAAACACAGAGGAGAGAGACAAGGAGTAGAGAGAAGCAAAGTCTGGGACAGCTGAGCTTCGTGTAGGAAAGCTGCATGGAAGTACAAGTGTGAATCCAACTCACTTCTTCCCCATCATCTCTGGCCCCTCCCTCACTGGCAGCCAGCCTGGCTTTCCAGGGCACTGGCAGGAGCAAAGGAATTACTCAAATTCTGTCACCAAAGAAAAGTACTATGGATAGGTTCAGGCTCTTTTGATTCATCCACAGGCAAAATCTTCATTTCAGTAGAGTCCATGTTGAAAACATACCTAAACAGGTCAAGTTGAAGTATGTTTAAATATATTTAGGGTGTTGCAACTAATTAGTCCCAAAGCAGAAGTACCAAATTAAGATAATATGTTATTAGATAGGCGAATTTAAACATCATGAGGCAGAAGAACATGCGTTTGAGTGAGCTAGGAACTGTAATATTCCCTTTCTGAACCTTTCCAAATTCTCACCTGGTTTAAAGGGTGCAATCCTGCTCACTAAATAGTTTAGATACTGCCTCCACTTTTTCTACCTTCATCACTGAAATGACCGCCTTTGGAAGAAATCTTGACTCGTGCAAAGTCTGCAAGATTGTGCTTGGGTAATTTTAATGTTTATTGATCTGAAGTAATTTTCACTATACTAATTCTTAACTCTAATACTTTTTTATCTTCTCTCTCCTTGCTATATGTCCTTGCTATAAGAGAATATTACATCAAGGAATGTTGGTAGGGATTTGGGGAAGAAGGCAGAAAAAGACTGGGTTTTTGCCCCCTAGCTATTTCTGTGGACACATTCTCCCAGTTTGCAAAGAGAAGTTTTAGCAGTACTTTCAAGGGAGGAAGAATGAGAACTGTAATTTGCAATGGAAAGCCAAAGTGTCTTTATACCCTGTGGTGGGGTACCAACTGAGGGGACTTGTCATGTTTGCTTTAAACTAGCTTTCTTGGATACAGGAGCACTGCAGGTGTAGGAGCAGCGCAGAGCAATTACCGTGATACCTCCTTGCTATCTCTGGCCTAGGAAGACAACCTTGGGCTCTCCCAGTGATCTTACCAGCAGCATTCCCACAACAGCATGTGAAATTGGCTCAGAACACAGAGGGGCTTTCACATCATCAGCTTGCAGTGGGGAGATACCTGTTACCCCCTGTAAAACATTTACACTGGCAGAAAGAAAAGAGAGCTAAGAGACAAGCAGGTTTTTTTGCTTTTGAGTTTCATGTAGAGATGGTGCTTAAGAACTTAACACAGACTTTTGCTTTATTCCTTTCAAAAAGTGTTATAATTTATTAGTGCTTCTTCCTGCCTTCAGTACTTCTCATTCTCCTGTAAAGGGAATCCCAAAGACCACTGAAGTCCATTGGAAGATTCCCATTGGCCCATATGGATTTGGGACCAGATTCTAGCCTGTAATTTATCTGCACTACAAATGGTTAACTCTGAGCATAAGTTATGTCATATCTTAAGCTGACCCACTTTGTATTCAAATCAAGTTTTCTGGATAAATGTGGATAAATGTAAAATTTTTTCTAAGTAGTTTAAAGTATCTGAATGAATTTGACATTCTTAATAAATTGAGTACAGCTAATGGCAACTCTGAGAGCTCTTTTATCCTCATGAGTTGTTTGGCCAGTAACAGTCCCCCCTTCCAGGTTTTCAGCACCTGATTATGCCACCATGCGCTACTTTATCATCATATAATTTACCCCACCAACACCTGGTTCATTGTGAGCTATAAAGTATGCAGTGTTAGATCCCCAGCTGTCATAATTCCGCATCTTTGGGTGATATTTGTTGCAAAAGAGCCTTATGCCAACTATCAAGGTAGTATCTATGAAAAATCAATGAATGTTGTTGCCAAGTTGCCTAGGAAGATCATTATCGTTCTTGATAATAATAGATCACAGGCATATGCTAATTTGTAACTTGAACAACAATATTTTTAGGGTTATAAATTCTTCAAATAGGTATATGGGACAGGGGCTGATCTATTGTTTTTTCATTAGCCTCTCAGGAGGAAGCACTGAAAAACACTTTAACTTTCAAAGCAGCACTGAAAAATATCTTCACTGTAAACACAGATTTGTCAAGGTGAGGGAAGGCAGTGGTTGTCAGGATATAAATCCATTGGTACTGAAGACACTGACTAGACCTCAGACTGTGTGGCTGTGGTGAGACTCTGACTGGGGTGGCTCAGTTGAGCAGAGGAGCTGATTGTGAAAAACAGGGCACCAACCAAGTAATGAAAAGCAGTAACACACCATTAATTTTTAATAGTGTAGTTCCATAAATATGCTTTCTGTTGTAGGAAACTGTCTGTGCTAAGGTGGCTGTCTAGAAAATTGAGTGGTTTAAAGAAAAATGTTACCTCATAATCAAGGAGAGCTGTCAAAATCACTTGGCAAAAAACCCCACACAAAGTACTTAATGCCAGAAATATTTATGCATTATTCCTAAGGAAAAAAAAAATAATAAAAAAGTCGAGTGTGTTTAAGAGTCTAGAGCAAGCTGCCACACAAGTATTGAGAGGCAGAGAGATGGGACGTAAAAAGCTCATAAACTGGGCTCTGAAATCGTATTTTCCTGTCATTTAAAAAAAAACCCAACAATAAATGTGCCTCTCATTTTTGTTTGGTATGATCTGTTCCAAAGCAAAGATCTTTGTAAGTATTTTATGAGTTTCTTGATCTCATTTGTAGTGTGGCTAATCATTTCCATTGCCCTCGAACTCCACCACCACAAGGTCTATACGTGCTGGGATTTATGGTCATTCATTGTTTCCTAGAAAGCTATCTGATGAATGGAACCAAAGAAACAACTACAGATCACAATTTCCTTGATTGCTTTATCTACAACTTCTACACTGAATCAAACTTTCTTGCTGATTCCTACCTTTTTGTGTATGAATTATTTGTCACCTTTTTACCTTCCTCTTCCTTCTGGCTTTGCTCTCTAGGTCAAAAAATATTCAAAACTGAACCCAGGGTGACAAGTCTGACAGGCTTAAGATAGCAATGAGCAACTGGATGGGCTGCAAGTCTCCTGAAAGGAGCAGCAGGGAAAGCCAGTTAGCATTAAGGATGTGATACTGGGGTTTAGATCCAGCTTATGGTGACTGATGCCTGCTGCTGCCAGCATGCTTCAAACACAGATGGGTGAGAAAGGGCACTTTAGTTTCCTCTTTTCCATTTATCTCCCTATCATCTCTTACTTTGTTTGAAGAAGAAACAATGAACAGAGCAGCAGAGATGACATTTATGGCCTTATCCCTATTGTCGTCTTTGCCTAAGGAGGGAGACTTTCAGGCAATGGATTTCCTTGTGTTTTTCCTCCTGTAAAAAACAGCAGAGGGGAAGTAAAAGAACTGCTTATCTTTTTCCCATCTACTACTGCTTTAACATTTGCTTACTTGAATAGTTCGTCAAGCAAATATAAGTACCTGACAACCACTTTGAAGCGTAATTTGAACACTGCAGTAGTGGAAGCCCTCATTATTTTTCCCCATGCAGGCAGGCAGGCGCAGGCCTGGCTGCCGGTGTGATCCGTCTCGGGGAGTGCCGGCCCCAGGCAGGGATGTCCAGCAGGCCCCAGGCAGAAGGCTGGGACAGGCTCCGGCAGGGACCCCCAGCAAGCTCGCCAGCCCGCAGGCAGACTCCTGCCGCCTGGCATCATCACCCTGGCCGCGGGGCCCGGGCCGAGGCAGCGGAGCAGCCCCGCCGGGCTCCCGGCCCTGCAGTTGCGATTTCAGACCCAACAGGTGGCAATCGCAGCCCGGCCTCTGCGCCTCTGCCTGCACCGAGCACCTGCACAGAACCTCTGCCTCCCGAAATCGTCCAAACCCAGCAAAGCCGGCGCTTAAAGTTCAGCTTCCTCTGAACAAGCTGCGGGCTTTCAGGTTTGAGGCCATTTTCTGAGTGCGCTGCTCCGTATAAGAAACATGACATGGAAGAAAGAAGCCGCAAACTATGGCTAAAGCCACGATCTGTTCTCAGTGATATTACCTGAAGTCACACTGAAGTCCTCAGGCCTTCATAGGTTTTAGCCTGAGCAGGATTTGCCCATCTTGTTCTGTATTCATTTCCATCTTCGTTCCAGCGGCATGAAAAAATAAATAGTCTCCAAATACAAAAGGGGGTGTGTATGGAGAAGAGTGCTGTTAGTGAAGCTGAAGAGTTCACCCATTGCCATGGAAACGTTCACATCCTAGCAACAGCTTATTGATGGCAAAGTGACATGGGAATACAAGAGCCAATGCCTTTGACTCATGGGAAAACAAGCTATCCTGGATTTTCACTTCTTCTACCTTCTTTTCTTTTCCAAAAGTGCACAGTGGTTTAACAAAAAAATCCCCAACCACAATTTCTCCCCTTAACTGTTTGTGGGTTTCTTTTTTGTCAAAGCATTACTTGCTAAGAAAAGTTGATACAGTTGAAATATTATCATCATTGGCTATATGGCCAGAAAAATTATCAAAATGCATCAAAGAAACCCAAAGGGATTAAACTTTTTTTTTTTTTATTTTTTCCCTTTCCTTTTCATTTAGCAATATGTCAAAACGTTGCTGAATGTCTAAAATATCTAGAAGGTCGACAGATTGTTTTTTGTCCATCTCCACACTTTTTGCTGCAGCTGTCATTGCTAAGATGTTGCTGAGTAGGATGCAGAGTGGGATTGGTTGTAATGTGGTCCATGTTCCTTGTGATGCCCAGGGAGTGAGTGTGCTAGGAAGTACAGAAAAGCTTTCTTTGTTTGTGTGCATTTAGGATAGGGTGGGTAGAGCACCATTCAGGTGCATTTGCTGAGAAAGTGCACTTCCTTAATTTTCCTGACATACAGTCGTACAAGAAGCTTCACCTTTTGGGTGAAGGTAGGGTACCATCACAGTCACTGTGTGCGAAAGGAGGTGTCTTTGAAAGTAAGGATCAAAGTGTTAGTACTATTATTATTACAATTAAGTACAATAGTATTATGAGTCCCAGTTGTAGAGCACGATTTAAATGTGACTTGTTCCACATGGATACAGAAAGCCTTTTTCCCTAGGAGCTTATGATCGGTTTGTTTGCCAATATGATGATCTATTGGTGGAAAGAAATCCCAGCAATTCTTTAATTGATTATTTTTTTTGTATGGTATATAGCTATTGGAAATGTTTCTCTCAAAGTAGGTATTCCAATAACCATTTTGGAAAAAAAAAAAACCCAAGAAATGTATGATGTTGTTCTGTACATAGCATCACTACAGCATAAACATTTGTTTAAGAGCTTTGCTTAACTGGATCCATATAAAGGCCTTCCTGAGCATCACATTTATTGTGAGAAAAACTTTGAATAACAATATTTCCACAGCTATTGGAAACCACTTTTCAGAAATTTTACCTTTATCTGTACATGAATTAAAAATGGAGCTAACGAAATATCCCAAGAGAAATTAATGATGTTTATACAGAGTTTATAAACCCTGCTCTTTTACCTACATTATTTTTGGTTTGGGTTTTGTTTGTTTGTTTGTTTTGTTCTATTAGGAGTATTTTTCCCTTTGAAGGCAAGGATTGCTTGGGCGATCAGCAAGCCAAGTTCATGTTCTGATATTACCATTGTTTTAGGGTTACAATAAATGAGGTAATTAGTGCTGTGGAGCCATTGGAGTACAGTTAGAAATGTCTGAAGGAGATGAAGAGTACAATAAGAATACCACAAAAACAACTGGAGATTTTCATGCCTGCTGCTCAGGTGCAAGATTTCCATAGGGAGAGAAAAGCAGCATCTAGAAAAAGATTATGACAATTATAGTAGAACCTAGATGGAATTTAGAATCCCCTACTGGGATCACTATTGTCACCCTAATGCCTTTAGCTAACCTGGAACTTTCTGTTCTGATCTGGAGCAGTTCCCTTCAGTGCTGGCACTGCTGTGCTGCTGCAGTTGCAGAGCAGGGACTATGTGAGTTACAAGGCAGAAGAGTCTGACCAACATCTTACTTGTTTTCTAGTAGGAGGCAATAAATCAGAAGTTATATCAGAACAGAAACTAGACATGCCAGGCTCTTCCCAATTGGCACAGACATTTGCATGGTCTTTCTGAGACTCAGCCATGAATTTAGCTCCAAATTTAAGAATGGAAGGTATAAGATGCAGAGATTTCCCTAAACGCCTATAGTGGAGCCTTCTCTATTTTCTCAGTGCTTTCAAGACAAAGCAGTATGCACTGTGAATGGTGGACCAGGGTCTGCTGTGCCTTTCACTTATTCATATGTGTGTTCAAAATTCTTTTTCCCATTTCCCATTCCTGGCTGAATTTCTCTTCATTTTCGGGGCAAGGGAGGCAATGGTAAAATAGTCTTCTGTCAAGGCTGAGGAGGAGGGTTTGGTTGACAGTATGTCACCCAAGGTAGCTTAGGTGAAAATGCATTTCCCTTTCACTGAACCTTTTGGAGTCTTTACCATTTGGAAAGAGATGCAGTTTGGAAAAGAGCAGGCAGGCAGAGAACACTACTGCTGTTCTCTCTCTCCAAACAAGAATCAAAAGAGAGTTCTGCATGTCACAGCTCATAATTTCTCCCTCTGTATTGAAAAATAATATGCAAAAGTTATGATTCAGGCTTTTCAAGAAATGTGATCAACAGTATTACCTTTCTTGCAGGAGCTGGGGTAATAGTAACTTTTTGATATAAGTATTCTTTTAATTCTAGTAATTCACACTATTTCAGGGCCTGTGGTACATAGCTAATGCTTCTACTATCCCTGTTTCTCTTGATTGAGTTCTTGACTGATGCACTGACTGATTTGGGAAAATGCCCTTTTCCTTTCTTTCTGTAGAAGGTGTGTTACCTGTTAATAGTAGATTGATTAGTCAACATTAGCACCTGGGAATGCCTTTATTTTTGTCACTTCAAGCAAATATGTGGAGACAGCTGGAGACATAATTATATGCATTACTGAAACACATTTTGCTATTTAATTATATTTTGACAGAAAAGAAATGTCAAGGGAGTAGCACTTGCTTTTTAGCTCTGAAACATTTGTATCAGTTGTACGTATTTGTCTCTGCTTTGTCATGCTATCCTTTCAGATCTTTCTTTTGCTGCCTTGTAGTTAGTGTCTTGCTATTGTTTCATGATTAAATGTTAAGATTTTATACAAAGATTTCATAAAGAGAAGCTACAGATTGTCTTCCCTGAAGCTATAGGCCATCTTCATTTATTTGCAGAAGTATAAAATCCACTGGAGCTTTGATGATTTATACTGACTGCAAATCTGGTCAGTCTCTCTAAGACTTCACTTCTGGCACATGCTCCTCTCTGTCAAATGCCAGTGGAATCTCAATCCTGTGTGATAGAAGTCAGAGGCATTAGTAAGGGCTATACATAGTTTTAGGATTAGTTTGAGTATTTTGATTCTATTTTTTTCTGGTGTTTACTCTGATATTCATCAAACAACTGGAAGGAAAGATAAAAACCAGGAATGCCAAAAATTAATACTGTCTTTCTGCTACATAAGAGATATCATTTCCTTCTGTTTGGGTTACTTCCCTAAGCAACAGCCAAAAAGCATCCCAATTAAAAGTACTCAGCTGTAAGAGGATATGGGACAAACTGTCACTGGACTTACACCAATAAGCAACAGCTAAGTAGCTGTCACTGTATCCCAATTGCAAGAATTTACTAAGAGGTCTCTTAAGTAATGCATGGCATTTTTATATCTAAGCTTTACTGAGAAGCTTGATGGGGACACCATGTACCATGCTGTTTTCATGAGGTGTTACATTACTTGTAATTGAGAAATACTCTAAGGGAATGATATACTATCTGTAAATGATTCTGATGACTTGGGTGTCACATTTCCCATAAAGTTATTACTGAGCCAGAACTCCAATATGATGTTAGGAGAAACTGTATGGCTTTGAAGAATTGTCTTACAAGGCACAAATGAGGCACAAACTTCAGGATCTTGATGTTCATTGTCCTTGTAGTTGCTTCTGTACTTTTTGAAAGCAAGCAGGCATTCTGTTGTGATTTCTGCATGCATAAACATGCCTTTTTACATACTATAGGCCTGCAATTCAGGTTGAACACTGAATTATTGTTAATTGTTCTTTTCTTTGTAGCATACGATTTGGAACCACATTTCAGACAGGTCTTGTACCTACCCTACCATCAATCCACAGCCCTACAGTGGCTTAGAATCATAAAAATTGCAATAAAATAAAGATGCAGAAACCCCAGTTGAACAAAGACATGCCACACACTCTGTCAAGTTTCTCTCCTTCCTCAAGCTGAGCTCTTTGACATTTGTTTTCTTAGGCTCTTTTTCCATAGCTGAGAGAATAATAGGTAATTATAATAATGTTGTGCCCTTAGATTATGGTAAGACTTTTATTCTAAATTACCAGTTAAGCCTTTGTAGATTTGAAGTCTGAAATTTCTCAATGAGTCAATCCTCTTTTTGATAAATCAGTTAAACCAATGATGTGATCATCAGTTTGTAGTGAGAAGAAGAACATTCAAATGCTATAGATCATGAGATGATAGAATGAAGATGGAAAGGGAGAGTTGTGTTAAGTTTGCTTCAGTGTGAATTTCTGGATCATTTTGAGTCAGGGACAGGAATTTAATGTGCAACTGAAATATACTTTTGTGCTTTACACAGACTCCTACGTGGGAGATTACTGTCCTTGTCCTATGTGCATGCAAATGCAGTTGAAGATCTTGTGTTTCCTAGCTTGCATTTGAGACCATGGGAAGAAATGCAGATGTGAATAAAACTGCTTGCAGTGATTAAGGCTTGATCTAAGCCACACAAACTTAAAATTGTGGTTTTTTTCATAGGTGTATGTATATATGTGTGTTTATCTGTGTGTGGGAAGGGTGTATGCCTGTTTCAGCCTATGTAAGGAATCATTTTTCTATTCTGGGCATTTCGTATTTCCTGTGTATTATTCAACCTCCAGCTCCCAATTAATTCAACCAAACAAGTTAAACTTGATTTTTCCAATGATCTGAAAGAAAAAGTGATATGCAAATTAGATTAAGGATGTTACCTTTGTTCTTCAAGTATATTTATGCTTCGGTTTATGAAGGAAAAATGCAGGCTTCAGTGTAGGGTAGACATTTGGGAAGGGCATTTTTTTTTATTCAGATGCATAAGATCATATTCAATATTTTCTTCTGTAATAATGAGCTTTTGGATCTATGGCTTACGTTTGGTTCCTTATGGTAAGGAACAAAGCAGGAGAAAAGGGTTCAAATGCCAATAAGGATTTCTTCCTCACAGCTTCTCCATCTCTAGTCCGTCTTTTTGCAACTATTACATGGTAGATTTATCTAAAGGCAGAAAACATTGCCATCCTGCAAAAGGAAACACAGGGTTTTAATGCTTCTTAGGTAAAAGAGAAACAAAAAGACAAATTAAAAAACATAATGCACAATACAGAAATGTATAGAAATCTTATGGAGTTTTGTAGAAAGAATGAAGTCTGATTTCATGTGTATTTCACTTCTGCAGACACCTTATGTTCCAGACAAGCAAGCGACTTTTTGCATACAAAATCTTCACAGTAACTTACTGTCTTCTAAGTCCTATGAATTTCATACTGATTTCTGTGTATTTGAATTTAAGCTTGTACTTTGTGCAGCTGGCCAGAGATGGTGCTGAGTGCTCAGGTACTGCAGAGTGAAATGCAGTAGGAGCTTGAACAGAAGATATTTGGGCCATTAATCATAGCCACACTCACCTGCCATGAGTTATGACTTTGAGTGAATTTAAAATTAGAGAAAAGCACCCTACCTGTAATGTTTAGCCAAACAACAACAAATAAAATGGTTTTAGAAAATGAGAAAAGGGTTGGGAAGCTGTAACACTGGGAAGAAGATTTACTTGTTTGGCATATTTGCTGATATTGTATTGCTCAGTGAAATAAAGGGAGTCTTCTGGAGGTGGGTTCATCTAGCCTTCATTTAATAGGTAGTGGAAATGGAAATAAACTCGATTTGCTGGTAGCATCTGTGAGTTGCAACTCCTTTCTTATTGTCTTTTCTTAACTGCCCTCTCATTTCATATCTCACTTTTATTCCAGTATGAAAGTTTGTGCAACAGTGTGACAATTAGAGTGTAAGTGGAGGTCAAGCTCTGTAAACCTTTCCATTGTTACTAATTCTTACCCAAAACCAGCCCTACTGTAGTCAGTGCCAGGTCTCGCTGAGGTAAGGACCTCTGAGGCTTTCTGAGATGAGGCTGGATAGTCAGCATGCTTTGTGATGTATACTGGTCTTTTCCAGCTCCTTCTTATGTATGGCCTTTATGTCATGGTAGTGTCTTTTCTGATTCATGTAAACATCTCCATAATGTCAATATAAAGTACAAACAAAACCAGCTGAAAATTCCCTTTTGGAAACTGATTTTTTTTCACAATTTTTATTCCATGTTTGCTCTGCTTGCAGCTAGATAAAGCCTTTCTGATGCTGGACCTATGGTGTTGATCTCATTCATTAATCACATGGGCATGCTCCCTGGATACTGCTGAAGGGTGTTCCAATAGATTCAGAAGAGCTTGTCCCCATTAATCTACTCATTGGTGCCTCCAGGCACAGGATGCCTCCAGGATGCCATCAGTACCATCCATGGCTACAGGATGTCCTTCCTGCAGGGGCAGGAATATAAACCTGGAGCAATCTTGGGTCCTGCTCCTCTGCCTGTCTAGGCAAGTCATTTGAGTGAGCTATGATGCTTTCTGAACTGTGTCAAAGTCAGCTGGTCATGGAAAACAATGCACAGGGATAACTATTTGCATTTGAATTTAGTCCTGTCAGAGCCTTGACTTGTTACTCAGTCCCATGGGGTAGACATTAGCTAAGCACAACTTACGAGGCTGTTGCAACGTCATTCTTTTCCACATCCTCATATTTTTATTTGTGTCTGTCATGCCCTTACTGAAGCGTAATTCCTTTGGACCTTATTTAACTCTCTGCAGAGAGAATGAGCTCCCTAAAAACAGATCTTTCCATGTTTGTGCTATTTCTTTCTCATTCAGTATAACATCAAAGTTCATCCCTTTCTCTCTCTTGCTATTCTATAAGGTGTGGGCTGCTGGCCTTCTGCATCAATTTTTCAGGAACATCCAATACTCTTGGACCATGAGATTTTTTTTTCCATACCAAAGGATCCAGGTTGCTGTTGAGTCACAGGGACAACCAGGACTGTCAGGAGACTGTGGGAATCGTTGCAGTCAGAAATCAAGGCAATTTGTTTTCACTCTCACCTCCAGGACATTTCCACTTGAGGAATTTGATCAATTTTCTGACATCAAAGACATCACCCAATGGGATATGTACCTAGGAACAGGATGTATTGTGGAGTCACTTGCTTTAGGTGCAGTGGTCATGTCAGTATCTGTTGACCACAGCAATCACAGCTTATCTCATAGCGAACAACGGCTTCTCTCCCATACTAACAAAGATCTTAGGGGCCTGTTGCAAAGAAAGCTGCTCATTGAGGTTTCCTACTGGACACTATTTCATATGCTATGGGAGTTTTTATGGGATATCCCAAACCTGTCATGGTTGTATGTGTGCTTGGGAAATGATACAGAAGCGTTGATTCAGGAAATCTTACATGTTTCAATGTTCTTTTTATGAACTCAGTGGACAGATGGTACTGTCATTAATACATGATCCTGAATTTACTGCAGGAGCAAGCAAGATGAAAAGATGGAAAATGAGGAAATACCACTCAGATTACCTATCTATTCTAAACTCCTGCTGAAGAGTTGGCCAATATTCAAAGCCAGGTTAGTAAAAATAAGCAACACAAAAGCAGAAAAAAAAACTTACTAACTTTTTAGTTGTTCAGCAGTGGTATTTGCTTTACTTAAAGTGGGCTTTGTGAGTGAAAATCTTTGAAAATAATTTTCTAATTAATAGGGCAGGCTTAATATGATGGAACTGTAACTAGTTTCTACATTTTCTACCCATGAATATTTTGAATGAGGGAAAGCCTATCCCACCATTCCAGCCTGTCCGTGTTGCTTTTGGGAAAATAACAATTTTAAAGGTTTGTGGACCATTAAAAGGGAGCACTTCTTCCACCAGCCCTTACCCATGCACATTACTTTGTGAAAATTCAGATGCTGAAGACAAATAAGTCCTATCTTAACAAAAAGACCCCCATGAGGAGGACCTTAAATTGGGAAATATTGGATCTGCTCACAGTGTCTTGAAGATTAACAGGGAACAGAGATTGCTATGTATTTCAGTCCTGAGTCATTTACTTCACCTAGCAAAATGAATCATAATTGGACAAATGAGAGGAACAACAAAAGTGCCTGATCTGATCACACTCTGTTGTTTATTTTGTCCTGTGCACACACAATTAACAAGTTATAGGAAGTAATTATGACCTACAGTATTATATTTTGTGGGCATAAATAACTTCATGCTTTGCCAAATATATCTCAACACATTTTAAATCCAAGTTTGTATTCCTTGACAGGCATAGTTTTGGGCACCATATAAATAATGCATGAATCAGTCATGTTATTTAGACATGTGTAAGATAGATTAGGATATGGGGGGAAAATAACAGAATTAATATATTCAGTGCTCCACTGCAGTCAAATAATAGCTAGAGAGACCTTCCAGCTGCCTCAGAGTATGAATTACAAGCCTGCTCTGAGAGCTTCTGGAGTAGGTGTCCCCATAATTCACTGTTTTCAGTGTCTCAGAGATATTGGAATACACTACAGACTGTGTCATAGTGGTCTTTGTCACCTGTCTCTCTGAAGCTTTATAGAAGCTTCATTACTGTACTGAAATTTTTGTGCTGAGCTGGTGAGCAGACCTCCTGTTTGTTTGTTAATAACAATGTCAGTTGTCAAAACTTTCCTGATGTGTGATTTTCCATTGCTTATCCTGTTGATTGTGTCTCTGGCCTTGTCACCACAGATTATTTTCCCTTATGAACTCAGGCACTTGGGACACTTTCCTGTATAGCTGTTGTCAACTGTGTTAACTTGCCTGTTTTATTTCATCTGAATATATATCTTTTTCCCTTGACTAAATTTGAGAATGAGAAGGAAAACATGTGGGTTAGATTCCTAGTTTGAATCTTAGACTCAGCTCCTTCTACCTCCTTTCTTCATGCTCAAGATGTGTTTTGGGTGCACATTTTCTTATACACCCAGTTCTAGCCTGCTGTAGTGCAAGGTAAATTAAATCAGTTTGTCAAAAAGCACCAACTATGGTTTTTGGTTGGCCATAGCCTTTCTTCCTTTACATGGTCGGATGAGCACTGCCAGGCGTCCTTTCCAAAAGCAGTGAAAGGTAAATGGAATCCTATTGTCATGCTGGCTACAGATGAGATACACATACACAAGGCTACTCAGTTTTGTATTACTGGGAAAAGTATTCAGGACTGAGGTCCTGACAATAAGACAAATTGTTAAAAGGGTTAACAGTTCTTTAAAGAGGTTTAAAGAAGCAAGCCAGGGTGCCAAGGCATCAACTGTGATGAGTGACCACCCGTGTTCATGCTCATAGTTTCTGCTTACCAACTGTGTCTGACAGGAGAACTTACTTGTGTTTACCACCATGCCAGAGCATTCACATGAATGCATGGCAGCAGCAGTAGTAGTAGTGATGCTGTAATTTCACACCCTTGTTTACTACAGGACTATTTGTGTGTGCCTAGATCTGAATTTGTTTGTTTCCAGAAAAAACAGATGCATTCAGTTTTATGTGCATAGAAATTAAGCAGTATAGTTCCTTATTTTTAATAAGAACTGGTTTAGACATTGTTTAAGTCGATGCTTCGAATTTAAATTTTGTTTGGTTATACCTCTCTTTCCTGCATTTAGGTATTTGTACGTAATAAAATTATTAAACTCCATTATTACATCATCTCAGGATCTGAAGTTAAAGAAACATTGGCCTCCACAGGTTTTGTTATTCTGCCTCCAAAACAAAGCAGTAATAATAACCTCACTTGGCTTGATAGATATTTGTCGCAATGAGATTTGTTTTCATAGCTTTTACATAAGCAGTCCATTTGAACAAATTTGTTTGGAAAACAGTGTTTCTATCTGAAATAATAACATTTTATGCTAAGCAGCCTGGTGTTTTAAAAACTGTATTAACCACACAGAAGCTGGAAGAAAAAAAATATGTTTTGCATTAAAATAAATAAAAACAAATGTTCATGAGTAGAATTAAAATACAATTAGTTGTAAATAACCAGGACAGAAAGGAATTAGAAAAAACATTTTATTATGTTGTGCCCATAAGCCAGTTCCAAGAAAACTCACTGAACTCTCTTATGTTATACTGTGAAATCAAAAGATTAAAACAAGAAATGCAAGGAGAAGCTGAGTCATTACTGATGAACTAGATAATAACTGTCTTTTTCTCTATTTTCCATTAGAGCTAGTGACTTTATCACCTCTCTTTTCCCAGCATCCTCTTTCACTCTGAAAATACAAGCCACATTTTGTGAGAAGACTGTCCAATCGATTAAAATTATCATGCTAAATATGGAACATTTGTTTTTAACTAGCATTTATATTTGAAAGTTTCTGCTTATGGTTCAGTTCTGAAATAGAGCTTGTGTTTCTAACAGCTTCTCTTTTTTTCAGCACTAACAGCTGCTCTAAGAAAGGGTGTTATCACTTTCCACAAACTTTGTCACACTTTACTATTTATTTTTTTAATTTGTTTTTTCTGTCTTTGATGCTCTGTATAATTGGCCAAACTCTTTCCTGTTTGAATATTCAAAACTCATTTGAACCCTTTCCTTTTTCCTCTTGGATATACTTTTATTTATTAGCATACCAGTGCATGCTACACTATTAATGCCCAGCTTTTTGAGACAAGAATCTTAAGAAACCTGGATTTGTAGTGGGTCCAGTATGATTTTTAGAATAAGGAGGGCAAGTTGAGCAAGGATACATGCTGTCTAAGCTCTATGGTAAACTTTAAGCCTCATATGTTAGTGCTGTAGCTGTAACCAGATCACTTTATTTCTGGAGAGCCATTTCTTATCTGGATTTTGGTATTCTCTCAGTTGACTGGATGCATCCTAATCTCCCCAGAGCTTGACATCACTGGCACCCTATACGAGTTATGGTGCCATCCCTGGAGGATGTGATGTCTTGCCATATAGAACCTCCTGAGAGGAAGGAAATTCCCTCACTGTGGCCCTGCCAGCAAGCGCATGTGAATTCACGGGGCACAAATATACCCACTCCATAGGCCCCCGTTGTTTGGGGCTTATCTGCACATCACATTTTTCTCTGTGAATCATGCTGTATGGGTTGCCATGGGATACTGAGGTGTTCAAATACCCTGTGCAAGTAATGAATTAGTCAAAACCTGTTGTGAGGCATTTTGGTGCCACAGGAAGTGTGTTGCCAAGAGGCAGTGGTGACTGCTTGCAGCCAGTCTGGAGGCTGCTATTCCAGACTGGCTGTGATGTTCAACATAGCAAACTTCAACATAGCCACCAAAACCTATTTCTGAAACCTATGGAAAAACAAATGGTTTTATATCAGGTACCTCAGGGTATTTCTTACTACTGTGAGAGGGAGATGAACTTCCTTTATCATAATGCCTACTTTCAAACATTTTTCCTGTAAGTCTGACATGGATTTGATGGTGTCCTCATGTGCCCAGGAAAGGCTGAGCAATAAACTGTAGAGAGTGGAATAAGGACTTGACAAGATGATATAAGAAAGAGTTCCTGGTAACACTGCAAACAGGTGAAAAAAAAATCAGAATGAACTGGAGAGAGAAAATGAAGAAATAAAGAAGATACAGGGGAGAACAACAGTAGCTGTCTGTAGATGATTCACTGAATGGATGCTATGCTATCAAAGTGTAGGTTCATCTTTGAGCTGTATCTGTGTCTACTTCACCACTTCTCCAAGTGGTGGATGTTAAGGCATCCCTTATAGTGGAGCTTATTCAGGAGGCAGGGAGCTGTGGGAGCTGAAGGCTGGAAAGGGCAGGCAGTGATTTACTGAAACACTGATCACAGGGCTGTGGTCTGGAAGATGGAAATGGGGGTAGCTCAGGTCTCTGTTAAAGCTCTTGGATGAATGATATGAAACCTCTAATGTCCTGAAAGTGGAAAAAAACATGAAGTTCTTAACTGTGGATTTTTTCACAGACTTTTGACTTTTCTGTGTGAGTGGTATGGATTCCTTCAGCATGATGAAAGGAGAAATCATAATGATGCAATAGATTAACCTGTCCAGCAGTGAGTCTGTACTTAAGGCTGGTGGAGGAGAAGTGGAATTACCAGGCATCAGATGTAGAGAGCACCCTGATACAGTTTGCATATATAAACTCAGTTTCTAGGCATCTTTCTTCAGCATGTAGTACAGGGACTGCTGCAGGCAGAAGGAAATTGCATATACAAGCTAATCACAGTTTACATTACTGAGAAGATGAATGAACTCATATTTTGTGACATGTTTTATTTTCAAGTCTTCAGCCTCAGTAGAATCACTAAGGTTTGTTATATGAGTTTAATCAACATGAAAATCTGAATATATCACTTGGGTTAGGAAATATTTATTGAGAGTAATTCTGCATCATCACTTACGCATGAGTACCCCAAAAGAAGGAGCAGAGGGACTTTGAATCACAAGTGTCTATAATTGCTCTATCTACTTGCATATGAACTTTCAGCAAGCACTCAGTTTCTGGCACTATAAGCTGTCTTGTCTTAAATCCTTAAAAATGAACATACCCAGGAGATGGTCAGTTCATAATAATAAAATTTATCAAAAATTCCTAGTCGTGATGAAATATCCTGTTGCTGAAGAACACGTTAGGATTCAGACTAACATCTCTGATGTTTCCTGCAATTCTGTCCCTGAAAGGACTACAGCTAAGCCATTTCTCTCTCAGCAGCTCTATAATTTTCTTTAAAGAAAATGATCAAGGGTCAAACATATGTCTAGAGAGCCTGTCATATGAGTAAAATGTTCTTTCCAAAGCATGGCATTCCTGGTTTTATTAAGATCACAAGTTTTATGATTTCAAAATTTTATTTGGAAAATAGCACTGTATGAATCTCTATTAATGCCAAATGGATTTGCTTGTTAGAGAGGATATTTGTGCTCTCAGAATGGCTATTAAAAGGAAGTTCATAGCCACTTGTGCTTACAGAAGCCATGGGACTTTTTTACAGGAAAGAAAGGAGTGTCGTTTCCAGTGTTCACTCCAAATTTCAAAGTACAGAGTTCTTATTTGCATGGCTAATTTCTTGTCCTTTGACTTGCATGGTTATATCAATTGTATACTACCAGTAAGTTTTATGGGTGGCTAGGTAGTGCTTGAAGTACTTCTCTGATGAAGAGAGCTTGGAACAGTTTGGAGTCTGATTCATTGACTTTTTATAGACTTCAGTGGAAGCAGTGCTCACAGGACAGCTGTAGAACGTAACATGTAAATCACAGGGATCTCTTGGACCAAGAGGCAGTATGTAAAGGCAAGATCATTAAAGATGTTCTGTATATGTAAAGCTTGATTAAACTACTGATGCACACAATAATAGAACCACAGAACTAAAATAATGCCTCTCAAGCTGAGATGCATAACTAAATTAACACTTATTTTGATAGATCTGGAAGCAAAAACATTTTAAGAACTCTGGTTAGGCAAGTTATTCCCCAAATTCAAAACCTTCTCTGCAGTTTATTGAAAAAAATGATTCAATCAAATTTATTTTCTGAATTTTTGCTTGATCACTCCCAAAGAATCTCTTTTGATATTTTGATATTTATCATCTAAGCTGTGCTGATTAAGTGACTGTGTTATTAATTAGGGTCAGAAAATATATTTTTATCACTTGGCTTGTTCAGAGACAAACCTGACATGAACATCTCAGATCTTGTTTTCATGTAATATTCTGTAATACTCCCTTCATAGACACTATTTGGGAAGTCAGTGATTTTGCTGACAAATGTTTATCTGGAAAGTTAACAGAAAATCAGAGTAAGCCATACAGGCATGGGCAAACTCAGCAACAGTTCATTTGTCAGGTTTACAGGCACAAGCTTATTCTGTTGTTTATCATATGTTTTTGTCTGCAATATCACTCTGTAGTGTAGCATACAGAAATCACTTAAAACTTTAGCAATTCCTAAACATGTAAACAGATGAAAGACCTTTCAAAGCAAAAAAGAATGAAAGGAATGTGACTAATCAGAGTGATTGAAATGTCCCTTTATTTAACAGCAGTACAGAACAGGTATTTTAATTGTCAATCATAAATGGAAATGCTGACTGTCAAATTATATATGTTACACATGTAGGGACAAAAAGGACGCAGAAAGATTTAAGAGGAACTGACAAAAAGTGTTGCTATAAACTTTTCTAGATTATGTTGTAAGAAGTATGATGTTGTATAACTGGTCAGGTGTTGGAACAGGCTTACCAAGGAAGTGGTGGAATTGCCATCCCTTGGAATGTTCAAAAAACCATGTAGATGATGCTCTTAGTGACAAGGTTTAGTGACGGACTTGGCAGCTGAGGGATAACAGTTGGACTTGATGACCTTAAAGGTCTTTTCCAATCTAGTTAATTCTATGATTCTATGTTCTCAGTGTAATAACATTTCAAGGCCTTCTTCAACACCTAAAAATTCCCTCTCTTATTTCCCCACTCCCCCCCTCCCCTTTCATCTAGAGGGTTGCCTTAAAAAAAAACAGGTAATAATCTGATTTTAGAAACATGGACGTAGAAGATCCTGCCTCTGAAAAATACTTAGGCCTTGGAAATGCTAGAAACTTAATATGACCAGCCAGTGCAGTCTATAATAAAAATGTTAATGAGATCCTAGAATGTCTAAATAGGTGAGCAGTGAGGTGATTTTTATGCCAACATAGAGCAGTGATGAGACTGGAATACTAAATACAACTGTAGTGTTGTCACCATAAAATGACTAGGAATATTTGTAAGGAAGGCAAAAATGGTAGTGTGGTTCTGAGAGCCAGTGGAATTGCTTCTCACAGTTGAGAGCTCTCAGTCTGCTAAGAGTAGTGAATTGGAATTCCTTGGAGAGTAAATATTTTCACTAAACCTGAAAGGCTACTATGGCATACAAAGGCATGCTGTGAACTCATGGCTGAAGTCTGAAACTTGAATAACTCAAGAGCAGAAATGAGAAAACACATTTTTTACTATGACAATAGACAGCAGCTAAAGCAAATAACCAAGAGGAACACTAAAGGCATCTTGGTATACATTACAGTTTCTGAGGAAATTTGCTAGGTTGCTGGAGAACAACTTTGAACACCATAATTAAAATAAGCAAAGGGAAGATGACTATATCTAAATTTAGGATGCATGCTTCATAGATAATATTTACTTTGCAATATAGACTTCTCTGCCAACCCTAACTATTCTATGATTGTATGATTCTATGACTCCAGCTCCTTATAGAAATATTGTAAGTTGATCACTCTAATTTCTTAATCAACCAAATATTGGTGATGATGTATTTTATTGTCGAACCCATAAAATATTTTCCCATTTGGGGAACATCAATCTGAATTTTACAGAACTCAAGAGAAAAAAAAGTTATAACTTAAGTAGTAGTTTTTGCTGTGTCCTTCATATGGGAGTTAATTTATTAATAACAAACACTCATCTAACAATTATGAAGGAATGTTAACTAGCTGGAAAACTGTTCAAGGACAGAGCTTTAGTTAGATCCATAAAGCAGTTAACAATAAATCACTTATTACTTTCCCCTCTGGTAGTTTTACACTTTAATTTGGAAAGTTTTAATTTGGACCAAATTAAAACTCATTCAGGTGTCCATGGGTGGAGAAGATATAACCACTGTTGTTTATCACTGTTGTGGTAAGAAGCTGCAGCTTGGCTGCTGTGCAGCCCTGTAGGTATTCCAAGTGTATCCAGTAAAGGCTACATGAAATGAAGAACCTACCCTGCAAGTTCCTTGGACTAAGGTGGTTGTACAGGGAAAGTGCTCACAGATTCCCAGGGACATGGGTGGGAGAGAGAACCTCCCAGTACTACTGGATGTCCTCTGCAATGGCACTGACTTCACTGACAGCAACTTTTATTGCCAGCACACTCTGAAATCTTAGTCAGTGCTGAAGATAAGTGTGGTTCATTGTGGGCTCAGTTTCCTAAGAAGTGTCCATCGGGGAGGCTGTAAATTGCCTAAGAGAGTGCACAGGCCTAAGAACATTGCGTTAGATGTCACACCATGCCGTTTTAATGCATTGTTTTCCTGTTTCTGAGTTTTGGCCAGACCTGTGGAGATAATCCTAGAAGCTGGAGCAGTTTATGAGGGTATCTAATAGTGTTTCATGTACTCACTGGGTTCTGAACCTAAGACAACTGAGTTGTTTGGTTTTGCTTTTTTTGTGGTTTTTTTTTTTCCCATGGAAGAAGTAAAGAGACAGAAATACAGATTACTGGGCAGATTAGACATCCCTAGATGACATTCATGATGGCTTTATGCAAAACAACCTGTCTGAGGAAAGCAGTAAAGTGTCTTTCAAATCTTACAAAATAGAATAGCAACTGGTCTTCTCAGCGAGATGACAGGAAATAAAAGTCTGCCAGTGCTTTTCTTAGTTTGCATCAAAAAGCTTGTTTCCTTGATGTGAACAATTTACAATATAAAGGTAAACCACTTAATCACTGGAAACATATATATTTATTATGCAACATGTAGAAAACATCTGTGAATATTCTCATAATTGGTTTTGAAATGTCCATTATAAAGTAAGTTGTGCAATTACTCTTGAGGTGTTAAAGTGCTGAAGAATTCATAATATTCCTGGAAACTGCAAATGAAGATTTTCCAGAAGGTTTCCTCCCATCTCACAAAATTGCTTTATTAGAGGATCAGTTAGCATTTATCAACTGTGTCCCATCATCAGACTTTCAAGACTCATCTATTTGAAGTCTAATGGCCACCATTATGCAACCCTAATGAAAGTACATGGGTCACTTTAGTAGTAGACACTGAGTGCAATACAATGCAAGTATCATTATGCAATATTATTATGTAAATAAGTACTGTATAGTGCCTTTCAGATATACTTCAAAGGAAGCTGGAGGAAATCTTAAAAGCTGAAAGACTTGAGAAGAAAGTACAAAAATATCAGGCAAGATTTTGAAATGTGATAGCCTCAAACATACATATGTCAGTGTCTCGCAAATGCACTATAGGGCTGTCTAGGTGATGTTCTAAAGAAAAAGACCAGGGAAGTAGGAGTTCCATATCACAGATATGTGTAATTATTTTTAAGAGACTATTGACTGATTCTACGAGGATATCCAGAGAAAACTTACTGAAGAGTTCCAATGTGAAAGCTCTCCACAGAATAATTCTGTACAAACTGCAAGGGACAGAATGCCCCTAAGCACTCTTTAGTAAGTAATTTTGTCCCCAAAGTGGAACTTAGCTGAATATGGTGTAACATTTCAAATTTTATCCATTATCCACAAGAATCTAATTAATGCTAGATAGTGTTTTGACAGTGTATGTTTCATCTTGAATATTCAGCAGCTATTTTTATCCAGACCCACTGGAGAGCTGAAGTGAAAAACTGCAATTACATTAAAATAACATGTAACAGCTCTCACCCAGCTACATTCTTCAGTCAGTGCATGAGACCTAAACTAATCATGTGCTGCCTGTTTGATGTTGACATTTTGAAGCATTTGAGGGAAAGTGTTGAAATTATAAAGCTCAGACAGGTTGAGGTGAATCTCAGCGTGTGTTTATCTAGTTCTAAATTCTGATTTTTCATCAGTCTCACATAAGAAATGGCTAATGACTCCTGGTCCTCAAAGCCTTCCCTGTAAATCCTGTATCTAAATGATCAAAAATCTACTTATCAGGACTATCTGAAGTAAAAATGCACTCAAGCAAAAAATAGCTCTGTTTTAAATATTGAAGACTAATTGTGGAAGATTTGCATACTTGAAACCCTAATATTTTCATTTGTATCAGTAAACCTAATAAAACATCTCTTTCTACAAACCCTGCTTCTCTTATGTTAATATCCTTCTGCTCACAGAGGAACAAAAAAACTAAGTTGAAATAAGAATCTGTCGATTTGCAAGTATAGTCATGTTCTCACTGGAGCCTGAATTGCTACATATACACATTCTTTCTTAGTATATAGCTAAAATAACTTTAAACTGCTGACATGGCCTGTGCTGCTTGACTACTGATTTCGCTGTAGTAACACATACTGAAAATGAGAAAGAAATGTTAAAACTCACATCTTGAAAATGCAGACCTTATTAATCAGACATTTACAAGAACAGATTATATTACTTTTATTTTTTTTCCCAGTTAAAAGCAAATTCACCAAATACCTTCTGTCCTTGTTTCAAACTTTTAATGAAACTCTTATTTTCACTGTGAGTGTTCCAGCTAGAGAATGGTGCAGAGCAAAGCATAAGAATAAAATTGAAGTTTCATAATAGTCATGAAACCCTAAAGTCACTGAGGACAAGGCAACGAGAAGTATTTGACTTAATCCAAATACACTGCACAGCAGTGTATTTTTTTCTGAGAGCAGACTGGAACATCTTAATAATTTTATTTTATTCAAAATGGGCTGTATTTAAGAATTATTCAGACAAATGACATGGATATCTGATCTGGAAATTGTGCCCAGATGGCACACACCCGACCTGTGGCCACTGCTTGACCAGACCAGACATTTTATTAAAAGGACTTCCAGACAGTATATTTAATGCTCCTCTCCCATCTTGCTTTTTGTGATTTTCCATTGTAGCAAACAAGAACTAAGAATCAAAGGAACTGGGAGGAGAGAGAAAGGAGGCATTACAGTGGCCAAATACTTCCTATATGCTGTATCTTTGTCTGCAAGTGCCTACGCTCCTGCTGTCAGTTGTGTCATCCAGACTCTGTTCCCTCTTTACTGAAGGGAGGACAGTGTAAAGAAAAAGTTTCTGGGAAAATTCCCCCCCAGCTCCCTGCTCATACACTGGTGGCACTCTGATTTTGCTGTTGAGCTAGGTGATAATGTTTAAAAACATATCATCTACATTCTTGCCTTGTTTCAGTTTTTGTAGGGTCCTTTGAGGATGCTCACTGCGGCCATCTCTTATTGTAAGGTGGAGCACACAGCCTCTGCCACACTGTACTAAGGCAGATCAGAGTGCCCTAAGTGCTCAGCATGCTGCATCATAGACACACAAAGTTTTTACTAGTTCTGCAAGTGGTCACTGAGCACCTCCTCAAGCTTCCCAGCACATCCTAGGATACCTCCTGCACCCTGCCCTGTGTCCTAGCCAGTACTTGGATGAGTGAGACATGTTATACAGTATGATGTCAGACCAACAAGAATTGGGCAATTGCTTCTCTCCAGGGACCAGCACAAACCTGTTGCCTCGCAAGACAGTTTATTTATTCATAAGAATCAACACTTTGAACTGACACCATAAGTTGCAGATTTTAAGTACTGATCAGTCTTTGTCTCTCCAGGATATTTAAGGCTGCACTGGCAGTTTCAATAGGGTACAAGAAGTAGATGCCCTGAGATCCAGCTGTCCTAGTGTGTGAAACTCGCTCTGCTGCTCCAGGGTTGTAGGGCTAAGTAACATTGCTGTGTATTTTCTGTCCATCTTCCAAATTAGGAGATTCATTTTTTGCAACCAAGAGGGTAACAACCCTTCAGGCAAGTAGAGTCCAATGAAACAAACCCAAAGCACCCTCCTCCATCCTTTCACCCAACCAAAACCCTCCAGAACTTTAAGATTGCTCTCATAGCTGCTGAAGCAGCAATGCCTCATCTCGGAAACTATAGCCATATAAAAATGGCCATCTAATGAAAGCTTTTTAACTTCTCTGCCTCTTGGGCTAGCTTCTGGGTACAGTGTGACACACATTCTTTGATTTTAAGCACTTCCAAATTTATTTTAACAGGCTGTTTTACCAGTGACAATGTTACCTTCTGCTCTGATTTGCTATACACAATAAAATGCACAGCAGCATCCGAAAACAGAGCAAGATTCATAACTGCTGCCAGTAAGTAATTCCACAGGCTTCACTGCAACTCATATATCTTTTTTGTTGACATTTTTCTGTCTCTGGATGTGTGCATCAGAAGCAATTTAATGACTGTAGCATCTTCAGCATGATTAAGACCTGGAAGTATTCACCTTTATATCCATTATGCTTGCTTTTTTTTTTGAAATGATTTCAGCATCATTAGTTAATCATGGCATAAAGCCATTCCTGTTACATGAGGCTTTAACAAGATGGAATTTCAGTTTTTCAAGTTCAGAATTTGAGAGATGGGATTAACTATTCAGAAAGTATTTTGAACTCATTTAAATTGGCAGTGGGAGGAAAAAAACGGGCAAAACAAAAATCTGCTTATTTCTAGTTATATCCTGTAGAAATGTCTTTTATCTTTCTGTTTTCATGTTTCCTTTTCAAAATAAATGTTTAAAACTTTCTAAAACACTGTGGTTTGGAGTCACTTAACCAGTGAATATTCAGCAAGTTCATCATGCTTCTAGTCAGTAAGCTCTCTCATATATGGAGGTCGAGTCTAAACTGATTTTGCCTTGTGGCCCGGAGTTGGTGGACTTGCAAGAGACTGACAATATTTTATGGTGAGAATATGTTGAGACTGTTTTCTCTCCCCTACCCCACAGGAAAATTCAGATTAGTTGAAATCCCAGTATTTTCAGAGCAAATATTCCAGTGCATTTCTCATTTTAGAAATGCATGGAAAGCTTTTGAAATGATGGAAATATTTATTCTGGGATGGTAACAAAATCAGAATCTCAATTTCAATCATCTCATTAAAATAATGTAATTTTTTGTTTTCAAGTTAAAATGTTAATGCTTCAAGGGAAGCACTGAAATACTAATAATAAAAGAAATGAACACAACAATTTTGTTTGTTCTGATCTTTCGATAAAACCAGAAAATTTGTTCCTCAATTGTAATTTCTGTAGTGGAAACTGTATGATTTCCACAGCTATTTTGTGTGGCATTAGGCATTGTGAAAATCCAATTCCTTCTATGGGATTATCACAGATATCACAGTGGTTGCACTTAAAGATGCCAAAAAATTAAAATATGGGGAAAGATGGAACATTTTTCTGTATTTGTTTGCTATATTCTGAAGTTTAGTGAAGGTGTTTATGAGTTTAAAGTCACATGAAAATATAATGGATGCTGCTTCTATTTAGTGTTGAGGAAATCCTACTCTCAGTATCTACTGTTTTAGGCTACATTTCCCTTGAAAAGATGCTGAAAGATGCTGGAAATTAGTTGTTTTCTTCTTTCATCAGGTTCAGCTGCCTCTAAAACAGGCAAAGCTATCCTCTGCCAAAACCCATGAGTACCATTAGCTCTTATTTATTTTAAACTTCCTTGCCCCATCAGTAAATTACCTCTGTCTGTCATCACTTCTAACTTTTACCTGCTGCTCTGTGTGCATGGGACTCAGTGATTTATGACCTTCTTACTGTGCTGCTGAGGTCTCTAATCCTGTTTTTCAAACGGTTATCTAAGCTGCTTAATCTTCTGTCTATTGCCTCTTCTTCACCTCTCCTTTGCTCTTTTTGAAGAAAACTTCTAATGTTAGTAAGACAAATAAATAAATACATTTATTAAGAAAAAGAAAGAAGAAGTAAGCCCCTGGTGAGGCTGCTGGGCTATGACAACATTTTTCTGGAACAATCTCACTGTAATTCTCTGTGATTTTTTTTTATATGTTTCAAATTCTCAAGCAAATTCCATAGTAGAATCATAGAATTGTAGAATCATAGAATCATCTAATCATAGAATAGTTAGGGTTGGAAAGGACCTTAAGATCATCTAGTTCCATCCACCCTGCCATGGGCAGGGACACCTCACACTAAACCATGCCATGCAAGGCTTTGTCCAACCTGGCCTTGAACACCACCAGGGATGGAGCATTCACAACCTCCCTGGGCAACCCATTCCAGTGCCTCACCACCCTCACAGTAAAGAATTTCTTCCTTATATCCAATCTAAACTTCCCCTGTTTAAGTTTGAACACGTTACCCCTTGTCCTGTCACTACAGTATCTTCTAGGTACTGTTGTACTTTTGAACTGAACACTGCAATGAACAAAAAGAATGCATTAAGTCTTACTTGTAAACTGCTACTTAACTTTTGAACAGCTGGGTTCCTTCCCAGCTGTTCAAAAGCCACATTCTGGTTCCACAGGAGCAGTAATGTGTACATTTCATTGTAAATAATTTTAAATAGATTGCCTTTGATAGAGTCGCAGTGTCTGAAAGTTAACATCTAACAAGAATATCTACTGCCTTTAAGAAAAAGGTGAATCCTGGATACACATAAGCCTTGGTGTTTGGATTTATTCACAGAAATAGTGTAGCATAGAAATGAAAAATACAAGACTCACAACTAAGTGAGAAAAAACCAAACAGTTACCTGGATATGTTCAGGAGAAACTTGCCTGGGATGGCAACTTCTTTTATGCTTGACCATTTAACCCAGATTGAATATGTTCATAGGAAAATATAAGACTGTTCAGTGAATTCACTGAAAAATATGAGGGTCACACGAATTGTGTAAACTGTGTCAGACTTCTGTGTAAGGTTCTCAATCAGATGTCAAAATTTTTCTGCCTGGGAGCTGAAATGCAGCATTTTGCTCCAGTGATTAGTTCCAGTGACTAGACACAAAGTTCTTTTCACCAAGCTTGGACTATAACATCCTGAAGGGAAGAAACAGAAGGGCTTGAAACCCTGCTGGAGCAGAGGGAGAATAAATGATTGTAAGGCTTTGGGGCTTCACACCAGGAATTTAATTGAATGCATCAAGTTATCTCAGAAAGGATAATAGAAGTCCTTAAGAAGATAATGTGTTTCAGATACACCTGTCAGAATTTCTAGAACAGTAAGACTGCCCCTGGCTGTGATTTGATCTTTATGGAAAAAAGTATATGGATGATTTCTGTTGACTCTTTAAGGTGGTTTCAACGTATCTGCCTTTATATCTTAGAAAATTTACCATAAGTGAAGTTATAGAAGTTAGAATGAAAAGCAATTAGCTGAAATACAGCATTTCAGCACGCTCATAAATGATCTCTGTATGCTTTGCAAAGTGTTGATATTGTGACCCTTATTTATTTATTTATTTATTTAGCCTCTTTGGCTTACACTAACAGATGAATTTTGTTTCTTATTTGGCAGTTATTATTAACTTGTTTTTATGTTCCCTGACACACTTATTCCATATGTGATCACATTAAATAATTTGATTGGAAAGGGACAAACAAGAGACAGAAGAGAAAGACTGAAGGAAAGGCAAAGGAGGGATTGGAAGGAACAAACACAGAAAACTAAAACTGAAGAAAAGGAAGAAGTGAAGAAAGAGAAGATCAGCTTCCTTAGTAAAAGAGAAATAAAAAATGGTCCAAGCAGAGTCAGTGGAATGAAACCAAAGAGTCCAGGAAAGACATGGCAAAAATCTGAAAAGAAACACAAAGGGACAGAACATTACCCAAGATCTTATTTAAAACAGCTTTTCATATGAAAGCTGTAAATGTAAGGTTTTGCACAAATTCAGATGAGTGACTTCCAAAGCCAAAACAGCTGGTTTGATAACTTTGATAATCTCTTTTGCCGCGGAATGTACTCAGTCAGAGATCAATATGATCAGACAAAAAGCCATTTATTGCAAAGCATTAACTCCTTATATACTATTGCTTACACACACCTACAGCAATTTGGCATATCATGATTGGATACTTGTCTTGAAGACCCTTAGTGACTAACATATAATTGGTTAAACACAGGTGTGAGAACTTGACCTCGAACACTTGCCAACAGTCCACAGTTCTCATCACTCAGTGAATTCCAGCTTCTTCTTATCTTGCTTGCTTAGGCTTCCTCGGGCCTCCCATGGCCTTGCTGTATCCCTTGGAATTATTCAGAGCTCATGTACCAAATATTCATTCTCCTGTGAGAACACTGTCTCCACACTCTTTAGTACAAATTGTTGGTTTTCCTGCATGAGTTCCTCGTTTAATATCTTTATGAAAAAAAAACCCAAACCAAATATCTTACTTTAAAATGTTTGTAGTAGAAGCTCCAACAAAAGTTTTGGCAAGTTTTTTTCAGAGGTTTATTACACTTATTTTCACATTTAATTTAGGTTCAATTGATCTAACTTCAACTTTAGCTCAAAGCCCTATTAAAAAGATTGATGAGCTCTGTCAAATTTCTTAAAGTACTTAGGTTTAGATGAAGTAATTTCTATGATGAGAAAATTAGTTGAGGTTTTCTGAGTCTTGTTATCAGGGGTGTTTTAAAACCTATTTCATGACTCTCCTCTTGCCCTTGCTTTCATTCTACCTGTTTGTTAATACTCTTCTTCAAATGGACACAGCAGTGAGGTAGCAGGCAGAGATTATAATCACCTGAGGTTTTTACTCAGCATTGCACAGCTAAAGACAGCACTAACTTTTTGGCCAAGGATTTACGTGCAACCCAAATGCTACTGAAGACAGCAGTGGGTGTAGAATTTGGGTTACAAGCTTGAGTGACTGTGGCAATGGCTGCAAATGTGGCTATTGACTAAGCAAGTCAAGAGAGGCAGTTCACGTTCATTTGCATGTGCACCTGTATAAAACACTGCATTTCCAAAACCTTTACCTAGATATTAATTCTGAAGTAGCAACGCTTTACCTAGAAGTACGGCATCTAGGCCTTATCCCTGAATAGATATCTTTTCACTTGAGCGTTCCTTTTTAGTGGTGTCATGATGACAAGTAACCTACAGCACTGTACAGCATTCTCTGTTCTCTTTGTTAAGAAACTTGATTTCAGAATAAATCAAATTAGTTTGACCATAACTTCCCCCTCCCCATAAGCTGCTGAAGATCTTCAAATGTTACTTCCCCGTGATGTATTTAGCTGGTCTGGCTGCAATCATTCCATTTATTTTGGTCAAAAATGAGCGATATCTGTCTGAAATTCATACAGTTACCCACTTAGTCTACATTTAATTTAGCTAACAGTTGTATAAATTCTATTTGCTATGACCACTAACATTGACTGAATTTCTTTATGGTCTCTTAAACATAAATGTTTTTTATTCTCTTTAGCCCCGTTTGTCTTAGATTTTGGTTTTTTACTTTTTTTTTTCCTATGAATTCACTACAGCTACGAGGCTTCAATAGTTCTAATTTTAATCGCCAGTCAAGTAGTTAAACAAACTGTTGTCCTGTAAAGCCAGCATATGTTCACATCCTGATAGCCACCACTATCCTCTTTCTTCATTCTGAAATACATACTTCACTTAAGTATGTTTTTGCTACAAAGAAGTGTTGTGGAATTTTTTGTTTGTTTGGGTTTTCTTTTGGTAGGAAGATTATTTTTATAAATCCTTGTCATACATTCCCTTTATAGAAGAACCAGAGCCAATCTGTCAGCTGCATTTCATAGGAGAGTAAGGATGGGAAATTGCTCAGGTTTGTGATCTGAATGGCAAAAACCCCAATGTCCATGGAAACAAAACTATGCATTAATCATTCTTTTGCACAGCAAATTCATGGAGCAACTTTCAGGACAGAATATGAGAAAGAATAAGGAACTTTTCCATGGAAAACTCTCTAACAGAGGTACCCATGTCCTGGGAGATGAACAAGTGCCTGTTATTATTTTCTAGACTTAGGCATGTGTAGCCCTCATTGTTCACCCTTCCTTGAAAACACTGTGGTGTCAGACTCTGTGAAATGGATGTTTCAAGCCTAGTGTGGGAAGGGTGGGGGCAAGTGAGATTAGCTGCACTCTGATCATTGATGCCAATTTGCTCCCCACCTGCAGAAAGGAAAAGTCGCTGTGTGGGTTGGTTTTGGCTGCAAGAATACTTGAAAGCAAGTCTTTTGGAGCACAGTGTCTGTTCGTTCCCACTCAGCAGAAGAGGGAAAACTACTCTCACTGGCAAGGGCAAGGCAAAGCCGAAGCTATTCTTAACTTCTGTTGTGAGATACACAGGAGGAGATGCTTGAGAAGTTTGGAGGTTTTCTTTTTCTTTTCAGTATCAGCAGCAGAGTCTGTTAATGTTCTGAACTGTTGTTTTACAAAGAAAACTTACTGATGTTTCTGTTAATTTTCTATTTGTTTTGTGGTTTTGACCAAACCCCCACAAAACCAACACACAGGTAAAGAGGTAGATTATAAATGTAAGACTTCTGCTACCTGATTTTGTTTTCTACACAGTAACATTCCCACTAGTGAATCTCACAGGCAATTATAGAATGTAATTGTATGTGCAGATGAAGGAATCAAGTACCTAGCTCACAGAGAGGGAGTGAAAGTGCTGTGTCTTGCAGTCAGGCACAGAGCTTGAGCTGTGTAAACTGTTCTTTTATAACAAGTTATCATAAAAAAGCTTAAGCTATGTAAACGGGCCTACAAGAAGTTATCATAAAAAAGCAATTAGCATAATTTAAAATGGAAAGACCTGTGTGACATTTACAGTGTGCCCAGTCAAACAGCTGTACTATAATGACTCAGGAAGTGAAATATCGGTCTGTTTATTACTTTATCTTAAACATTACAATTTCAATTTGGAGTGGAAATTGGCTGTAATCCACATATGATACTCATACATTTAGTGTTGTGGTAAATAAGTAGGTAGATTTGGCGCACCTTTTATGATACTAGAGAAAGTGATTTCCTGCAGATTTGGTATAAAATCAAATTCATTTTATCTTACTGTTGTTGCCAGAGTGCAGAAAAGTCTTTTTTTCCTCTGATACATAAAATAAGAATGGATGAAATAAAAATTGCATGGACAGTGAGAAAGATAGTGCTTTTTGGATGAGTAGACCACTGCTGTTAGCAGTAGAGTATCATATCTCAAATCATAGAATCATGGAATAGCTTGAGAGCATCTTAAGAACTTAAAGACCATCTAGTTCCAATCCCCTTGCCATGGGCGGGGACACCTTCCACTAGACTAGGTTGCTCAAACCCCCTTCCAGCCTGACCATATAAAGCAATAGGTAGTTTCCAAAACACAATATACCGTTTCTGAGGAAGTGGGGTAGCATAACCCATCTGGGAGAGGGGACAGAAGGAAAAGTTATTTGGAAAACAGCAGCATACAGAAAATGATCCCTGTTACAACTCTCTGTACTTCAAAGGTCAGAGGCAGTCTGAGATGACTGACCAGGCCTTCATGTCTGTGTTGCAGTTTTCATCTGCATAAAATTGGGGTTTAAATTCTTCCAGAACCAGAAACACTGCTGCCAGTTAATCATAATTTCTTGACAGGTTTGTCTGCAAAATTAGATCAATAGGGTATAATAAGCAAACTTCATGCCTGAATGGATATGCAGCAAGCAACATCCAAATGTGCATCACACCAAGTACTCAGACATTAAAAGGCTTGCAGAATAGATAGGATGACACTGTACATCATCCAGCTTAGATAAATAAGCAGAGCACCCTTGAACAACAACAGCTGTTGGCTAGGGCACAGCAGTCAGTCAAGGTCTAACTGCTAGAAACACAGGAATCTATCACTTGATGAGAAGGCCACCTGATGAGAAGGTCACCTGATGAAGCTGATTAGGCAATCATGACAAGGTTATAAAACTGCCTCCTCCATTAGTATGGCTGTGGTCTGGAACAGCAGGAAGAGAACAGTGGAGCTGATGGAGAGGCTGCAGGTAGCCTTCATCTGGTAAAGTGTCTCTAGAGTGTGTGGAAAAGAGACAGGCAGAAGGGTCAGAGATGTGTTTAGCTTCTGTTTCACTATTTACTGTCTCCCTTAAGGTAAAAGTAGCTTTTCAGAACTTCTATGCAAAGCATATTTGTGTGATGTACATTACTTCCCGTGTATCTCTGAGGAGGTAACCTATGAATCTGCAGTCCCTTGAGCCTGATGATGTGGATTCCCAAGTGTCAATGTTGGAGCTTAGACACCTCACAGGGCTTTGGAAATCAGGCAGCAAGAGCACCCCACCAGGCATTTCCATGTGGTTATAAGATCTGACTCCTCTACTGAGAAAAAAGTCCAAATCAAAAATCCCATTCTGTGATAAGGTCCCTAGCCTTTGAAAATATTGCACCTTTTCATATGCAATTCCAGCTGCTGCTTGCCCACGCTCTGAAATCCTATCAATGCCTTCTGTCTCATTAGGTAAGGATGATCTAAATGGATCTCTGGTTTGGAATTTAGACTTATTTGACTTCTTTGGGAAGATTCATTTGCTTTTTAATTTGAAAGAGTGCTTGATATTTGGCTCCCTTTCTGACAGTCAGCTGCCTATAAATATAGGGCCCTTTTCAGCTGGAAACCAGGGGGTGTTTCCCTGAAATGAGGGGAGTTGCAGCAGTTTAAATCACTTTGTGGTTACTGAACTGTTTCAGCCCAGATTACACTTCATATTAACAGCACTGAGTGCAAAATTAAAGTTTAGTTGAGATCGCCAAGAGAGAAAGACTTACAACTATCCTTGAACAAAACTGTGCTGAAACTATACCAGTAACTCGTCAGCCTTGAAAGAGCAAAGCCAAAAATACTGCAGCAGCTGTCCCATTGATCAGCTTGTGCTTATTCAAAACTGTGCAGATCTGACATTTAGTACTAAAATAGTCATTTGCCAGTTCGCTCACAATTATGTGGGGGAGTTGGGTAACCTTTGCAATATGTGCCTCTAAATAAGCCTTATCCTGGGAGTGAAGGATTCCTAATAAGTAATTGATTGAAGATTCCTCATCTTGAAAATACTATAATCCATATCCATATATCCATATCTTGGGTTACTTCCACTCTTGTATCACTTGTTTAAACAGTCACCATTTTGAATCCAGATCACATAATATGTTCTGGGATCAGTATGTTTTCTAATATTATTCTGCAATGGAATTACCTTCCTGACTGTGACACAAGGAAACATAATTTGCATTTTGAACAGAATTTTGAGCAGAACTGAGCAAAAGTTACAGGATTTCAGGACTGAAATACAGTCTTGTTACTGCAAACAGACTTTTCACCAACTTTCCTTCTCACAGAAGTATTTGTTAGTTACCAGGTGCCTTGTTCTTTCTGCTTGCTGCTCACAGTTTTGCTTCTTGTATGCAAGTTCTTTTGCAAATCTATTTTGAAATCATTCTTTCTCCCAAGCAGAATTGTTTTCTGTTACCTATTAGGCTGTAGTGTGTATTGCTCTGTCCATTGTTTCTGCTCGGTCTTAATTTCTCTTGAAGAATGATGTTGATCTGTGGTTGAAAGGGGAGGACAGGACTGCCAAGTACAGTGTTTTGCCTTTCATTTATCTGGTCAGAATTCTCTCTTAAACAATTTTCTTTGCCTCATAAGTATCAGTTCATACAAGAAAAGTACAGGCTGTGTGATAATCAAGACATGAACATGTGCCTAGTGACCTCTAAGAGCTGACCAGGAATGTACTTTACTGCTGGTACTAAAGGAATAACCTGTTCCCTATTAGTAATATCTGTGCTTAGACTTGTGCACTTTTTTCAGTTTTCTTCTTTTATAAAAATCCAGGTTAAAGTCAGGGAAGTGGATGATTTAAAATATTGAGGGTTCTCCTTTTTTTGAGCAACTATTCCTTAACCCAAAATATGTTTGTCCATGAGGCTGTAAATCTATATCTGACACCAGAACCCACAGCTGATGAGCGCAAGTCAGGGACAGATGTCATTGAAGTCAATAGGACGGTCGTACTCAGCTTCTCAGTTTTTATGCATAAATGACTCTAATCACCTTAGTGTTATATCAAAGTCTTCTGACTTTGCTTAATCTTTTTATCCCCTTCCTTTCCTCCCTCCCCCAAAAAAGTCTGTTCCCAGCCCAGCTGAAGTTCAAAACCATTGAGCTACTCCTTTATGACTGTGTCAGCGTTGTTCTCAGGCTAAAGTTGAAAGCACAGTACTGTGCCAGCTAATAAGGAGAAAAATGACTGCTACAGCTGAACCCCAGACAAACTGTTAAGGACCTGAAGGATAACTTTTAGTTCTGGTAACTCAAGGAAAATGATCAGCTATTTCAAAGACTCTGTGTGTGTGACAGTGTAGAAAATGTTTCTATTCTATCAGTTCCAATGTCATCTGCTTATCTGGAAAATAAAAAATATGAGCCCTCAAGTGTGTTAAAAAAAGATGAAAATACTTTGGGTGAAAAAAGATATATGATGTATTTAGAGTACAGTCAGTGTTTATTTTGAAAGGCTGTCATACTGTCTGAAGTCTTAATCAAAGCTGATGTTACAATTGTCCATTTGCAGTAATATATGAAATAAAAGTATACGTACAGTGTTATATGTCAGATAGTCCACTTTGCTCCTAATAAATAGGTAGACTATAGTTATAGGGAATCTATGTTCATAAGGAGTTCTGAGATATTTCTTAGATATTTTTTAGCTTTTACCTTTGAAGACTTTGTTTTCTAATACAGGATTTTGAAGACTGAAACTTGTTTGTATCGCATTTGAAGATACCCACACAGAATGAGACAATATGATTAAATGACAGGAAAGATTGCTGTGTAACCAGAAAGCCTGTTCTTATTTATATGAAATATGTATTTTGTGGAGAGCCAATTTGTTGATCTATCTTTTTCAGTGTTTCCAGACTAAATTGTGTTACCAGATATTTGCCACTGCTCATCAAAGGCATTCAAAGCTAACTTTATTTTTCCTCTGCAAAACACATTCTGTCTTACCCTGAGTTACCTCCTCATTTTGTCATTGACTTGGAGATATTTCTTGCTTTGCATTTTACATTTGTCTCTAAAATCCGTTTCCTTTTATGGCTCTGACCATACCACCCAAGTCTTGGAAGGCAGACGCAGGGACTGTGAGAATGAAGACCTTGGGCCCATTGCAGGAGAGGATCTGGTTCGAGACCATCTTAAGAACCTGAACATAAACAAGTCCATGGAACCTGATGAAATCCATCCACAGGTCCTGAAGGAGCTGGGGAATGAAGTTGCCAAGCCACTGGCCATCATAGTAGAAAAATCATGGCAGTCAGGTGAAGTTCCTGATGACTGGAAAAAGGGAAATATAACCCCCATTTTCAAGAAGGGAAAAATGGATGACCAGGGGAATTACAGACCAGTCAGTCTCACCTCTGTGCCTGCAAAATCTTGGAGCAGATTCTCCTGGAAGGCATGCTAGGGCACATGAAGAACAACAAGGTGCTTGGTGACAGCCAGCATGGCTTCACTAAGGGGAAATCCTGCCTCACCAGTTTGGTGGCCTTCTATGACAGGGCTACAGAACTAATGGACAGGGGTGGAGCAGTTGATGTCATCTACCTGGACTTGTGCAAAGCATTCAACACTGTCCCATGCAACATCCTTGTCTCTAAATTGGAGTGTCATCAATTTGATAGGTGGACCACTCGGTGGATAAAGAACTGGCTGGATGGCCACAAGCAGAGTTGTGGTCAATGGCTCAATGTCCAGCTGGAGACCTGTAATGAGTGGTGTCCCTCAGGGATCGGTGTTGGGACCAGTCTTGTTTAACATCTTTGTCGGTGACATGGACAGTGGGATTGAGTGCGCCCTCAGCAAGTCCCTCAATTCCAGAGGAGGGCCATGAGGATGATCAGGGGACTGGAGCACGTCCCGTAGGAAGATAGGCTGAGAAAGTTGGGTCTGTTCAACCTGGAGAAGACTGTGTGGAGACCTCATAACAGCCTTCCAGTATTTGAAGGGGACCTATAGGGGTGCTGGAGAGGGACTCTTCATTAGGGACTGTAGTGACAGAACAAGGGGTAACAGGTTAAAACTTAAACAGGGGAGGTTTAGATTGTATATAAGGAAGAAGTTCCTTACTGTGAGGATGGTGAGGCACTGGAATGGGTTGCCCAGGGAGGTTGTGAATGCTCCATCCCTGGCAGTGTTCAAGGCCAGGTTGGACAAAGACTTCGGGGATATGGTTTAGTGTGAGGTGTCCCTGGCTGTGGCAGGGGGGCTGGAACTAGATGATCTTAAGGTCCTTTCCAACCCTAACTATTCTATGATACTGTGATTGGCTCTTTCCTGTGCTGCTTCTTCAGCATTTCTGCTTTACCTGCTCTTCACCTTTTTTATTGCGATGATTTCAGTGGCCAGTTTTTGAATCAAACAACCAAAGCATCTTTGGCTATCTACCTAGATATGTATTTTTCTATCTGAGATGTCTTGAATATCTTTAAATTAATGTACTTGTGCCTCTCAGTTTTTTGGCTTACCTGGAATGTATTTCTTTGATGTATCCTTCAGTCTTAGTTCAGCTTCTGCAACAGTGTTTGTAGAGCCTGAATGGTGAAATATGGTATGTGAAACATTAGACTTAGGGTTTGTGTGAAACTCTTCCAGCTGCACATGATGGATTCAGGGCTAGAGAAAGGTAGCACTCATTCTTTTAACAGCACAGGCCCATGTCCTGAGTCCTTTGACTCTGCATAGTAAGTGTGTGTACTGGCATTATTTTTTAGTCTTGTAGAGGCGCAGAACAGCTGTGTGTTCATGGACAGACTGCCTGCTTGCTTTGAGTGTTCATGGACTCTTCATATGTCTCCATCTCCATAGGATCCAGAGCCTAAGTAAGACTCCACAGGCTGCCCACCTTCAAAGAAAGAAATGGTGATGCCCATATCCATTTCTTTCAGAATACCAATAGAGTTGAAACATCTCCTGGGAGGGAAAAGACCAGGCTAACATATCTTTCCCTGATAAAGTTGGACCCCATTTCTATTGTATTCAGGAGAGCAACATATCTGATGGCATGGAAGAGGATAGAATATATATTTCCTGTGAAGGCTCTTGTGGGAACATGACGTTGTTTGGTAGAGAGGGAAAAAGTTAAAGGAAGACTGCATCACATACCCTTCTCGGAGAAGAGATTTCTGGGTGTTAGTTCCTGTTCTTATTAAAATGTCTCTTTTTATTAATTGACTGAGAAATTCTTTTCCTGTCTTGAGGGTTAAAGCATTGGCTTTTATTTATGCTTTGCTTTTTACTGTTATGGCTAACTGCATAGGAGTATTCAACCAGTCTCCATAGTACCAACTAGACCACCCGAAGGGGAAAATTGCAATCACTTAATCCAGTTGGTGAGTGCTTTTGGCACAGGGGTTGCCATAACCTAACAGTCAGATTCAGCAGGAGACCTGCAGGATTCAGCTTTTTCACAGCAAAGGTAGAAGACAATTTTGAGCAATGATGGTTAGCCTAAAGCTTGTGTGTACCTTATAGGATACCCTTGTTTACAGTCCTCTGTGTGCACAGTGCAGACCATGATACAGATTCCTCCTGGCTCACTTTCTGTGGAAATGAGGGTACAGGAGGGAAAATTATTATGCAGTGGGATATTGCCCAAGCACAGGACGAGAGTGCATCTGGGGCATGCATTCAGGCCCTAAAGCTTGGAGGCACTCAATGGTCACAGCTAGAAATAGAGGAGGACAGAGTACTACAGCTGTGGTATTCTGCATTGAGTTTAAAAATCCTCATTTTTAATAGAGTATAAATCCCAGTACATTTTGTTATGCAGCTTCTCATCTAATGGCAGTTGTTTGAAGAAACAACTTGTTCTGGTCTGCTCTGAACCACAGGTTCTGTCATATTCTCATACAGGGGTTCAAATCTGTTTGTGTTTGATGTTATGCTCCCTGCCTGCTCTATGTTTCCCTTTAATAGATTGTGGTGTAACTAAGCATGCAGTTTGGCAGTCGGTGGAAGCTTTCAATATGGGGCTTTCAATATGCTTGTGTTGCAGGCAGTCAAACAGATGATGTTTGGTGGTGTTGGCAGAGATTTTTCTCCCTTTGCACCAGGAGAACAGCAAGTTCAAAACTTGAGTCTGAGGTTCTGTTGAATAAAAGGCCTCATTAGTCCCACAGCTGATTACTTTTCTGAGAGACTCTCTGGAATATAAGGGTCTAGTGAATTCTGTCACTTTCTGTTGGCTTTGAGTGTGGATGTTGGAAATACAAAGCCTTACAAGCTGATTAACTCAACAGCAGTAAACTTTCCATAAACCTGTTTACCCTCTTAAAAGGAGCTAAGCATGTTTTCAAGCTACTGGAAAACTACATGCCTTTTTTCTCTGTGGATGTGCAAAATATTGCTCTGACTCTTGGATGCAGTTTTAGCTTCTCTTCACATGAAATACTAGTACAAGCATAAGATTGATGGCTCACTGTAAGGCTTATACTTGATGACTTACTGTCATCCCTCCTCTCTTCCTGTGAGAAGTAGTAACTTAAACAACTTCACTTTAGTCCTTGTGCTCTGTTGCCCTCAGCAGCCTAGAGTATTTGCTGTCAGTCACACTGCTTCACTTGGCACTGTGTTTGTCAGGATACACATACAGGATACACATACAAACTGTGCATTAACCACATTTTTGGGAGAAGGAGAAATGGTAAACAAAATCAAACTGAGCTGAAAAGGCTGTTTTTTTATGCCACTAGCAAAAGTTTATGGTAAGGAGGTGAAAGGAAGCTCATAATAGGTTTGCTTCTAAGGCACATTCATACTGACAGGTTTTTTTGAGCCTTGGAGAAATAGCCTGTCCTTGAGTTGCAGCTGTAATCATAACTATAAATGTTTAAAATCAATTCCAGGAAAATTTCACATAATTGGAAAAGAAAAAAAAAAGGTCTCCAACCTTGCTGGGGAGCAAACCTGAAATATGAACAAGTAAGCAGTCATCATGTTGGTCTGAAAATGTCTGAGTTCATGAGGATGCTGTGTCACCCAAAAGAAAATTTGCTCCCACAAACAAGATTAAGAAATACAAAGCTTAAGATAAATAGAGTGTTCTCACTAAGATCTCCTAGTGTCTGAGGGAGACAGATGCTTATTATGTCCAATTCTGCACTAAAAAGAATGAAAAAAAAATCATGGGGTAAAAAGCAAGCAGGTGTTCTGCAGTGCCAAAATGAAGGAATGAAATACGTTTATATTTTGACTTCTTGGCCAGGTCAGAAAAGAACTCCTGGCAATGGTGCCAGTCAATACTGATGACAGAACTTCAGGGGATATATTAAGGATCATAGCTCTTTTCAGACAGGAAGAAAGGGTGGTATTTTGAGACATGTAATCTAGATTCACTGAGAAACCCATCCATTTAATGTTTCAACCTCTTAATAAATAGCAAATAATATAAGATCTGTGAATTTCTGGTGCCTCTTAACTATTTATAAAGGAGAAAAGCCATAAGAGAGTGTATGCATGATTGATTTCTGTAAATAAGACACTGAGAGGTGTAAAGAAAAAAAAAAACCTGACAAATTTACACATGCTTATATTTGGAGTGTTGTCTTCAGTGAAATCTGAAGTAGGACACTCATGAAGTTGTAAACAAGTGAGTTTCATATCTGATAGACAATATGATGTGCATGGATTAATTTCCTATAAATGCTTTTCATAGCTGTTTCATCTGGGTTTTTTGAATTAGATTTTAAATGAAGTCTCTAGGCTTCAGGTACTGTGTGTTCCCTTCTAAAGAGATTTCAATAAGAGGTCTGGATCTCAAAGAAAACAAAGAAGGGGGGGGGGCATGGATTAAAAAAACAGCTGAAGATTTCTATCCTAGTCAATCTAAGGGGGGCTGCTTTTCTCCTGTGTTTACTGATCAACTTAAACTTCATTTCAAGTTGCCACCATACACTGTACCTGTGAAAGATGCTTTTTGTTTTTCAGTGTTAGGTGTCTATCATGAAAAAAAAGCCAGACTCCAAGAGGCTTGTGTTCAAAAGACAAGAGGCAATAGATACAACCAGGGACATTGCATATTTATTTATTTTTTTCCCTTTCCATGAGAGTAGGATGCTTCATCCTTGGGTCTATTCAAAATGGGACTGTAGGTCATTTTGTGCAATTCTTCTATTAGACCCACTATGAGCAGGAGATTGGATTAAATTAAAAAAGTTCCCTTACAAACTGCAAAGTTCTGTAATTCCTAATGAATAGTTAAAATACAAGAAAGTTACAATCATTCACCTGAATCAAGTGATGCTTGTTTAAATATTCTTTAACACTTGAAAATAAGTCCTTTTTATTAATATATTAAAGCTTTCTTTTGGAAAGAGCAATTTATTAATTGCTTTATAGTGTTACTCTGCAGTGTAACAGAAGAGGCTGTTCCCTCCTTTAGACTGTTTTGAATGCACTTTCTTAAGTTTCACCTAATGTAATCTAGCTATGGTACTGGAAGAGATGGGGAACTATTTACATTTCTCATATCATGTGTGGCTTTACAGATCCCTGTTCTATCTTCCTTACCAGAAGTTTTTGTTCCAGGTTAAGAAAGGCTGTTGAAAATAGATTTAATTCCCAAAAGTCAGGAACTGCCAATACCTGTATCTTTGTATTTATTTTCTGAGAAAATATTCCCTAACCTGCAAGCCTACTAAACTTACTTTGTTGAGAGAGTTCCTCTGCATTAGTACAATCTACCATCTCTGAGGAACCGTTGAATCCTGTATGTGCTAGCTTCACAGTGGTGGTCTTTGCTCTACAGTACTACATAGGCTTTCCTGTAAACAAAACAAATGATGGGTTATCATCAGAGTTAGAATTTAATCCATAGATTTAGCAAAAAAATCAAAAGTAAATATAATATGAAGTTTCATGTTTGCAAATAAGATACCTTTCTAGCATTTTTAGTGTCTCTCTTGGTGTCTTTGTCTCCTTTCCTCCTCCTCCTTTGAGCTGTCTTCCCTCCTCTTTTTCTCTTCCTTTGTTACAGGTTCCCCCCCCTTCTCCTTTCCTCCTTCTGTGATGTGCTTTAACTTCCACTCATGTGTATCCTTCCACTCATGCAATGTGTATTGATCTCATCTGGACTAAATTTTAAATATCTTATCCCCACCCCAATACTGTCTCATTTATTACAATAGAGATACTTTTTCTAAACACAGTTCTTTTGTAGCAGTTGTGCTTAGGGACTGGAACTCTAGTTTAGATTTTTCTCTTCCTGTCCCTGCATGATAAATGTGAGCTGCTGAAATATAATAATGAGTTTTGTAAACAAAGGGTATGACAAATCTACTGATCCATTACAGCTTATACTGTGGTAAGCTAACGCGTGAAAACCACTATGACTCCTGAAATGGATATGAGGTTTAGGAAAGTTTTTCTCCTTATAGCAAAACATAATAAATTTTGTAACAGTAGGGTACATATAAAATACCTTTCTCTGTAGATCATGATTTATACTTTCTTTTTTTTTAGGATGGGATGGATGATTAAAAAGCGTGTCATTTGGCAGATATTGGTGAAATCTGGATTTTATTTTTTTGGTCATTGATCAAAATACTGTGATGGTCTTCAGGAGCAAAGGAAATATAATTTCTTTTGTTGGCTTGAGCTCAAGCAGGGAGTGCCATATGAAAAAATAGATAAGGGAGCAGTAATGAGATACATAGCTGTTTATTTCTAGGTCACTTAGTTGAATCTGATCCAGGTCAATCCTGCCCAAAATTTCCTGCAAATTGATAGCTGTTTAGTTAAACATGAAATGAATTGGCATTGCCCCTACACATTATAATTTCTTTATCTTCTTTAATTTTTGAAGCTGAAATTATAGACGTTGTGTGAATAAAAGCAACTGCTGGTAGAAGTTTTGTTGCAATTGGATGGGAGCCCATGTTTTATCACAGAAGTCATTCAGCAAGTACTGTCTGCAAGATTGAGCCTGCTGCTAGGTCCTAACACCCCTGCAGAGATGGGGACTTTTTTATTGCCTGGGTAAACAGCTCCTAACCACAGTGTGAGACACCAGTTGACATTACTTTTTGGGAAGTGGATAGATAAGATTCTTAACAGCTGCAAGTGTATTCTCAGGGTAGTTGCCATCTGGACCACTTGTTATGTGAACTCTCTTAGAGGCACAAACCCTGTGAATTCAAAGCTCTGCACCCCGTTTTTGTAGCATAAAGCCCTGTTATTCTCAGAGCTCTCTCTAGAACCAATGTTTTCAAGACTTCAAGGTATCCAGCTGCTCTGTCTACTACAGTTCTGGTCAGGATTTCCTGCAAACCCTCTTTGCATTCATCAAAGGTTACCAGCCTGGTGATGTTTCAAATTAAATTTTATTTCACTGGAAAAATTCTGACCAGCTGTTCCCCCAGCAACCTCTGTTTCTAATGATGCCTGTATGAAGCTCTAATCTCTGAAGCTGAAGATCCCAGATGATGGATGAATACAAAATAGTGGAACTAATATGGTGCATGCTAATCTTCTTGGCTTAAACACTTTAGTATTTGATGTATCGCATCCTCTATCCATTATGTGATGTCTTTTTTTTTGCTAGCTATTTTAGTTGTGATCTTTTTCAGGCATAGATGTCTTCCTTATTTTTCATATTCTGCATTTTTTAAAACTCTATAAAAATAATAATTGTTCTTGTTACTCCCTTCTGTGGAATCGTGTGACTAAAAGGAGAGAAGGTTTTGCTTTGTGCTTCAACTCCAGCAACACTCTTTCATGTGCCTTTCATCCAGGCATGTCCCATTTACTCAGCCCTTATGTAGATTAGAGTACAATAGAGGTAAGAGAATATTTATAGCAAATAATTAATGTCTAATGTGGAATTTACTTCTTCCTGATCCGATACGGGAGAATGTTTTCATTAAGGCCTTATGCAAGTACAATTTAGATTAGTCAAGGTCCCCAGAGTTACCATTTACTTTCCATTGGGGTAGGAGTAGAGTCAACTTGCTGGTGTCTTTGGGATGAAGTGCTTTCAGTGTACCAATAATGATAACAACAAAACCCAAACAAAGTTAGAGGGGATTATTCAAGGCCCGCCTGGACAAGTTCCTGTGTGATGTACTCTAGGTTTCCCTGCTCTTGCATGGGTTGGACTAGATGATCTTTCGAGGTCCCTTCCAACCCTTGGGATTCTGTGATTATCAGATAAGAAGTGCTCTGCTCATGTAGATAAAATGGTGGTGGTCTATATCTAAAATAAATATCCAGGATCTGACATCTTTTACAGTGGCCCAACTATGTTTAGTTGTTCATAATTTACCAAATGTTTGTTCTTTCATAGGGCAGGCTGGGCAAGCAAGCCCAGGCACTAGCTCTGTGCTCTGGTTTTTCTGTTCACAGGTGATGTGTAGTACTGAATTGCAATTGATTCCCCAAAGGGAATTTAGGATGACTTGAGGGTCAAGAGGGAAAATGGCTATTAAAGGTGATTTTATGTATGTACTGAGAAAAAATGAGTCTTGTTCTGGCTTGTTTTACTTTCTCCAAGATGAAAAAGGCTCTGAACTATTTAATTTAGTACAAACACAACAGAAGTACTAATTACGAAAGGAGACTGTAATGCATTACAAGTCTCTGCTTTAAAGAAGTGGTTTATAGTTTGAAGAATGTAGGAACTTCAAAAGGTGTGTACAGCAAGCTCTGTGAGTCAGTGTTCCAGCTGCTAGAGAAGCATTCCTATACTGGAGACCGTAACTGGGTACATAGGTGGTGCAATACGGTTTTTATCCCCTAAAATAGAGTTCCAGACCCCTGGAGACAAACATATTTGAACTTTTCAAGTGATAGCCAGTGCTAGATGCTCACAATCTGAGTGTACTACAGTGTTACTGCAGTATAGCATGCAGAGCAACTTACAATACCCTGTAAGTCCCTTCTTTTCACAAAGAAATGGAACAGGCTGTGAAGTGTGGGGGATATTTGAGGGGTATAGGTGTCAACGTGGGAACTCTACACACCTCTGAAAGACCTGATCCAAAACTGTTTTTTTCCCCACTTAAAGAAGTCCTTGAACAGGATTTTTCATCCTTCAAAATCCGGTAACCTGTCACTGACTGAGAGCAGAAACACTGCAGAGTCTTGCCTTGTGTGCAGGGCTTGCTGTTGAGGAGAAACCACTCTTCTGGGCAGAGAAGGCCTGTTTGTCCTCATTGGAAGAGATAAGATGTACTTTATCGATACTGTCAGGCTAATTGATCAACTTTGTACAAACGAAAGGAGAAAGGAGGGTGTTGCCCTAGTTGTGATGAAGAGCTCCTGGAATTTTTCAAGGTCTTGGTGTCTTTTCAGGACAAAAACTTTGTCCTGTGGAGTTCCAGAATATTTCAAATGTAGTACAGAAAAATAGTAACTTGCTGTTTTTCACCCTCTGTAGGAAATGCAGTAGACTAATTTGAATTTGGTGTAAATCCCAACCTGTACGTGTGTTCAACATTTATTGGAAACGCTAAATTTTGACCTTATTGATAAACAATCTGGTCAATAGTCCCATTGAAGTGGAGGACTTCACAGAGTACCTGTGACCAGGGTGCATATGAGTATTTCCAGTGAAATACAAGTCAAATCAGAAAAATGTATTAAACCAAAAATAATTGTGTATTCATTCTCATTTCCTCTTTAGCAACTGACCATAATTTACTACAGTATCATCATTGTTATCTTTCCTGAAGAAAATTGTTGATTTTTCTAAAGAATAGAAGGAGAATTAATACATTTTGCCAGAATATGTTGTTGAAGTCAGAGACAAATGCTTCAAATCATTAGCCCTCAACTCTTTTAACTTAATGAATAAACCATAGGAACAAGATGAGAAAGAGTAGCTCAATCTGTTGAAAACTGGGACCTTGAGAACAAAAGGAAAAGCTGCTCTAGTGCAATAGGCACTGCTTTTCCTCAGATATGAGTTGTTTCATTTATCAAACTAGCCATGACGTTTCAAAGCATAAGGAAGATGCATTTTCTCATATTAGTAATGGGTGTAGTGCAAGTCATGAATACTTTCCTGACAAATAAATGCTGTTATACTTTTAGAATTCTTGAAAATTTATTAACTTCATGCAAGCTACTGTGTGTCTTCTCTGTTGCTGCTGCTCTGCTATCCTGAGGGATTTACCTTCACAAGACAGTAGGGAAGCTTAAAGCAGCCAACTTATTATCATTTTCAGGAAAAGCTATTCCCCATTTCACAGCCAAATCCTGGAAGAAATAGCAAGGAACTGATGAATATAGGGACCCACTGGTGGGCTGCACAGATGCTCAGGATGGTGAGTGAACACCAAGGAGGAGGAAGGTGATGAAAGTGAAAAAAAATCTTGCTACTAGGAGTAAAAAAAAAAGGGGAGTTACAGTGGGAGAAGGAGAACAAATTTAATTGCATCTTTTTACAGTGAAAATTCATATATTTTTCCTTATGAAAAGAAAACAAAACCTCATTCAAATAATGATTCACAACGCATTAGAAAAGAATATCTGATTATACATCTCCAAGACAATGAACAGCTGTACTCTTGGAATTATTTAAAAAGCTGAAAGGTATAACCAAATGGTCCTCTGTAGCAGAGTAATGGTGTTATTTGTATTAAACACAGTATTTCATTGACTTATGCTATTTAATTTTATATTAAAGGATTTGTACAGTCATGATGAAAAGCCTGGGCATTTGTCTAGAGGAGGAAGAAAGGACCCTGTAGCAGCTGGAAAAACAATTGTAACAATGTGCACATTAGAGGTCTAAGAATAATTGATTATTCTGTTGCTGACAAAGTGGAAGTAGAAATCTTAAAATATTTCCCATTGCAGTAAAAAAACCCAAATACCCAAAACAAAGCCAAACCAAAATCTTACCAGAATAACAATCCCAAGAGATTTTGTTCTGGTTGAATTATTCATCCTCTTGTTTCAGATTGAAATATTCAGTTCAATATTAGCATCAATGGAGGATATCCCAGTGGAGGTGGCCTACCTTGGAGAAAAAGTGAGGCCAAAAGATAAGATCACAGGTGGAGTGGTCAGTGGTGATTTATGGAGATGATGAAGGTTTGGAGAATCAGTGGGGAGACAGGGTCTAAGGGTATGAAAGAGTCATAAAGCTGTTTCCAGGGACATTTCAAGGAGTTGGATGCAGGTTTTCTTCTCATTGCTGCTTTTCCTTGACAGAATATTGCCCTCCTTTGGTACCTGTTTGATCTTTCTCTCTGTGAGAGGTCCACCATACCTTTTTTTCAGCATCATGGAGCAAAGTGGAAAAAGAGCCAAGGCTGCAGCTGGATGAGGCTGCCACTTTACCATGGAGAGAGCAGTGTGGCCAAAGGGTGCCCATGTGGAGCCAAAGGGCTCCCAGAGGAGCTCATTCACCCTTGCTGGGGAAGGAACAGCATGTGTGAAAGTCCCTGCAGACCTCCAGCCCTTCCTGGAACAACACATCCTGCAATTCCCACTCATGCAGGGTATATGTTTCTGTTTGCTACTCCCATTGGCCCTGCCAGCCTGCTGCCTGCCCTGGGACCCTCCTAGTACTTTCTGTGGAGCTGCCCCAGTGCCCAGCCAGCCCCTGGCTCTGGGTCTCTTCAATTTTCTCTTTTTTCTTTTTAAGCCTGAGTAATCACTGTCCAAACAGTACATTAGCAAAAATGCCTACCTGCAATTTTTCTGCTGAACTTGATATTTTGCATTGATTATCTGGCTTTGATGAGTTTTTAGTATAAGGGCAGGTTAGTTTGATTTCTAGAGATAACATGCTGACATGCTAGATAACATGCTAGCAAAACATCCTATACCTGTTTCAACCTGTTTAATGCGTCATCTTAATTTATTCATTCATTTAAAGAGCACCAACATTTATTTCTTGCCTTGTAAAGCTAGAAAATATTTTAAACTTTCCAGTTTGCTGTTACCACCTCTCAAAAAGGAGCAGAAAAGAAACTCCTACAGAGTTTTACCTTTGTAAATGCTCAGTTCCTGTTGCTTATCTGCTGTTTACCATTGGTTTAACAAAATGGATCTAGTTTTGCTTCTATGGATTTTTTTTTTTTAATTCAGATTCTTCCAGTATTTGCAGAATTGATTAAAAATGTTTCCAGTTAGTTTTGTTTTAAATAGGAGGGAATTTCCATTTAGGAAAAGAGCTTAGCTCTTTTCTTTTTCTTAGGTCCGAGTCTCTCTGCTGTTGGTATATTTGCTAATAATTGATTTTCATGTGTACTCCAAAATGCACAATAAGCATGGTCATGGTAGTAACATAAAAAGGGTTTGCACACAGTTTTTTACTAGCATCCATCAGTAATTTACTGTTCTTGCCTACCAACCTGAATACAAGAGTATTGAAGGAAATCCATACAATCAATTTTAAATATTTCATAAAACTGTATAAAGAATCAAATTAACTCTCGATTGAGTTAAACAGAATGCTGTGTTTGTATTCCTTATATTCTTCCACCAAGAAAGTCTGAGAATTTTAATTAGCTTATGAATCTTTCTTCAGTTAAAACCAGTTATTAGACTGGGTGAGAATTTAATTTTGTGTCATTTTCATTACGTACAAATAATTACTATAGGACTACTTAAGGTCAGAGTAATTATGTTTTTAAGAGACAATTTATTGCATTGATTGTATTTTCTTATGGCTAATAAAGAATTTTGAAACTTTAATTTTTAAACATTTTAATTTCTGTAACTGAATTTATGGAGTAATCAATTTATAGTGGCATTATGTTTGCTTCTAATTAAGAAAGTACTCTTCCACAGCTTAGCTTCTTTTATTCATTACAAAAATATTGATCAAGAACAGAAAGGGAAATAATTTTCTGGATATTAAATATGAAGCTTATGTTATCCCCAGCAGTTTCATTTTCATGGTAATTTTCAGTAATTTATAGTCTTTGTATATCTCTGGGGAAAGGCTAATTCATAAATACTCAGATTTGGATGAGTTAAGCAGAGTCGAAATTCTCATATACTGAGCATTTACTCTAAAAAAACCCATCTTCTTTTAGATGTCTTGGAGTAATAACACCCAAGATCTCCCAGAAAATAAAATCTTTGCTTTTTCAGGGTTATGAATATAGGAACTTGTTTACCTGCAATGAATAACCTTTCAAATTTCAAGAGTTTTTTGTTTAATTTGAGCAAACAAGATTTTTGTTTAGTAGCTGAGATTGAGATGATTTTCAGTAGCTGGATGGGTGAATGCTGTGAATATTGTAGTTCAAGAGGCCCTGCTCATATTAATGTTGCAATTAACACATGAACCTAGTGACTGTGCTTAAAAACAAGAGTGCAGTTTGCACTGCCATCATTGCAGCACATGTCAGCATTTCTTCTTAGTCTCTTAGTGTATTCGTTCTTCCTGAAAGCCATCACAGATACCAGTGCTGGATGTCTTGTCTCTTATTGCTTTCTTACTCCACCCTTATCTTCATTCTGTCCTAATTGAATTGTACCAGGTACTTCCACAGTAATTATTTTACCATATAACAGAGCAAATAATTATAGGTTTGCCTGCAGAATTTACTGTGTAAGGAAATTACTACCACAGCCTGGCCTGGGGCTAGATGAATCAATGTAATAAGCTTTATCTACTGTGTTGTTCAGAAATCTTTCTTAGTTTGGCTGTCAAGAGTTTTTGGTCTGAGAATATTTCATAAATGGTAGACTATGTGGACTGTCTTCACCCTTACGAATGAATATGGCATAAAGCAGGCCTGGGTTACAAGCTGCAATTCAGTATCACCCTGAAAACACAGCTATAAGTAGGCAATGTTTCAAATAAATGCTTGGTGATTGCTGGTATATGAGTTCACACATCAAAGATTTCAGTAAGACTTCAACATTGGCTCCACTCTCGGGTGTAATCGCATCTTTGGCATTTTCCATTTTATTCTCTCAGGGGCATGCACTCAAGAGGAACACTGCTAATTTGATTTTAATGCCAGCACAATGTTTCTCGCTGTAAGAAGGGCTGGCTAGTCATTGCAGCAGAGCTGCAGGGAAGGAGAGGGAGAGGAGCTCAAATTCAGCTGTGTTTGGAGCTTGTTTTGCTTTGCTGCTGACCAAGGAGCCTGACTGCCTCTGTGTCTTCAGACATGTCCTTTGTACTGGACCAAAATACAAAGACCTCAGAGTGTACTGGTGCATGTGCACAGCAAACTGCAGTGCTACATGAAAACTTCAGTGCATCTCAGAACCATAGAGGTGCACGCGGTGAGGCCAAGACTGGCTGGCTAAGGGCTGAAAGGATGCACCAGCTCAGCTGCTTATTCCAGATCTACCTTGGCTCATGCTGCACAGAGAATTTCTGCTCTTCATTACATCTTCATGGGATAGGTTACAACTGGAGACAATTTGGAGTGGAGAGTAAGGCTGAGCTAAATGAGTTTCGCAAAGTTGCACTGCATGATTGAGTTCACATAGATTTTATATGCAGTTAAACTTTTTTTCTTTTGCAAGTCAGCTAAGGTAAAGAAAAAATGGAATAAAAGAGTAAATATCACAAAGAAGGGCATATTTGCATTTTTTCTTTGTTCCCAAACAAAAATAAATGAAGCATCTACTGCTAATGAAAGCTAAACAACTTCTTACAGCAAATTAATATATTAGAAAAAGTGGGCAATTCTGAAAATTTCCACTGTGATAGCAGAAAAATGCCAACAAACTGGAAATGTCCAAATCCACTAGCAGCTGTTCAAACATACTGGTGTACATATTTTGTTTACCTAAAGTGTTTAAATTGTTTGAGGTGCCCATGAGACTGGTAGCTGTACATAGATTGAGCTTGTGGAGCATGGAAAACCTTTAAGTGAATGGTAATGCATCACATAAAGGTAATCCATTGCATAAATTAGAATAAGATTTATAGTTATATTGTTTATATTTGATGCTTTTCTGGCCAGTTGCCTTGCTAAGGCAGTCTGATGGTATGAGCTAATCACTCTTTTAAATAATTTTTTGAATGTTGTTTTAGATCTGTTTCTTTAGCTTTCAGGTTTGCTTTTTTAGACAAAGAATCATGAAATTTGTCGTAATTAATTCTACTGATGTGGAACATGTTGCAAAGAACTAGAATCTTAGTCCTTAAACATATGACTGGGGAGATTATGTATCAGGAAGAAAAATTTAAAACTTCAGAGTGAGATTGCAAAACTGATCACCTCCAAAGGACAGATAGTTCCATGAGAAGCCTACTGTTTCCCAAACCTGTTTATCACAAGCTTAATGTGAAGGGAAAAAAAAAATCAAGCTGGCATGCAGTTCTCCTATTTGTTCATCTTTTAGGTTTTTCTGTTTATGTTGAAACTGGGAGGCTAGTTCAACCTGGATGTAATTGTTGGATACGGGTATAATGAGGTTGGAGAGAATACTGACTAAACAGAAAATCACAGTAGACATTTAGCCTGAAATGTCCACAGCTGTCTAAATAAAGCATGGGATGTACTCTCAGGAAAATTAATGGGAATTTCTAATACAAGTATCTCAACTATATTTTTTGTTACTATCTCAATATATGCTTCTAGAGACCTTTTATAGCCATTGAAGGACTGCCTTTACTACTTATTGGTAGCTGATGGTGGGCCTGAGGTTGGTTATGCCTACCCTGAAAGTCTATCACTGTATTTTAAAAGTGAAGCACATGTCTCAGAAGAATATACTGAGCTGCATTCTACATAACAGGATCCTTTTTAAGCAAGCTGTTACTATTCAGGCAGTGAACACTGAGCCACTTTCACCATGTGGTGCCATTTGGTGGCAGCTAAAATACAGTTGTTGAGAATGTCAATTGTTGTTAAGACATTATTTGTTATTTTGCAGAACTATGATTACATTAATCCTAATCCTCATAGATATGCACCCTCAGCTGAGTAACAGTTTCTAATGTTTCCATGTCTCTGTGGCTTTTAGCAGGAATTTTGATCTTAAATAATCCATGTGGTTTTGAAAATATGAACGTATGGTGCCTAAATATAACTGTAGAAATTTAAATTTAACTCCTTCTTTTGAAATGTTAGCCTTCACTCTTTTAAGCCTTGGTTGAGACTATTTGCTCTTTTGGCTTGAAACTGTAGACCCCTAGGATGAGCAAATTCATCCCTCAGACATCCCCTCACAGATTCAGTGATAATTGTGCATTTCTTTGTATTCAGCAGTTTCTGCTGAATAGGTTGAGATCACGGTATGCTTTTTCAATGTCTATTTAAATGCTTTACTGTGAATTAATCAGTATCCTCTCTCACAGCTTTTGTGTATGTATTCTCAATGGCTCTTCCAGCCATTAAGAAAGCCAGAGGTTCTATTGCTGGTAGCCTGCTATGGAGAAGCAGCATAGGAGTGGAGGACTGGAAGGACCTCTGGGTCAATACCTCTGGATGCCAACAGCTCCTGAAATCACTCTCAAAAATTTTCAAGCTATATCCTAGAATCTGGGTCGGTTTTCTTGTCCTTGTTTCTTCTATTGGGAAACTGTTACAAAATGCTGTGTTTGAAAAGTTATCCTTTTAATTGCCAGTTTAAAATGATTTATGACCAGTTGTTCAGCTGCCAATGTAGTGAATGCACATTTGCAGTTGTATTGATTGCCATTTTAAACCACTTTTCCCTGTCTGGTTTGTACCTGGACACATTTAAAGAGTAATTAAATGATCTTGCTTTACTAGACCAAGCAAGGTTCTCCTGCTACTTTATAGCTTATTCCTGGGCCTATTGATTTATTATAGGCCTATTCTTGGGATGCATAAGCTACGGTTTTATGGTTGTAAAGGGCTTAGGACCCAAGATATCTGGTCAGCTGTGGTGCTCTAAATGTTGAGTTATCATGGGAAGATGGGAAGCAGCTGCTGCTTTTCTAAAGAGAGAAAGGGACCGATCTGAACAAAAACACCAACATATCAGTGTATAAAAGAATGGGTTTGAATACTGATTTCTCATAGACATTTGGGCATGGACAGCTAATGGATTGGAGGTCACAGAGGTGAATTTCAGGCACATTCATTCTTCCATTCATCATTTTCTACTGACTAATAGAGACATCCCACAATTTAGCTTGGCTATATCTCAGAATTGCATCCAGCTCCCTGCCTTTCAATGTACAGAGGGTTCAAGCATTTAATGCAGCCTTGCAAATTTGATTTGCTGTTGAGTATCCAATTTTATCATTGTATTGAATATTGAAATTCATGAATTCCTGTTTGGATATCACCTTCATGTTTGTGGGGCCATGCTAGGTTATTAAATCCATCTTTGGAGAAGGCTAGTCCCATGTGTTTCTTGTTCTCTTTTTATTTGTATTTAAATGCTGGTTTTGATGATCATTTTTCTCTCCTCATTGCTTTTCTATTTCTCATTTACTTGATGTAATTGGTGATCAAGAGTGTTTATTTTTTTTAAAGATTTCTTTTACTCTTTTATTTCCTGGAATATTTCCTCAGGGGACAATTCATTTAGTTTGGTCAGTAGCCTTGCTTACAGACTGAAATTGGAAAATGATAAATGAATTTTAACAGAAGCAAGGAGGTTAGCTTTCAAATTTTATTATTTGATTGTATGTTCCTGCACAAATTGCTCTGTTTGAGAAAATTCTCTCTAAACTAGTGATAGTGGTATTCGGGAAATAACGGAAGTCATGAGACTAATGGCTATCCAAAAACTAGCTGAGAATTTGCAAATGCACAGGATTAAACAAAATTGCCAAATGTTACTTCTGTGGGATAATTATGGCTAAAATTTGGTTTGCTTGTAACGGGATTTGTTCATGCTTGTTGGCATTTCTACTTAGCTTTCTGTGCCTTGCTTATGATGAAGTTTGAGATGTGTGGTTAATCCTGTTTAGAAAATCCCAGATTAATTTCTACCATGGTAGAAAGCACTGACACAGTCTCTTGGAATGCTGCCTCTCCTAATTATGCAGTGCTTATAACTCTGTGATTAATCCCTGGCGGTGTTTGGGGCCAGGTTGGACAGAAACTTGAGTGACATGGTTTAGTGTGAGGTGTCCCTGCCCATAGTAGGGGGGTTGGAACTAGCCCTAACTATTCTATGATTTTATGAAACAAATATAAGTTATTAACATAAAACAATTTATTTATGCACTGGAGACTGAGGTCATCCTTATATAATGAATATAATTCAATATAATGAATTTAAGCACCAAAGTACTATGATAGCTAATACATTTTTTTTTATCAGATGCCTTGTATTTATAGTTATTTACTATTGATGGGAAAAACAGCTTACTCCTGAAATGATTTCCACTTCACTAGGGATAATGTGGCTATTTATTGAGAGCAATGGTGAAAAAACTTAGGATGTTTCGTCATTGCCTAGTCTTCTTTAGAGCTACTGTCTCTGACTGAAATACAGTGACTATATCTGTACCTAATTGTAAGGACAGGCATATCACATATGTAACATTTGGGTTTGGCTGCTCCTATGTTTTGGTGAAATCCTCTTGTCCACTTGACTTTGCAAAGAATTGAGCACTGACAGCTCAGCTGGGTTTAGTTTAGAAACTGCTTGTCTGAAGTGTCAGGAAATCGTATCTACAGACCAGTTCAGACCTTGAATGAATATTAATGAAAATGTGTTTCATGGAGTTAATTTATTCTAGAAATTAGTGAACTGGAAATTAATGATGAATGAAAAATCAGTGCAAATATAATGAATAGACTTACCTTACTAATATAAAGTAGTGGTTTTTTTTAAGATATACTAAAATAAATCATACTACTATAGGTTGGACCAATCCATCATTGAGCCATGTTGTATGGCTAGGCAAAGCCAAGTATGTCTTTGGAGAGTAGGGGTTAAAAAGAGACTTTGCAGCAGACAAAAGGTTGTGGCTTTCAACTATACATGTTATTAAAAAAAATATTTCCTTTTGAATTGCTTACGGTTACTGACTATTAATTTTATGGGATGTCTTTTCTACCTCATGTTATGAAAAATAGTGAATAAATGTAGCTTATTTATGCTCTGTTCCCATGTAATTCATGTTTTTATAGCCTTCTGTCATGCCCCCCACCAGTTTTTTCCCTCTGTATGTTGCAGAAGCTGTCTTGAATCTCTACTCATCTAAGCAGTATCTCTGGTTTATTGTTGTTTTTGTTTTTCCTGAGATGCAGAAAATAGTATGTGTCATAATTTATACAGTGGCAAAATGCAGTTTTCCTCTGCTTCTTCCCTAATAAATTCTAGCATTTTGTTTGTGCTTAGTAGCACTTTGACAATGTTAATACTTTCAGAGAACAGCCCACAATCTACAGCATTTCTTTCTTTGTGCCTCACATAATTTAGAACTCACCACTGCTTAGACTTCCAGAATGCAGGTCTTCCACATTTGTGTTTCTTTCATTTGTTGGTGATAAATTTATTATATCATTTCAGTGCTCATATCAGAAGATCCTTTGATGAATCTTCACAGTCAGCTTTCATTTACACTGCTCTGGATAGTTTTGGTATCATTGATAAGCTTTGCCACTTCATTATTCACTTCTAAATTTCCTTTGAATGTGCTGAATTATACCAGTGCTGACACAGAGCTCCTGTGGGACATGGCCATTGGCTTTCTTCCACCATAACAACTGCCTGCTTATGTGCCTGCCTTTGGACCCCTTTCAGCAGAGGTGCAACACTGCAGCAGTGCCTACATGAAGTCAGCCCACTGCTGGAGCAACTGCCAGAAGCCAGCACAGCAGATGTGCCTTGAGGACACAGGGAAAGATGCAAGTGATTGATATTTTCAAAAATACACTATCATTATACGAGACAATTGGTTATGGTTATTTCACAGAAAAAAAGCGTTAGGGAAATGGCAATATAGTCATAGTAAAGGAGCATGGGGAAATGTAAGAGTGATATGGGGAAACTTGTAAGCATCTGTAGAAGATTTCAGCAGAGGCTAGTCTAGCTGAAGGCTCAGACTTCCTTCCAACCTGAATTGTCCTATGACTCTGGAAGTGATCTCTGTTGTCCAGCTTGGCCACTTGGTCCAAATGCTCCTCCTATTAGATGCAGGCATGAAGCAATATGGGCTCTAGTAGAAAGCTGCATGGTATAGAGGAGTTGAAAACAGTAAGAACAAAATTAAAATCCTGGAGTTCATCTTTTACTTGGCTAAGAAATTCTAAATGTTTCTGTGATGTTGTTCCAAGCAATCCATTTTTTTCCCAAGTTCAAGATAATTTCAAATCTTTTAGCATTAAGTAGTCACTTTATATGACATGTTAAAGAGTTAAGTGATCTGAGCTTTTCAAACTGTTTGGTCTTTTAATCAAAATTGTATTTGCCTCACTCTTCAGCATTTCCTCTTTTCTGCTGCCCTAGATCATGGTATGCTCTTTGTTATGCATTTGAGAGCACAAAATGCTTGACATGAATACAGCAATGCTCTGGTGGAAATCAGCCATTTTAAAAATCACCTCTTAGCATAACTTAATTTCATGCTCCTTTAACTCCCTACTGTCAAACATGCTTAATACCTGTACTTTAATTTTGCTCACATTTTTCTCCTAAATACATTTCTGCCATTGAATTGATAACATATGGTGTAATCATTGCTTCTGAGAAGCAATAAGAAAGATTTTCTTACTGAAAGGGGTTGTTATTTCCACATGGTTTGTCTACATTAACATATATAGCCAATTAAATAAATTTCATAGAACTACGGGATAGTTATTTGACATTTATTTTAGTTTCAAAGGACTTTGAAATAGTTCTCTGATTTAATATAGGATTAAATTTCACTGAAATTCAGATGTACTTTCCTTTTTCTTTTTTTAAAAAAAAGTTTTATTCTAGTTTATCCTGGCTGGAGGGTATTTTGGACCTGATGCTTTTGGGAACATTGAAATAGTTAGATTTGTCCAAACCTAGGCTCATCGAGCTCTATATGCTGTCTTAGCAGCCAACAACGTATTCTCAGGGAGGAGTAAGAGACTAGAGCAAATGTTTCACTGGATTTTCCAGACACAAATTTCCAGTTTCAATAGAGCCCAGTTTAAAAGTTTTGTTTTGTTTTGGTTGGTTGGGGTTTGTTGGTTTTTTTTTTTTTTTTTTTTTTTGTGGGGGAAGGTCTTTGTCTGGTTTTAGCTAGAGCTGGTACCTATACCTTTATTTGTACCTACATTTTTCTCCAATACCCTAATCGCTTTTAAACTATACAGTTTTTGGGATCTGTGTAATCTATGGCAATGTGTTACAGAATTTACTATTCCATGGAAAAACTCTTTCATTTTGATAATTTTCAATTTCTTCTTTGTCACTGGAGTAGCCCCTAATTCCTGTCCTTGGATGGTGAACAGTCTTTTTCTATTTACTTTATCCAAGCTGTGATTTCATGGGCTCCTGTTGCAGATTTCTTCCCATCCTGTTTTCAGTGACTTAGGGCTGCTGTGAGCTCATTGTCTTTAATGGAAAAAGTAATAATTTACATTGGAAGGATGAAGAGGAGTGTCAGACTTTGGATGTAACTTCTATCTTTCCAATATCACAACAATCAAGTCAGTACAAAAATGATTTACTTTGTTATTTATAGGCTTGATGACCTCAGGGTCAGTGGTGGGATGTGAGAAATAGCACAGTGGAAATTGGTTTTGTAATCTGTAAATCGATGAATACCATTTCATTAGCAAGTTATTAGTGATGTTAGGTAAACAATTCCAAGAAACAATGGTTAGAAATTTCTGAGAGTCTGCTGGAATTTCTTTTGAAGCTTTACAGAATTTTAAAAATATATTGAGTGTTTGCATAAGAATTACCTGTATGATTAGTTTTAGATAGAAAAATATTAGACTGTGTACATGTAGCTTTAAATTTAATGGGTTGAATGTGTGCTTCAGTGTGTACAGGGTCATCTCCAGAAAATGCACTTCTATACTTTAAGTCTATGATCTATGACTAAACTGGGCCTTAATTAGCAAAAAGTATTTTTTGTGAATGTGGCAATTTTTGACATCAACTTTCACTTGTGATAAGAGCACTAAAGTTGAGATAGCACACAAAACCAGCCAACTTCCACCCAGACCGATACAGCACAGATTATCTGCAGTTGCAAGACTTCCTACTGAAAAATGGAATGAAAACATGCTAAGTTACTGCTGGCTTCACACAGCAGTCTTCTGATTGAGTAAAACAATAACAATATAAGGTAAAAGTAAAAAAGTAAAAAAAAAAAACCCAACATTATAGTCTCATCTTTCCAGCAGCTCTGCTTCAGGCAAGGCATATGGCCCCCGAGGAAAGAGTGTTGGCAGTGCCACTTGTTTCTGATTTGTTAAGGGCTTGAATCTCAAATGCCAAGTTGTGATTATGTGTCCTAAACCATTTATGAGATACCTTGCTGCTGAAGAGCAAACTCGTTTGTGAAATGCTGTTGGCTGCAGTGATTCTGAATGCAGTTTTCCCTCCAACTTTTATAGTCAAAGAAGAGCCCTGAGTCACCACAGGGAATAAAAATATACTGGAAGGATATGTTGTATGCCCAGGTAGTGCCTACTAAGAGAAGAAAGGTGTTGTTAGGTTAATATATAGCTTATTGTGAGTTATTAATTTAATTTTATTATAAAAAAATCAGTCTGTAAAATTCCACGCTGCAAGGAAAAGGGACAGCAAAAGTACAAATGGAATCACCAGCTAAGTATTTGTGCAGTCTTGGTCAAACCCAACTTATTTGGCCTGTTTTAATTAGGTACCAAGCACGTAAGGTTACATCATTGGCAGTTTTTTGGTTCATCAGAGTTGCTTGAAAATTGTTTTTTAAAGTCTGTGTGATCTGTAGATGGAGAGAAAGTGTTCCACACATTTGTACAATATGCTATTCAAGAAAATATTTAATATTTATTGCAACATATGTTGCCACAATGAAGCAGTAATTGAAACTGTAAAACAGTTCAGAAATATTTAGAATTGTTTAAATTAACAGATTTTCCTGCATATGCTGCTTATTTTACTAAAGAGAAAAACAGTATAACAATTCTGGTGCTTTTGTCATATTAATTTCCAAGGCAGTAAATCTGAAGCAGGTTTATGTACACACAATTTTACAGGTGGTAGATGGTCCATCAGTCTATGCTATATTAATCCATAGGTACAACCACTAGGATTCCCTTTGAGACTACTTGTTTCACTCTAGCTTTAAGCAGGTCCTAGAGTGAGCAGGGAGAGTGTATATGTGTCCCTGAAAGTATCTGCAGCATGTGATTCCTAGTGTTTGTTCAGTGTATGCCATTAATGTCTCTCCTCCCTGAAAAATATTATCTTTGAAAGTTAAAGATGCCCAAATCCTGTTGTGGTTTTCCCAATCAGTTCAACTGTTAAGTTCTGTACCCAGAGAGAACTACAAATATCCTCTCTAGGATACTTTTAATTCCCCCTGTCCAAACTAACAATCCCTCAACCTTGGGTACTCCTGTGACACATGTGTACCAACTTCTCTTAAAAGAAAAATACCCACAACAAACCAAAAAACAACAATAATAATTGTTTGCTTATTACCTCAGAAGTGTTTTTGCTCTATGATTTGACTTACAAATAAATCTTAACTGCCTCAGCAGGTGCATCTGCGCTGCTTCTTACTCCCACTGTACAAACAATTTGGGTTTGGCTGTTTCCAAGAAGTTGAGACTGCCTCTTGTGAGCAGAGTTTAAGTGGCCTGTTAGGCCTAGAAATACTACTTACAGCTCTTCCCTCACTTTCATACTTCCCACAACTTGACCCTGAAATGCTGTCTTACCTGTATACTTATCTATGCTTCTTCTGTTGAAGGCTGTCTTCTGTGGTTATCTTTTCTCTGTCTTTGATCCCTAACGGGGATTAGCTATTAGTCAAGAACTCTCCACTGCAAAGCTTTCCCCAGAGCATCAGGGCAGGGGTTACAGAGAGGTCCCACCCCCCTTTATTTAAAGAAAAAAAAAAAAAGCCTACAAAACCCAAACCAACCAACCAAGAACACAAAAAAACCCCAACCAACCAAAAAAAATAACAACACCCCACAAACCCACCCCCCCCCCCAAAAAAAAAAAAAACAACCCCAAACCCCCTTCACTAAAAGCAAAACAGTGTTGCTTTTTAAAGTCAGAAGTCTTTAACCCCTAATGCATGTCATGTTGCTGCCATATCTATGTATACCCAGGGGCAGGACTGCTAGGGAGACAATAACTTGTTGAGTTTACCAGTTTGAGTGGGTACAATTATTAGCTAGCTCCCAGCTATTTACAGAGGATCTGGAAATCCTTGAAAATACTCAGCTGGAAAGATTTGGTTTTCCATGAAAACGTAATACCTGCTGGTATGGTATGATCTAGATATTACTATGTGTTATTTACAGAATGTGTGCTTCTGTTGATTAATAATAGTTCACTCTGCAGCTTTCAAGTCAATGAAAAATTACCGCATGATTTATTTTAATGGTCTTTCCTTACTTGGAAGCTGAACAAGGCACAGAAAGAAATATTTCAAATTCCAAAATTAGATACCTAGATCTGTCACCTAATAGGTGTTTCAGACATTTAAAAGATATCAGCATGTAAATACGGCTAAAGTCCATTTCTGACTGATCAAATATTGTTGGCATCTCTAGGTGGCAGTCCTGTGTTCATAATATTACTTTTCTATGAGATACAAATGCCTCACTTTTCTGTATTTCTGAGGCAGTAGAACTAAATAACTTGCACTGAGGCAGTGCTAACCAAATAACAGGCAGTTAAGAGGTTGTCTCTATTTCACACAACTGCCCCCTTTACAGAAGGAGCAGATGTAACGAGTGGTGGCATTGGGTCTCTTGCTTAAAACAATGTTGTCCCCAGTGTGCTGGTCCAGGTGTCTCTGTGGGCTAGATGACCCCGCTTGTCTTGCCCATGGCACCCTGCCTGTGAGTGGCAGTTTTGCTCAACAATTGCCTTCACTGTACCCTATGGTATATTCATTGTCAAAGACCATGCTCCTGTCGGTAGAGGTTATCTATATTTTAACACTGTCTTTGAGGTAAAATGATTTATTGCTAAAATTAGAGAAACTGAGAAATAAAAATTGTAAGATTAATCTCTTGGTGGAAAAAAAAGAAGTATTCACGGGTACTGTATCAGACTGTTGACTCCTACCTGTAGCCAGTTCTATCCTGCTTGTTTTCCTTTATGCTCATATGTTGCCAGTGTCTTTTTTCTTTGTCAAATACAAACACTTCAGGATATTCTTCCCTTTCAGTTTCTCTTATTAGCAGTCCCAGAATCATAAACAAAGAGCTTTTTATAAAAGGAGTTTGCACCTGAACATTTAAAAAATGAAACAGTTTTAAAGCTCTTGATATGGCTGCTCTCCCTATTTAGTAATAATACCTTTATGTTAGCCAGGAGCTATGAAACAATCTGCAGTTTAGTTCAAATAAATATTGAGTATTCATCGGCAATCTTTCTTGTGGTCCTGCACCAGCTGAGTTGGAATAAGCTAAGCACTTATTTTTACACAATTCTATTTATATTCCACTTGTCATTTTGAATTTTCTACTTAATAAACCCCCATTTTTAAAAAAAATTATGCCAATTCACATTATTTGTGTGGCCACTGGAGAGTACTGGGGTTTTAAATTATAACTGTTTTTTGAGAAGAGGGAAGGAAAATTTATTGAAAAGAGGAGGTAATATAATACATTTAATACTGTTTCCTAGTTCAGTGTCTCCAATGCTTTGAATATTTTGTAGACAAAGAGAACCACTGCAGTATATAGATATTATTTCTTTTTCAGAGGAAATAAGCTACTTTTGTCTTTTTTGTTAGGAAAAAAAATAATTCTGAGAATGTAAGTCTGAAACCTTTAATCTTTTAAATGCAAAACACGAGTGGCTCTCATGTTTTCTGTGTCTGGAATAAAAAAAAAAAGAAAAGGAAAAGTTCACAGCATCCTCTGGAGCTTCAAAGGCCAATTGCTCTGCATGAAACAGAATGTAGATATTGTTGTCATTATGACTGTAATAATATTGTTGATGGGAATTTAATGTGAGCCAGGACCAAAGCAGAGTTTTAGGTTTTAGCTCAGAGAGATGTTTTGGCAGGAATTTTAATAATGAAAGTAAAGCAATTAAGCCTCCAGACATATTCTCTGCTTTTATCCTTATAACCTGTGGTTTATCTCCCTCCCTTTTCCCTCACAGTAAATCTCCAAAACTCTTCTTTGCTTCTTACCAGAATTTAAGTTAATTTTTATTGAACTTTTGTTCATCATTAGGAGAGAAAAGACTGTTAGAGGTGAGTTGTGGGCAAGATCTAGGAAGCAAAACTAAAAAAAAGCTTGGTTCTAGCTTTTATAAACAACTTTTTTAACAGAAGTTTGTTAGTTTTCTCTTCCGAATATCACTCTGTGCCAAGGGATCAAGAAAGAATTATATACAGTTATGCCATTTCTGTGCTATCAGGAGTGTCTCTGCATCAGATAAAAAGTCAAGGTGGCTTCACAAAGCCTCTGGGTCTTTTGAGCCTCTGTAGAAGGGAAAATTTCCAAATCTTTGATCTTGCTCCATATTAGTGGGCCAAACACACCAGACTTTCAAGGGGTTCATCAAACTTGATGTAGCCTAAGTGATGCGAAAATGTGCTGAAGAAGAGACATACCTTGGTTTATGTTTTGGGTTTTTTTATGATGTGTTTTTTTGTGTGTGTGCACAAAGATACAGTTTAGGGGAGTAACTTCTCTATTTTTAATTTTCATTCCTACCCATGAACATTTATGTGCATTTAGGTAAGTAATAACAGCAGAATTCTAAAGTGTTTTGCCCAAGACTGCCTACCGAGAAATTCAGTCCTTGTTTCCAGTCAGTTGCTGCTCAATGGGATCATTTATTACTACTTAGGATTCTTCAAACAGGAAGAAGTCTTTTAAAAACACTGAGGAAATTTATGATGAGTTAAATATATAGGGTTATTTTTTCACATTACTCAAAATTCTGCGTGTGATCTGATTTGTAGCATCTGTCATAGACTGAAGAGTTTGAATAGTGCAATCAATGAACCCCAAAATAAATAGTTGAAATAATCAATCCCAGAAATAACAAAGACCTTAATCTGCAGCATCCGTAGAATTTATTTGCTGACCACAGTTCTCGGCCTGGCATCATTTCAGTAAGACAAAAGGCAGCTCATGACATTTTCAAAGGGTTTGTTAAATAATAAATTCAAAACACAGCCTGCTAGGTTTGTAGACTTGACAATGGCTTAATAACAGCATTGTAAGATAAATGCTAAACCAGAAATATGATGAATGTGTCCATCAGTTTACCCTTGTGGTAGGGTGGTGCCTATTTCTGTTAATGAATATTTACATTTTTGCAAAAAAACAAAGTTGGCATATAAAGCGTCTGAGGTTTCAATAGCTTGTGAATGGTCAGGAGTCCTGTTCTTTGATGTTTTCAGGAGCTCTGGGACAAAATCCTTTCAGAGATTTCCACTACACTGAATGCACATGTGCCCACAGCAGTGGTTATCCACATCAGTTTCCTGTCAGCATCCAGCTGATGCTCACTATTTCCTCTTCTTTACCAGTTTATTGGTGTTTCTTCCTGCCTTGGTTAAATTCTGGGATAGCAGTGAAATTAAATAGCTAGTTTGGGAAGTTATATGGTCACTCTGGTTTATTTCTTATTCTGAATGAATTAACTCTCAGTGCTCCATGGAGGAAGCGGCATCCTAAATGCTTCTGAAGGAATGGCAATGACAGACCTGTTACTGAGGTATGACTTCTAGCTAGGGGCTGCTTAACTGGAAAGCAGCTTTGCAGAAAGGGGCCTGGGAGTACTGGTGGGCGTGATGTTGAACATGAGCCAGGAATGTGCCCCTGCTGCAAAGAAGGCAAATGGTATCCTTGGCTTCATTAAAAATGATATTGCCACCAGGTCAAAGGTCCTCTTTCCCTTGACTCAGCACTGGTGAGGCCACACCTGGAATGCTGTGTCCACTTCTGGGCTCTGCAACCTGGTGTTTAAGCCCAGCTGGTAACTTAGAACCATACAGCTGTTTGCTTACTTCCCTGATCCTGGTGGGATGGGGAGGAGAATTGAAAGAATGTAAACTGCCACAAATGGACTCAGTCAGAGATCAATATGATCAGACCAAAAGCATTAACTCCTATATATACTATTGCTTACACACACTTACAATGATTTGGCATATTATGATTGGATACATGTCTTGAAGACCCTTAGCGACTAACATATAATTGGTCAAGCACAGGTGTGAGAACTCAATCTCGAACGCTTGCCAACAATCCACAGTTCTCATAACTCAGTGAATTCCAGCTTCTTCTTATCTTGCTTGCTTAAGCTTCCTCGGGCCTCTTATGGCCTTGCTGTATCTTTCAGGGTTATTCAGTGTTCATGTACCAAATATCCATTCTCCTGTGAGAGCACTGTTTCGACAGTAAACTTCATGGGCTGAGATAATAACAGTCCAGTAACTAAGGTATAATACAAAACTACTGCTACTACTACCATCAATAATAATGATAAGGGAAATAAGGGGAGAGAATATAAAACTAAAAAGGGAAGGCAAAAAAAATAATGATAAACACAGATGATGCACAATTGGCCTGGGTTCAGCAGTAGCAGTCATTTTTTTCTCCTTGGTAGCTGGTGCAGTGCTGTGTTTTTTGACTTTCAGCTTGGGAACGGTGCTGATAACATCTATGTTTTGAGTTACTGCTCAAATATTTGGTCTGACCAAGGACTTTGTGAGCCTCATGCTCTGCCAGGGAGGAGGGGAGGCCGGGATGAAGCAGAGACAGGACACCTGACCCAGGCTAGCCAAAGAGGTATTCCATACCATAGCACGTCATACCCAGGATGTAACTGGGAGTTACCCAGAAGGGCTGGAGCTCTGGGGGAGTTGGAGGAGGTATTGGTTGGTCCTCGTTCAGGCAGGGTGGGGTGAGTTGTTGGTCGGTGGGTGGTGAGGTGTTGTATTCTCTTCACTTGTAATTTCCTTTATCATTATTATTATTAATGATAGTAGTAGTAGTGGTTTGTGTTATACCTTAGTTATTAAACTGTTCTTATCTCAGCCCGTGGGAACTACATTCTTTTGATTCACCTCCCAGCTCTTTGGGAGTTGGGGGAGGACGGGGGGGAGTGAGTGAACAAGCTGCGTGGCTGGGTTTAAACCATGACAACAATACAATTACTCACTACCTGCCGATCGATACCCAACCCAAGAAGCGATCTGGGCCTTCTGGGTGACTCCCCTCAGTTTACACACTGGGCATGATGTGCTGTGGTATGGAGTACCCCTTTGGCTAGTTTGAGTCAGGTGTCCTGTCTCTGCTTCCTCCCGGCTTCTTGTGCTGTCCTCACTAGCAAAGCATAAGAGACTGAAAAGTCCTTGACTGGGATAAGCATTACTTAGCAGCAATTAAAAATATTGGTGTGGTACAACATTATTCTCTGATTAAAGCTGAAACACAGCACTGCACCAGCTACCAGGAAGGAGAAAAGTAACTGTTACAGCTGAACACAGGACACTGGAGAGAGTCCAGTGAAGAGACATGAAAATGATGGACTGGAGCACCTCTCAGAGCTGGGACTGTTTAGCCTATTGACGGGAAGGTACAAGGGTTTGTCATCGATGTGTATACATACATGAAGCAAGGGTGCAAAGAAGAGAGTGCCATGCACTTTTCAGTGGTACCCAGCTGCAGGACCAGAAGCAATGGATGCAAGCTGAAACACAAGAGGTTCCCTCTGAATGTCAGGAAACACTTCTCACTCTGAGGGTTTAAGCACTGGCACAGGTTGGCCAGGCAACTTGTAGAATCTCCATCCTTGGACCCATTCAAAAGCCACCTGTATGTGGTTCTGGGCAATTGACCATAGGTGTCCCTGCTTGAGTAGTCAGGTTGGACTAGATGACCTCGAGATGCTCAACCATTTTGTGACTTTCACAGCTATTGCTGCAGACCCACCATTGCCAGCATAGAGCCACCTCTATGGCTGTTTTTGAAAGAGCCTACATTTACCTTTTTGTTTTGCTAAGCAAATTTTGATTATTCCTTCATTTTGAGAGTGTGGTAATGGCATTTTTTAAAGCAAGCTAGGTATAGCCTTTTTTCCTGCATTTTTTTTCTGGGACTTTTGAAAACCCATTAAAAATATAATGCAATTATGATCTCAAGGAATAAAATAAGCTAAGAAAATTTATGTTAGGCAACTTTCACAGGTTTATATATAAAGAACAGTCAGGTGAAAAATTTGCTGGAGCAGCAAATTAGTGTGCTTAGTACTAACATATTTATGCTATTAGGAGCCAAAATATACACTTACGCTGGTGAAAATGAAATGTAAAGTGAGGAAAAGTTGATGTTTCCCATTCTAAAACAGGAGGCTAGCATCATGCTTGCTTTTATTTTCTGTGTATGTAGACAAGAATGGAGTATAAGAGAAGAGACATCTGTTTTGCTCATGCAGATGGTGCTTAGTTCTTCATGGGTGAGCTTGCCTTGCCAGTGCTTGGTGAATGGATGCTATAACACTTTGAGATGGTTTTGCCTAATGAAAAACTATGAGCTGACTAGGTATTTTTCAACATCCCATGTGTAATGAACTTATCAAACACCCTATCAAAGATAGGCAGTGTCAGCACAGCATGTGTCCTGGAACTTATATCTTCTGATAAGTAATTATGAACAAGAACACCTGGAGAAATAAAATTACATTGTTCATTCACAGAGAAATTTATCCTTGTACAGAATCTTACTGAAAATTCATAAGCAAATCACAATGTATCTGGGCAGCTTTCAGATAATTTCAGAATTCTGTGAGTAGATGAAATATTTTTTAATGTAGTCATAGTTTTCTAACATCTTCTTTGGATTTCTAGAGTAATTTTTAAAAAATCTTGGTTCCATTACTCTTGCATTTCACAAGACATTCACAGAACAGAAGCATACAGAAGCCACCTGATAAGGGCCAAAGAGGTGTTTCATTACTTTGAACTTTTGCGTACAAGGTAATTGTGTTAAAATGCAGTTCTCTGAAGTCCTCAGAAGCATAACATGTTATTTATTTTTCTCTGCTGTAACTGCCTGCCATATAATGTGTACATCTTAAAAAAACCAAGAGTTTGTAGTAAAAAAGGCTTTGATATTTGAAATCACATTTAACTGAGAGTCCTGGGTAGTCTGTGTTGCTATCAAGACTAGCTGTCTCCTTAGTCCATGAATATATTAGACATTTTTGACATTGAATATTCATTTGTGGATATTGAATGAAGAATATGAGGAATACTAGATAAAAGATTTATATAGCTATCAAAGACAAAACAGCATGATAATTCAGCTTCAGTAGCTGTGTGTTAGAAGATGACAAACTGAATGTTTTCTCTTCCAGCAAGAAAGCATTCGGGCACAGCAAGAAGGTAGTGCTCTCTAAACCTACCATTAACATTCTGCATTCTTACACCTCCAAGGGGTAATGATGACTTCAGTTATTTGGCTGGATCAAAACCAGATAAATGGAAGTGACTTCAAAGCTTTTAAACTAAGGTGGTCTATTAAGGAACATATTTTACTTGCTGTTGCTGTGAGAATGTCATCAAAATGCCATGGCATACTGCAAATAAACTTTTAAATCTCTTTCCTAGCCTTGCTATAGTAAAGTCTGCCATCACATTTACAAAAGAGAAAAAAGTTTATAGAGTGTAGATGGCAGGTAAAGATATAATATAGCATAATAATTCCATATATGTAAAATGAGAAATAATTGTTTCTTTCACAGTTTGTGCATATGGTCTTCTTGTGCTTGTGTTTTTCCTGCAGCTCACCTTTCTGATTCTAACAAGGCTGGGTTTTGCTGTGTAAAAATCTGGTTTATACTTTTTTTGATCATTGGTAATACATTTAAAAAAGAAAATACACTATGCTGTCTCAAATGCATTCCCTTTCTTCCTACCTTCTAGAAGTATGCTTATACCTTTATCATAGAATTATGTCCTTGATCCACATTGGAAAAGCTAATTTTTGAGGATAGCTATAATAGCACTTCTCTTTCAGATAAATCCTGACTATATTTAGTAATTCCAGCTGTTAAGCTTGACACAAAATCTGCAAAATAAGAGCCTCAAAAAAAAACCCCAGAATCTTCCTAGAGGTATCAGACAAGTGGTGCATTTGATAAATACACACAAAATTATTATTCATTTTCTTACCATTGGAAGTGAATAAGGATTTGATTGTATGAGATGTAGTATGGGTTGTATTATTAAATTTCATTAGTGTAACTATTTGTATGAAAATATCTCTGCAGGTATTAAAAGGCTGTTATCAACTGCTCTAAAAAAAAAAAGCTTGAGATTCATTTTCTTGGGAGAAAAAAAATTGTTTTACCATGCTAGAGGTGGCAGGTAATCAGTTAAAGGCATTAACCTTGACTAACAGAAGCCTCATAGTGCAATTTTTTTCCTGACTTATTTCTTGGGGAAATTTCCAGCTTTCTCCAGGGACATAAATAGTGTTCTCTTTAAAAACAAACTGCTGATGCTCAGATCAAGAAGTAGATGCTAAAATGGGACTTGGAGCAGCAATTTCATAGACTAGATCACTGCCTTTTTAACAAACTGCATCATGCTGATCTACAGATGATTTTATAGACAATAATGGCCAACATTTTAACACTGAATGAGGCAAACTGAGAAATATTTCTGAGCAAGATTAAAATCAAGGTGGCATTTTACTGCATTGCCTTTATAACAGTTTCGGTTCAAGGAGAGAAGATTCGTTTTTATGTATGTGTTATTTAGAGAGCATGACCTTTCAAGCAGATAATACTTTTATTTGAAAGCAATGATCTAGGAAGTAGGGTTTTCCCATTATTATAAAAATGACTCAAAAAAAAAGTTTGTAAATACCACTGATTTGTTTCTTCTAAGCATGAAAATTCCAGCCGCAGCTGAAAGAACACATAAAATTTACAATGTTGTTACTTAACAGTGTGCGTGAATGTATAGTATAGAGAAAAGATCAAGGACTTAAAGATGGAATAAGTGCAGAGAAAGACTTTAGAAACACTTCTTGGATGACTCAGCCTCCTGTTATTGACAAAAATATTTAGTCATATTTTCCCTAAACTACCTAGCATCAGTTGCCTTGTTCCTTATAACCCCGCTCTTGCACTAGTGAATTTGCCCATCAGATATGAGGAGAACAACCCTGCCTTTGGGTAGTTAGAAATACCAGACTTGTATCTGTAAGATGGGGTTGCTTGTGAAGAGATTTAAGGGAGGAGTGCTCTGAAGTGCTTTTCAGGAGTGCTTTTCAGTAACCAGATTTGACTTGGTTTTCATAGCCTTACACTGGTAAATGCCACTCATCATTTTATAATTTTCACAAAAAGCAAAGGAACATCCAGGTGGAAAGCTGTGAAGTAAGGATCATTTTAGGGTTAGCTTTTTGCCATCTCTTACCCCTTAAAAGCAGCATACATATAGAATGTGGGAAAAGAGAGACATGCTCAGTGACTGCAGAAGTTTCTGAAAATAAACATGTGGTCTACATGAAAATGTGTATTCTATTAGTGAAACTGCTTATAAGTATTCCTTAAGTCCCCATCCAAAATGATGACAGCAGTCATTACTTGCTGCAAGATTCAGTGTGGTTAGTTAAGAGCACTGCTGTGTCTGTACTGTACATGGATGTGCTCCTCTGCACACTTTGTGGGACACAATGCTGCAATGTTTCAATTCCATTTTCATTTCAGAATCTATGAAATTCAGTTCTCAGTGAGGGATTTCCCAGGCTGATTGACAAGAGAGTGAACTCAAAAGGCCCACCTAGCAGCACTTGCAGTCCTGTGCTGACAGGAAAGAGAAGGCTTAGCTCAGGATGCAAAAAGGAGGCTTGAGTGTGGAGGAAAGCAGATATTTTTTAAAGTTACAAATTTGTCCTTGTGTAGGAGCTCCCTCTGCCTGAAGTATCCAGAACTCAGGCCCTTAGGATTTCTCCTGTTCCCAAAAGCAAAAATGTCATAGTGTAGGAACTTCACAATAAATGCTGAAGTTTTCTTAAAAGAAGTAAGATGGCAAGTGACACACCTGTAGGCAGAGTTTTCATACATCCCCATTCAGTCAGTTTTTCTTTGAATTTGCATAATTAGTTCCAGAAAATTCATTTTTAGCTAGATTTTATCTTACATACTCTGACTTTCAGAATATTTGCATCCAACGAAAAATTGTTCCTACTTTATTGTGGTCCTACTTTATTGAGCTCACACAATGTGGGAATTCAGCAGAGCTTCTCTCCCTTGCTCGTAACTTCCACCAGAAGTACAACTGGAAACCATGTCACAAAGTACATAAGTATTTCACACTTGGTTGCAGGGCAGTCAGCACTGCAGACAGCACCACAAGTCCATGGGTAAAAGGCTGAAATAGCTTTTTTTCAAGTAACTTTAAATTGGAGATGAAGAGGTAGCTGTCATGGTTTAACACTAGCTGGCAACTAAGCAGGCAACTGCTCATTCACTCCCCCCCACCCCCTTCAGCAGGATGGGGAGGAGAATCGGATTAAAGATAATAACCCCATTGCTTGAGAAAACAACAGTTTAATAATCAAAATTAAATAAATTATTGTAAAAAATAGTAAATAAGGGGAGAGAAAGGAATCAAACAAGCAAACAAACAAAAAAACCCAGACAAGTGATAGACAATACGACTGCTCATCACTTGATGACTGATACTGAGCTCATCCTGGCCCCACCTGGCCAATTCCCCCCAGTTTATATATTGGGCATGTTGTGCTGTGGTATGGAGTATCTCTTTGGCTAGCTTGAGTCAGATGTCCTGTCTCTGCTCCATCCTGGCTACTCGTGTCCCTCTTCACTAGCAGAACCTGAGACTAAGAAGTCCTTGGTTTAAATACTGCTTAGCAAATACTAAAACATTGGTGTGTTATCAGCATTTGTCTCAGACTAAAGTCAAAGCACAGCTCTGTACCAGCTACTAAGAAGAAAAATAACTCTATTCCAGCCAAAAACAGAACAGTAGCTAATCAAGAATGAAGGAGGAGACACTGTAAATCTGCAGATTATTGGGTGCAAAGGAAGACTTTGACAAAATAGAGGGAAATGTGGAAAATAAAAATTCTTGGGAAAAATTCTGAGAGGTCACCTTGCAGGTCTTGTGGCCCTGTGGGGAATCAGTGACACACATTTCAGTCCTAAGAGAAGTTTCTCTAATCTAGTCTTAGAGGCATCCAGTGATGGAGTCTTCACAGCCACCCACATGGTCTATTCTGATGCTTTACAAGTCTTTATGATAAAATCACAGTAATCTTCCTGACTGCAAATCATGCTCATTATCTCATGGAGAACAGATAATTCCTTCCTCCTTTGTAAAAACCTTTTATGTTTTACAGTATCAGAACTGGTCCATATTGTCCCCCTAACATTTTCTTCTTTAGGCTAAATGACCTAGGCTGATGCAAACTCTCTTTGTGTGCACCTATTTTCCCATTACTTTCCTCTTTACTGTCTTAGTTCTATATTTTTCTAAAGAATGCAGTAATTAATCTGTGAAATTGTAGCTTACACTTTCCAATGCTGTGGAATAGGAGAATTATTTCATTTGTCTTGCTTGTACACCTCTTCTTACTTTTTGGCATGAGTTTTGCCTTTTACCAATGGCATGCGATTTTTCATTTCTATACAGTTTACAATTCACCTCAATTATCAGATTTTGTTATTTTTTCACTACCTTATATCCATAAATCCACCCTGAAGTTTGATAGACTATCACTCTTGCCCAATTTATAAATTAAATAATCTACAGGACCTTTCTTCTTGCTTCCATTGATTCACATTTTCCCATGTTTTGTTTTGTTTTGTTTTCTTTACATTTAAATTTTAATTACATTTCCCAGGAAGCTTCAGCTCCATGAAATCTACTAGTTATATATAAAACTGGATCCAGAATAGATTCTGTAGAGCCCCATTTGGCATCCTTTTGCTTGAAAGAGAAACATTGATTCATATTTAATTTGGTACAATTATTCATCTGCATTGTCATGCACCTTTCATCTAGGCCATATTTCACTAAGCTGCTTGTAAGAATGTAATCTCAAACTGCATTAAAACTCAAGATACATGACAGTTATTGTTTCTTCTGTATTCACAAGGCGTTTTACCCCATGATAGAACCAAACTATTTTTCGGACAACTTATTTTTCAGAGATCCATACTAATTGCCACTGACCTGTTTTCTTTCATATGCTCCTTTTTCCTCATTTTGCATATAAGGACCATCTTGTCCCATCCTGGACACTTTTTCAACTACTTAGAAAGAAAATAATACAGTCTGGGCAACTTAATAAAATGTGTATTTCTTTCAAATTCTCCCTGACATGTTCTTTCCCAGCTTTCTGTTCTTTCCCAGTGAAACTTTCTGCCTTTGACACCGATACAAAATTGTACTGCTTGACTAAATTGTAGCTGATCTATTAAAGACAAATAGAAAAATGCCTTTAACACTTTGATCCACCATCATTTATAGTCAATTTTCCATCCCTGCTGTATAATGGATTTTTACTGTTAACACACTCATAATATTCTTTATTTTCTTTTGGAGGTCACACTCTAGGTTTTCTGGATTTCTGTCTATACAATGTACTCATTTGTACAAACCTTTTATAATCTAACCTAATTTCCATTCTTGCATACTTTCTGTAGCTGAGGTCAAGGCTCAACCATGGTCTCCTTGCTTTCTCTGCACTGTGACAGCTTGTACCTGCTGTGTCACTTCCTTGAGGAAACGTCAGCTTCCCTCTCATACTTCTTCCTCTTTTCCTCTCCTATGAGATCTTACATACCAAATTTCAAAAGTAAGTCTTTAAAAGAACTGTTTTAATTTTTCTGTTCTCCATTCCTTTTTTCTTAGCCAGGAACTTTTTCAGTTCATGGTCACCCTTATTGAAGCCACTTCCTGCCTGCTGTGGTTTAAACTAAGTCCACACAGCTCGTTCACTCACTCCCCCCCCTTTGCTCCCCCGACTCATGGAGAGTTAGGAAGGAGAATCCAAAGAATGTAGCCCCCACGGGTTGAGATAAGAACGGTTTAATAGCTAAGGCATAACACAAATCACTACTGCTACTATTACTACAAAGAATAATGATAAAGCCAATAACAAGTGAACACAACACCTCACCAGCCACCGACCCATAACTCACCCCACCCTGCCCAACCGAGCACTGACCGATACCTCCACCATCCCCCCAGAGCTCCAGCCTTTCCTGGTCTCTCCCGGTTACCTTCTGGGTATGACGTGCTATGGTATGGAATACCTCTTTGGCTAGCCTGGGTCAGGTGTCCTGTCTCTCCTTCCTCCCGGCCTCCCTCCTTCCCCTGCAGAGCATGAGCTCAGAAAAGGCGTTGAACAAACCAAACATTTGAGCAGTAACCCAAAACATGCTCGCTATCAGCAACTGCTCTCAGTCCGAAAGTCAAACCACAGCACTGCACCAGCTACCAAGAAGGAGAAAAATGACTGCTACTGCTCAAATCAGGACACTGCCATGCCTTTTTTCTCCAAACCCAGAGGCTGACCTGTTTAGCTAAATCACCAGAAAATCTCTGTCCATTTGGGAACAGCAACAAACAGCAAAAAACTTGCTCTGAGATTGCCCTTCAATAGAAATCAATTTCCATAACAACATGTAGGCAATGTGGATTGAGAGTGTATTTTTATTTAACCTTCATATTCACCAAATCCCCTAAATCAAGAATTTTAATGAGAGTGGCACATCAACATAGTTCAGTGATTTTGCAAACTGTAATCTCCATGGAGTAGCACTTACACAAATTAAAAAAACTTTATTCAAACTTTCCCGTTACAGTTTTGCCATACTACTTGTTATGATAGTCTAATGTATTGAAAAGATGCTGCAATGAAAGAAACTGAATGCTTGTTTATGTAAAAATCCCCAAAACTTCAGCCAGGCTGTGTATTGTACAGCTTGGGGCACAGTTAATAATTCAGCATTGTTTCGGGGAAAGAAATAGAAGGACATGATCCCCAAAAGTTTTCTCTCTTTTAAGTGGTGGTGGTGGTGGTATGAGACTGACATACTCTACTACACAAGACAGAATTAAAATTCAATAGTATTCATGCATGTGGAGGCTTTCTAACTGTAACAAGATTAATTTTGGAATTATTAGATACCTAAAAAGTGAAAATGCACTATTTCTGAATGTTTTTGAATGAGATTTTATTCAGAACTCTCAGTGCTGTCCTTTCAGATAGCCACGGTATTGGCATAGAGCTGAAACTGTATTGCAAATGCATGATGGCATACATTGTTTCTCACTTTGTCCTCAATGCCATGTTACTTAGTCAGTATGAACAGAGTGGTGGCTGGAGAAGTGATGAGGACTTGATGCTTATCCAGGCCTGGATGATGTCTTCAGGACTACCTCACACAGTGACAGGAGAAAATAAAGAGCTGCTCTGTATGTTGTCTTTCCATACATGATGGTGAAAAAAATCCACTATTATCCACTGAATTTTATTGCAATTGTAGTATTTTACACTGAAGAAACTCGAAGAACCTGTGGAATAACTTTGACAGTTAGGTCATTCTGTATATCAGTATATATGTGACATCTTTTTCTTCTACTGTATGGCATAATTTATGATTGAAAAACAATTTGAGTAACAAAATTTGTCCGTAATTAAACATTGATGCATTTTTTGTTATACCATTTCATTGTTTTCAGTGTGATTCCAGAACTGCAGCTTGAGGTGCAATTTGAAGGCTGTGGAGTAAAAGAGAAATAACTGAAAATAGGACACTTCTGGGACAACAATAAATCATAGGAGTAAACCAAAATGAGAAAAAAAAATATTTTCTAGGTTGAATCTGAATCCTTGAAAAAGGATTAAATGTTTTTATTTATAGAAGTAAATATCATCTATATATCAAGTTGCCAGTTTCATAGACTGTAATTTCATCATCCTTGCAATATGACGGTTCAGAAATTAAGGTGTGGTCTCAGTTTATTGATTTTACTGTAGCAACCTTCATATCATTTTTCTGAGAAGGCCTGGGACACTCTTTCATGTGTTACATCAAATGGCTGAATACACAATGCATTGCCTTTGTTTTTTTAATGGAACTTCCAACATCAAAAAAGATAATAACCAGTGTAAGACTGATAAATAAGTACCTTATGTGCTAAACAAAAATGCCAGTGTTGTTAAATCTGTCCTCCACAGTCTGTGGCATGCATGTAATTGCTGTTCTGACTAAAAAGAATGACATTGAAACACTTCTAATTAGACTGGAGAGCATATTTTACTTAGCAGCCAGGCTTTTACATCTACCCTCTTCCATGGGATTCAGTGGAAGTCCTTATTTTCATTGGCAGTGTCACAAAGAGCAGACCTTGGGTTATGTGCCCTTATGTGGTTAAAAAGCTTTAAAAGTAAACATGCATTCTCAAAAGAAGCAAATAAAAATATAATCTGTTAGCATATGTTGAGAAATTTTCAGTGAACGGCCACATGAAGTTTCCCAGCTTGTGGCCTGCCAAAAAGAGTTTGAGCTGCAAGCAGTATTTTCTTTCCCATGCAGTATGTTTATGGTTAGCAAATACAGATATGCAGTCATGTACACAACACATTGTGTTCTATTGTAGAAGAGTTAAATATTTCTATGAAAACTTTCAACTTTTTCCTTTGTTGATGTTAAATTTGTAAGAAATACGAAATACCTGCTTCTTTTTTTCTATTATTTTCATTATAGAACATTTTCAGTGCTATGAACAAAGATGATACAATAACAAACATTCAGATAGAAAGCTTCTTGGTGCAATACATAGTGAAATGCAAAATAGAGAAACATTTTTCTGGTTTAATCTTGTTTAAGTGAAGGTAATGAAGTAGAGTTAAGGGGAGAAATTATACTTCTGGTAAAAGAAAATAAGTAAACAAATCTTTGAGATTGTAGGTTCAAGATTGCTGCAAAAGCTATTTCTTGGCTGCAAATTTGGTATTGTGATGAAAAATGAAAATTTTGAGTTTTCGATATGTACTATAAAGATCAATAAATCTCATGACAAGATATTTTGCTGCTTCCTTAATAAGGAGGATTAGCTCAAAACGGAATATAAATATAGACATTAATATAATTTATACTCCCTTTTCCCCTATGCTCCTAGCAAGGTTCAGTTGAAAAATGTACTTTATTATTCTGGCAGTTCTGATGTATTTTGATATATACTGACAGGTGAAGATAAGAAGAGGTGAGGAACATTGACAATCCTTTGTAAGAACTCTCAGTCTTGGTCTCCCTAAGGCTGCAAAATGTTTCAGTACAGACTCTTCTTAATTTGCAACACTTTCCACTCCTGTACACACATACAAACACACACAAAATAAGGATCATATTTGATAAAAATTACAACATCTTCTTCACTTCCCAGTGCCCATTCTTGTGCCAGAACAGATTTTAATCCAGATCCTTCCTTTTTTCTTCCTCTGCTGTATGCATTTCCCATGGTGTTCACAACTGTTTCCTATCAAATTCCTGTTTCAGCACCTCTGTTTTTAGGGAGCAATTTAATCAAGGCTTTTATAATATATCAAAAAATAACTTGGCTCCATCCTGTTGGAATTCAGAAATTATGAGTATGAATCCTGATTTCCAGTGTTTAAAGGATCTTTCAAATTGGGTACATAAGAAACATAGACAAACTCCCTGGTTGTACTTTAAACTCCTAGTGTATTTTCAAATATTTTATTATTTCCAGAAAGTTTTCCATCCCTCTCACGTAGCTGTCAAAGACACATAATCTATTTTGACTTCAAACTGCATATAAAATGGCACACAACCTTGACCTAAGACCCCAGCAATTGTGTTAGTTATTAATGTCTCTACAAAACACTCTTAGCATTGCTTTTACAACCTGATTTAAACTTCCACTCACTTCTATTAGATCTTTTAATCATCTTGTGATACAGTGGACACTACAAGTCCAACTTTCATTAAAAACTTAGCTCATGTATCAAAATGTTTCACTTAATCACAGTGATAGTTTGTCTTTTCAGAGTGATGTTGAAGCCACGTCCTCAGTTTACTTCAATTGATAAAAAATGGTTTAAATCTTCCATGTTTGGGTGAGCACAGAAATGAATTTACAGCTATATATGTCATATATTGAACTACAAGAAAGTAAAATGGTTTTTGTAAGGTTAAATGCACACATTTAAAAGTGAGACAGCATCATATTTGTTGTTATGTTCTACTTGATAACAAAAAGAAAAAACACAAGCCTTTACTCACAGCTTTTTGATATATTGGATAGATCAAGAGAAGCGAGAAATGGACACCAAAAATCATTTAAATGACTGAAATGGCTAATAGGTCACACAAACCAACATTAAAGCTTTCACCTCCCTTTGTATCTGAAGTACTCCATATTACATGTATTCACGAAATCATGAGATATTTGTTAGGAAAGAAACTTTGGGGTTTCAACTACTCTTTTTCTTCAGTTAGCAGGTAGTATTAATGGTGCCTGTTACTTCTGATAGCTATTTGCCGAAGTTGTTTTTAAATATTTGTAGTGCTTACGATTCCAACCATAGCTCTATCACTGACACCATTAGAAAGATTTCTGTTTCTCTCCACCACTTCAGGATACTATTTTTTTCTACAGACACACTGCACAGTGAAACCAGTTAATTTTCTTCCTATTTGGATGAGCTTTTTACCTTTACTGGTATTTTGTATACACTCAGGGAGTCTCCTTCTCTTGTTTAGCTTTACTTATTCCTTGGTTCTCCCAATAGCTTCCAGAGGGGCCTATGTTGTTCCCACTTTGTTTTTTATCCACTACATTCCTATAGAATCCCTTCCTGTTATTCTTAACATCCCTAGACAAGTTTAATTCTAACTGGGCCTTAGCTTTCCTAACGTCGTTCCTAGCTTCCTGGACAACATCCCTGTATTCATCCCAGGCCACCTGTACTTGCTTCCACCTTTTATAAGCCTCTTTTTTCCTGTGAATTTTTCTCAGCAGCTCCTTATCCATCCAAGGAGGTCTTCTGGCCCTCCTGCTGCTCCTCCTTCTAGTTGGGAAGCAACACTCCTGAGCTTGTAGTAGGTGATCCTTGAATATCAACCAAGAGTCTTGGGCCCCCTGCCCTCTAGGGCTATATCCCATGGAACCTTGCTAAGCAGGTTGTGGGAATTCTTAAAGAGCCAAGGCCACGTAGTGAGCAATCCCTATACCCTGAGCCTTATTATCATAAAGAAGATTTCTGGAAGGCATAAGCAAGGTCAGTTGTCTTGTTAGGCCTCTGTAATTTTCCACTGAAAACGTGCAGAGAATGATCTCTGCCAAGGTTGTAGTTTCCCACTGTATTTTTAGAGTAAGGTATTTAATAGCAATTATAACAAGTGATAAACATGAGCTTTGTAAACGGTAGTAACCTCTAGACTAACCAATTAGAGCTCAGTATCAAGGCTGTTACATAAGAAACCTAAGGGTGTAAGGGTATAAAAGAAGCACTGTATCTGAATAAACTTTAGCAATCGCTTGATCACATTGATCGTCTCCGCGTTGTCCGTGACTCCTGCGTCAACAGCAGGTTCCTGAAGAGGCCAAAGTCTGCTCTGTGGAAGTCCAGGGCAGTGAGCTTGCTGCACGCTCTTCTAACTGTCCTGATCATCTCGAATTCGACCATCTCATCATTGCTGTACCCAAGGCTGCCCTGGAGCGTCACAGTTCAGTCAGTGTCTTCCTATAGGTAATTTTTTAAGCTTCTGATCATTCTCATTGCTCTAATCTGGACATGCTCCAATTGGTGAATGCTCTTAAAGTGCAGAACATGTTTCTCAAGCTGATACCTTAGTGATATTGAACCAAGTGAAGGCATATTTCTTCATGTAATTGTAAATTACACTTCTGTTTGCACTCTAAAATGATACTTGCCTCTCTTGCTATATCATTATTGATGTGTTTAACTTGCGGTCAGAAGTTACCAAGATCCTTTGCCTTTGAAATGCTTGCTTCCTTATTTATTTTTCATCTTTTATTTATGTCACTGGCTATAACTGCAAAATACTTGCACCTATTGAATAACATAATATTTAGGTTAATTTTTACTTTTTCATAAGGAATTTGTCCACTAATATATCTTTTGTGCTTTCCAGGATTATGTCAGCTGCTAAATCAATAGGCATATTGTTTATTTTTTTCTTTAGAATGTTAATGAAAATCTTGATGATACTATAGTTTTTATGTAACCTACTCCACTTTGCACTTTCTGTATGCTTCCTTGAGGATAAAATGATGGAACAGCATATCCAAATCTGATTCCCACTACACATCTCAATTCTCCCCTGCAGCAGGATAGGTTATCTTTTATCCTTGGTTTGTTCCTTTGAAGAACTGCCAGCTCTCCTTAATCCCTTTTGTCTTTAGGGTTTCCTAACAATTCCCTGAATTTATTGGCATTTATTTTGCAATAAATGTTCTGTTCTCTTTACTTGTAAGGACTAGGAGCTCTGCCATTTTTTGCTTAGTGCTCCTAAAATTGTTTTAATTTTAATACTGTAACCTGTGAAGTGGCTCCAGTCTGGAAGAGCCTCCCATCTATTAATTTTCTTCATCTCTGTATCAAAGGGCATCCTAAGACCTCGAATGATGCTATGTCTGTCTCTGCCTATTCAACAAGTACAGCTAAAAATTTGCTGTCATAGGTATGTCCTCTTTGTAGGATGATTCTTCTGGTCATTAAAAAAAAATCTGATTGTATAATATTATAACCACGGCAACACTTTTGCCTTTCTTGCACATTCTCATTACTCTCATAATTCATGCACTCTGCAATTGAATGGAGACCTTTTCTTGTTATGTATTTCCTCCCTTATTGACCTCTCCAAGTCCTGTGGAGATTTCATGATGTGTGAAATAATCTCATGAAGTTGCTGCTATGCCAATCAGGTCTAATTTTCAGAATCGGTTATTCTTTCTAGTCCTTCCCATTCACCTTCTATTTATTTTGATTGTCTAAAAATTAAAACATCTTTGGCAGATCAACACACTGTCCTATAGATTTTCCTATGAAACTTTTACAAATAATCTAAACACTTACTCCTACTTTTAATATGTGCTAGAACAACATCAACGGTGATATTTCTGTGAAATGTGGCATGTGGTAATTAATTCAGGCTTGTTAGCTTTGTCAATATACTAAAATCACTGTGATACTCTGATATGAAGTTCATAGGATAACCTTAGGTGATACATTTTTCTAAAGTTGAATGACTTAGGGTGACATTTCCAAACTTAGTTTACTATCTTGTTTTGGGTCAGGCATGGACTTAAACTGTTTTAAATGTAGAATCAGCCTGGAATTTCAAAGCAACAATGGGCAGGATACTAAGTACCAGGCATCTTCTTAGAACTTTCATGTAAGACAAAGCCCAGAATTTAATTCTTGGGAAGTAAACACAGCAGAAGCATCTTTTAAAAAGTCTTTGAACACAAAATGCTTTAGCTCTTTGTGAAGCAACTAATTATTTTTGTAACTGTCAGTTTGATTAAGAACAGCACAATTTGTTTACAGGAACTTCTATTTTTTTCTTTTTCTTTCTTTCTAAAAGTGTTAATGTTGTACTTACTGTTTCTTAATTTTACTCTCATCTTCGTGACACTGACTAATCATCCAAACACTATTTACTACTGTGCCAGAGCCTCCTGGGTAATAACAGTGCCAAAGCTTGATAAGTCGCTGCCAGATAAATTGCAGATTGTTTTAGGAGAAGCTGTGCCAACTGTAAAGCAAAAAGCAATGAATAAAGACAGCAAAAGACTATAAAAATTAACTTTTGGTTATTGAAACTGCATGCTCAAGTAAATCAAATGTTTCAAGAGGCAATGCTGCCTAATTTTATTTCCTGTCAAATGAGAGAACAACTGAAAGAATGTTATTTTTCTATGTATCAAGTACTCATTTGGGACCTATAGTGATTAGGTCTTTTCTATGTGTGGCTATTTTACTCTTTATAAAAGATAAGTTAGTAATAGAAGGCCATTTCTAAGTGAAATAAAATATGCCTAATTTAAAAGCAACACAAAGCCAATAAATAAAGAAATATGTGGAGATGGAATTGCAATGTCTACATGCTCTTGATCAGAGTGTGCTGATTAAGCAGAAGGAATTGTGGTGCAGTAAGAAGATTATTTTTTTTCTTACAAAATAAGTGCTTTGTAGGGAGAAAGGATATGAAGGCGGGCAGTGAACTGATTTCTGTACATGAGCAGAAGATAACTTCATCCACAGAAGCTTATTAACCCAGTTTTTGACAGCTTTGCATAGACTTAATGAGGAATAAGGTGCTTAGCAATACTTCCTAATTCAATATATTTGCCTTTGTTAGAGAAGATCTGTGAATTCATTACACATTGATCATTCTGTGCATGAAGGTTATTCAGTTCAGGACATCCAAATAAGTTATGGATAAAATGTCTCCTGTTTTGACAGAATTGTTCAGGCCAAGAAGACAATCATTCTATATTCCTTGAATATTTAAATTACTGTGTAGTTCACTAAGTGAAACAGTAGGAAGTGCTGCAGGTTGTCATGGCCAGCAGAACTGCTTAAAGGGATTGCATCAGCAATACGTTGAGAGCAGGTAACAAAAAGAAGAGCCACAGAAAAATGGACTCAGTCAGAGATCAATGTGATCAGACAAAAGCCATTTATTACAAAGCATCTATCTTTTTTTATACCATTGTTTGCATCTGCTTACAATAGCTTGCTGTATTATAATTGGATACTTGGTGTATTGTACTTGGATACATATACAATAACTTGCTGTATTAATGGATACATATTCAATGGCTTGCAGTATTAAGATTCGATACATATACAATGTAGCACACAGCAACTAGTATACAATTGCTTAAATTAAGCATGGGAACCTAGCCTTTAAAACTTGCTAACAGTTCACTATTGTGTCTTAGCACATTCCAGTTTCACAGAATCCGAGAATCCCAAGGGTTGGAAGGGATCTCGAAAGATCATCTAGTCCAACCCCCCTGCAAGAGCAGGGTAACTTAGAGTACATCGCACAGGAACTTGTCCAGGTGGACCTTGAATATCTCCAACGCAGGAGACTCCACAACCCCCCTGGGCAACCTGTTCCAGTGCTCTGTCACTCTCACAGTAAAGAAGTTCTTCCTGATGTTAACGTGGAACCTCCTATGCTCCAGTTTACACCCATTGCCACTTGTCCTATCACTGGATATCACTGAAAAAAGCCTAGCTCCATCATCCTGACACCCACCCTTTACGTATTTGTAAACACTGATGAGGTCACCCCTCAGTCTCCTTTTCTCCAAGCTACAGAGACCCAGCTCCCTCAGCCTCTCCTCATAAGGGAGGTGTTCCACTCCTTTAATCATCTTTGTGGCTCTGCACTGGACTCTTTCAAGCAATTCCCTGTCCTTCTTATCTTGCTTTCACTGTTACTTTTGCTTCTTTACCCACGGCTCTCTTCATCCTCGGTTCATGTTGAGCTCCACCTAGGCACTTGCTGACTTGGGAATGTGGCCATTCTTTGCTAAAAATCCATCCACAGAGAAGGAATGAGGAATGATAGCCATGAAAGAGAAAGTTACTCTTAAAAAGTTTGTATTAGACTTTCACATTCCTCTTCAAACATATCAAGGTAGACTGGTCAGGGCTAATCAGTGTCCTTTTAATAGCTGCTCTCCTGTCTTATCTGTGAAGAAGAGGAACAGTTTCTTTCAGGAACTGAAAGAAAAGCAGCTTCCCTCTGTTTTCTAAAGAAACAGAAAGTTTCTGCTATAAGCAGTGTTACAATTCCTTCACAAAAAAATCCAAAACTAATTTAAGAACAGTGGTGTTTGCTATGGCAAGGCTATTTTGGCCTTTGTGTGAGAGCTTTTGTGGAGCCACCTATGTTCTTGGCCAGAGAAAACTAGCTACATTTGTTTTGAAAATATGTTCTAATATTTTCTCATTTGAGTTTTTAAATTGAGTTTTTAATTCAGATTCTTAAACTAGATCTCATTTGAGTTTTTAATCCAGGTAAAGCTGGTGGACTGGGGTGCATCAGATCCAATTCTATCTTTTTAAGAGGGTGGAAAAGTTGTAAATGCAACATCTGCTTAACGTCTCTATTACTTTTGTGGAAAGGATGATTTTTTGCTTTGCACAATGTGCTGAGTATTACATGAGTTATAAATTTAAGTCTCCTAATCCTACTTTTCTACAAATCAACCACTCTGCTATGTGCATTACTAGGTTGCTAAGGTAACTGTTATGTTTGACAGACCAGTAAAATGCCATGAAGCATGTGACAATAGCCATAAATATCCATCATTAGATGTTTTATTACTATACTGAAGCATTTAATTTGTTTGTCTGGAAGGATAGCATCTCCTCTAGGCTTTGAAGAGTTCGACTGAAATGCCTCTGGGGTCAAGTGTATGTCATGATGAAGTTCAGCAGCTCTATGAAGTCATCTAGTTTCCATCAATCACTTTGACAGTATGCCACTACCACTTTTCCCTTGTAGTCTCTGCATATATGTTATTAAATGTTATCTTTTGTTTTATCTCCCCTGTTCATGATTTTGTGCAGGATGAAGCAGCTATCACACTGCCTACAAGCTTTTTGTCTTGCACATTTCATTATTACAATTATGGAAACTTTCATAAGCTGTATACCTGTAATACCACTGAGCACTACTGTCCTTGTGCTGCACATCCTTTGTACCAGCTAGGCTAATTTAAGGATGGCAAAAGAGTCCCTCAGGGAACATCTTCACATAGTGAGGCCCCCTTTATGTGGGTGTACATGCTCATGGCATTCCCTGATTCTTTTACGAGTGTGCAAAAATCCCTTTGAAGCCTTTGGAACTAAGGTACAAATTGACAACATCAGACTATCTTCTATTCTAGCCATCTCATTATAGACAGTTTTCACAGTGGTGGGAGGTTACCAGCAGAAACCCCTAAAGTCAATATTAAATCTAATTATAAATATATTTTAAATTGTCTTGAAAAGAAAAATGATGGAATGATCTCATTTGTGGATAGTACAGCATTTTTCAGATAGTCTGTCTAATGCAGATAGTAAAAAGAGGCATAAGTTTCTAAGAACACTGTCTGATAAAATGGCAAGTGAAATGCAAAGATGGGAAATGCAAAGATCATGGAACACATCCTATAGTGGTCTATCTATCTATCTATGAATATACACATACGTTGCACATTATGGGATCTCAGTTTTGCTTTCTCTGTAATCACTATTCTGTGCTGGTAATGTGGCTGTTAGGAACAATAACAAATTGTTCTAATATTTCAAATCAATAATAGGTTTTCAAATAATCCTTAGTCCAATCCTTTCAGAGACTGTTTATGTTTAACTATTAAAAGCACAAAGTAAAAAAATATTTTGGTTTGCTTGTGTGGGAAGACCAAGATAACCAGTACTGACACAACTTTATGCATCTCATTATGTTGATTCTTTCTGTAAAGTTCTCAGGATTGTGAATGTTGCATTCCATCTCTTATTGTATACTACTATTAGAACAGATTCAAACATTCTAGTTAGTTTAAAATATCAAATGTTTTTCTCCTCTTTGCTGCATTCTTTTGAACACTCTTTCAACTCAGGTCAATGGAAATAAAGTTGTTTATCTGCAGTTAGCAGTACCTGAATAAGCCAGAGCTGAAGTTCAGTTTCAACTGATTAGCTACTGCTCTGCTGTCTGCTTTGGGCCACACTTTTGGAAGCAAACTACTCAATATGCTTCTCAAATTAGAGAAGGTCTATGTTATGTAAGACATTGTGCCGTAATGTGTTTTTAAGGTAATTTCAATTGTTCCACCCTCTGCTAAGAACAAGATCTGGCTGCTGCAGACACACAGGTGAGATCTGCTTTCCACAATGTCTAGAGGTACCAGATGGAAGACTGAGTATTTGGAATTTGGTTGTGTAGCTCTGACATCTATCCCTTCTGCTATTAGCATATAATTTTTTACTGCATTTGTTTTATAACACATGATAAAGTTTACTCTGCTGACAAGTAAATGTTTTTGAATGACTTTTACTTAGAATGTAACCTCTCATGTTTGCATCAGAGCACATAAAATAGGGTCTTCAGGGTCTGATAAACTGGCATTTGTCAATTTGCCATTGAATGTCATAAGGTCACATTTTGCTGATGAATCTCTCTTCATGTCAACATAGAATCATTCCTGGTTTTATATTTAAGGATATGTTAATAATCCAGGAAGATTTTTATGACATCTTTTAGGTGATTGCAATAATTTGTATCTGATGGTACCATTTTCCCCTAATATTCTACCAAAGTTTAGCATTGGTCTTTCCCAGTCTCATTTTTTCTCAGTCAGTTGCACTTTCTTTGTGTTATAGGAAACTTCTTGATTGTGCCTTTTCAATCTACCATGTGCTATGCTGTTCCTTTAAAAATACAGCAGCACTCAAAAAGGAGTTATGACAAGAAAAGAGAAAAATGCTCTAGAGATAAGGAGAGAGGGCTAATAAGATAGTGGCTTTTCAAAACGCTTATGTTCATAAAAGCATGTTCTTTGTGAAAGTGAAAAGAATCTCTCTCTGCACTTCAAAGTTTTAATTTTTACTAGAGTCTGCTGATAACCCTAACTATTCTATGTTTTTATGATAATACTTACTGGCTAAGCACCTCTTAAAAAGTAGGAAGTAGTCATTGAAAAATGAAGCGGGCAAGCTGTTGTATAGATTTGTGATGCCAGAGCACCAGTGTTATAGATTTGTGGTACCTATGGTTCCTTGCCAGAGGTGGTGAAACACTGTAAGCCCATTTTTCCTCTATCCAAGGAACTCAGAAAATTATCAATATAAATAAAACCAACAAAACCAACAAACCAAATACAGGACTGAATGAAATTTTAATTTAAGAAGACCACAGATATAGATTATCAAATGAATGGTTTCCATCCAATTAGTTGCTAGGAAGCAAAAACCCGCACTGCAAATCTCTCTGTCAAATCAGTGTTAGACCATGGTCAGCAATACCTCTGATAATCTTGAACACAATGATTAAGGTACAACTGAGGAGGTGACATTTTATGTTAAAAGATAAGAGCAATTTTAGTATATCAGTGCCTTTTCGGCTCAAATGATGGTGATGGATTCCATTTTCCAGACATACTTCCAGCCATAACAAGTCAGTGCTTGGCTCTTTCAGGAGAAATGCTGAAATAAATCTAAATAAAGTATCTAGTAGAAAAGAGGGAAAATGGGTTAACTCTATTTCAGGTGGGAAAATCATAGTGTCTTTAAAGAAAAAGAGATGATCTTGCCCACTGATTACTTGCACAATGAGCTACATAGCCAGAAATTATAATGGGCTTCATTGACATTGCAATAAACTATTTTATGAATCTGAAGTATAACAATCTGAGAATGCAGCAGTATGTAAAAGAACTTGGACATGTGTATGTAGAAAAGTAGAAATTAGAAAGTAGAAAAAAGGTTGCCATAACTGCGTAGAAAGTAAGTTGTGATTGTGTCCAGGTTAGGCTCTCATGAGAAAATGACCTTTGTAAGAAAATTACCTGCCCAGAGCATGTGTAGATGATGCTATAATTAAAGAAACATAAAAAAGAAAAAGTAGAACATGAGATCATGATTATGCTAATTAGGATACTATTATTACTGATACCCTGGAAGTTGTAGCATAATATCTAAGACATAGAATGAAGGATGTTGGTGATGTCCACAATGAACACTGAATAAGATTGGCCATGCAAGTGAATTTTTAGATATTTTAAGCAGACTATATATTTGTCTTAAAGCTGGTTAATGTATGGCAGTATGCTGTTCTATTGCCAGAACCTACAGCCAACAGGCATTTATGTAGCATTAGTCAGACTGTACTGTAATAAGATCTACACTAAGTGAACTGAGAAACAGGGCTTTGCAATGTGATCTAAGTTTTGATGATGAAACACAGTCACTCCTTGGATTTGACCAGAAGGACCACATAACTATACTAGGCAGAATTCAAGCTTCTAAGATAGAAAAGATTATGAGTTCTGATTTTTTTTCTTCTCCCCATAGCCTTTGTACCTATACACACTGCTGTAGTTTTTTACTTAGTGATTACATACTCAGAAGTTATCATCATCACAGGTTTTTGTTGCACATCATTTAAATTGCTGTGTTTCACATTCTGGGTGCTGATGAATTATTTAATTAAGTGTCAAACAAGGGCATGACTGAAACACTTTCTAAAACTATTCTTTAAAGTAGCCTTTAATCAGATGAGCATTTTCTAGAAGCCATAGATATCCCAAGCTCCAAATTATTATGGGTGTAAGAAATCCAAACAGTACACTTCCAGCTGAATTCTGTCCACCATGATACTTTTCTGGGAAAGTGCTTCATGGTACTTAATAAGGAGAATCTGGCTGCAAAAATTCTTCAACCTCATCTGTAGCTTTGTGTCCTCTGGTGCCCATGTTACAGTTCGAAGTATATTTTTTTCAAGTAGGAAATGAAGGTTATCAGTGAATATAGTCTAAGCTCCACAGTGTTTCAATATGATTATTTCCCCCTCTCTTCAAGTATTTTCCCAGTGCACAAGGTGGTCTGCAACCCTGATTTTCACAGTTATTCTAAGATAATGTCTCCATAGTAGAAAATCCTTAACTTCTTCCTTCCTGTTAAATTTTCATTGATTTATAATATAGAACTGAAAAATTTTTTTCAGTAACTGCAGTAGCTAGAGCAAAGTAGTGATTAATTTCTCAGTCAGGTCCACAAACCTGACCAAAGTCCATCTGTCAGTCAGATACGTGCATGAAGTGTGTTAGTTTTTAAGTGCCTAGCCACCATATCTAAATGGAGGAGTACTCAATTCCATTATGATAAAAAAAAACACCAAAAAAAGGAAATAAAAACTAAAACAAACAAACAAACCCCCCCCCAAAAAAACCCCACCAAAACCAAAATATGAAGATAAGGTTTTATTAAAAGTTTGTGACAGTGTTTCACATTCCAATGGCAGAAAGACTCCTGAGTGTCTCATTTCTCAGCTGCTGATGCTGAAACAGCAAGGAAAGTTGAACATTGCAGTGAAAAAATAAAACCTTCCAACTAGAGGATATTTTGCAGCCTGAAACATCACAATGCTTGGAACGTTTTGCTAAGCTGTCCTTATTCAGACAGGATCCAGCCCAGAATACCAGCTGTGCAAACTTATTAGCACATCCTTTTGCTTGTGGTGACTCATTACACAGGGGCAATGTATGAACAATTACCCTCATTAAAGAAAGTGCCATTCTGTTCAGTTTAATTATGTGAGATTTGATGTAGACTGACTATTGTTGCAAATGAGGACACAAGGACAGCAGAAATCTAAAAACCTGAAAGAAACATATGCACAGCCATATACCTTCTACAAATCACTTTGGTGAATGGTAAGAATATTTCCATGTAGATTTGCATATGTATTTCTTCCTTTACCTACATGACAATGTGATTTCTTCTAGCAGTCTGTTGGAGTCATTTGATTGTAATGTGCAGCATGCACTTTTCTGGTAAACTTGCATTAAAAAATAGCTTAAATTGTGGATTGTCAAGGTAACCACAAGAGATACAGTAATTTCTTTTTAAGAGATGACTAACAGAGTAGGCAATCTATGCTTACAGTGTCAGTCAGCCTAATTACAAGAATTCAGTGAAGGTTTTGCCACCCCAAAGTAGAGCGATTAAGTCTCACATCATGCTTTTGGCAATAGATAATGCCTGATACTCCAGTCGGAGAAAAAATCGAATTTTATCTGATCAGTTCAGCAACTGTAGAAAAACACCCTGAAAGAAATGTCAGGAAGTCTTAGACCTTCCTGAATGAAATTCAGCATGCATGTTTCCTTCTGAATCTCTTTTAGATGAGATTTGCTCAAGATCACACAAGGTTACCTTCAGCTTGTGACAATTCAATAGGCCCTTCTAAGGGCATGTTTCTAAGAGCTAGGAAGGGTCAGACTTCATTCTTTACTGCCTAGAACTCTTTATAAAATCACTCACATCTGTGTAGAAGCTTTGATGAACACTATCCTTGAGATATCTGTGTTTTATCCTCTGTTTTTAAATGCATGTGGAATCATAGAATAGTTAGGGCTGGAAAGGACCTTAAGATCATCTAGTTCCAACCCCCTGCCATGAGCAGGGACACCTCACACTAAACCATGCCATGCAAGGCTTTGTCCCATCATAGAAGGCCACCAAATTGTTCAGGCAGGATTTGCCCCTAGTAAAGCCATGCTGGCTGTCACCAAGCACCTTGTTGTTTTTCATCTGCCTTAGCATGCCTTCCAAGAGAATCTGCTCCCAGATTTTGCCAGGCGCAGAGGTGAGACTGACTGGTCTGTAATTCCCCGGGTCATCCATTTTCCCCTTCTTGAAAATGGGGGTTATATTTCCCTTTTTCCAGTCATCAGGAACTTCACCTGACTGCCATGATTTTTCAAATATGATGGCCAGTGGCTTTGCAACTTAATTCGCCAGCTCCTTCAGGACCCGCGAATGGATTTCATCAGGTCCCATGGACTTGTGTATGTTCAGGTTCTTAGGATGGTCTTGAACCATCTTAACTATCTTGAATTGTGCTATATATCAAGTGACACTAGGTTGATGAAGAATAATGTCCTTTGGTTCTAATGTGCCAGTAGCTTAATAGTAAGGAATAGGTTATTTTTATTGCAGAGAACTTCTTTAGACAGATGAAATCTCTACCATCTTGAAATAATAAATTAATAGAAATTGAGTTGTATTATATGTTAATTTTCTGACTTTTTAAAAAGCTGGACATCAGGAGATAAAAGTGCTTTTCCACATAAAACTATAGAAGAAGTCTTTGGGCTTCCAACCATTCAAAGTTTCTTTTGAGTTACTTTGAGGAATCTCTATTAGTAAGACACCAATATATAGATGGTGGATCAGGCAGTACATCAGAAAGAACTGAACTCTTAAGAATGTATTTTCCTTCATACCTCAAATGGAGCAGCAAAATGTGGAAAGATCAAATACAATTTCCAGTATATGGACATAAAACAAAAAATCTGAGGAATGCTTTGTAATGAAAATCTTTGTAAGTGCTTTAGATCCCACAGCATTCCTTTTCTCCTATACCTCACCCTACTTTGTAAAAGCTTGGTCTCAGTTAGGGCATATAAGGCTTTATAAGCCCTTTATTCATACTATGTCAAAGTGTTCCCAAACTCGTCTCTGTTTCTACACCACTATAATTAAAGCAGAACTGTTGCATATAGTGTGGTTTTAAGTCTTTGATCTTAAGGAAATCTTTATATTAGATACTGTTACTTACTGCTATACAAACTTTACATCATATTGGTGGAATAATCTAGTTAAAGCCTTCCATGTGACACCTTCTTAAATTCCACTGTAAACGGAAGCATGTATTCATTTTTGCTCAACATTCAGGAAATGGTGCTGTGATCCTTGAGGCAACCCATTTAGTAAGAAGGCATACACGAATCTAACAACCTTTTAGGCATTAAGGCTGTCTTTCCTTTCATGTAGGGTCAACTAAATCCCATTAAATCACTCATCATCCAGTCTAATCAGCTGCAATAAAATCCCTGTGCTGCTGCAAAAAAAACATAGTCACAGAGCTAACTGAAAATATGTCAATGGTAGTTAGTGGGCAGGATGTTTTGCACTGGAATAAAATGTTGTGTCAAAGAATGTCATTAAACACAGCACCATAATATACAGACAGAAAAACAAAATTTCACAGGCAGTAGAATTCTGGCATATTCTAATTTTTGTGATTCTCTTAGAAATTAATTCTAAACAGTGTTTGTTTATTTCCCTGTGAAAGGGGAAACATCTGTTTCCTATGCAGAGCAAAGACAACATACAGGTACTTCATAAAGAATACAAGGACTTGGCTATGCTATGCAGGGATAAACCAAACAAAAATAATAATAAAAAAAACCCCAACCCAGTGGAAACATTAAGGGATCAATTAATTTTCATTTGCATGGAATTTTCTTATAAAAATAAGTTACTTATAAAAACAAGTTACTAAGAAGACAAAGTACTTCCTCTGTCAAGTAAGGAAAAGATTTGCAGTAGCCATAAAAACAAGTATGGGAGAATCAGTTAGACATGGTAGAATTGTTTCCATGAGGTTTTGGAAGTGTCAACTACTAACATAATACTATTTTCATAGGATGTCTATGAGTACTTGTGGAAGTTTCTCTCAGTTCACATACAAATGTGTTACTATACATTTCTCACTGTTTTTCATTATTGTTATTTTAGATTTCTGCCTTGAATATGTAAGAATAAAAATGTGAGCCTTCCCTTGCCCCTCCATTTCTTTGGTTTTGTTTTTTGTTTTTGTTTTTGTTTTTTAATTTGGTTCAGACCTTTTACCTTTTTTTAAATTTTCTCCTTCTTGTTTTTTTATAACATGTTCAACTTCCATGCTGCTTGGGTGGCTCACGCTAATGGAGATAACTATGAAGTGGGATAACAAGTGTCATAATTCTGTGAGCAGTAGAGCTGATGAAGCCTGGTTTCCAACAGGTGATATTTTTGCTTTTTATGGAACTACTATCTCCACATGAAATTTTTCATGCTTCTGGAGTACTCATACCAGCTCTCTCTTATATGACTCTTCAATGTCTATAATAAAATTCATACCATGCTCTTTTTTCCTGTCAGGGCACTAAGAGAGTAATTCATCCAGCCTATTTTCATGACACTTGTAGCTTGTTAATGCCTTTGAAACCACTATCTATATGTCAAATTGGCTGAAATTGTTCAAAAGATGTTAAATAGAAAATGTGGGTAGACAGAGATATGTTTGTGTATAAAACAACCCATGAAAAGTATGATTTCATGAGCCTCATTCTTTTTGATAGGTGGACTGAAAATGTAGTCAAAGGTAAGATACAGAGTACATTTTCCAGAGGCATCAGCTTTAAGAAAACATCTAAAAATTAATGAGAGGGGATAGGGTGGATCAGCTCCTAAAAATAAGAATCAGGTGCTATTTTAGAAACCCAAGCATATTTTAGAAACCAACCCAAGCATAGAAACCAATCTGGCCTCCAGTAGCCTCTCCCTGTGTCTTATGTAGCTTCTGTCTATACCTGCCCCCACAGTTGTCACTGATAGCCAAGTCATCTGAAATAACAAAAAATACCTAAGCTTAGGAATTGACTCATTCCCTTAGAAATGGGGTTCTTCAAGACAGTGACTATCTTCATAGAGATAACTGCCAAGTGCCAGTCTAACTCACTGTTGTGGAAATGATAGCTGTAGTAGTCAGCATAACTTTGTCCCCTATCATTACAATAGGGACATCACATTTGAGGCTTCTGAAAACAAGGATTTATGGGCTTTATAAAACCAGTCAGTATAAATGGCTGATTCTGTTAATAATAATTTTCACCCTTGTGCAGCTCTTAATTTCTTCCCTTCCTGTGAAGGCTTTCCTCAAAAACACTTGTCTTCATGTACAGGAAGAATCACAGATCCTGTTCTTCAGGCTAAAAATGAGTGCTGCTATGAATATAGGATACTTTGTTTATTTTCTCTTCAGGTTTCAAATAACCTGACTGGAGAGAAGGGGCATTAATCAAGTTGTCATCTTCCACTTTTCACTCAGGTCTGTCCAGCACTGACATGATGCACTTTCTCTTTGCAGGCTCAGACCTGTCTTAGGAACTCTCCAGGAACAATGGGTCCTGGAGAACTTCTTTGCCAGCTCTGCTTCTATTTAAAAAAAAAAAAAAAGGTAAATTGAACACTGTGAATGTTCAGATAAAAATGGAAGCATCTTTTTCAGAAACAAAACAAACCCAAACGAACAAAACAATAAAACAAGCCACCTGGCGTGTTGAAATGGTTCTTTCTTGGAGAAGAAAATTTCTGACAATCACTGAGTTAGAGGAAGGAAGAATAAACAAGTAAACATGACTTTCCAGGCTAATTAATCTCCATGATAATTACTATAGATATGCATAACTAGAACACTCTGGATGAAACTTGTAATTTGTGAAATTTGTCAAAGAAGGATTGGAACCCAGGACTTCTCACCCTCCCAGATAAGTGCCTTTGCACTGGTAACTCAGACCACCCAGGTCTTGATTTAGTTTTGTGGCTTCTATAACAAGAATCAGGCAATTAAAAGTTACATGTCATTGTGCTGAAATCCCTTTAGATATCTGAGCCTATTCACTACTTGAGACCAAAATCTTCTTTAAAATACTCTCCCTTACAATACGGTCTCCAAATCATGGCTGGGGGTGTCACATTCTTCAGACAGTGATAGATAATCCTCTTCAGGTGACTTATTTTTGAGATAATACAGTCTATGAATCCTTCTGAGAGTAGTAAAAGTTCAGCCTGTTCTCTTTTCATTTTGGGAATAGAGGCATTTTGATAAAAGCAACAACAAACTGGACATGCATAAGTCTGTGGACCCTGATGGGATGCAACCAGGATTGCTGAGTGATGAGGGAGCTGGTTGGTGTCACTGTGAGGCTACGCTTGATTATCTTTGAGAGACTGTGGCGACTGGAAGAGATTCCTGAGGACTGGAAGAAAACAAACTTTGCTCCTGTCTTGAAAAAAGGCAAGAAGAAGCATCTGGGAAACTACAAGGCAGTCAGTTTCACCTTGATCCCAGGAAAGTGATGAAATAGCTATTCTGGAAACTATTTGCAATTACATGAGAGTAGTCAGCATGGACTGAATAAGAAGAAAGCATACTTCACTAACTTGAAAACCTTCTATGAAGAGATGACTGTCTTGATGGAGGAGAGATATTGTTTATCTTGACTTTAGCAAGGTTTTCAGCATTGTCTCCCATAATATCCTCACAGACAAACTAATAAAGTATTGACTAAGTAAGTGGGGTTGAAAAGTGCAGCTGTACTCAGATGGTTGTGATAATTAACACAAAGTCGAGCTAGAGACAAGGCACTACTGGTATGCCCCTGTATGGTTTGATACTGGGCCAGATACAGGTTAACATCTTTGTTAATGGCCTGGGTGAGAGGACAGACAATATTCTCAGGAAGTTTGTAGGTGATGCAAAACTGCTAGGGGTAGTTGATACACTGGATAGTTTTGCTGGCATGTGGGGGGACATTTGTCTGGAGAAATGTGCACAGAAAAAGGTCATGAAGTTCAAAAAGCTAAGTTCTGACCCTATAGAGGGATGACCTCATGCACCAGCAGAGGCTGGGGCTGAGCGGCTGGAAAGCAGCTCTTCAGAGAAGCCCCCGAGAGGTCCTGGTGAACCATGAGCCAGCAATGTGTCTTTGCAGGAAAGCAGGCCAGCAGCCTCCTAGGTTGCATTAGTAGGACAGGCTCTTGAGGTCTTTATCAATGTGAATGAATACCTGAATGAATGTAGGGGATGCAAATAAGACCAAGTCAGATTCTTCTCAGTGGTACCTGGTGACAGGAAAAGTGGCAATGGGTACAAACCAAAATACAGAAGACTATGTTTAAGCATGAGGAAAAGCTTATTTACTTTGAGAGTGATCAAGCACTGGACTCAGTTACCCAGAGAGGCTGTGGAGTCTCCATCCTGGGTGATTTTTCACCACAAAGTGTGGACAGTGGTAAGCAAGTAAGAATGTAGGTGACAGTGGTGTGTAGGAGGTTGGACTGGGTGATCTCCAGGCATCCCTTCCATCTTGGTGACTACATGATATCTGTGATTAAAGGAAGTCAGAGTCTCTCAGAGAAAGCAAAAAAAAAGATTATAGGTAAGTTTCCGTTGATTCTAACCCAGTACAGACCACTACTGCACAGTCTCAGCCAAAACCAGATTGCAGTCTTGTCATATATTGGTGCCATATTCATCAGAAATAAGTGGAAAAGAAAATTCAGCCATTGCCTTTGGAGGTATTGATACATTAATAAATGACTGAAATGCTAGTTGGTGTCTTGAATTTGCAGCATGTTAAGAGACTCTGCAGTTAACAGCAGGGTGTATTTTCTTTACATCAAACGTATGATTGGTTACATATTTCTCATAATGGGTATGTATGCAGGCAACATTCAAAGGAAAAAATCAGTGCAAGTCCAAATCCTTGCTTGTCTTATGGTCATATAATCAAATAGTTGAAGAATCTTACTGTCGGTATTGCCAATTTGAGCTCTAGTGCTAGTACTGAGAAGCCCTAAGGATAGCATTACATCCTGTAATGACTATATGTAATTGCTACAGAGGCATTTTGGACCAAATGTCTGGAATATTTAAGATTCAAAAAGAATATTTTTGTAAATCATTTGCATGTATTTGACTGTATCAAAAATGTTTTTTTAAACTGGAGTGGGCAGGTTGTCTAAGACAATTTTCTTAATGCCTCTTGAAAGTGCTCCTAGGGAGAGAATAGGGAAAATATATTTCAGAGCCAATCAGAAGTTCAGCAGTAGCTGCACACATGCTGGGCATCAACCCTTTGCTCAAATAGTGGCACTTGCAATTTCAGTAAACACAGAAGAAGAAAATAGAAATTAAGCTGTTATGAGAAAAGCTGATTTCCATTTGCCGTCTAGATAGTCCTGCTGTTTTCAAATAGTCATTTTAAGTAGTTGTTTTGTACTAGGAGATACTGGTCCGTTATGATCCCAGTAAGAAAGTCACTCAGGCTCTATAAAGTATCCTTTAAAAAGCTGCTGATTAATGCTGCTAACACTGTGAAGAAACAGTACAGATAAACCTATGTTCCTTTAGATGCTGGGAACCCTGAGTTTTGCAGCTTTGAACAGGCCTCCAATTCACATGCAGCCCACTGTGCAGTCCCGCAATGTGGGAAGAGTGAACCCATTTTGGTCATTTGAGTTACTACAGGATTTTCTTAAACAAGAATAATCCTGTTGTCAAACAGAAAAAATGCTTACATGAGAATTTTTTATGGTGCTTTTGGATAAAGGCAAGAATAGCAAGGCATTGCATTTGCTGGTACCCAGTGGGAGCAGCCTGCAGGCAGTAAGCCAGCTGATGTGATCCTGCAGCCAGGGGATTTGTGCAGCCCAGCACAGGCATGAAGTTCATGCTGGATTTGTAGTACAGCATGGTGCAGGACTGGGTTTACTCAGAATAACTTCTGTTGATCACTAATTCTTTAATGTATGATAGTCTCCTGGTGAGGATCACCACAGTACTAGTTTTAAATGCTCACCATAAATTATTTAGAAAACATATAGAAAACGTTTTTCCTTTCCAGGAAATATCTGTTTCATTTTGCCTGCACAGTATTACTAGGTTTTGTTGTATGATATCTAAATTGCCTGGGCAATTTCTTTTTCTTTGAAAAGATTAGCTATTCTCAGTGATTTTTGATGCCTGGCAAAGAAGTACTTCTGAAGTAAACTTTCATAGCTATTTTCTGCTCCTTTTATGAAATATGTATAAAACAAAAAAACAAACAAACAAGACCAAAAACAAACAAAAAAAGGAGGCCAAACCCCTCAGCTAGGATTTATTATCTTGCCATTTTTAATTGGCATAGACACATCTGTTCTTTGGTGGACTGAGAAAATCACTCCAACATAAATTCAGGTAGCTTAGTTTTAGCCTTTTTGGAGATTTTTCTGAAAAGCTAAAAAGAGTAAGAAGCAAAGAAAGGACCCTGGGCAACTGTGAAGATAGCTTTTATCAAACTCCTTCAGTGAAGGGTCCTGCCCATTTCTGACAATCTCTTCACTGGCAGGCAGACAGGCAGTAATGTATAATTGCTCCTTAACACAGCAAAGTGCATAATGGAGTGGTGCAAGAGTTACACATTTGACTTCAGTTAAGACAACTGATTGCTCACTCTCTCAGTGCTGAGATTATGGACTATGTTTCTTAACCCAGGGATCAGAGCTCCTTCAGAAAGACAGCGATCATAAAAGAGTATTATTTATATATGCTCATAGTCAAAGGTGATGGCTTACAAAGATGTTCAATCAACTCAAAACTTCCGCAGGAAGATGCCTCAAAGAAAAGACTGCTTAGGAGGTAAAATAAGCCTGGTGTTTCAGCAATTATTTGATCCCCAGTATGATGAATCATCCATTCTTCACTTTAAAAGATGTGCATCATGCCAAACAAAAAAACCCCAAACCCTTAAAACTAATACTTTTGTCATCTGAAGAATATTTTTTCATTCACAAATCACAAGAACAAAAGAAAGTGCCATGGTTTGCCAGGGTTTGTCATATCTAATCTAGTATCAAAAGCATTATACTGATCCTTTTGCCAGAACTTCTTCAGTACAGTATACAGGATTAAAGTTGTTTCTTTCAGGTTTCAAAACAGAAGATTTTGGTATATGAATTAAAATAACTAACAGTGACATCCAAATTTCTTCTAGCAGAGAATAATGGCTATGAGGAGAAAACTCATTGTTGGTCACCAAAAAGAGTTTGAAAGAGTGGATAGCAGGGAAACCAAACTGCAACTTCCGCACCTGAGGCAATTTCTAGTCTGACATTTGCTGGTCTACGGGTATGTCTGCACTGGCAAGTGTTGTGGTGCAAGGGAGAGTGTAGAGCAAAACGGTGCTGAGAAACAGACAACTCTGTATTTATGTTGGATCTTTTTTGGTCTATGTTTCATTTCCTATTTGAATCACAATGAGGTCCTGTACACTGACAGTCCATTCACAACTGGAGAGAATTACTTGCACTCCTAGAGCGCGTCTTACCATTTAGTCTCATGGAATCATAGAATCATTAGTGCTGGAAAGGACCTTAAGACACCTCACACTAGGTTCTGTCCAGCCTGGCCTTGACCACTGCCAGGGATGGAATATTTGCCACTTCTTTGGTCAAGCTGTGCCAGTGCCTCACCACCCTCATAATAAAGAACTTCTTCCTTATATCTAACCTGAACTTACTCATTCCCCTTTGTCCTATCACTACAGTCCCTAATGAACAGTACCTCTCCGGCATCCTTGTAGTCCCCCTTCAGATACTGGAAGGCTGCTATGAGGTCTCCATGTAACCTTCTCTTCTCCAGGCTGAGCAGCCCCAACTTTCTCAGCCTACTTTCTTAGCCAACTTTTTTTCTTAGTATCAAACAAAAGAAATGCAGTTCTATGACTTCATGGGGTGAGTTAAATCATGGTAGTGCAAGGAGATCCATTGACTTCTGCAGAGAGGGACCACAGAGCTCTTATACAGTTCAACCCTTCCCTAAGATGCAACAACCACAGTAATGAGCAAGGGTGGTAGGAAACAAGTGTGATAGTTCAGTCTGGAAGAGTCCATGTCATCTCTTCAAGCACTGGCATGTGTGTGGGTCATTGTGCCTACCCTGTTAGGCAGTTTCCTCATTATTCTGTTCTTTGAGCAAAACTACCCATATAATTGACTTCTTTTATAACTCAGAGTGAAAAATTGTCATTCTTAACTCACTACTGCCGTGGCTGAACTGATAGGAAATGTAATAATCCAGATCATTTATAGCTCTCCATATAGTTTTGTGAGAGTTTTCCTGTCTTCCTTGCAATTATAAAATGAACTGCCTTGCAGTGATTGATTTGTCAGATCCAAAGGGCAAAAATATCCTTTCATAGCTGAGACAATACTCTTTCATCTGCTTTAGATGACACTCCAGTCATCAATTTCACCTTTTAGCAGCTTCTTATGGGTTTAAATGTTCAAATATATCAGCAGTGTTGGTTTCTCAAACCGCAAATTTTCAGAACTCCCACAGATCAAATATTAAGTGTCTGGGTGTTGTTTAATACTAATTTGAATCAAAACCTTCATTAAAATATTTGGTCAGCATTCCAGCTATCTGTTAAGCTTAAACTGCTGTGTAACTTGAAACATTTAGTTCTCTGTGCATGTAAGATTATCCCTGTGAAAGTTTGTTGACAGCATTTTTTGGTGTTGCTGAAGCATAAGTTAGTCCATTTGAAAGTGTAATTATATTTAAAGAGCAGTGTCTAGCTAAATGCAATTCAGAGAAGTTTCCATAAGTATACAGTTTAGTTACCTAAATAACTTGTTTGGAGAAGGGTCTGTATTTTGCAGTTGAAAAGGAGAGTGAAGTATATTGTGTTGTTATGAGTTGTATAACTAATTAGTTTCTACAGGGGATTTTCAAAGTTTATCTTGTTTGGGAACTCAGGAATGGATACCTTTATCTCTTGAACTCTCTCAGAAACATCGGGTTTATGGTTTTATTGAACAAATAATTTTGTGATGCCAGGTCTTTAGAGGTGGTTTATAAAGGACTGAAGAGGGAATTTTCTTCGGTCCTCCTGAAAACAACAATATAAAGCAGCCTTTACTTGTTTCTCTTTCACTGATCTAGGAAACAAAGCAAAGGAAAAAAGATGTTGCTTTTTACTTTTCTATGTATACATGTAATTTTAGAACATGGTGTTTTATTAAAATCCTGGTTTTATTTTGAACCTGGCTCCTACTAGCTTCATTTGATGTTCTTAGCTCACTGAAAGATACAGGGTATACACATGCCAGTAATTATTCTATGCACCTTTACATAGATGTGTTCAGAATTCATGACCTCTGATAGAAAGATTGGGAGCTGGGGCTGGAAGAAAATCCTTCTTGTCTAATACAAACTCTTTCTCCAGGCTTACAGTCCCTTCACTGACTCACTGTGAAAAGGATTTTTTTTCCCAGAGATTTATAACTTGTCCAGGTGTGGATGCTTCTTCATTTATTTGTTTGGTTTTTGAATTTAGAATGACAAAAGTTCTGTTCCTGTTACAAAGGATGCACCTGACCAATTCTGAAATATAGGTCCACTGCCAAAATGCTGGTAGGGTAAGTGTTATATTCTGACGTGGAAAAATCCTTGTATTTCTCTAGCCTTGAAAATGTCTGGAATTTAACGGTGAAAAGTGAAACCATGGAAAACAGCTAATGAAATCTGTAACCCAAAGTTTAAAGTTCAGATCACAAATATGATAAAATTGTAAGACAAATGAGAGCTGCGTCTAAAAAAAGGGACTATAATGGCCATAATTATAAACAAGGCTACAGGCCTTGACTCTTATTCTGCTGTATTGGCTGCTCAAAGAATGCCAGAATGAAACAGCAAAATGACTGCAGAAAATCATTAGCCTTGTTTGTATTTGCCAGGCCTGTTCTTCATGCTTAATCAGCCCAGAACACTTACCAGCTAATTGTCTTAAAATTACTTACTCTACCATACTCCTGCCAGAAACAGAACTGAAGACATGATGAAGGAGGGTGATTGGCATTAATGCATTTCACAAATTATATACAGCCTGATAAAGTGACTTCTTATGTCCAACTGATCTCAGCTCCTGCTGAGTATGCTGCAGTTCATCCTTAGTTCATCAAAATCTCTTTTTGAGAGGAAATATGCTCTATCTGTGTCGAACTATGCTAGAAGATAAGGAGACAAATGTAAAAGTGTAGAATCTGGATGTAGGTTGCCTGTGTCCCAAGCAAAGGCTGTGGCTGTGTGGATGATTTCACTGCACTTCATCCCCAAGAGCAAAAGTTCATGGCACTGGAGTGCAGAAACACCATTTGCTTTGCTACTCAAGTAGCACATTGTTTGTTTGTGAATGGGAGCCAAGGGTGGCACATTCTGGTTCTCATGCCCTGGAAAGCAACCCAATCTTGTACAAAGAAAATTATGTCTTCCAGTCTGTCTCTGCAGAATTGGAGAAATAAATATCCACTCCTTAACTATATTAAATCTAAACTTCCGAATTCCATGGAAGCAGACTATGATGCTTCTAATATCTGCCTATCCATAATGTTCTCTACAACAGTCCAACAATTTTATTCATTAATAAGATGGGTTGAGTTTCATGCAAGTAGGCAGGAAAAAGTATGAAAGACTGGAAATGAGACAGAAGAAAGCAGTACTGGAGGTAAAATGGAGGTGAGAAATGATGGCACAAAGAGAGAAGATGAATGATGGAAAGGCAAGCAAGAAGAGATAAGGAATATAAAGAAATAATACTGAAAATACATTTTGTGAGGCAAGATTTTGGGAGGTGCTCATCTGGGTGGAACTAGTGATAGAATTGTAGAAAGCGGAAAAGCTCTTGAACATATGGGCATTTTTTTCAGACCTCTAAAAAAAATCAGTAATTAATCTCAGTGAAATAAAACTTGAAGTCAAAATGGAAAAGCTCAAGTTCTTATATGTATTTGTACTTGATTTGATGAGTAACGCTGAAGGACTCCTTCACAGATCCAGAAAGGGAAAAAAAATGCTGGGGTTAATGCCTAATCCTTGCCAGAACATACAGCCTGCCTGCCTTCAGCCAGCTTTAGTGAGAGCATCAGTGGCCTCAGCCTCTTCACAGGGCAGCCTTGCACATACCACCACAGCTGCTGGGAGCCAAGATCTTCATGGACATGCGTTTCTGTGCAAGTACCAGTAGTATCAGAAAGCCTGGAAATCCAGTGACTTGACAGTTCATTGTGAATATGTCAATGGAAGTGTGAAGGCACTCATTAAGGAAAGGTTCACTTATTTCTAGAAGTGCTTGAACATGAGCATCAGCGGTGCAATCAGCCTAGGAGGAATTTGTTTTCTGCTCCTGGCATTTTTATTGCAGGTCCAGCCTTCCCAGATTTTTTTTCTGTTTTTGTCATGCTGTGCATTTGCATTAAATGCAAAATTTCTCCCGTTCATGGTTGGCAGAAATTTGTCATTTTATTGCACATTTACTTCTTTCAAAAGGCTCTGCATATATTAAACCTCTGTTTTTTCCCATTTCTCCCTCAGTTTCTGAACTCAGACAACTGAAATAATAAGATAATATCTTTCATTGTGTTTTGTGGGGTTTTGGGGTTTTTGTAGTTTGTTTTGTTGGTTTTTTTTTGTTAGAGGCAGAAAATAGTGCTGTCCTGGCATTTTTGTCTGACTTTGCCTCTGAGATGTCCAAGCTTCTTGCAGCTGCTTTTTACTTTACTTTAAATACGTAGACCACCTTTAGAGGGAAACAACAGGTTTGTTTGTTTTTTTTTGTTGACAGTGGAAAGGCCAATCATACAAACATGGAAGTGAAAAACTCATTTTAAAACAAGTATCTTGAAGCTAGGCAGATAACATGAGCTGAAATTAATCTCTTTTTCAGGCTCTCTATTAGGTTTGTTCTTCACTGTGTTAGCAAGAATCCTGCTCAGCAGCACTGTAGCTCCCACCCAGAGCTGCAGCACCAGCCTGGGGAGCTGCTCCTCCTGCATGCTGGGCTCTCATCTTTGCTGATGCTTTCAGGCTACATCCATTATGTGCTGTTTTTTTCCTCCTTTCTCATCTTCTGTTGCACATCAGTGCTTTGTCAATCATTCCCACATCCCCCTTCTTTCATTTATCCATGATGTATTGATTTTTAACTGGTGTTTGAGGACTTTGCTTTTAACCTTGCTCCCTTTTACACAGGTGAGCTCCCAGAAAAATACTGCAAAAGAATGGGTACAATACCTCCTTTAGAGATCTCCAAATTGTCACTTGCCTTTTATTCCTTACATTCTCCTTCCTGTGTAGCTGTAACAGGAAGTCTGTTCATGTATTTAATTTTTAAGACTGACAGTGTATATCATAAGTCACACATCATGATAAGGCTACATTGTACATGCCTCATATCAGTCCACACCTGCTGGATCACTGTCAGGTCTTCTGTGAGATTTATACATTGTGGGATAATAGTATAAATGATAGACTTCTGGTGTAAAATACCTTTTCTACATAATCTCTCCTCTCTCTGCCCTCCTCTGCATTTTCCATCAGGTTTAGGGTTGCTGTTACAGCAGCCAAAAAAAGGGAATTTTTGTTTACCATAGCTGTCTCAAGTTCAGGGTCTAGATTCATTTTTTTTTTAAATGGTGCTTAAGCATCAGCTTTTGTTAACAAAACAAATGGAAAATTTCAACTAAGCAATTTCCACAGTTATGTTTTCCAGAAGCTGGAGAGTACACTCTGTAAAGGGCTATTTGAAGTGCTGAAATTTTTTGTGCATTTCTCAGGAGAACTGACAACTGGCATCTGTTACAGATATGATGCCCTTATAGGTAGCCTGAAACTGGTACTTAGCAATCTTCCCCTGCTCCTATAGTAATCAGTCTTTTTTAATGAACTGCCACGTTAATTGGCTGAACCCTCAACTGGAATAACATTTGTGTAATATACCATTGTTTTATACTAAGTGAAAAATTAGCTCTTTAGCTTATTGACATTTCATCATCAAATTCAAAATTTCCCTGAACCACTGCTTATGAGAATTCATTTGAATCTCACAGTAAACAAGCCACTTAAAGTGACTGTTATCAGGAATAGCCAGAGCACTGTGTTACTCAGCAGGGCTCACATTACCGTGGGTGTTTACTGGTTGTTCCACATCTAATGTTGATTTGGCTTTGTATTGTTTGGTATTAAAGACTCCACATCAACTCCATTTGATTCTGTGGCTATTTAGCTTCTGTGACAAGGGATTACGAGGCTGTTCAGCTTCCACATAGTACGAACCTCCCATTTGACTTTATTTCTATGCTGGGGTGGTGCCCAAGTATGTATTATCCCATTCTTTATTCCCAAGGCCTTATTTAGATTATTTACTATAATTTATTATTATAGTGGGGGTAAGGTACAGGTCATCTCACCAGGAAGATTGGGGATGAGGCCTCCTGTAGACAGATTGGAGCAGCCTTATTTTCACAAGCCCTGGTCCTCACAAGGGACTTCAACTACTCTGGTATCTCTGGGACAGACAACCTGCTTATGCAGGTCATAAACAATCCAGGAGGTTCCTGGAATGCTTTGATGATAAATTCATTCTCCCAGTGATAAGGGAACCAATGAAGACAGGGGCTATGCTGAACACTGTCCTTACCAACAAGGAGGAGCTGGTGGGGAATGTGAAGCTCAAGAGTGGACTTGGATGTAGTGACCGTGAAATAGTAGATCCTTAGAGCAGTGAGGAGGGTGCACAGCAAGCCCACTATCCTGGACTTCAGGAGAGCAGACTGGCCTCTTGAGGGATCTGCTTGGCACCATGGGATAAAGCCCTGAAAGGAAGAAGGTCACAGGAAAGCTGGTTAATCAGTGATCATCACCTCCAAGCTCCGGAGTAATGCATCCTGGCAAAGAGGAAGTCAGGCAAGAAGGCCATGAGTGGTGCATGGATGACAGAGGAACTCCTGGACAAACTCCAGCATTAAAAGGATGCCTACAGAGGATGGAAGTCCAAACAGCCAGGAACCAGGTTTGGAATACCAAAGCCCTGATAGAATTAAATCTGGCCAGCGACACCAATGGCAAAAAGTAATGCTTCTATAGGTACATTGGTGATAAAGGGAAGACTGGGGAAAATGTGGGCCCCCTCTGGAAGGAAATGTGAGACAAAGTTACCTGGAATACAGAGAAGGCTGTGGTACTCAACAACTTTTTTGCCCCAGTCTTCACTGGCAAGTGCTCCAGGCATGCTGCCCAAGTGACAGAAGGCGAAGGCAGGGACTGGGAGAATGAATGATTCTGTGATTCTATGATTATATTCTTTCAATATGAGGAAAACATGGTGATGCAGACTATAAAAGAGTTGCTCAATGATCAGGACAGATAACTGAGCTAGATTTGAATGGTACAAGCACCCCGGGGCATGTGATGCTTTACAGCTTCCTGCAGTTTAGACATTGCTATTTTGTACAAGAAGGCAAAGGATGTTTACTAGTATGCCTGCTTTCTGTCTGCTCTGTGAACACTTGCAGCCCAGCATGGTCTCAGAGATTTTTCGGCTCACATTGGAAGTACAGTTTCAAAGGAAGACTCAAACTTTCTGCAAAAAAATAGCATTTCCTCACTTATCATGAGACAGCAACAGCTCCTTTTTTCTTTCTTTTTTTTTTTTTTAATAATTTTAAATTCCCTCTGGCAAATTTCTGAGACGCTCAATTTACCAAGTAAATGCAGTGTCCTCAGAAGGAATAGATTTTATATGTTACTTTCATAACAGTGTTACCTTACTGTCTGATGCCTAACTTTCCAACTTTTTTAAATTAGTTTGACTAATATAGAAGGGCAGATTTTTTAAGCTAAGTTTTTATATCATGCTGTCCTTTCTAGACTACAAACGTATACTTTTCCTCTGCAAGACTTTACTTCCTGAGTTCTCCAGGAGAAATTGTGCAAGGGAGTCTTGCCAGCAAAAAGATAGTGTTGACTTATTGTGAATCAATGAGGAACACCTCATTGCTGCAGCCTGAAAAGAACTGAACCACATTGGCCTTCTCGCATTCACAGTGCATTGAGAGATGTTCAGAGAGGAAAACACTCTTAGGATGTTACAATTCCATGTTGGTAGTGATGTTCTTCTGTGTCTCTTGTAATCAGAGCTGAGCCAAAAGGTCCACCTGGCTTCCTAGAAATTTATTTATTGTGGAACTGAATCTGTGAAGTCCCTATTCACAAACTTCAGGTTCTTCTAAATTTAATTCTGTTACATATCAGCCTATAATGTGTCATGGTGCTGTAAGGAGCTGTCAGGAGCTGAAACAAGAGCTTAGTCCACTGACGTGCTTGATGTTCCTTCTAAACAAGGAAAACAATTTTTCAGGCTCTGTTTGAATCTTTGATCTTTTTAGAACAACTTAGTTGAAAATCAGTTTTCTGAATTGCTGAATTTCAGTTATCACAGAATTCCCTGAAAAAAAATAAAAAAATCCTCTACAAGTTTTTCATGGTCTTATACAGTTTTCTGTTTTGATTTTGTCTCTATCTGATGGCTGCCTCTGAGAAAAAAAACAACCAAACCAAAACACAAAAATCTCATTGCCATTAAAATAAAATTATATTCAAATATCCAAATTGCTGCAAATTATCTGTGTTCTACAACAATCCACTCACTATTTTTTTTCTCCCATAAAAAGCTAGTCAATGTATTTTGATTACATCTTTCTTTCATTAGTAGGTACTCCTTTGTCTCTTCCATTTCAAAATTTAGGAATAATTTTCAGATTCTGCTGCGGATACCTTGATTATTTTGATAAAAACTTAGAAAATTCACAAAAGATTTTAGACTAAACTCTAGGGATCAATAGTGCGCTTTTCATTTTTCTGACTTAGATCTGGAAACAATCACTCACTAGTACATTCCTCTTCAGCAGGAGTTTTTCCTCATTTTTACCTGTCCTAATAGTATGAGTGACAAGGGATGCTTGAACATTCAAGTGGGTTCCAAGCAACTCTATTTTTACCTGATTAAATGCATATTTAAGCACCAACTTACAGCTGTTCCATATGCAATTAAACTTTCTTCCATCAGATGTTCCAATATCAAGGCTCAGGTTCATTAGCCAAAGCAGTAAAGTGTATTGTAACACTTTAAAACATCAGTGAACATTGAAATCTTATTGGCTAACTGTACTACCCAAACAGACATTCCAGCCAGACAATTATCCATGTTAATGCACCAAGGTCTGCACATTGTCAACAGAAATACTTTAAGCTGAAATATATATGTGCAGGCAGCTTGGGGTAGGAGGATCCCAGAGACATGCACTAGCAAGACAGCCCATGGAGTGCTGGAAGCCTATTCATTCATACTGAACTATAATTTTTGATCCAGATAGTAGCTGTTTATCAAATTACTATCACCCCACAGCAACAGCAGTTGCTTTACCACCACTAAATCCCAGCGCACTACAATGGCTTATTTCAGAGTGTAATAATAACCTGCACCTAGACAAGCAAAGGCTTCAGCATCTGGATGTATGAGCAGCAGAGCAAGCCTCTTCACACAGCTTCACAGTGGTTGTTTTCTGGAGTCACTGAGAGTCATTTTACATTTGTTTGGTGAAATAGCTCCATGACAAGGTGTGATTTGGAGAAAACTCCAGGAACAAACTTGCCAACAAAGTTTTCAAGCTGACAAGCAGGTATTCTTTATTGCGGCGCCGGGAGACACGGGGGATAACTCCTCCTAACGTGTGTCTCCCTATTGCTACACAAGCCATCCCTATATAGTCCTTGGGCACACATACATATTCATGAGGCTACGTATGGATTACATCATTTTCCAGAAAGCTCCCCGCATGCGTACAGAACTGTGGTGGTGGTCTCTGAGGGTCGTTTACTTCTTCCAACAATCTTCATCACTTCTGGCAGCCTTTGAAGCATGCGCAGTAGATGCTTATACCAGTTTAATTGGTTCGCTAGCACCAGAGACATAATAATCCCCCTATCCTCCTACTTATCAGTTAGTTTACCCGCAGCCTATCCCGGACACCTGCTATTCCCAGATACTCCTTATCCCTGCGTCCTGTTTTTCTAGACTGTTTTTCTTAAGACCACATCAACTATAACGATTTATCTTGTGCCAGTCTGTTCTCTAGCTGTACTCTATCTTTTCTATGTATTATGCACCTCAGTAATTTTCCACTGCTACTGTTACAAAGCCATTGAACTTAACATTGCTTAAAACTAATTCTAAAGGTTTATAAATTCCATTTTGTGATTTTGTGTTCCCCTTGTTTCAGGTGCCAGTTGCTGACAGTTTTCACAAGTTGTGAAATGCAAGCTGTGAACCTGGGAGCTATATGACTCCAACAGAGTTACTAAAACCAAGATTAGAGAGAGGAGCAACATCAGTCTTCAGAGGAAGCTTTGGGGGAGATGGAAAATGGATGACTTCTACCTGCTGATAACAGACTTGTGGAGTTTGTGCATAGCCAAAAGCTGCCTGTAGCTGCTTTTTAAGCATATATGGAACCATTCTTTAGCAGGAAGCATGCACATGGCAATCATGGTAGCTCACATTATCCCCATCAACCAACCTGTCTAACTTCTGGCATCAGAAGGAGAGATAATTAGTTTTAGCTTGCTCTTGAGAGGTGCAGGGGTCTCTTATCTTAGGAGCTATGAGGCAAAGCACAGAGGAGAACTGCTAGTTTCATAATGGTAATAAAATCTTCACAAGTTTTCTGCCAACAGGCGAATAAAAATCCAAAAGCACATTCAGCCTGGAACAGAATACAGACTTTCCCCACAGACATGATAGCTATATTTTTAACTTTCAGCTGTATTTATATCATTTTAAACTTGCTCTGATTGCTTGGTATTTGCAAAAAAAAAAAAAAGAACTTAAAGTCTTCATTGTGCTGTGTGTTCAAAAGAGTAAACATTTAAACAACACCTTTGCTTTTGCTGTTCTACTCAAATATAAGAATTCAATTTGAACATTTCAAACTTTTCATTTTCCCAGTGTTATATCTCATGAACTCTTTCCATACGTGGTCATGGATGTTAAATTATTTTTGTAGTACGTTATTTAACCTTACAGCAAGGATTATATCTACTTTCTCTGCAAGCTTATGAAGAAAATAAATAAAAGTAAATATTTTTATATTTAAATGACACTTCACATACATCTTTCTATTTTATAACTCAGGATAATAATTACTGAACTGGATCTTGGAAAAATTTATAAAAAAATTCTTTACTATTTTCTAATAAACCTGTTGCAACATCTAAAACTTGTCTCCACGGAGACGATAATATCATCTGTCTCCTGGTTTGTGGGAGACAATAAAAAGACAATTTAATTGAAGTTGGACCACAGATTTATACAACAGAAGTAATTTCAGAAGAAATTAGACCTAGCAGGGACTTTTCAGGGGAAAACATTAATTTCATCAGAAAATATCACTTTATGAAAACCAAGACTTGTAATGAAAAATTAAAATACTTCATACTTTTCACATCAATATTTTTACATCTTCCTAACATGTTTGTCTTGTATTTCATGATGAGATATTTTATATAAATGTAAAATAATTACACTTTATTCATATTTAATTGTAATAGAAATCTCTAAAAGTAAAAATTGAACCAATGTTTTGAAATTACCTAAAAAAATGTCATTTTGACATAATTGTTCTTTCATGTAATTTGGTTTTGACTTGGAATCATTTTTATGTTAGATAAAAGTTACATCCAATGAATTAACATAAGCATTGGGAAGACACCTTCCAAAGAATAATTAATTTAATCCTATATTTTAAATGATGATTACATAGGGAATTGGAGTGAAACAGTAACTGCTTTTTTCTTTGCAAGTAAAAGTGTACTTTTATGATAACTATTTCTTATTCTCAAAGGAAGATGTCTGTGTGAAGTACAAAATAAAAATGTCCATTTCTCTGGTGAGAATCCAAGGCAACTGCACATAAAACGATTTACTGGGTCAAGACAAAATTGAAGAAAATTAGGGTATGTCTTATATAATATTTTTATAATATTCAGTAAACATCATAAAGTCCTCCCAGTAATCTACTTACTTCTTAGCATCTTTGATTTGATTTCCCTCTGAGGCAAAGTTCTGGGTAAGTGAGGACCTAAAGTGCAGCCACACAGTTCTGTGGAGATGAAAAAACTCTTCCTTTCCCAAGAAACCTTTTAAAATCATAATGATTTGTACACCTAATCTCAGGAAGAAAGTAAAACAGGCTTTTCTCTAATATCTTTGTTATGTGGGTGTGTAAGGTCTGCCTATTTATTGTTTTATCTGAATCTGTAGCTGAATAGGGGAAGAGATATTACTGAAACATATTTCTCAAAGGGTTTGCAAAATGGTTTAATATTGTGTTAGGTCCTTTCTCACTTATTGTTAGTGTAAGACACATTTGCCTTTAGAGAAGGCCTCATTTATGTGTTTGGAAGAATATATATGGGTTGGAAATCAACTCTTTATCTTGAAGAAAGTTGAATATTTACGAGCACATTCTTTGATTCTCCATACTGTGTTTAATCCTATTCTTACAGGATCCTGTTCATCAGAGGAAACCATGAATTAAGTCAATTGAGAAGGGTTGAGGGAGGAAGGCCTTCGTTTTGCAGTTTGGCAGACAACAAGAAAAATATCTTTCATGGTATCTAGGGGGGATGTGTGTGTGTATGTCTGTATCTGTTTGTGTGTACATGTATATAGACACACACAAACCAGGCACCTTTAAAATATGCCCATCCACTTTTCTCCAAATGAAGGCTAGTAAAAAATCATACACCATGCCACACTTCTAAGAATAATGTGTACCACAGCTTTTCAAAACAAACTACAAGCAAACAGGTTGCAGAATGGGACTTGGAAATGTTCTCTTAACTTCCAACCACATAGTATGCAACTAAGAGAACTATGTTAAAAGCTTACTGATGTACACTGCAGTTTACTTCCAGATAATCTTCCCCTGGCTCTGATCCTCTATTTGTATTATATTTTATTTTTTATTGTACTGTATTTGTATTGTATCCCAAACCTAAATCTTCCCCACTTATCTGAAGACACTTCCTATATTTCACTAGGAAATGACTTCCAGCAATTAGTTGCATGCATAGGTTCATTCTCTGGAATAGATATCCATAGGACTGCACTTCTAAAAATTCTAAGCTCCTGTCTTTACCAGCTCTGGACTGTATGCAATTATCTGTTTGTTGAACAGATGGGAAATGTAAAGCTTTTTGCATCTTAGCTACATTTTTCTTCAAAAAAGAAGAAAAGTAATACTATTTGTATAATCCACATCCTACCATCTCACCTGTCCTCTGCTATATCAAAACTCTTGCATGGATGTTTTTATCCCCATCATTTTTTTTTTCCTCATTTACTGTGTCCTGAAGTTACTTTCATGTCTATGACATACTGAGCTAAATAAAGTGCTCTGTGCAAAAATAATTATATTTCCATGCAGCAGTCCTTAATAAAGAATTTTCAGTCCTTAATAAAGAATAAAACAGGCAGAAAATTAGTATTGAAGAGGAATCTATTTTTCTATGGTAAATTCATTTTTCATGTTTCATTGATTAGTCAAGAATAAAAGAGGTGGAAAAAATATCTAGATCATTTGATTGCATCAGTTACAACAATGAATACAACTAAAAACCACTCTCCTTTCCTATGCATATACTATAAAGGAAAACAATGAGAGGCTCAGCTCTTCAGTGTACTCTTGGAAATATCATCACATCCATAAGAATTGTTAAAATTGAGTTTCATGATCACATTGGATTCACTCGGTTGTATAAATGATCTGCCTTATGAATACAGAGTAACTCCTATCTTCATCATACATATCACGTAATTCGAAAGCTGTCACTCTACAAGGACTCGCTGTGACTTTTCCGTTTTATCTGCTTTACAATACAGGCTGAAAGTCGTTCTGAAATAATTTCTAGCTGAGTGCTAAATAAGTAATTATCATACTAAGAATATTGACAATATCAACATGTAGGCTAGGGGAATCTTCCTGATTAAGGAAAACAGCATATGACAGTAACCATCACTTTTCTTGTAGTAAAAGATGTTTAGCAGACAAATAATATTTAGAGTTTAAGATTTTTTTTTTGGCAGCTTCCCTCATCAGAGATTACTGAAGAAATCAAACTGCTGTTTGAGGCAGGTAACATCATTTCTGTAGGTTCATAATTCATGAAAGGATGGGAAAGGAAGAACAAAAGGTCAAGTTTATCAATAAAGAAATGATGTTAGAAAAATTTCAAAGTGATTTATACTTTTCAGTGCATACGTAACTGAGCTAAAAGGATATAGATAGTGAGAGGACAAAATTTACTGTTAGCATTTATAAATATTACAACTAAATGTGTCTTTGAAGTGGTGAAGACCATGCTGACTGAGTAGGCAATAAAATGATAGACACTGTGTAGTCCACTAGGAAACACTGTAAATGGGAAAAAGAAGTCCTAAATAAACCCAATAGTGACAATAAAATAACTGTTCTACCAAGGAAAGAAAGTGGTTAGGGCCAGCATTCTGTGAGAATGTCAGGAGAGCACTCAGTTATTGCTAAAGAAATGGTAAGTAGAGATAGAGTAATATGAATTATTATATAAATTATTAGAGCAGGACGAGAGAACAAACTCAAAACATCATTATACCATTGTAAATGCCTGTAAATATTATTCATATTCTCTATCTGAATGAGGTTATGGCAAAGTAGAAAAGCCATACAGAAGCACAGCAAAAGAAATAAAACAAAACAAACCCAAACCACAACTCCAGCTAAAAATTACAGGAAACTTTAAAGCAAGAGATGACACTGAGGAAGTGATGGAAATAATTCTGTGCTCTTTCTCAAAATACAAGAAATAAAGGGTCCCACAGCAGGGTTATGGCAAAGGGCAGGAAATATTATTGCACACTATTACATAGGTCTTGACAATTTTTTTGCTCTAGGATGTCTTGGTAGACCAATGTACAAAGACATCCAAAGAAAATTGAGGCTATTTCATGGGGCACATCTGATCTGCCTATCCTTCAATGCAGTGGCCTGGATACAGCTTCCAAAGCAAAAAGTGCTGCTTTGTACTTGCCTTTAATCTTACACTTTCTACAGACATCCACTTTGCTGTTCCCAAGGACCGGACATAGTCTATCTCCAACTTCTTGCTTAGGGCTGTTGTTTTTCTGCTTTTGTATACTGTCATCAAAGGCAGCATAAAAGTCAAATCACATTTTAAATTTATAGTACAGTAGCTTGCTATTGTTTTGCTGGTCTGTAAGATTAACTCTAGTCAGGGCATAGTAATAGCTGTGAAAGGAAACATCACAGACTGATACAGCTGCCCATTAGTGTCAGCAAGAACAGGAGTATGAAATAGTATCTCACACTGCAAAACAGAGAGCTCCAGAAAAATCTTATCTTTATTGCAAATACTTTATACTGCCATGGAAAAGCTCAAGGAAATTGCAACACAGAAACAGTCGACCTGCTAACATTTGCTCATAAAATTTATGAAATAATCTGCTGTAATACAAGCATGTTATGAAGTAGTCGTACTTTCAAAGATTTTTATAAGAAAGATATAAATTTCTTTTTCTTTTACCTTTCTGTCCTCACTCTGGCATCTTTAAACTTACAATTTATATTGGGCTCTTAGCATCTGATGAGAGCTCCTTTTTCTGGCAATAGTAAATAGCTAACAGCGTAGCTCAGAAGCGATGGATTAGAGAAATAAAAGACATTCCCAAAATCACAGCTATCAATAAGAATGCATATACTGCTAACAGTAAAATACTTCTGCAAAAACAAATGCTTTTTAACTTGGGTCCACCTTACATCTCAAAAGGCATCCAAGTAAACATTTGGATGAAAGGAATATTGAACATGTTCTGCTGATGTTTGCTTTGAGGAGTCTGTGGGAACAGCTCACTGTAAGCAGGGCAGTTGCTCCAAATACCAACTGAAGACAAATATCTGGACTTTTGGAAGACAGCGTATGAAAAGGGTGAATGGCACTGCGTAAGGTCTCCAGGGATGCTTTAAAAGAAACATACATAGTTTCCTGCAAAATAAATAATTCTTTCAAAAAGTCTTTCAAAAGTAGTAAAAAGTTCAAAATAGCAAAAAGTGCAAAAGTGGTCCTGACAAAACTTTAGATGTAAGTGGCACATCCCTTTTCTTCACAATTTAAGAGGGGACAATAAATGAGAAAGACTGTGCAAAAGTTTCAAAGAATATTTTGTAACCTCTTACACTACATACAGCAGCCCAGGTCCTCTTAGGATACTGGTACTGCAGAACAAAGCAAATACTTACTGCCAGTTATTTTCTTATGTGAGCAACTCTGTCAAGGCTATATTTCTTTTTGACACCCTGCCTCAAATCCAGCTCAGGCCTGCAACAGTAACCCATTCTTGCTATATGCACATCATGGAAATGTGTGGCCCAAATTACTGAATGCATATATTTCTGCTGAAAAATATGCATTTTCCAGCATATTTTTATTTCATTATAACTTAATTTTATGTTCCATTACTAAACAAAATTGAGCTATGATATTATAGGTTTCTTTTAAACTAATTTTTGCTACCTGAAAGGTTTCAGAATGAGAAATGAAAAACACTCTCTCCATCAACTAGCACATAAGTTAACACTTAGAAAATTATTTGATACTGCAACTCCATTCGATGACCTGTACTGTTTTTATCTTAGCACAGACTTCAGTGTCATGTATTATGGACAAGTTCTTGCAAGAAAAATCAGGATAGCTACCCAGAGATTTTCTTTAGAAAATACAATAAAAAACAATTGCAGTGTAATGCCGAGATCTGAGCTCACTAACTAGGAAACTGCTCAGGGAACTTACTGCTTGTTAGACATAATGGGCAAAGGAACAAGTCAGCAAGGGAAGGTGTTAAGAAGCCAGGAAAAAAAAATAGGCTTAAAATTATTCTGTCAACAGTATTTTAAAAATAGTGGGATTAGTTTTCCCATAATAATGAGAATGAATCTGAACAGGTCCATTGAAAGTCAGTCTGCTCTGTGTTTAGAACTCAATCGTTTTGTTAAATCACATTTTAGATACAACTCTTCATATGTCATTCAGTTGTCACTAATAATTTGGCCAGCATGAAACATTTTGATCATATTGCAGGAGGGAGATTGAAAACTAATTGAAGTGGAAAAACATACTCTTCCACTGGGGAAATAAGGGAAGAAAGAAATATTAGTCTTTGTGTTGTCATTCTTTGAGCCTCCAATTCTAATAAAACAGATGCTTTATAAACAATCATATTTGAAATGTAGCTCAAGGATTAGATTTTGCCATATTCTCAAAAAAAAAATAAAGAAAATGACAGGAATGTTAAATTAACCACATTCTGAATCCTTAACATAAACCAGAAATGTATTACATTATGGAAACCAGTAAAGTGGAAATAGAAGTGCCAACTGATACTTATCATGTAGAAAAACTAATTTCTGAGAAGCAATTCCTAACATCCTATGAAAATCACTGTTCATGCCTAGTACCAACAGAGATTCAGATTTATATATGCAGGTGGTGTCAACCTGTAATTTTCTATTAGATGCCTGAGGGCATCTGTATCATTCCAGAAGTGCCCAGGATTTCAGCTGAATGAAGAGTTAAGGTTTGAGCCCAGTGTGCTGACATGCTGCACGTATTCTTTGTGCTGTGCTTTGCAAGCAGGCAGGTGCCAATGGTTCCCAAGTGATCTGGGACTAGCTTTTGGGGCAGATGCTACTACAACCTGATACAGAAGTGCTGCCAAAGGAGAAAAGGTCTTCCAGGGTTTAGACAACATTGAGAGAATATTTGGGGTGAAGTGCATTGCTGCATAACTTGAGAGGAGTTGGAGGTTGGAGTAGAATAAGATTGGTTAATGGTGTGAAGTCCTGAACCCCACTGAAGTCACTGCCTTTTGTTACAGATGTGACTAAATATTACCCGCAAAAGCTTGTTTATGGGCAAAGCAGAAATACATACAATATATATAGGAAGACAAGAATTTACTCTTAGTATAGTAGAAATCTTCTAGTCATTATTAGTCCAGATCTTAATGTTAGAGGAAAAGAAATAATAATAATGCCGTTAGAATTTTTATACACAGTCCTAGTTAGTGACCAGCACCTGGAGTTCTTTTCTGGGGGGAATGTAATTTTCATTTTTGTAGTTCCTTTTTCCTCACTCTAGGATATTCCTGAAATTACTTCTATATGTCTGCTATCACACTTTTAAGCCTTTTTTCTTTCTTGTTTGATCTACAGCTATACTTTACTCCTGAATTGTCTATTAAGCATGGTAGACACCATTTCTTTGGTCTCTTTGAGACATTTTAAACTAGTTTTGTCCAGTTCACAGGGTTTTTTTAACTGATTGTGGGTGAGCTGTTTACACCAGTACCAAGTATGTGCCCCATCTTTTATCACCCTATGACTGCCCTCCTCTGTTCCACATCCCGTGGCTTCACTATTGAACAGCCCTGCTGTTGTATCATGCCTGTATTTTTTTCTGCACTACATCGTTATGTCAGACTCATAAATATCTCATTCTGCATAGAAAAATTGCTGGTTGTTGTTATAGAAATATCATTGTGCCATACAAAGACAGTAAAATACAATAAATGACTTGTAAAACCCAGGTCAGTTTATAGAAACCCAGGTCAGTCATATAGAAATTATGGTCACACCTGAAACAAGTGAGACAATGCTGAAACAGGCCAAGAAAAGCCTGGACTGAGCATACTTGTCAAGCCTCAGTTCTGAGACCTTGCAAATTCATTACATATCTTGTGGCCTGTTGTTAATAATGGCAATATCGTATTACAAGGCTTGATGGTTGCACAGAGCTGAGATACAACCCACTTTATAGAAATTATGTTTTGAGCAGAGTGATATTTTTATTTGTGTGCAAATTTATTGAGCCCTGGTATTTGTTGTGGGTTTTATTTCATGGTTTAATTAGCTATAGAAACTACTGCATAGAAAAGAGCTTTTGCATACAAATTAAATGGCTGTTTGGGAGCTGTAATAGTTCTGCAGGATACAAGAGGTGGCAGACTTCTTGCAATTTTAGTGCAGAGGGGACAAAGAAGTGCAAGGGTCTCTTTCAATGCCATCACTTGAAGATAATCAGTGAGCACCTGAACTCTGCAGTGGTGAGCCTTGATGATGAAGATTTCTCCCAGACCTGCAGCTCCACTGAGGCTCTGCTTAGCTCTGCACTAACACTTCAGGTCCCAAAGCAGGAGGAGTCCATCTCAGTACAAAATCAGCCAAATTAATTTATTCTGTCAGAGCTCAGACTACTTCTTGCTGAAGTTAACAGAAAGCTTTTTATTAACTTCAGTTGCACCTGGATAGTTCCCATACTGACAATTGCAGAGATTGGGCAGTCATATTTACTAATCCATTTTGCATTAGCACAGTGAAAAATAATGAACTGTTATTTGTTCTCCACAGCTGTAAAACTAAATCACATGATAAACAGATCTTAAAGGATTCCCAGTAGTAAATAATATGTGGAACAAGCCTGAAAATGTTTTTAAACCTTGAAAATAAAAATCTGTCTGAAAGAAGACATATAAGGCAATAAGATCTTAAAATGTTAGCATAGAATTAGAAAAATGATATTTTTATTTTAATAAAACCCAAAGAATTATAAGGGAATAATGAAGGACCATGCTGCTACCTGCTTTAAATCTTTTATTGCTCAATTAACACTAAGGAAGTGACACATCTGAAGAGATGATCTGAAACTGCAAGTCCCAAAGAAACATAATGTACAAATATTCTGTATTACTCCTTCCTTCTTTCTGTTCCTTTCTAGGGAGTCTGATAACCCATTTCTACCCTAGTGATTTTTTGAAGTCTAGTTTTAATTTCATACAAGGCACTTACTTTTCACTCTTTGTCCAGTGATCAGAATTCCTATGCAACTGTAAATCATAATTAAAGTGTGGTGCTGCAAAAAAAAGCAGTCCAACTGGGTGTTCCTGCACTCTTCCTATTCCTTTAGGTGTGCAGGAATACAAAGTAATCTTTAATTCTTTTCATTCCTTCACTGGCATTGAGATGATCACATTATTATGTGAGGTGTTCCCCAGCATGCCATCTATTCTCTGGTGGATGAAAGTTTGTTGAGGTGAATAGAAACACAAACCTCTATCTGAGCAACAGTGACATAAATGTGTGTCCTTGCTTCTAGGGAGTTACACAGCAGCTTCCACATGGCAGCAAACTGACACATAGAGAATTTCTTTCACCATTTCTAGTCCCTGAGATTAAGCCTACATAAACACATCAAACAGCTTTAGGGAACGCTTCTGGGCACTGGGAATTGGTTATTTACACAGTCAAACTACTGGAGTGGTCATTGATTGTGCTCTGTGCTTACCAAGGCTATCACTGAAAAACTCCAGGTGTGGCTCAAGAGCTAGCATAGCTGAAGACCATTCCCAAAAGATGCATGAGACCCAGACAACCTTTTTCAGAGGGTCAGAGAGTTTGATAGCCCAGATAGGGGCAACTCCATGATAGCTGAAAGCAATGCCAGGAATGGTATCACATATATATACACAGGCTTAATCTTTCCAGATACTTAAATCTCTGCAGACCTTCTTAAGTTATGCCAACCCACAGGAGCTCGTGGATCTCAAATTGACATTGTGCTTTCCTGCCCATCCCACCTTGCAGTCCCCTCTTCTCCTGAGCAGTCTTGAGGGTAATCTCCAGATCCAACCTGGGTGCTTCCAGCTCAGTCATTTTTAAATTGACCTGCCAAAATAGTGGGAAAAAAAATCACATGAATGCTTGCTGTTTCTTTATATAAATATATATTAAATCAAGGTGAATAATGAGTAGTGTGTCTCAACTCTGCAACACAGAACATCTGCAGCAGATAGCTCACTTACCTAGGCAAACACTGGATGCTGGCTTTGCACAAAATAGGATTTTCTCCCAGGCTTGGTAGACATTGCATGAGGAAACAGAGAAAGAAGAAGAAATTCTATGTCAGACATGGTTTGCTTGCTGGGAGCATGTCATCGTAACAGTTTTCTAACCATGAAGAAGCTTAAGGCACTGACTGTGCTTTGTTCTGTCTTTGCCTCTGTCTACAGCAATTTAAGAACTGAAACATCTGGCTTAAATAAATCATGAGTCATTTACGTGAGCCTTATTGACCTGTGGTATAGAGAGGGTCAGACTTGTTGATATGATTTTCCCATCCTTCTCTTACTTCAGCAAGATTAGAAAAATATGACATTTTAAAAAATGTTTGAAACACAAATGAAATCCCCTTGTGATGTAACTCTGCAGGCCAACCTGCATTTTTAGCTCATATGATTATCATAAAACAAGCATCTAGTTCCAATGAATATTCAGCTAGGTGAGAGCATACAACAAAAGAAAAAGACAATAAATCTCACTTCTCAAATCAGCTACCCACTGTAGCTAAATAACACTTTTCCAGGACTCTGGATTTCTGAATGAGTAAAAAACAGATGAAAGCCTGTCATAAAGAATTCAGGATAGTGGACAGAATCCTAACGAGACTACTGAGCATATGTATATGCATTTTACATTCATTTTTCCTTTCACTTTCCCTCTTTCCTCAATATTCTCTGACATTTAATGAACATAAAGGAATTTTCATTAAAAAGGAACTTTTAGAAAAAATGAAAGGGTCTTTTAACAAAAAGTTCAAAGTGGGAAATTGTGCTGCAACTCAGGCAGAGCATGGGTGTACACTGCATTTTAAATAAGAGGAATTATGTAGGTATAAAGAGAAAACAAGATGAAATCTTGGAATGACAGCAGAGCTGTCAAGAAACAAGTCTCTTTAAAGGTCAATGAATTCATTCTTTAAGGATGGATCCACTATTATTAGCTGTAATTTGATGGTCTTCCTTCTTTCTTTTGCTTATACACTTCTTTCAAGCTACTGGTTCTCTAATGCTTGAAGGAAGAACAACCTTTTTCTTGTATTTAGTCCAGGTTTCCAACCAAACAATGAAATAAAAACAGACTTTGCACACTGTGGTGCAGAGAATGTAAAATATTCTTCCTAGGATAGAACTAAACATTAAAAAGGATATAAAGATAAAAGTGGAAGAGTGAAAAGGGAAAAAAGAAGGAACTGAAAAGTCAGAAAGGGACCAAAAAAATGTAGAGAAAACACAGCTAGAGACAACAAGTTTTGAATGTGAGACATTTACATTTCTGCAAAACAATTGAAGCAACTACATGAGAGGAAGACAAAAACTTTGTTAGTGACATGAGAGAACAGGTTTTGCAGGCCTTGAGCATAATGAAATTGCAGAGTTTTAAACACTGAATATATTTTCCTCAGTGTAGAAAAGATTTTGAAACCTGAAACATAGCTGAAAAACACAGGAAGCTGTCTGGATAGGTCTGCAAACTGTGCTGGAGAAGTCGTGAATTCAGACTGACAGCGTTGAGAAAGGAGGCACTGTGGCTTAAGGAAGCTCTTCAGGTCTGCACTAACAGTTATGCTAGGAAGGCTGCAGGCAATTTAACAGTCAGTGCTTTTGTTCTCTTGCCTGAAAATAGGCACTGATGGAGCACTAAGGTGAGAGAAGCCTCTTTCAACAGAAACATTTCACATTTGAGCAGAAAAGAAAAACAGTGAGATAAAGTAGGCAACACGAACAGCAGACTGAATCATACAGTACTTAAAAACTTACATATACAGTTATCCATACACCCACTGAGTTTGGCTTAGTAAAACTCTACCATCCTTGCCTACTTCTATAACTTCAATGATCAAGTCTCCGCTGACTTGAACTTAAAAAGTCTTTTATTTATTGAATTCTAGAGGATCTTCTTTAGGTGTGAATATATCAGTGGGACATCTTTCAATACTGTGTGTGGTACTTCATTTTTGACGTTTTTAAATGGAGGAAGGAGACAAGATAACAAATAGTCTGTATTGCAACACAGAAGGGAAGATTTAACTTCTGTACCTTCTAAATATGAGGAATAATTTCAAACTGTCTGGAACAAAATGCAGAGGGAAAGTCATGAACTAGGAGGTAGAATAAAAGGAGAAATGGAGTGTACACAATCTAGAATTAATCTAATTTCACAGAGGAGACATGACCATACCAGTTACTTTATAAAGCTAGTTGTAGATTTAATATATGTTTAAATTTCATACTCGTGAAATTCAAATACATAACTAGAAACAAAAAGGCCTAAACATTAAAGACTTTTCTGGTAAACTCATGAGTTATAACTGAAACATGTTACCTGAACCCTAGGACAACAATTTGTGAGTCAAAGCCACAGCAGCTATAATACTTCAGTCTAAGAAGAAACAAATTTAAGTATTAGTTAAATCATGATGATTAAGGTACCTCTGGTGCCTCTAATATTACACGCAATTAATTGAATTATGCCTATATCCCAGGGACTGAATACAGAAGAGTTGGCACAGTATGCCATCTCCAGAGGATGCTTATCAAATATCAGCATTGCTGCTAGAACCAAATATTTTGGCTATTCCAGGTAATACCCCCTAAAGCAAGCAACAGTGAATTAAACTTACACTGGCCAGAAATGTAAAATAACTTTCTTATGGTGTAAGTACTGTACTCAGAAATGAATGTATAATGAACATGTACTCAAGGCAACTTTTATGCCATTTTTCTCGCTTTAATCTTTTCATTTGTTTGCTACTGGTTTCTTAAAATGTATATGCCTGTGTGTGCATGGTTCCATAATGAGATTTCTTTTTCTGCCTATATTTCTATGCTTACTCACAGTTTTCTCAGATTTAACAAGATATACTGTAATTTCCCTGAAATTTGAAAGTTGAACTGCTTTTGAGCTCACTGCAGAGATCCCTCACAAATGGCTTTATAGCACTCTGTGTACAAAAAAGACCCTGATTTCCAACAGCTTCATGAGATTATTTGTACCTATTTATACTCTGTGAAAAAAGCTATTGAATCAGAACAATGTAGAAAACTAAAAACTGTACAAGGCTGTGGAGGATCAAGCATAATGTCTGACATTTCATTGAGCTTTGTAATCAAGAAACATGTAGTTGATATTCCAGCTAGATCTATAGAAACATCAGAGTTCTTCCAGCCAATTTGTATTGGCTACAAGTATTCTTACCCATTGAAACATATTTAGCAACAGTATGTCATCAGGTTGGCCCTTACCACTTGATTTCTGATTGCTAAGGCTAAAATATTAGACTAGAATGTAGCCCAAGTGGTGAACAATTGGTGAGCAGCTGTATCTTCTGAATCATTCTGAATTACTGTGGCCAGAATCAGGGATTTTTTTTAAGTCCTGTATATATTTTTGCTTTAAATTACACACACTTCCAGCACACTTACAGTAAATGGTATGAGGAAAGAATATGTAACTCTTTGGACACATACATTAATTAATCATGTAAAAGAAAAGCAGTGAATTGTGCTTTACACATGGTATTTTAAAGTATTGAAATATTAAGTAGTCCTAGAAAGAAAAAAGGTAAAAGGATATAAAATTTTGTTGCTGTAATTTTCCCCACATGGATAGAATTAGAAAACTTTCACCAAACCTTTTGAAAAGCATAAAGACCAACAATGAAACCATAATTATCCAGATGTGGAATTTAAAACTCTAGTTTTGGGCCAAATTTCTTTTGAAACTGGTCAGTGCTATTCATTGCTCTTATTTCCTTGTCAACTTTGTGTTTAATGAAGGGAATCATTATTATGCAGTTAATTTTGATAACTCAAAACTGTCAGTCAAGAAAGAGCAGTGCTACTTTTATTACTGATAATTTTTCCTTTAAAATGGTTACTCTACACATCTCTCTTTCTGTTATGAAAGTGTTTACCTTTCTTGGTAATTTCAAATGCCAAAATACCCTGCACAAAATCAGTGACTTAGACAATTATTGAATATACTGAATTAAAGCTATATTCTGAGCTTGCTCTGCTCACTGAACACTGTTATTAAAGGTATCATGTAAAGACACTTGACAGTTAGTACAACCCATGTCACTCTATTTAAATTACTATACTTCAGACTAAAGCATATAATTTATAGTGGTCTTCAACACAGAAAATAAAAGGAGGCTTCAGGTTTTATTACACTTTAATTGTTAAAAAATAATTTAAATATTGAACAAAAATGTCCACTTATACTGAAATAGTACCACTCCAGTCAAACTCTGTCTAATACTACACTGCAGTTACACTAATTCAAAATAAAAGGACAGAGATAGTCCTGATGGTTGGGACAGAATAATAGGATACCCTTTTCCTTGCTTCTCTTTCTGGCTCTGTCCTTGCTTCTCTTTCTGGCTCTGTTCTCATACTCTGATCCTAATTACATTGCAAAATTTTCTAGTCCTGAATTTTCTCTGCTGCGCACATGGAGTAATCACAAACATCCTTGTGGGGAGGAATTAAAGTAGAACTAATGCATCCATACTGGACATGAAAGTAGAACTAATGCATCCATACTGGACATGAAAGGTGATAGTGGAGGCAGATTGGGTAGCTTCAGAGCTACTCTTTGTGCTATAAAGAATGTGTGTCCTATTGAGAAGTCCAAACACAAGGTAAATCTCACCTACAGTGGAATTCTTGTCTCAGACCCAGCAAAAATACTATTCAGTGTGATCTCTGCTGTACGTAACAGCGTACACCATCAAAGCCCATTTCTAGGTTTTGGGCTGTTAAGACTACCTCCAGTCTCAGCCAGTGGAGGCTCTGGCTTCTCTAAGGTGATGAAGGACTCCTGTCTCAAAGGCTCACGATATGCACCTAACCCCTACGGCAAGTGAAACAGGCAGGTTTCACAGGGTGATTTCTGACGTTCAGACACAGTTGTTTTTTAAAACCACAGAAAATGAATTACAAAGAAACAAACAAACTAGCAACAGAAATTTGGCAGGTAATTTCTTCTGGTTTATGTCGCTGTCACTGTAAATCCCAGGGGAGTTAAAATCTCCAAAGTCCTTTCTACCTTTTAGATCTGTCCTACTAGCATGCAGAAGAGCTTCCTTCTTACAGATTATGAGATAGCCTTTTTTTCAACTAGTTAACATTTTCCCCAGTCATGGTCTTAAACAAGATAATATAAACCTTTGCTAATAATTACAGACTATTTTATTTCATTGCAGAAAAGTGAAATAGAAATTAAACGTTTTAAAAGGCTGTTCATTTGTGGATGCCAACAATAAAATAAGGCAGTTTTAATTTAAAAAACCCAAACAACCAACCAAAACCAACAACAACAGAAAAAGGTTATAGTGAAAACTGCAGCAAACAAGGCAGTCCAAATGTAGCCTGCTGTTCACAAAACAAAATGGTACTCACAGTTGAGTCCCCAGCTTGTTGCTCACGGCAAACAGAACAGTGTCCCTATTGATAACAGATTAAGTCGCAAATAAATGGAGACAAGTTTTGCTGGAAAAAAACCACAAAAACATATATCATTAACTGTAAAAATGTTTTGTTTTGTTGTGGGTTTTTTTTCAATTTGATGGCAGGGTAAAAGCAATCTTCATCTTCTCACTACGATATAGCTCTAACATCAATGAATCAATCCAAACTGGTTTATAGCAAACTGTGCAGTTTGCTCTTTTCTAAAATATAAAGCTAGTTTGATCTTAGTTAATTTGAGTGTCAGAGAAGGAAAGGTGAAATATTAATCCATTCACTTTTCTACACTGGAGTTTGGATGTGAGAAAGATAGCGAATGTTTTCTTCATATGACAATGGCTGTGCAAATCCAATACAATAATCCAGATGCCTGTCAATATCCTATTCAGAAAGCATATATTAATTGCTTTTTGAGAAGTAAATGGTTATGGAACCATATCTGGATATTGATTTTCTTTCTAGTTGCTTACTGACAAACTACAGGATTTTTTTTTCTGATTTAGTCTCTGTTGAGATAAGTCTAGCTGTGTTTATCATTACCATTGTATTTTAAGAGCAGAAATCTCCCTTTTTTGCTATCTAGACACCAAAAAAAGAAAGAATAAAGAAAAATATAAGGAGAAATGTTATCTTTGATACAATGAATTTACAAGTTAAAGGGATGAAAAAGGTAGATGGTGAGTGTTGGGAAATACTGAGAAAACATTGACTAGTTAAATGTTTAAGTCTTAGGATGCAGGAAGGCTGATACTTGAATTATACAAATATCTTGGACACTTGGGGCTTAAGTTTCATAATTAGCAACAGCAAAGAGAATCTATGGGTGTCAGTGGTTATTTCCTGCTAGTTACAAATAAGTATTTCTCTGTTAAGACTTCTAGGAAAATAAGAAACTTTCTGTCATTGTCCAGGTGTTTTTGTTAGTTCACTTGGACAGCATGTGCAAATGTAACTTTGTTGGATTATTCCCTATGGTGAGACATCCCAGGCGTTGCTCTTCCCACAAGGCTGTAAAACATTAGCAGTCACAGTGGAGTCTGCCACATAAATAATCTCTATTTTAATGAGCTTTTTGTAAAATTAGGCAGTTAATTCTGAGCACAGTAATATGAAATTTGTGTGATTACAGAAGCATTTTTTTATTTTCTCTTATTTTCTTCAGTATTTTCAAATCTTACTGCTGTTTCAAATATTGTCCATAAGGTATGTATTTTTCTTTATCTAGTTTCAAATGATGAAATATCTGTCCTGACCATCCCTGCATTACTATGTGAAATGCAAACTACTTTCAGTTCAGTCATATATGAATATATGTAACTTTATAAACTGTATAAAAACCAATTTTTTTTGTCATGCCTTTAAATAACTGTATCTGTGTAGATATAAACCCAGTGGAAAAGAAAATACATCAAGTATTTTTAAGGAGAATGATAGCTCTTCAGAAACCAGTATTATTTTGCTGCTTTTCCCTGTGTATAAAATTCCTTATCACTTCATAGAATTTTACTAGACAAAACCAAGATTAGATATTTGCCCCCATACTGACAGTCCTGGGCTGGGGCTGAAGTGCAAGGGCAAAAGCTGATGATGTCTTTGAGTGATTTCCCCAGACACATAGTATGACTTCCTGAAGATGTGAAGATTTTCTCATATTCCTATTTCAAGAACATTCTTCCAATCTGATTTTAGGGACAACAAAGTTTAAAAACTGGAAAGAAGCATGTGCCTTCACTGTATGGTCTAAAATATTTTCTCAAGGATGTTTCCAAGAATTCTGTTCATAAGGAATAATTCATAGTTCTGGAGACTGCCTGCCTACCCAAACAAGTAAAAGTAAAGATAATATTGGCATTGCTAAGGATTTTCTTTATATTTACCCTTTCACTTCCCCAGAATATGCTTTCTCATCTTAAGCTCTTTCAACTAGACATTTTGTATAAGTAACAATTGTCAGGTACAAAATGGTGGAGCCACAGATACTGCAGAATGGCTGAAGTGAGAGGGACTCCTGGAGATCACCCAGTCCAAACCTCTGCACCAACCACAGCCACTGCAACAGGTTGCTCATAGCTGTGTCCAGTTGGATTGATGGATCTTTGAGGAAAACCAGATCAGCACAAACCATCTCAAGCCAAAATTAAAATATTCGTGGAGTCATAATTTGTTACCTAGCTCATTGTTTCTCATATACTTGAGCTATCCTCTGATGAGATATTTTGTCACTTTTAATTAAAAGCCTGGTGAGGCTCTGGGCCCTGTTAGGTAAATGCCTCTCAGAGATCTGAAGTTCTAGATACATGAGATTCAGTGGTGGGATTTTGTAATTCATTTACATGTGAACCAAAGAAAGTGGCTTAAAACAATTTACTTTTTACAAACACTCATTCACATAGGAAAGAGTTTTCCTTATGAGGAATAGATGATAGCAAAACCTCCATTCTTCACAGAAAAAGGTATGTCTGTATATTTTATTAATCATACTCAGTTATTCTCACCCATATGCAAGCAGTGTCTGTACTGATGATTGCCCTGATTACTGTGAAAAGTGGGCCTGTTTATTCCAGAAATGGAGATAATTTGTTTTGACTATGTGAATGGATAGATTGAATTTCAAAATGAAGGTTATGTTCTCTGTTCTTAGTATAAATCCAATCTCCTCCAGAAAAGACTAGCAATGAAACTACTTGGTATCTTTTCATTCCCATGTCTGTTTTAGTCTCAGTAGTAACCTGTGTTAGTTGCTGAGGAAAAAGTAAGAACTGACTGCATTAAACAGAAATTATCTTTGTTTCATAGATAATTGTCTTGCACAACATTAAACTACCTTAGAATCAAGAAAAAATGTTGAAAGAGGAACAAAGTGCAGGAAATATTTGCAGTCATGAAAGGTCCTGAATTAATGAATATGCAAAGTGTTTAAAAGAATGGATTGCTCAGAGACAAGGATCATCTCCTTTCATTGTCAAGCTTTTGAGCTTTTGACAGCTGCAGCAAAGGCTGACAACTCAGTCATGGTGTAGCTCTACAAAATGCATCCTACATGGTTCCACCTGGAGCTTCCTCCTCTCAGTAACATCTGCTCTGCTCCCAAAAGGACATCCGTGTGCACTGCATACATCCACTTAGGAGAGCATAAGGCACGAGTAATTAGTAACATTCCTGCAGGCTATACACAGACATGCTGAAGGAGGCTCAAACATTGGAAATTGCATTATTAGCTTGGTAAAACAGTATTTCTATACTTGTTACAGCAGTGTGTCCTCAGCTGAGACCTGCTCACTTCTCATCTATATGAATATTGAGGCAGTAGAAAACTACATTTTCTCCTGTCTTAGATAGGGAAGTGTAGGCACAGAAAAGCTACGGGGAGTTAAACTCTCCTAGTTCTAGCCAACTAATGGATATCTAAGCTAAGTTGATTTTCAGGCTTCATTTATTCTCAGTGATGAAACACAGAAAGGAGGCCATGCCCCAGTACAGAAGTCTCATTACTCATACAGGGTAACTACATGATGAATCTGACTGTCAATGATTTGCCATCTTTTTGCTTTGATTGTTTTGCTAATTTCCATGTAGTTTTTAAAATTATCATTATTCTTATGCATATGCTAAAGGTAAAAATTATAAGATTATGAAAAAATATTAATTAAAAAATACTAAATTCAAGTAAATATTTGAGTTTTGGGAAGAAATTTCAAAGATCCTCATTGTGCAGGACTCCTATTCAAATCAATGGAAATTGTACGTTCACAGAGCTGGAAAAAATCTATACTGACTTTGTGAAGAGCTAGTGGACAGTCATTACATTTACAAAAGACATCAAGATGGGAGAAACTGCCAGGACAATGACAGAATTCAGCAAATTCAGTTGTTTGAAAATCATAGGGTATTCAAAAAGGTGTACACTTAGGTAAGAAAGTATGCATCGAAATGAGCTGCGGACAGCTGTTAGCACTTCTTCACAATAAGATCTGCTGGTGACATGAATTCTAAGCTCAAGATGAATCAGAAAGGTGCTACTTTTAGAACGAAAGCACAATTCCGTAATGCTTTGACAAGACTATCATTTTAGTGAAGTAATTTTTCCACTTCATTGTCATCTCTCCTATTTGTTGACACGGGTTTATCTGTGGTAATGTGCAGTCAGAAAGAGTTCTGGAAAGCCTTTCCAAGATGGGCATAGACTGAGCGGAGAGAACACATGAGAAATAGAGTTCATAATCTAAAAAATATGGTCTGTGAAGGCAGACTGAATGAACTCCATGTTTAAAGGTAGGCACTTATTTATGGAGCTTAGCCTATCTCCCATGAGTTCTTAAGACAAAAGCATATTGGTTTTGTCAGTTCCAGAGACACCTCTTGGTTTAGTGAAAAACTTCTCTACTATGGACGTTTTTACTTGTGCTCTTTTGGCAATTTGCAGATTATTTCTGAGCAAAATATTTAGCAAATGACATAACTGGAGGGGGCAGACCTAGACAAATTCCACATGATGAAATAATTGTGCTGGTATTAACTTGCTCTTAGTCATTAAACTTTGAGCTTGCTCTTAAAGCAAAACATTTTCTCCAGAGCACATTAATTTCTCTTCAGAGGTAAAGAATGAACAGAATGGTCTCCTCATGATCACTGTGTTTCAAGAAGTTTCTGTGATTTGAAGACTGGAAAATAAAAACCAACATGAATTATAGCTGGAAGTCTTTGAAAATGGTCAGGAAAATTATTAAGTGGTAAAGCATGTCAGCATGTACCAATATTCACCCCATGAGTCCAGCTACCACCTCTATTTGCTTTTATGGTGAAAAAGATTTCGGTTTGCAAAATATCACATGGCCACAATTAGATCCCCTAAGTCAGATTCCCTGCTGTTGCTCAGCTGGGTGCTAACAGGAGCACAGGATGAGCAGTAGCAGTTGTTTTATTTTCACCCTGCAGAACTGAAGTGCTTTAGACAGTTTAGAAATAGAGATATTAAAAATGTTTCCAATTTTGATTTTTTTTCCATAAAACAGAGGATATGTTTTGGTGAAAATTATTGTAACAGCTCTTTTTGTTTGTTAATTTTGTTTTGTTTGGCTGGCTCTAGGCTGCAGGGGCTAGATAATGCCTTGGTTATTCATGGTTAAACAAGGAACTTTTCCCAGTGGAAGTGGTCCTGGAATTATTATATTTTTTTGGTCAGTTAATGAATTCTCAAAAAGCTAAAGGGAATAATTGGACTACATAATTTAGGAAAAGTCTTATCTAGGAGTCAGAAGATGATGTTACATTATGCTGCTACAATTGTAATTACAGCTGGAGAAATCCTAAAATACTCACACAGCGGAAACAGTTAAGATAATGGCAATTAGTTTGTTCCAAATGAAAAATGGTAAAGAAAATTATAGTTTGTTTGTGCTGGGCAGCTTGTCTCCAGATAGTCTTTTTCCTCCAGACTCTCCTGGTAATGCAAAGAGGGAAAAGGCCAACACAGTAAAGTTCCAGTCTCTTCAAATTCTCTTTGGAAATGTATCCCAATGAGGATGTGGTAAGTCTCTTTTTATTTCTGCATCAATCTTTTGAATAATCTTGATTGGCTTTAAAAGCCTTTCCTCAGCCTAAAAAGCCCTGTTAATCTATTCTTTCAGCTTTATAATTCCTATCTCATATTCCTGTATGCCAGGGATCCAAAGAATACTGCATTGACTGGAGAGAACAGGAATTTCTGAGGTCTGATGGCAGGTTTTATTAAGTTCAGGTATATATCACTGATGCTGAAGTGTGTCTTTGGCAGTTAATCATCTTGACAGGAAAAGCTGAACTTCCTTCTCTAGTACATAAAAGATGTGAAGAAGAAAGCCACGGTATCTCACCATGGGAAGCATTCCTAAACCACTAGGGTATTCACCTGCGTCCATGCACCTTTAGATACATAACTGACTGGTGCTAGAAAAACCAGTTCTAGGCATACACATTACTCATGGCCAAATAACTACACAAACCAGAACAGTGTAATCAAACCAATGACCCTGAGCTCAAGAGCAGATCTTTGAATTCCTCCCAGATAAGGAATGAAATTCAGTGAGATGCAGGCAAGACCCTGTTGTCTCTAGACAGCAGAGATGTTTCACTCACCTTACCTATTACATACTGATTATCTTTGGTTATTTCACTCCTCCCTCATTCAGCAAGTCTAGATTCTTAATTTTATATTTATTTTTTTAAAAAAAGACTTTGTGACCAACAAATTGCTACTACTTTTTAAGCAACTTGTTTTTCACAGCATTTTCAACATCTCTAGAAATGATGAGCCTATATTTAGTTTTGTTTTGGTTTAATGCCCTGAATCTAGATAGTGGAAGATGTCAGACAATGTCATGGTTTAACCCCAGCCAGCAGCTAAGTCCCAGACAGCACTTATCCCTCCACCTCAGCAAGATGGGGAGAGAATCAGAAGAGTAAAAGTAAGAAAACTCATGGGTTGAGGTAAAAACAGTTTAATAGATAAAGCAAAAGCTGTTCACACATAAGGAAAGCAAAACAAGGAACTCATTTACCATTTCCCATTGTCAGGCAGGTGTTCAGCCATCTTTAGGACATAAGGACTCCATCACACATAGTGGTTACTTGGGAAGACAAACACCATCACTCTGAACATGTTTTCCCTCCCTTCCTTCTTTCCCCCCCCCCAGGTTTATATGCTGAGCATGATGGCATGTAGTCTGGGACATCCCTTTGGTCATTTGGGGTCAGTTGTTCCAGCTGAGTCCTCTCTCAACTTCTTGTGCACCCAGACTGCTCACTGGTCGGGGTGACAAGAGGCAGAAACCCTCTTGGCTGTGTAAGCTCTGCTCTGCAGTAACTAAAACATCCCTGTTTTATCAACACTGTTGCCAGCACAAATCCAAAACTTAGCCCTATTCTGGAATGAATGAAGAAAATTAACTCTACCCCAGCCAACACCAGCACAGAGAAGTGAAAGGATAGTTCTGATTTCATCTGCCTTTAGATACAGCTCTATACGTGAAAATTTTATCCTAAAACAAAAGAAATTGAAACTGTATTGTGAAAGTAAAGAAAGCTGAATTAACCTAATGGTGAAACATTTAATGATGTCCTTTTCATGAATTTAGTCACATGATACCTTTTATTTTAAGGTATTTTTATTTTAATATGGCACATCATTGTTACTGTTGGCATTTAAGGGGAAAAAATGCTAACATTCTAGTCTTTAAAAAATAAGATATTGAATACGTAATATACATTGGATTTAAGACCATGTGTGGGTGTTCAGCTTTTCATTGAAAGGGAGTCACTACATGATCTGTCTCTCAGAAGCAGAAAAGAAAAAAGTGTCAGTTAGGGGAGAATAAGAATGTTCAATTTGAACATTTTTTCAATAAATACATACAAAATTAAATTGAGCTGCATAAAATTCAGAGTGGGTGCAGAATAGCACTAATGTTCATGCCACATGCAGCACAAAACTCAGTGGGATTCAAAAACAAGAATGAAAGAAAGAACTTTTTTTGGCAGTTTTATATGGAGGAAAGAGATTGTTCTTAATACATTATATATAATTTTTAAAAAACCATCATTTTAAACAATATAAAAAGGAAATGGAGAAAGGCTGATAATATAAGCAGTTTTCTCAGTTAAAAGAAAGTGGTGCTTCTGAACAGACTGCAGTAGACAGAGCAGGAATCATTCTTCTTCTGAAGGCTTTAGAGGATCAGGTATGTTTGCAAGTCCTCTTATAAAGAATGCTTTGTCTTACAGGCCATTGTTTTTCCTATGAATGGCACTGTCTCACCCCCTTGTAGGTGTTTCTGGAACTATGGACTGGCACACCTACCCAAAGATGGTACTTCAGTCTCCAAGAATACCCTTTCTTACAATATATTTTAGAATATTATTACAATGTTCTCCACAAGAATAATTAGGGCCATAACCCAGGTTCATTTCTCCTAAATTTGTCAGTCTCACTTCCTTTTTAAGAATTATGATCCTGAGGGAGATCAACAGTCTTGTAATGCACCCTGAGTTGGAGAGATCATCCACTGAGTGAGAAGTCAAGTTTTTATACTAACTGAAGCGTTTATTGAGTTTTCCATCTGTAAGTGAATAATTCTGGTAAAAAGTGCAAACATTTAAGTTCTTTGAAATTTATTATTGAAAAGAATCTGTTTTTAATGTAGAAAGCTACTATTTACATAACAATGAATTATGTTTAAATATGAAGGAGATGAGGTGACAACCATAATGGTCCTTTGTAACAATAACATTTGTGAATATGGGGGTTTTTTTGTAAGGGCAAAGCACATTGACTGATTCTAAATATTGTTGCAGACTGTCATGCTGTAAGTCTTGTTCTTTGTGGACATGCATTTGCTAGATTGTCAGCTTATTTGTGGCACTCATTGTTCTTCCTGACATCCATTTTTAACTTGGTTTCCTGGCGGGTTTTTTTGCTTTTGATGTCAGTGCTCAGAAATTGGATGAGTCAACTCTACCGTATTTAAACTTTGTGAGGTGGATAGAGGACTGATACCTTTATATTTTCTGAGCCACCCAAGATAAGTTTTAAAATAACATCCTTTTTGTCATATAATGTGTACATTTTTGTTTAAAATTTCCTTATTAAAACTTCACACACATAAACAAGCCACCTTCAAACATTTCTCTCAATTTTTTTTCTCCATTAAATCAGTCATTTGTCCCAAACCTTCTGCTCTTTCATATTGTTTGCCTGAATTTGGATTTGAATAATTAATGTGTTAACTTGAAAGAGATATTTTTTTTTCTAAACTATTTTAAAACAGTTCTACATTTTGGTGTCTGCAGCCACTAGAGACTGTCCCTTTTTACTTCCTGTACATTTCTTTTTTAAATCTAGGGCTCCACCAACACTATTTGTATTTGAAGCTGTCTCCTCCTGGAAAGATTTATCCCAGAAAAGGACAGCTATAAATCCCAACCTGGCATTACGAGAAACTTAAGCAACGAAATGCAGAGGCAGTAGATCTTCCAACAGCCTCTTCCAGGAGTCTCTCTGTTAACATTTCATGTCAGTCTTGCTGCCATCAAGATCTTCAGTTTAGAGAACCATCTTTCTGTTTATCGATTTTATGAAACTTCACAATTTTTCTTTAAATCTCTTATTACCCAGTTTTTAGATAAATCATTGTTAAAGCTAGCACATTCTGCAGTTTCTTTAGTAGCTTTTCTGGTTGCTCTAAAATACAAAACAAGCTCCTGGCAAATAAACTGGGAGATCCCCTATTGAGTTCTCACCTGTTTTCAAGACACCTTGGAGAGCCCTTGAATTGTTTTCTAAAAGACAAGTAGCCAGGACAAGTATGCCAGCAATTGCAATTTTCTGCAAATATCTCAAGAAAAGATACAAAAGCTTTTTGGGTCCCTGGCAGAGTTCCTCTAGACATTAATCATCATACTAATCAGGCTGTCCAACACTTCCCAACCCACAGACAGCTGTGGCAAATGGCACAGCTCGTACAGAGGCAAATCCCTCCCAACCGTTTTAATGCAACAAAAGTAATTAACTCCATTAGCATGACTAGAGCTGTCTACACTTAGAAGTAATCAACCTAATTGCCATGTTAAGAGAATGAATCCCTTTCGATGAAAAAAATGCATCTCAGAAGCACATGTTGGTTGGGGAAAAATCTAACCTGTTGGGTAAAAAATATATTGGGACAGAGCTTAAATACGCTTATAATAACAAAAAAATATTCTGAGTTGTTTTTAAAACTAAAGGAAATTATCCATATATTAAAATTATCTTATTAATGACATTTAAACTACAATGAAAAAATTTATTCTCCCTTCATGAGTCCACAGGTCTTCAGTGAAAACTATTCAGAAAGCACTCAGTAACAATGAGCAAATGTTCAAATTCCATCTAAAGGCACTGTTCAATGTGTGGTTCTGCAAGTGAAACACAAAAACATAGAGCTCTATACAGCCTTCCTTCTAGCCATAGGTTGTTTTCATTACAGCCTACCCAGTTATGTATGCTGAGCAGAACCGGAAAACAGGAAAGTGGATTTTAAAGTAAGAATCATCCTCTTGGGGTTGCCCTTTAGATCACTAGTACCTTTAGCACTGTTTTTTTGTGCTATAAGACATGTCTAACTTTTACCCTTGAGTAAAACCCTTTTTACCTTGAGATAGATCTTGGGAAGAAGGTCTTTTTATACAGTCTTAGCGGTTACACAATTACTGCTCATAAAACCAGGGACAAAGAGCATACTCCAGTACTGTCTGCTGGTTATCCACACTCTCTAACACAGTTTTGCACCATATAAACTATCACTTTCAGTGTGGGGGCTTGAGCCAGAGTCATTACCATATATAGGTGTACACTACCCAAGGTACATCCCAAATGGGCTCTTTCCATGGCCTTCCAACATTAAATGTTATACCAGCACCAAGATTTGTCTACATGCTAAACACCAAGACATGCAACCCATCCATACTCCCAGTTTTATGTTAGAAAACATGACAAGGTACTCACAAAATTTCAGAAGGTGAACTGACAAAAGTGCCTTCAGAATATGTTAGTATATTGCACCTAGGTAGACGACACGTAGAAGCTATGGGAGAATCAGTATTGATCAGTCTGTGCCACTTGGCTTTAAGGTCAAAAACAGGTTCTATCCCTGGCTCTATTTTATTTAGTAAAACAGATACAGCCATACTTATTTTCCTTCTTTCTCAAAGGTTTGCACATCTGATGTCTTCTTGTGCCCAGAACCACTGCTACAAACCTCGCCTTTTTACTCATTTTAATAGACAATCTAAGATAAAGGTGTCAACCTGATCAATTTGCTGCAATAAAATAAGACATTACGAATTCTGGTAAAATATTATATGCAAAGTTTCTGTGGTTCAATAACGATTGAACTTCACATTAAGGCTTCCACTGCTAGGTTTCTTGCACTTGCCACACTGTCATGATTTAAGCCCAGCTGGTAACTAAGAACTATTTGCAGCCATTTGCTCACTCTCCCCTTCCTCCTCCCACCTCCAGATGGGACAGGGACGAGAACTGAAAGAATTCCCTGTGGGTTGAAACAGTCCAATGACTAAAGTCTAATATAGAACTACTACTACCAATAAGGGAAAGAACAAGAGGAGAGAATACAAAAGTAAAACCAAAAGGGAAAAAATTCCAGATAAATGCAAGTGATGCACAATACAATGGCTCACCACCCACTGACTGATACCCAGTGTGATCCAAGCAGTGACTGCGCCTTCCGGGTGACTCCTCCAGTTTATATATTGGGTGTGACATGCTGTGGTATGGAATATCCCTCTGGCCAGTTTGGGTCAGGTGTCCTGTCTCTGCTCCTTCTGGCTTCCTGTGCCCCTCCTCACTGGCTGAGCATGAGACTGAAAAGTCCTTGATCAGAGTAAGCATCGCTTAGCAACGACTCAAACATCGGTCTGTTATCAGCATTGTTTTCAGACTAAAGCTGAAACACAGCACTGAGCCAGATACCACGAAGGAGAAAAAGAACTGTTACAGCTGAACCCAGAACACACGTATTGTCTGAAAGCAAAGGTGACTTTCGAGGATGATTTCAGTAAAATGAATATTGGGACACCAATAAATTGACAGCTGTAAATAAAGGACCACTGCAGAATCCACAAAGTCATAAATACATATAGAATGAAAAAAGAAAGTGAAAGTATTTTTTATATCTTGATGGCAAAAAAGGTATTAACAAATTTGAAATGTTTGATTTTTATTATATACCACAAAAAATCCAATTAAAAATATTTTTATATGTAATTCTTCCCCTTTTGTGTCATTTTCTTCATTTGCAAAAGCAAAACATTTTAAAAAGAAGGTGAAAGGGAAAGAAAAGATAAAAGGGAAAGGACGGAAAAACTAAAAAGGGAAAAATTAAAATGTTTAAATTCAAGTAGTTCTGCAAAAATTCCATGCTCCTTCAAACCTCATAGTTTACACATGTTCTTTTATTTTATTTCTTTTGACTAATACAGCGTCAATTCAAACCACAGGCTGAAAAAAAATACTCAGTAACAGAGCTTTCAGAAATCCCAAGCACATGTATCAGACAAAAATTAAAGAATTTATTCTGCTACTTCCTCACTAAATACCTGATTATGTCACCTTTCATTGGGTCTTCATTTCAGAGGCACAGTTGGCAATACATTGAATTACCAGCAGATTAAGAACTCACTCACTATGAGGCTAGAAGGTAAAATGAGGCTATTAGAAAAAAACATAAAGCTGAAGGAACAGCCATGGTATGTTATTAACTCCAATCTTTATCTCTTCAGGCTATGATATGCTTAATTACCGTGATGTCAGGAAGCATTATGTTTTTTCCTTTCCCCCTTGTATCTTAAATCTTCTACCTCTTGTACACTTCATTATTTCCTTTTATCACAATTACAGTTTTTAAAAACCTTGTTTGCATATGTTCCTGGCCTCTGTCTTTAATAGTTAGGAATTTCACAAGATGAAGAGAAAGAAAACACCTAGTTAATATATATGGATATATATGTGTGTCTAATGGAAGAGAAATCACTGTGATCACTTAAGCGAGATTTAGTAAGAGGTAATTTAAATGGGGTAAATGATATGAGAGTGCACCACATTCATTCTGAAGAAGCAGTCATCCAAACTTGCTATGTCACAACAGACAAGTTATGTAGAATAAATTAGCAAATATCTAATACAGCTCTCCTCACATCAAAAGAAATGGCTGAATTAACATCAGGCAGCAAGGACAAGAAGCATCCAGCTGGCTCTTGAATTATACAAAGACACATTATCATCTCATTATGACTGTGAAGTAATAACTGAGAAAAGCTAATTTCAAGTGACAATACATAAATATTCAAATTTTATTTGTATGTCCTGAAATTAGTGATGAGTAAGAAGTAGAAAAGATTGGGCTCTATGAAGAAAAACATTAAAAAGAAGAAAATTTACATTTACCTCTTGAAATTGTCTTGAAGTACTAATCATGTGTTCTGTAAAAATCAAATGTTTTCATCTTCAAAGAGTGAGTTTTTGGACAAAAAAAAAGTGAAAAGAGAATAGGGAGAAACTGCTTGTGAACGTCTCTTTGAGCAAAACAAGCATTTTTCTAATGTTCATTAGAACTAACTCTATTCACACAACATGAATCATGATTTTGGATCAGGAAAGTACCTGTTGTAAGACAAAATATCACATATGTTTGGTCAAGCCTCATTTTGCATTGGTGTTTGTGCATTCAGTTTTTTTCCAAAGGTAAAGAGTATTCCAAACAGAGAACAGATATAGCAAAACATAAGTATCACATAGCATAAATAGCAAATTACTAAGTACAGGTTTACAAAGTGATATATGTGAAAGGTACCATGTGAACAAATCCCAGGCTAAGTTCTACAGGCATAAATCATACCTTGAATCGCAGATGATAAACAAATGTATCATCAAAGATTAATCACTAATTATTCATGACTGGAAAACGAGATTCTGTTTGTCAAACTGACTGCTGTGAGTCATTTGCTCACTCTGAGTGGCAAAACATAATCAAGGCATTGCTGCTTCACTTAAGCCAATATTTGCTAAAGTCAGTGGGATTGTCTTCAGATGTGACAGGATATGGGGAGCTGGTCCTTGTGACACCTACCTACCACCGATTTTTAAATTTTCACCCTCAGTTTGTGTAAATTGAATGAATCTTTCAGACTGTATTTTGGCCAAGGCTCTATTTAATTGTTTTCTTAGAAACAGAATCACCAAGAAAAAAAATAGAGCTATATGAAAGGTTCAGATTAAGCTATGCCCCAAAATGGAGCAACCTGTAAAGTGATCTGGATCTGCTGAAGGCAACAGACAAATGGGGTGGTTCATTCTCCTGACATTATCTTGCATCAGCAACTTAACTGGGCTCTGAATGCTCTTGTATTCACCCAGGGCAAACTGCATTCATTTCATGTGGCTGGAGGAAGAGAAGAAATCAAGCACAGAGAAGAGCTACCTTGTGAGTCCTGTAAATCCACAGACAACCCTGGTAAAATCTTCATATCCACTGGTGGATCACTGTCTGCAAAGCATGGTGGTGTACCAGAACTAGGGCTGGTACAATTGTATCATCACTTTTTCACATAGCAGGGTGTGTAGCAAGAAGCAGCCATAGTGAGGCAGTGCAGTGTTCATCCACAAACTGGGGGACACTGCAGAGTGTGATAAGAGCTGTCACAATTATCTACATAGCCATCAGAAGATGACTGTTGCCTTCCTATTTGCAACAGCAAAACACCATGCTAGGGGAAACTGCAGCCTCTTTGAGGGCTAAGTAGAAATACATCCACAATGCTATGGATGCTGTGAGGTCAGTGATATTTTCCATCAGCCCAAAAGTTTTTACATGGCTCTTGCTGATAACATAGTGCTTACAGTGCTTACACCAGTTTCTGTGGGTAACAAACATTTTGTTTTGACTTCCTCACTCTCAGTTGTGTCTGTGGACATGAACTGTGGGTTTAGCACAAACCCTAATTTTAGGAAATTATGTAGATCAGAAATAAATTTTCTGCATCTTTTAGCATCTCTGGTACTCTGGAAATGGATCAGCTTTATATTCTCCAACTTATTTTTCATCCACCTGACATAAAAATAGCAGTTTAAGAGGGTGTTGAGATGCTTTTTACTCAAGGGAGCTGAGGAACAGATCTACTGAAACATATACTACAGTATAGCACTCATTCCATTGAAATACTGCAGGGTGCATGTATGTTTGTCAATCCTATTGACTCATCAGATGACACTGTCAGTCTTTGGTAGAAACAAAGTGAGTTACAACACAGTAAACATCAAAATCAAATGGGCCGAATTCACAATTAGCATGATGTCTGGTAGGGTCTGTTATTGATAAAATGCATGCATGATGAAAAAAAGGGAAAAAGTTTGACTGAGGATTCCAAATTGAAAATTAGAATTCAGTTCTTCAAGTCAAGATTTTTTCTCCACCAAAGAGAGGTTTTGTTAAAGTAATTGGCTTGTTGATTGAAAAATCACTGATGTATCAAGTTGAAAAGATTAAAAAATATTATTTTTTTGTAATCTTTAGCATTGTACTTAACAGCTTTATATTGGATAAATGTATCATAAGATTTCTCAGAAAAAAAAGTATTTATTTATAATAATTTTTCTGAAAGCAGAATACTCATCCTTTTTTTTTTTTTCTCTTAAAAGATCCCTTGAAAATTTCACATGTAAATTTGACGTTAAACATCTCTTGACTTTTGGACTTTTCCCTCTAAATTATGTTTTCCTGGCTTCATCAATTCTGTTTGCCATTCGTAACTTCAAACATTTGATTTAAAAAGGTATATCTTAACTATATAAAATAATGAAATAATTATCTAGGATTTATCTATTGTATGTTTCTCAACGCTGTTCAAAACTCTGTTCATGAATTTGAGCAACTTCATGTTTTGGATCTGATCTCTATATATATAATGTTACTCTTGCTCATTCAAAATACTAAAAGCGTAGGTGAACCCAGAATATAAAACTGTCCAAATGAGCAAAATAATCTTGATAGCAAATAGGAAACTCTCACTGGGTATTTTAAGACCCATATCTACCTGCACATATAATATATTCCTATAATATACTTTGCCTTTAAAACCAGAGGCTCTTCTTTATTTCAGCTTATTTTTATTCTATATCAGATATCAAGCACTGACTGATTTAATGATGTTTTTAAGATGATGTTCAGAAACAGCTATCCTATCAGCTGGGCTCAATAAAAACTAACTGCTGCTATTACAGTAGAAATCATGTAGGGAGAAAAGTTTAAAAGAGAAAGGGAACTACTCATAAATATCATCTTAAAAAAGTGCTATATAATTTTGAACCCTTTAAGATGTTGCATGGTCACTACTACTGACTCCAAACATTTGCATATTATGTTTGATAGATATAGTAAAACCAGCCAAGACACCAAGAACATCGTTTATAAAATTAAGTGAAATCAAAATTGATTTTAGCAACTAAGTAAATTGGTGCTTGAGGCTTAAGGTGCTTTAAGCTTGAGGTTTAAATCTTCCTAAAGTTAGAGATTCAGCTTTAACTGTATGTGTCCATACAGATTTATATACACAGTGAAAATAAATTCTGTAAGAGAATTTACAGTCATATTTGACAATTGGCACTATAAATGTATGTTTACATTGACATCTGTATAATTTTAAATGCAGAGTTTGCATTCCTTCTTGCTTGGTATTCAGGAACCACTACACAAAAAACCTACAAAAAAAAAATCAGGGCAGATTGCTTAGCTAACTGTTTACCTCTTTATCAGTCTCCTGAATAAATTATAAAGATTACCTAACAAGGTAGATAGTCAGGAAGAAAATTGAATTTACTTTGCCACAGAAAGGACCTATAGAAGACTGGGACCATTGAGTAAATTCGGGTGATAAGCAATACTGCTATCTAAGTGGCAAGATTTTAGCCGTACATTGTATGGGGTCATGGTGACCTGCTAAACCTGTCCACAGATTTGGACATTTGGCACTTGACTCACAAAGTCTATGTCACCATCATCTTCCAAACAAGCTCACAAGGCAACTGCTCCCTTCCACTGCCCTATTACATCTCTCCAGTCTTGTTTGTTTGGCTTTGACAATGAAAGCATTTGCCAGCAGAAAAGAGCTGCCAAGTGTCCAATGCAATTTATGTGTTGCTCTGGGTATATCTAACCTCCTCATTTCATCATCTATAATAGAGATGTAACAATTTTTACAAAGTGGTGTATGTAAGGTATGCTTCATTAATGTCTCAAAATTACTTTGTGGTCCACAGATGGTAAATGATATAGTGAAATTAAGTATAAATTTGTGACAGTAATTTTCAGGATAATAGTTCCTCAAATCCCATGAAAGCTTACAACTGATGATTTAAATTAAAAAGAAATGTGTAGGTAGGAATGGTTTTTTCCCAGTTTCCATCTCTTCCCATAAGTTCTTTCCTTTTAAAAGCATACTAAGTATTTGTTCTGCCTAATTTCAATTCCCCCAAAAGTGGGGTTTTCAAACTAAAAAAAAAAAAAAAAAACCATAGTACCAGCATAGATTTAGAGATTTTAAGGTAGAGATACATTATTTCACATCTTCCTTCTTGGAAATTCTTGAAGGATATTGGTTGAAATTACAGTCATCAGCACTACTTTACACTAATCACCCAGTCATGATGAAGCAGTCTTTTGGCATGGAATATTTCAGCCCAAATGATTCAATTTTAGAAAAGACCTATCCCATTGAAAACAGGATCTTGCTGAGTAATGATTATAGGCAGTGCTAACAGCCCTTCCAATAATATGATTTAGAGTTTTGCAACTAAAAGAAGTTTAGAAAAGTAGATTAACTTTACTGAGGTATATTAAATAAGCTTGCAATTCTGTCAATATGTTACAGTGGTACCTGGTAGGGTTTCTCAGTCTATGCTGTTAGTTGCTTGCTCCAACACAAAGGGGTCAAGAAAACATTCAGGTTAAAATTGCTTTAAAATGAGTAAAAGGCTGCAACCAGGACAGACAGATCAAGGTCAAAAATTGCTTTTCTGCTTTAATTTAAAGTTATTCCATTATTTCCAATACCAGGTTTACTGCCTGGTATTGAACATTTGCCATGACTCAGATAATTTCTTCTTTCCAACCAGACTTTCCGTTCCGTTGCAGTTCTAATTATACTTTATAAAGAAATATAGGACCTTCTATTTTTCCTATTAAAAGTAAAATTTGAAAGCTAAAGATTAAGAAAATGAGAAAAAACTTACTCCCAAAACATGAAGACTTTGACAAGCTTTTTTTTTCCAGTACTTATTTCCACATGCTATCAGAAGGCAAAAAACCTTAACTGCTGAAAAAATGGTTTGAGAGCTCATGATGAGCATTGATTTCCCCAGTCTGTTTTTCTACCAGGCCTCTTGTGCTGAGTCTGATCTAGAGCAGAAAATAATTTTTAAATTATTTATTAAAAAAGGGAAAAGCAGCCTTTTGTCATCCTCCAAGCAGTGGTGAAGAATATAATGCACTTAGCAGACATAACCCCAGGGTTTTATAAGACTCCCTTCTTGTACTCCTGAGTGTCCTATAGCTGAATGTGATAATTCTTTCTACAGCTTATGACCAGAAGATTTGAAGTTATTTGCTAATTTGGATTATCCAGTGTTTCCCAGGGAAATGGAAGTCAGTAAATTTCTGCACCCCTCCTTTTGCTCTCTTTGCCTCTGTCATTTCACACCACCACATCCCAGTGCTGCTGTCTTGGCTCTTATGAAGCAGCAGCTGACTGAGAGTCCAGGATTTCTCATCTCTTTTTCTTTGCTAGCAGCTCTGCATAATTGTGGCTTAAATCGGTTAAAAAAACTCCTGCTGACTTCAACAGGATCAGCATTCATCCTGGTTAAAACATCGAAACTTGTTTCAGAGCACAAAGGAGCTGAAGAGCTAGCAGCAGGTGGTGGGGACAAGCCTGCTAATCCCAGCTTGGTGCAGTTATCAGGAATATTGTATAATGTAAAGGTTTCAGCATAATTTAGGAGGAATTCATATGAAGCTCATTCTGGAAGATTGCTATCATTATTATTTTTCATGTCAGTGGACAGCTTGCTGTATATGAAACATCTGTGCCTGATATTTGCCCAGAAATATAATCTTATTTATGAGCAAGCACATACCTTAACGCTTTACAGTAGCAAATGGAAAATCAGGGCTGGAGTTCCAACAGCTTCCTTCGGTTTTACTGTACATTAAATTTCTTACTGGCCAAGAGTTATATTGCTATAAAAACAGTATGAATCTCACAGGCTGAGATCAGGCTGAGCTTGTTACGTTTGTGAGCTGTGACAAAAGGCCATCTTCCAAGACATGATTTCCTGTTTCCCTTTGCTGATCTCTTTTAGCAACCATCCCACTCCAGGGCAGTAAGCAGTTGTGGAAGTTCAATGAATGAGAGGGAAGGGGTTCAGGAGACTACAAAAGGCTTTTTATTTTTTGGCCAGGAAGAGTCTTTCCTTCTTGGGTCTGGCTGGAGAATTCTTCTGGCCAAGTCTCCAGTGTGGTGGGTGTAGTGCACCTTAAAGATGTCCAAAGGGGTTTCCCACATAAAGGAAAACTTTCCAAAGCACTCAGATGAGAGAAAGATATCTTCTGGTGCCCCCTCAGAGATCTCACAGGGGATCCCACTGGTTCAGGAGGCTTGGTTTGTGGCTGGCCAAGCTGGCACAAGCAGTGACTGAGGCTGCTCACACTTGGAGATAGGCATGCAGGAGAGAGCAGAATAGGAGGCTTGGGGGCTCTCACAGCTCCTGAGATATTTTTGAGGACTGGGTTCAAGTCATCCTGAGCTAGTCCAATGCCATTGCATTCATACTGCCTTTAAGAGGAGAGTATAAATTTGAGGCAGGATGCCTTCTGTGTTTAAGTATCCTCAGGGACCAAGGCAACTGGGACATTTCTGACAAAACAAAATGAGAAGAGTGTGGGGCCTGGGATTGATCACAGCCTCTTTCCACATGCAACACAGTGCCCCAGGTGCTCCTTGGGAGACCACTGGAGCTGGAGTCATTTAAATAAGGTTTCACTCATTTTAAGGATATTTTTACAGAGTCCATGTGCCTGTCAAAACAATATTTAAAACTAATGGTTCCTAGACTCTACGTGAAGTACTGAGCACAGAGTTAGCATAATCAGACATTCAGACAATGGGAAAGTATATGAAAATTTCCATTCTGACATTTCCCAGCTGAAGATTAGTAAAATGAATAGCAAATTTTGCACTTCTCCCTCTTATTTACCAACCGTTAGGCAATGCAATAACACATCTGCTGAAGAAATGGAAATGTACAACTGCAACTGGCATCTTAATACAATATGGGTTATATTTAGTCGACTGGATTATATTTCAATTATCGTAACTGTTAAGCATTTTATACAGAAGAAGATATAAAGGTCACTAAGGCTAGCTGGATTTTAATGGTAATGAGGGTAACAACCTTGTATTATCAAATCATAATAATTCTCTGTGTGTGATCAGATACATTTTTTCTAGCTCCTGATAATAGTATTTTGTAAGCACCAATAAAGACACCGATTCCACTTGCTTTCTCTTCATGTAGATGAGATGTAGAGATTTCCAGCACCTTCAGGGCAATGTGCTTCTGAGTGCATTATGAGATTTCAGACAGTTTGTGACTTTGGTCAGAGATTAGCCCAAAGGAAATGACATTCATTGATCTGCATGCTAAATGCAACAGCTGTTATTCACACCTATTCAGAGAAAAAAACAAAACTGACTTCTGGAAAAAAAATTTGTGACTTCTGTTAGTAGCTTGTGGTACAGACACTGCTCGTCATTCCAATAACTGATTTTAACAGGATTTTCTGAATTAGGAAAATAGAGGTAAACCAGTCAATTTAGTGGATTCTGGGAACTTATAAACTTGGAAAACAAACAGACCAATTCATCTAAGATGTGTGGCTTCAGAATCAAAGTTCACAGGAAAGCTGTGAAACTTTATGTCTAAAAGACAGAAATAAATCACTTAAATGTAAGAGCTTTACCAAATACATTCCCTTGCAGCAAAGGACATAATAAAAGTACTGCATTATTTCATGACTTTTAAGATTGCATTTCTAAAAGGAAAAATGCAAGGAGTATTTTTCTTTCTTTGGGGGATGGGAAGATTTGTATTTAGAACATGTAAAAAACAAACAAAAAAAAGAAAAGGCTTTACAGATAGCATAATCTTTAAAAAGAAAATTTCAAAGGAAAAAGCAGCTACAAATTGCACATAATTTTATTAGAAATGCATGTATTTGGTGAGAGTGTTGGGTATTTTTTTGTTTCATAAAGAAAGAGAAGGATTTTGAGCTTAAGGAGAACAGCTTGAGACTCCCTTCACTTTTCCCAGGTATCTCTGACAGTCTGAAATTATTTTAACTTTTTAAAGCAACACTTGCCATTTGAATCAATTACCTGTACAATGTGTCTATGTGGTGCCTTTTGATTTCTCTGGGATATCCCAGCTGCCTTCCAACACATAATACTCTCTGTCTTTAACAGCTGTTATAAACTTCTCACTTCTTATTTAAGAATGGATCCAAAGTCCAGGTCTGACATGACATGCCTAGGCAGCCTGAGCTGCAAAAGAGCTGTAGGAAGGTAAAAGCTATAGATAGGGTAGGACCATTGAGATGGAAGCATCCATAGCTCAAGCAGTCAGGGGCACTCACACACTGAGCACTGGAAAGCAGTAAACAAGGAAAAAAAGGAAAGCTCTGAACTCTGTTTATTTACCTGAATATATTCTTACCAAAATTAATAAGAGAACCTATAAGAAAAGTCATCTCCATATTTCACTGTCTAAGCTGTAATGAATTCTACAATGACAAGGCCACAAGAGAACCAAATCTGCTGTTTTAAGATAAACTTGAGCTTGGAAAATGTGGCAGGAAACATCAATAAAAGTGATTTCAGGGGAACAGAGGTTGCAGCACTCTGGAGTGTGGACGTGGGGGCCTGGCTTGTACCTCAGAAACCCATACACATTCTTCCCAGCAGCTAATTTATTTATGAAAATGGTACATGGAGCCATTAAGCCAGAGGCTTTCCTAAATACATCTCCTTGCAGACTTCACTTAGGTAAAGCTAGTGCCAAACATAAGATATTCTATTCATTTAACCTGTACAGCAGGTTCATTTTCTGTACAGCAGAAAATCTGAAGGCATTGCCCTCAGTTTGCATGCTATAGCAGAAGCTGTCACAATCTGACCAGAATTTACAAAAGCAAATGTAACATATAGCCCACACAGATAATCAATATGAAGGACAAGCTTGCAAAGCTTTAAAATCATTCTACAGTCTTATTTAATGAGTACAACTGGGACATATGTAGTGTGGTCATCTGGTATCTTGAGGTATCAGTTGAGGGGTGCAAGCTTTGCACAGTGCTCAGTGGAGACTTTCAAGGGAATTGCCTGACATATGTATCAGAAATTACTATGGGGTTTCAACTAAGCTGAACATTTAGAAAACAGATTTTGAAAGTAAGGAAAAGAAGTAATAGATAAAAGATCAATGTAACAACTTCTAGATAGTTACATAGATACAAATATTTCTATAAAAAGAGCATAAATTACCATTCAGAGTAGAACAGCTATTTTAAAATTCTAAAATTTACATCGGGTATATTAATCAGTGTTGCTGGTACAATGAAACTGCTTTAAGAACACTGTTTACATAAGTAAAGAAAACCCATGGAGAAAAAATAGTCGACAGGTTAAGAGGCTTAATAAGCCTGCTTTTGTTAGAAATCACATAGTATTTTTTAATCCTATTTAAACTTCCCAATGCTTTTACATTCCATTAACTGCCAATATAATTATAAACTTGCCTAAATACTGTAGTCAGTATTCAGTATTCAGTAGAGAAACTTTATTCTGCTGGAGAATATATATTTAGTTTGATTTTTACTGATGTTCTCATGAATCATCAACAATGCTCTTTCAACCTAATTAGTTGGAGTAATTTTCTTATGTTTTCTCATCCAGAAAGAGCTGCTCACATTTGCCTTCTACAGATACCACTAAAGTTTTTGATTTGGTGATAAGAATCAATCTGCCAACAACATATTTGGTGCAGATGCTACCATTTCTGTTGCTGAGGCATTTTTATTTTGTCCTACTCTAATGTAGTCAAGAATCCCTTCTGTGTCTGCACATGATCTATAAGGTAAATAAGGCTGTCAGACAACTAGGTCTGTCCTGATTTGAGCCGTAGCAGTAATTTTTCTCCTTCTTGGTAGCTGGTGCAGTGCTGTGTTTTGACTTTCGGGCTGAGAACAGTTGCTGATAGCAAGTATGTTTTGGGTTACTGCTCAAATGTTTGGTTTGTCCAACGCCTTTTCTGAGCTCATGCTCTGCCAGGGAGGACGGGAGGCTGGGAGGAAGAAGAGACAGGACACCTGACCCAGGCTAGCCAAAGAGGTATTCCATACCATAGCACGTCATACCCAGAAGGTAACCGGGAGAAACCCGGAAGGGCTGGAGCTCTGGGGGGATGGAAGAGGTACCGGTCAGTGCTCGGTCGGGCAGGGTGGGGTGAGTTATGGGTTTGTGGCTGGTGAGGTGTTATATTCTCTTCACTTGTTATTGGCTTTGTCATCATTATTTGTAGTAGTAGTAGCAGTAGTGATTTGTGTTGTGCCTTAGCTATTAAACCATTCTTATCTCAATCCGTGGGGGCTACATTCTTTGAATTCTCCTTCCTAACTGTCCATGAGTTGGGGGAGCGAAGGGGGGGAGTGAATGAACGAGCTGTGTGTGGACTTAATTTAAACCACGACAACACCTTACTGGGATTAAAACATACAGGACCACAATCCAACGTAGACAAAACAGCAGTGCATGGATCTCCATTTCTACTGTATTCAGTTATTTATGGGGCTCCTCTGTGAACCCATGGTACCTTTTTATCTGCTCTGTCTGCCAGCACTTCTGTATAACTTGTCCTTTCTGATTACCTGACTTCTTCATTTTAGCTTCAAGTGCTACTCCACTTTTACATCCATTTGTGACTTTCTGATTACCAATACAACCCAAAATCCTCACTGCCCTTTCCGCATACTCTCAATTTGCTTTTAGCAAGACCAGAAGCTTTTTTCTTTTTTAAATTATAGAATCATAGAATAGTTAAGGTTGGAAAGGACCTTAAGATCATCTAGTTCCAACCCCCCTGCCATGGGCAGGGACACCTCACGCTAAACCATATCACCCAATCTAGTTTCTTCATTAATATAACTGCCTTCTTCTTACTTTTCAGTTGTACCCATAAAGATTCGGATGAGTAATATGGGTAAATAACTAGACACAAACTTGTAGTAGAAGTCTGTGATTTTGAGATCTTGGTTTTAGCAGCTCTTTTTAAAATGTCTATACTTGTGGAAACCTGTTTGGGTGGTGGTTTTTTTTTTTCATTCCTCTACTGAAATAAAGCAACCATTTCTGTAGGTGTTCTGGTACACTTTGAGTGCTAATGGAAGCAAAGAGGAAGGAAAGATATTTGGGGCTTTCAAAGCAGGAGCCCCTCTTTGGGAATTCCAAATTGACAAAAAGGATAAAAAAGATGTCATCACCAAAGGTATTAGTGTAGCTAAAGAGATCAGCTGCGGTGGAGGAGCTGTTATCACCACCTTCATTCTTGGAAAACTTGACCAGTTGTTGCACAACTGTTTCTGAGAGCACAGCATTGGAAATACAGCAAAAAGTGAAATGTCCATTACCACTCACTCAGCATCATATATCATATTCCTAAAAAAAGCTTCATTTATGTCATCAGTCTGTCCATGACTCGAGCATGTCTCTGTATCTACTGTTGAAAATAGAGGCCTTAATTCCAGCTCCAAAATAATTTCATCATTTCAGAGCTCCAGCAGAAGAGTGTAGTAGATTGCTTCATTAGGCTGAAGCATGAGTGTATTTTGTGAAGTGCAATGTAGCCATCTGCAATATGTACTCTGGTCACACAGTGATAGGGAAACTTGGGCACGAAAGCAAATTGTAAAACATTCAAATGCTACCTGTTTCAAGGTTACTTAACATAAAAATGGAACATTTTAGGAAAATAGCTCAAAGCTAAATCAGAAGTCCCCAAACCAACCTTTTCCAAAATGCCTTGGCATCATATCAGTTACGTAAGTGTCCATCTTGTCAAATGTTAATCTGCCAAAAGAATTGATCAACCTTGAGTAAGTAACCCCCTGAAATTATTGTGGGGTTTTTCTTTCCTTCCTGATCTTAAACTGTGTTATCAGAATGACTTCAAGTACCTAATCAGACACATCAGTCAAGCACCTTCAAGCACTGTGCCACCTCAAAGTATGGGTAACTCTCACCCAATAGCCAGCTGCAGTCAATTGCCAGTGCTTCAAAAGAAAAGATGCATGTGTAGAGGAAGAGGAGAATTTACAAGTCAAATTATGGCCCTGACTCTTACAGCTGATCAGCTGAAACCCTGAAGAATGAGATCTGATTATAATCACAGTCCTAATGCAAAGCTGAAAGTGTTATGAGGGCATACTGAGGGCAATGAAATCTATCCTGCTCTATTTGGGCTTAGTAGATGAAAAAGGAAACAGTATGACTCAGTCTCCATGTGTTTTTGGATGCAGACAAAAGAATGTCTCCCCAAAGTAAGGTTAAGGAATAACTCTCTGAACAAAATGTGGCCTTGCTTTAGAGTTCCAATTTTAAAATACACATCTTCCTTGAGATGGAAAAAGAGGTATAGATTTAGTTCTAATTACATGAGTATTTCTTTTGGTTTTTTCCTTTAATCAGGAATGGGGACAGAGTGACTGAACAAGGGAAGGCAAGGTATATTCAGAAAATGTGTTATATACTTGAGTTTGAAATCCTTGATATTTAGAAACAGTCCTGTCCATTCAATTCTGGCTATTATAGTTGCTTTTACACTGTATGTTTGAATTGCTACTTGTCTGCAACTACTTCTGACCATTTTATCGGTTCTATTTAGATGCATTTCTTTGACTGGCACAGGAAAGAAGAATATTTACCTCTAGGTAATTATTAAATAGGCAATTAGTATTTATGTTAATGTAGTAAAATAGAGCAGCAGGTCTGGACCAGCACCAGAAATTCTTAGCACTGTATTGAGGTACAACATACAAATTAGACCTGCTTCAGAAAGTTTCCAGTCCAGTCATGAGACAAGAAACAGGCAACTACAGATGAGTAACTGAGACAATTAAATTATTGCTTATGCAGTTCTGTGTGCAGAGAACACCGTTTACCTCATATGAAGGGGATTTTAGGCATCCTGACATAAGCGATTTTTCATTTTCAAAAGCTATTTGCTTTTGTGAATTAACGAGTGCTCAGAAAAGCTGTCCCTAATGGACATAAACAGAATGCATCGTTTTCCCCTTTTTTCTCTCAAATATATTTTACAAAAAAAATGCTGTTCTGCTTTTACCCGTCTCCTCTGAGTATTACTTCTGGAATATATCTAATAATGGAAGAGCATGTGTTTTTTGGAAACCCCAGCCAAATATATATGTGTTCTTCCTACTATTGATCTCACCAATGGCATTCGTCTTTTGTCAGCCTTCTGCCAGTCTGTTGTTCAAGTGTGCTAGGTGGTTTTTAATGTCAACTGACTGCTACCTTTTGAAACTATTTAGCAGGAATATACACCATGACACATAGGGAGACATATCAGCAGTCAGCCACCTACAGCACTAAGTTTACATCAAAGCCATTAGGAACTGAGAGCCTACCTAATATCCTTTGCATTATGCTACTTGTCTTCAGTGAAGGGATAGACAAGGGTAGTCACAAGCTTGTAAAAGTACCAATGATATTAGGCCAAAAGTGGTGTTAAAATAGAATTGACTTCCTTCGAGAAATGTCTCAATGAAGCCGGGATATCCCAACGTAGTGTTAAAATAACAATCAGTTCCTGTGAGCCTTTAAAATCCTTAACCAGCCATGCCTTTGCTTATGCTCTATATACATCAGGAGAAACTCTGGAAAAGGAGCTTAAAGACCTCCACAAAATAAAGACATAGAACTTGTTGCTGATCTGTTAATAACCCTATAAAACTATAGGAGGTTCCAGTGTCCGAAAGGAAAAGGATCCTGATCCAACCTTCTACTTGCTTTTTCTTTTGGGATGCTAAGTCACAGATATCACAGAGTGGGTAAGGTGGGAAGGCTGCTCTGGCGACTGGTTTAGTCCCCTCCTCAAGAAGTATAATCTACAGCAGGTTGATCAGGACCATGTTCAGTCAGAGTTTTAATATCTCCAAGGATGGAGACTCCACCATCTCTCTTGGCAGCCTCTTCTAGTGTTCAACCACACATACAGTAAGAAAGTATGGTCTTGTATTTAGACTGAATTTCCTGGTTTTAGTTTGAAGCCACTGTGTCTTGTCCTTTCTCTGGGAACTACTGAATATATTCTGTCTCCCTCATCTTCATTCCCTCCCATCGGATATTTTATACACATTAATAAGATCCCCCTGATCCTGCACAGCAGTCCCACCATCTCAGACCTTCCTCATAGGAGAGAAGCTCCAGTCTGTTCATCATCTTTGTGGCTTTTTGTCAGGCTCTTTCCACTATTTCCAGGTTTCTCTTGTAGTGTTGTGGTGGATTGACCCTGGCTGGATGCCAGATGCCCAACAAAACCACTCTATCACTTTCCCCCTCAGCTGGACAGGAGAGAGAAAATGTAATAAAAGGCTCATGGGTCTAATAAGGACAGGAAGAGATAATTCACTAATTACCATCATGGGCAAAACATATTTGACTTGGAGAAAATTAATTTCCTTTATTACCAGTTAGCTTTGGGATAATGAGAAATAAAACCAAATCTTAAAAACCACCTTCACCCCACTCTCCTTTCTTCCCAAGCTTAACTTCACTCTTGATTTTCTTTACCTCCTCCTGCACAGAACAGGGGGATGGGGAATAGGAGCTGTGGTCAGGTCATCACATGTTGTCCCTGCCTTTCCTTCCTCCTCAGGGTAGAACTCCTCACACTTTTCCACTTAAGAGTGGGGTCCCTCTCATGGGAGACAGTCCCTCACAAAGTTCTCCAAAATGAGTCTTACTCATGGGCTGCAGTTCTTCATGGACTGCTCCAGCATGAGTCCCTTCCACAGGGTACAGTCCTTCAGGCACAGACTGCTCCAGCGCAGGTCCCCTGTGGGGTCACAAGTCCTGCAGCATAATCTGGCATGGGCTCCTCTCTTCATGGGGCCACAGGTCCTGTTCCAATGTGGACTTCCCACAGAGTCACAGCCTCTTTCATGCATCCTCCTACTCCAGTGAAGGGTCCTCCATGGGCTGTAGGTGGAGATCTGCTCCACCACTGATCAACATGGGCTGCAGGGGCACAGACTGCCTCACCATGGTCAGCACCACAGGCTACAGGGGAATTTCTGGTCCAGAGCTGGAGCACCTCCTGCCCTCCTGCACTGACCTTGGTATCTGCAGAGCTGTTGCTCTCATATATGCTCTTCCCTCTCTCCAGCTGCAGTTGCTGTCCATGTTCTGCCCCCTCACCTCCTTAACTATGTTTACCCAGAGGTGGTACACTGCCACTGATGGGCTCAATCTTGGCCAGTGGCAGGTCCATCTTGTAGCTAGCAGGCATTGGCTTTATTGGACACAGGGGAAGCTTCTGACAGCTTCGCACAGAAGTCGTCCCTGTAGTCCCCCTGCTACTAAAATCATGCTATACAAACCCAATAAAACTGCACTGTCGAGAGCTGGACACAACACTCTAGGTGTGACCTCACCAGTCCTGAGTAGATTCATTCCAATACAGGTTAGTCTTTGCTCCATAGAAAAGCTACCACTGCATTCAAAGTGCTCCTAGGACTGTGCTTATTTTAAAAGAATAAAAATAATTTTCCTATTACTTCTTCCTTCTTGAAAATAGTAAAATAATTCTATGATGAGGCTCAGGTAAGGTTTATCTGTACAACAATTACAGTGTACTTTCAAACTAGTGACACCTATTTTTCACAGGGTGTTCTGAGAAAAATCAATGTGTTTATTGATTTTTTGGGTAGACTCAATCCACCCAGGGAAGTCATATTTCCTATGTTTGTTTTTCTAACTACATTGAAGGGCATAATCCGTCTATGTTTTGTTAGCAGTTACTCTGACTTTTCCTTAAGGTGATGAGGGCATTAAAGCTAAAAGGATACCTATGCAGAAGTTCTAGATGTCCTGCCACAAAGCTTAACCCCATTTCCCACAGAAGGCCAGCATTCAGGCAGGAACAATCAATAGCTTAGTTTGGACAAATAATCACATTCACAAACTTCCTTTTCACTTCTGTGCTTGGGGATGTCAGGAAATCTATCTATGACCTTCTACAAAAGCCCTAGCAAATACCAATAATAGCTGTAGTTGTTGTGAGAACTGGTGAATCACTGATAGAGAGATGTTTCTCAGATGTGTTCCCATTCCTACTGCCAAGGCAACCTAACAAAGGAGCTCACATAAAAAGCTGTGCATTCATTTCCTCTAAGCCAACAGATTTTTATTCAGCTTATCCTTTTTGCAAGTTTCACCCTGATGTTGCAGATACGGTTCTGACTGTAGCTTTGGCTTGTCTATGCCACTGGGTAGGGAAGGTGCAGAGTGGGTTCTGCTCCCCTATTTATCATCATCTGCTCCTAAGATTCTGAAGATTTTTGAGAATCATTTGTCAGTCTCTTTGCTGACAGGAAATGTGGGGTTTGTTACTTTAAGCTGCTAAATCTTTACACACATCCACTGTGTCTTGGTCTTTGCCTGTCCTTGGTGTACTGGTTGAAGTGCAGATGGTCTGCAACATTAATTTTTAGAAATATTGATTTAAAACACACGACCATACAGGTTAGTAAAGACTGCAGTGTGCTTATAATGCTTCAGTCAAGAAAGTGTTGAAAGTCAAGAAGTGTTGAAAGAATGCTTTATAATAAGCGTTTGGCCAAATAAACCAAATAAATTTCTGGACTGGAAGAAGCTTGAGAAAGCTCTTTTTCTTGTGTTTTTCATACTGAAAGTTGTCTAGCACATATAAAGCTTCTCAATCCGAATAATGTATGAAGCATAGGACAACAACCAGTGCAGCAGTTCTTGAGAGTGATTTCCTTTCACAGCAGTGCAGTACAAGAGTGAGTAATTTCTTCCTGATTTCCTTTTCAAATCTCTGAATGCAGAGATTTGCTGTGGTGTAACACTGATTTAAAAGAAGTTGTTTCAGCTTAATGTAAGTGAACAAAATATGTCGTCAATATCCAGTAACAAAATAGATAATAGATTCGGGTAATTTCAGCATTACACAAGCTGTAAAAAAAAAAAGAAGAGAAAAAAAAGCTATTTTTTTTTGTAAAATTTGGAGCATAAATTATTTTTGGGGACATGATAAAAAGAATTGTGCTACAGTTCACTGCCTTTGCAGAAAAGAGTATAAAGCCATTAATCTGAGCTTTTAAAAGAATAACAGATTGATGCTCTATCAAAGATATTGTTTCATATTAAAATATAACACTAAATTTCAGAGAAATAGCTGTTTGCAAATAATGAAGATTGCAAAAGCGTAAGATGTCAAATGGCAAACAATGCAGGTGAAATGTTTAGTTTGATCCTTTGTGCACATCTTGGGTAAGTTCAGTATCAGCAGGCTAATAAGCTGACTTCCCACAGTCATGTGGCAGAGCATATCTGCAGATGAGCTGTGTATCTGTAGTAAAGCTGCTGCTTGTGACAACCTCACATACAGTGCTGCTATTAGCAGAGAACTATATAGAAAATTAAATTTTGTAGGATGATCAAGTATAAACTTAAAATGAAATAATTCAATGCAGCCCTAGATTATATAGCTCTTATAGATGTACAGTTATTGTGCAATTGCAAACTTGGGACCAGAATAGCTCTTAGCAGCTCCTCATAAATTCATGTCTTTCCTCGATTCTCTAAGAATTTGCTATTTTATACTTAGATGTTTGTTTGTAGTGGAAAGGTTTTATATTTTGGAAAAAAAAATGTTGAAGAATTCTGACTAAATCAATGTTCAACTTACAGAATCACAGAATCACAGAATCCTGAGGGTTGGAAGGGACCTCAAAAGATCGTCTGGTCCAACCCCCCTGCAAGAGCAGGGTAACCTAGAGTACATCACACAGGAACTTGTCCAGGCAGGCCTTGAATATCTCCAACGTAGGAGACTCCACAACCTCCCTGGGCAACCTGTTCCAGTGCTCTGTCACTCTCACAGTAAAGAAGTTCTTCCTGATGGAACAAAGTTCTTCCATGGAACCTCCTATGCTCCAGTTTACACCCATTGCCCCTTGTTCTGTCACTGGATATCACTGAAAAAAGCCTAGCTCCATCATCCTGACACCCACCCTTTACATATTTGTAAACACTGATGAGGTCACCCCTCAGTCTCCTCTTCTCCAAGCTACAGAGACCCAGCTCCCTCAGCCTCTCCTCATAAGGGAGGTGTTCCACTCCCTTCATCATCTTTGTGGCTCTGCGCTGGACTCTTTCAAGCAATTCCCTGTCCTTCCTGAACTGAGGGGCCCAGAACTGGACACAATATTCCAGATGCGGCCTCACCAAGGCAGAGTAGAGGGGGAGGAGAACCTCTCTTGCCCTACTAACCACACCCTTTCCAATGCACCCTAGGATGCCATTTGCCTTCTTGGCCACAAGGGCACATTGCTGGCTCATGGTCATCCTCCTGTCCACCAGGACCCCCAGGTCCCTTTCCCCTTCACTCCTTTCCAGCAGGTCAACCCCCAACCTGTACTGGTACATGGGGTTGTTCTTCCCCAGATGCAAGACTCTACAATTGCCCTTGTTGAATTTCATCAAGTTTCTCCCTGCCCAACTCTCCAGCTTGTCCAGGTCTCGCTGAATGGCAACATAGCCTTCTGGTGTGTCAGCCACTCCTCCCAGTTTAGTGCCACCAGCGGACTTGCTGAGGGTACACTCAGTTCCCTCATCCAGGTCCTTGATGAAAATATTAAACAGCACTGGTCCCCAGCACCGACCCCTGAGGGACTCCACTAGTCACGGACCTCCAGCTAGATTCTGTGCCATTGACCACAACTCTCTGCCTTCTTCCTTTCAACCAGTTCTTGATCCACCTCACTACCTGATCGTCAAGCCCACACTTTCTTAGCTTATCTATGAGAATGCTGTGGGAGACAGTATCAAATGCCTTACTGAAATCAAGAAAAAACACATCTAACGCTCTACCATCATCCCTCCAGCTAGTCACTTTCTTGTAGAAGGCTATAAGGTTGGTCAAACATGACTTCCCCTTCATAAAACCATGTTGGCTGTTCTTAATGACCCCCTCATCCTTGATATGCCTAGAGATGGAGTCAAGAATAAGTTGTTCCATCACCTTTCCAGGGACGGAGGTAAGGCTGACCGGTCTATAAGTACCCGGGTCCTCCTTCTTGCACTTCTTATAGACTGGTGTGACATTTGCCATCTTCCAATCCTCAGGCACCTCTCCCGTTTCCCATGATTTACCAAAGATGATGGAGAGTGGCCTAGCAATGACCTCCGCCAGCTCCCTCAGCACCCGTGGGTGCATTCCATCCAGACCCATTGATTTATAGATGTCCAGATTGCATAGCTGATCCCTAACCCAATCCTCATCTACCAAAGCAAACTCCTGCTTTGTCCTGACTCCTTCTGGGGCTACAGGAATCTGGGACCCCAGGGGAGAGTCTGCAGGAGTAAAGACAGAGGCAAAGAAGGCATTCAGCACTTCTGCCTTCTTTGTATCCTCTGTCTCCAGGGCACCCACCTCATTCAGCAGTGGGCCTATATTGCCTCTTGTGTTAGTTTTATTTGGTATGTATTTGAAGAAGCCCTTTCTATTGTCATTAACCCAACTAGCAAGATTAAGATTAGCTGTCCTAATTGCCTCCCTACATCCTCTAACAACTGTCCTATATTCCTCCCAGGTGGCCAGCCCCTCCTTCCATAATCCATAGATTCTCCTTTTCCACTTGAGTTTGCCCAGCAGCAACTGGTTTAACCACGCTGGTCTCCTAGATCCCTTACTTGATTTCCTACTCATTGGGATGCTCTGATCCTGAGCTTGGAAGAAGTGGTCCTTGAATGCTGACGAGCTATCATGAGCTCCTTTACCACCTAGTACCCTTTCCCATGGGACTTCCCTTAGCAGTTGATTGAACAGGCCAAAGTTGGCCCTTTGGAAATCCAGAACTGTGGCCTTGCTAGGTATTCTATTCCTCCCACACAGGATCCTAAACTCCACCATCTCATGGTCACTGCAGCCAAGGCTGCCATTGACCATCACCACTTCAACCAAACCCTCCTTGTTGGTGAGTACTATATCTAGCAGAGCTCCTCTCCTAGTTGGTTTGTCCACCATTTGCATTAAGAAGTTATCGTCAATGCACTGGAGGAACTGGAGGAACAGTGAACTGGGAACTTTCTAAACGTCATTAATTTTATATGTCTCAGTTGAGAGGTCATAATTAATTGGTAGCTTTCAAATTTTTACTGATACTGTAACTGATTACCTTTCTGGAAATAAGGATCATATCAAAATTCCTCCTTCTTGGGGTGAAGTAAGAAGGGTTCTTTGGTTCTTCTGTTCTCATTGTCAGTCCTAATTAAAGAAACCAAATAAAAAAAAAGGAGAAGGAGAATACAAATAAAAAAAAAGAGTTTGAAGTTGCTGTAGTAAATAAGGCATAGGAATGTAAGCTGATGAGCAAGGATAAAGCAGAACAATGAAAGGATATTTAGCCACTTGCAGCCTGAAGGTCTAAATATGCAAAATTGATCAAACTGAAGCTAATTCATAACTTACTTATTAAATATCACAGTTTCTTTTATTGCTGCATTAGAATCAATATTATGAGAACAAAAATAAAAATAAATTATTTTTCCAACATATAATAAACTAAGCTTGAAAAAACATAGAACCATTTCAGACTTGCTTCATAGTATCTTTGAAGTTATACAAATGCACTAAACTCCTAGCTATTTTTAAAACAGAGAAGAAAAATAAAATAAATAAAAATTAAATTAAATTAAAAAATAAAAACCCCACCAAACAACAAAACATTTACTCCATTTAAATGTTTATTTCCTACTACTTTTTGCTTTCTTATGCATCAGAGCACATTCCACACATCAATAAAGCCAACAGGTGCAACACAGTTCTTGGATTCTTAATTTGAGAGAAAGATGAGGACAAAACTAAACAAATTTTTTAAATAAAAGAGCTAGAACAGGAGATAATGCTTTTTCCATTAAACATATTTCCATATTATAAGATGAGCACCCAAAAGTTTTTCCAAATTTGTCTGAACACTTGTCTCTTGCCTCCATGTGTGATCATCCCATTAGTTCTATTTGCGCTAGTATTTCTAATAAAAGTCATATGCAGAGCCCATCAGGAAGACATAAAATTAGATGGCTGGTCCATCTATGCATGTAAGGCAACAGATAGTCCTTGAATTGCAGTTTGAGTTAGAACTGTGATTATGTATTCATTAAAGCACTAGCTATGGTCATCTCAGACAACAAGGTAAATCTATGGAACATTTAGCTACTGGAAGGCTGAACAAGACCAGATCCCTCAGCCTGTCTTCACAGGAGGGGTGCTCCAGCCCTCTGACCATTTTTCGCAGCCCTCCTCTGGACTTGCTCAAGCAAATCCATGCCTTTATTTCATCAAATTAGTTGTGAAAAATCATGTAAACACAAGCAGATGCTAAACGAGGTCTGATGTGTGATGCAATGGTCCTGCACACATACGAAAAGTACAAAACATCTGAGATTAAAAGGGCATGATCACACTAGTAACTCTGTCTAGTTCAATTTCCACTGTAAAAAAATAATATTGTTGTATAAAAATTACAACAGCAATTTGAGGCAGTGTAAAAATCACATTATAACAGATTCAGAAAGGGTCATGAGCTAATTAACAGAAAGTCTTAAAGCTTTTAAGTAAAACCAAAGTAACTGATTCACAAAAATATATTATTTATTTTTATGCACATAAAAGAAGATTTTGTCAGTATGTTTAGCTAAGATTTTTGAAAGCAAAATGGAGAACATTAGCTCTCTGTTAATGGAGTTAATGGAGAACATTAGTAATTTCACTCTTTTGAAGTAAAAGAACACTTAACTGAAAAGTTGATCAGTGAAGTACTCAGTACTTATATTGCAAACATTTAGACCTACTTGTACTATTCTGGACTCTCAAGATTTCCATGCAAGAAGTTCAGTTTTCTTCATTAGTCCCAAAACTGAAATAGCAGTATATAAGTTCTCTCAGTTTAGAAGAGATTTTTCCTGGTGATGAGGTAAAGCTCTGGTGTGGAAATAAACCACTGTTTATAGTTGTTGAAATGAAGATTAAATATTCCATGCATGAGTCACATAAAAGATCCTTCCTATTGGGAAAGGAGAGTTTCATGCTCAGTACTATCATTGAATTAAATTCACTTCCATAGAGCATATTAAAAGTTTTTTTTTTCCAGTTTTGCAAACAGCCATGTCATTCATTCTGGAAATAAAACAGTAATAAATGGAAAAGTCTGACTTTCATTATTTTCTATTCAAGTAATTAAGCAATTCCACATAGTTAAATGTGGCAAACACTTTGAAAAATATTTTATAGACAGTAAAAACCAGCATAAAATGATTTCTAGAAAGCTATAATTCTAGATGTAATTCCAGTATGTAACTGGAATGCAATTCATGTATGTTCCTAAAAATAGCATACCTGTAAATAATGAAAAAGTATGTAGTAGTTCAAAGTGTTTCTGAGGGCCACTAAACTCAATAGAAATATTACATCTGATTTCAGGAGGTTTGGGATCACTCTATGACTTCTTTTTTTCTTCCCTTTTATGAATATATGCTGTATGTCATAACTCAGCTGGAATTATATCAACATTGAACAGTATGAACTAATAAACATGCAATGCAGACACTCTTTTTTAACTGTTTTCAGGCCATAAATTCAAACTATGGACCCATTTTTACAGATACACACATGCTTGTGTAACTCTATGAGTAAAGCTGTCCTCTGGGTAATATGGTTGCTTTGGAAAATTTCTCTGCTTAGTGAGGAAATAATAAAAGAACTGGATGAGCAATGTTCACTTTATACCACTATCATAATTTCTGCCTCCTAGCTGCTTCCAGCCTCTTTTGTAGGTAGACAACATCAAGAGAGTAATGTAGGCTATGTTAAGCTCATAGGCAAGTTATCAAATTCTACTTGAAATTCTTCACCAAATTTAACTTTTTCTCTATTGAGAGCATAAAGGAAATTATTAGATTTGCCAATTCAGAATGGGAAAAATAATTTAAACTGCACTGTAAATCTAACGTACATTAAAACAATAAAGTTGCAGAAAATTACTTCAGTTATTAATAGACAGCTCCATGCATAAATGTTAAAAGCAGTGCAACATTTTAAATATGGTCAAAATACAAATAGTATCTTCCAAAATAGAAGAAGTTACTGAAAACATCTCAGAAGAATATTTCAGTGTTACAAAATACCATATTCTTCTAGACCTAAACAGCATATTGAGGAGATACAGAGCACTGAAGTTCTCTTGAGGAATTAATCCAAGTTCTACATGTCTCATACATTTTTCCAGTCCAAAAGAATGCATCAAATATCAAATGCAGACTGTCATCTGTACAGAACAGAACTCACAGCAGCCTTTCAGTGTCTGAAGGAGGTCTACAAGCATATCGGAGGCTGTACTGTAGCAACAGGACAAGGGATAATGGGTTTGTCCTGGTTTAAGCCCAGACAGCAGCCCAGAACCACGCAGCTGGTCTCTCACTTCCCCCTTCCTCTTCCTGCGTACAGACAGATGGGGAGGAAAATTGAAAGAATGCAACTCCCATGGGTTAAGATAAGAATAGTCCAGTAACAAAGGTATAATGCAAACCACTACTGCTACCACCAATGATAATAAGGATAAAGGAAATAACAACGGAAAGGAATACTACCCACGACACTGTGTCTTAGAGAAGCAGCACCCAGACAGCTATATATATTTCCACTTTCTTTTTATTGATCCTGACACAGAGCAGCTAGGACAGTAATAGTAAATGTAGTATTGTCATCGTTTAAACCCAAATCACAGAGCTCATTGACTCACTCCCCCCCCCCCCCCCCCCCCCCCCTCTTTCTCCCCCAACTCCTGGAGAGCTGGGGAGGAGAATCCTAAGAATGTAGCTCCCACAGGTTGAGATAAGAACAGTTTAATAACTAAGGTATAACACAAATCACTACTGTCACCACCAATAAAAATAATAATGATAAAGGAAACAACAAGTGAATAGAATACAACACCTCACTAGTCACCGAACCATAACTCACCCCATCCTGCCCGACCAAGCACCGACCAATACCTCCTCCAACCCCCAGAGTCCTAGCCCTTCCGGGTAACTCTCAGTTACATTCTGGGCATGAAGTGCTGTGGTATGGAATGCTTCTTTGGCTAGTTTCGGTCAGGTGTCCTGTCTCTGCTTCCTCCCAGACTCCCCTCCTCCCTGGCAGAGCATGAGGCTCAGAAAGTCCTTGGACAAGCCAAACATTTGAGCAGTAACTCAAAACATGCTTGCTATCAGCACTGTTCCCAGCCCGAAAGTCAAAACACAGCACTGCACCAGCTACCAAGAAGGAGAAAAAATGACTGCTACTGCTGAACCCAGGACAAGTATAAATTTACCTAGTTTTTTAAATGGGACTAATTTTGGATTAATATAGAAGCTAAGGGTAGTTTGTCTTTAAATCAACAGCAAATGGGGACGGAGTGTGTGTGAAAACAGTTACAGTCTTCTTCGCTGCATTTCTCTGTTAGTTCCAGGGATGAAGTTATTGGAAATTTGAAAAATAATACTGTGTGTAATAGGTACTATATTAGCATTGTACAAACTGGCATTAAAACTCTGAAAATTTCCACTGTGGCTTTTTATTTTGATAGCCTGCCTGCACATGAAAGTTTTGTTGCTGGTAACAGTTGATCAATACTAGTTTCAGCTGCTGTGTTTTTAATATAAAATACCTGCATTCTCTAAAATGCCTTTTACCTATGAAAACATTAACACCCAAAGTGATCATCTGTGTTGTCTGAAATCATATTATACTATACATTTACATAGGAAATTTTGCATTGCAAAGGAGATGATTTAGAGGCAGAATTTTGAGGCATAACTAAAAAATACGTATGATCTTATTTTGTTTTATTATAATTTATTGTAATATTCCAGAGTATACAATCTTCAGGCATGTAATTTATATTTTGTCTGTGGGTGTTTTCAAGGTGCCTCTGAATGGCTGCACAACTAACTGATATATCAACCACTCCTCACACTTTTGCACCATCACTTATGTAATTCAAGTCAAACAGCAAAAAATGTTAATAATTGGCAGATATATTCATTACCTTGAAAAAGACAAAAACAATAATTCCACTCTTGAATTTACCTGCAGGCATGCAGATATATAGGTCATTTTTCTGTGGTACATGGCAAGGCTAACATATGAAGGGAAGGCTCAGGGGGATCTTATCAATCTATATGAATACTTGAGGGTGAGGGAATGAAGAGGAATCATAAAATCATAGAGTATCTCAATCTGGAAGGGACCCAAAAGGATCATCAAGTCCAACTCTCTGCTACTTACAGGACTACTAAAACTAATCCACATGACTAAAAATTACAGCTAAGATAAAAGAAAGCTTCTTTTTTTGACATTAAGGAGGTTCTTTTGCACTTATGGAGTAAAGGGCTTTATTGAGAAGACTCAGGTCTTGCAGTTAAAATAATGAATGGTCTTAATCAATTTAAAATGTAAGTTTGTTTAATTGGACTATTCAAAGCTTTACATGCTTTCAGAGATCATGGTAATTTTTTGAGTGGACCTCTGGATGTCTTATAGTCCAGCCTCCCATCATCTGTCAGCTTTGCACTGATTTAAAGATTATGCATGTAAAAAATACTTCTGTGTGCAATAGGAGTTCTCTGGGCAACTAAGAACACATTCACCATCAGCTATCAAGCTCTGCATTAGTTATTAAATAAATGATGAAAATATACAAAGGAAAAAATTGCAACAAATTATATTTTATTCTGTTAGGCAAAATAATTTTGAATAATATCTCTCTTCATGTATGAGCTAATTGTCATACACTCTGGAATTATGGTATTTGCATAACCTGAACAGAGTATCATTTTCTAATGTGGACATTTTCACAGTCTAAGTTCATCATTATTTAGTATGCAAACGCTGTACATGATCTGTGGTGAAGATTGGGAAACTGGTCTGTGCCAGAAAGTATACCCTTACTTTGTCAGGTTTGGAAAGCTAGGTCTCTAACAAAACAAGGCAAAAACCCCTAAACCAAACAACAAACCTATGGATGAAGAGGGAGGATGAAGGAGGCAGATTCAGCATTATATGGTGGAAAGTGGAGATGAAAAGAACAGAAAAAGAAGAAGCACACCAAATAGACTGAATTGAAATAGGCTGGAGATAGGAGAGAATCAATATTTTCAATGTGCTGCTGAAAGAGAGTTGAAAAAAGTCTATGACTATTGGTAAGCTGATGTTGAAGTGTTTTCCTGAGGAAAGATTGTCCTGTCACTAGTTAATAAAAATGCAGAATAGTTCCACTTACGTTGTGAGAAGGTCACTATGATATTCACCATAAGATAAGAAAATCTGTGCATGGGAGAATGGTCTGTGATTAACAGTACTTTTCACAGAGGTGTCTGGAGACAGTTATGCATCTGCATGACTCTGAGTGTAATAAGGGAGTAGCTGTATGCAAAGGACAAAGCTTGACATTTATCTTCTCTGTAAAATAAAAAGATTGAAAGCAAATACAGTTTGGGTTTTTTGTTTTGTTTTGTTTTTGTTTTTTTGACATCAAACCCCCTTCATGATTAGCCTGAGAAAGAAATTAAATATCATTAAAAGGTCGTGAGAACTTGTGGGGTCTGAGAACTAGAGGGAGCACAAATCTGATAAAGAGCCTTGGAGAAAAACATTTTAACATTAAACATGTTAACAGATGTAATTCTGCTTGGAAAGCAAGCATTGATATAGATGAGGAAGTAAAAATTACCTTTCATTGTATTTTGAAAAAATCTTTGTATAAAAAAGAAAAAATATTACAAATCCTCAAGTATTTGTAAAGTAATGCAAAGAGCTTCTGTGAATATAAAATAAGCCAGCATGTTTTTACAAAAATAGACATTTCTCAAATGATAAACCACCATTTCAGAAAACTTCCACCCATGTAGTGCCTCAGCTGTTCACAAATTAAGGGAGATATTTATATTTTAAATTTCTAATGATAATTTCATGAGTATTGCACCATATAAGCCTTCTTTGTACAAATATAAGTTCAAAAAATGTAATATTTTGATTGTAGAGAAAAGGATGTTTTGACACTTTGTTCTCTGCAATTTAGCTCAGGTTTATCTAATAGTAAAAAAGAGGGTTTGTTTTTTTTTTTCAGGAGATTCCTAGTCTTTTCTGATTAATGGAATAAGTCTTCCTTCAGAGCCAGGGGCTCTTACTCATTTGTACTTAGGAGACAGAAAAATTAACTCTAAGGACTGACAGTTGCTGGAAATTTAAAACCTCTGCATTAAATAGTGTTAACATAGAGAATAAGATAAAAGAAACTTGAGTCAGAATGGTAGTGGTATTTTACTGAAATAAATGTATTAAGTCAGAATTTATAAAAGTGTTAAAACAAAAATGTATTAAAAGCCTACAATGTAACTTTTTAAACATTTTTGCCAATGAATTTCCCAAGAAAATGTGAAGCACAAAGAAACTTTTATAAGTCTGTAATGAGTTAGAAAACAAGATTTCCCCATGGCAAGGTTTTGAACTCAAGATCTTCTGAAACATTTTCTATTTTTCTTTAACAAAAAGTTTTAACAGGGCCCCCTAAATACCACAGCATGTCTCCATTAAAACAAAAGTCAAAGTATGGTCTCAAAAGAGCAAATGATTCAATTCTTTCTGTCTAAAACCTTATCTAGCTCCTTTTTGAACTTGACAATACTGTCCCTTTCCATAAATGACTGTTCCTTTCCATAAAAGTCTGGCTGCTTTTCTCTCACAAATATTCACTACAAGTCTTCTAGGAGACTGAAATTAATCTGCAAAATTGCAACTTCTCAACTTGAAAGAAAGTTTATAGTTCATTTACAGTTATACATGTTAATTTACATTTCTGAGTGTCATTTTGCTTCTTTGTATTATATTTACCTTATCAGATTTTCTGCTAGCTGACATGCTCTCAATCTCTGTAAAGAAACTGTTGGTTTTATTCATCCACCACTGGTGAAAATTCCCCATTGTCTGTAAAACTGATCATGATTTGAAAATGCTAATCTCTGATTTTCTTAAACTGATCTTTCCACAGGCTAAAAGCCAGTTTGCTAAATTATTTTTGTAGAAATGGCTGACTTTTTTAAAGTGTTTTGCTTTTGCATGACAGTGATAAGGCATCAATTACTTCAAAGGGTGTCTGATATCTAGATAGGAAAATGTTGTCTCTAATTTACAGATAAAGAAACTGAAAAGCTGAAGAGGCTTCCTAAACCCATAGGGTAGGATGAAAACAGACCTAGTGCTATAGCTCTCCAGTGCCTGGCTTCTAGTGTAGAATCGTAAATGTCAAATATCCTACATAGTTAACCACAGTTAACAGTTAGGATGATAGTAAGTATATTTTGCTCATGGTAAGAATATAAAATAAATACAAAATCTACAAAATTTTATATTAATCAGTTACTATGTCTGATGTTTTGAGGACATGTTCAAAGTGTGGGGGAAGAAGAAGAGTCATTTTCATCTTCTTGCCAGCAAACAGTCAAACAGCTCGCTTTCACTGGCTGCAGGCTTATGTCCTTTAGAGTTCAATTCTGAGGGAAAATTTCTTTCTGACTCCTTGTTTATATTCAAACATTTTAATCTTCTGTTATAGTTCTCAAGTGTGAACACATGTGTTATTGAAAAGTATTAGACTTAAAAACCTGAAGAATAAATTTTGCATTTGTACCTAGAGTAGATACTGTGCAAGTTTTCCAAAAGGTGCTTAGCTATAAGAATGATTCAGATCAAGAGCTGAAGCAGTGATCAAAAGACTGATTGTGTCTGGGACTTCCTACAGTTACCACGTAGCGAATACTCAGACTTTCTTTCCAGTTTAGAAATGAGATACCAGGGATTATTTGGCCATTATGATGAGGGTTTGTCCTTTGAAGTATGTAAGAGAACTGAAGTATGTAAGGGAACTGATATCACAGAAATACATATTCATATTTTTCCTGAGGAGTCTCAGATATCAGGAGTCTTTTGAACCGATCTTTTCCAACTTGTACAGAGTATGCCAGCATTGATCTTTGCAGAGCATTATGCAAGTTTTCCACTTGTACACCATTTCACAACTGCAAGTTGACACATGCCTAGAGTCACAGATGAGTATATGCCCCTAAAGAAACCTCATGCAGATAAAGTGGTTGCTGCTGAAGTCAACAACTGAACTGCACCAACAGTTTTAACAGAAGCAAGGCAGAGACAGAGGCTGCTGCTGATTCTGGTGGCACCAGTGCAGCCTCACTGTGCCCTGCAGGGCTGGGCAGGGCAGCACGGCTATTCTAGGTGTGCTGTTGTGCCCTGCCTAACTCGGTGCTGAGTGAGATGCACAATGCCTAGCACTGGACAGCTGCTCAGCATCCAGAAATGTTGCGCAAGTGTGTGAAAGAAAAGGCTAGTAGTGGAAAAGCAAGTACAATGCGAGTGTGCAGGGTATAAAATAAAAATTCTGAAAACCTTGCCACAAGAAATCACTTCTGTTGCCAAGTTATTGCACAATGTATGATATCATTATGAGTTTCTCATTAAGGACTTTTCTGTGTGAGAATCATAGAGCCATAGAATCCTAGGTTGGAAGGGATCTCCAGGATCATCTGGTCCAACCTGTCCAGGCAAGCATGACCTAGACTAAATGTTCTAGCATGCTGCCAAGGCAAATCTTAAAAGTGTCCAGTACTGGGGAATCCACTGCATTCCTGGGGAGATTATTCCAATGGCTGATTGTTCTCAGTATGAAAAGTTTTCCCCTTGTGCCCAGTCAAATCTTCCCAGGAATTACTTGCACCCATGGGTGCAAGTGTGTGAGACTTAATCTTGGATAGTCTTTAGTATTTAATGAGAGACTCATTTCTTGTACTGGCGTCTGTTAAGAAAAAAAATAGTGTTGAATGTCTAAATTGCAGCGATGTACGTAGGAAACCCCTGTCATGTACGGTCTGAGTGTATTTATGGTCATCAGTAACACTGAGAACAGCTTCCTCCTAGTTTTGTCAAATGGCATGGTCTTCCTGGTTACAGAATATAATAATTCACAGGTTTACTGTGAATCTCCTATTAATGTATATCAAGTATATTTTCCTATGATTAATTAAATTATTGTGTCTCATTCAAAACCTTAGCATGTGTTCAGTTCTTCCAAACTATTCACATTCTGTACTTGAGGATACTTTCTTCTCCTGATGAAAATTACTATTGTATTCCTTAAACAATACTCTCCACATATAGGAATAATGATTTAATCACCTTACATAGATGCAAATGAAAACAAAATTTAGCATGAGCAGATTTATTTTGTTTTATGCTGATGCTGTTACATGGAAAACATGATGTTCTCCATAGGATATTACACAGGTTTCACAGGATATTATAAAACAAACTGAGAGTGATTAATGACAATAAAAATAGCTACAAAATTAACTGCATGCAATCATTGAACGTCTCATTATTAAAACTGATGTGCTGTTGTCACAACATTTCTGTTCAGGTCACCAACACTGGAAAGCTTTTACCTACCACGAACATTTAGTTAGACTTATGTAGGTCAGTTCAAAGGAATACTTGGTCTTTGATTAAGGCATAAATTGTGAAAGGCATAATTCATATCAAAGCAAATTAGAATTTCTTCAGTATGCAGTACAGAACATGTTCTAATACATTAGTGTTTTCATCTATTTAATGAGAGGCATGAATCTCAGAATTAATTATTCTGCTTAAATAGTGTAAAGGCCCTTAAGATCAAATAATACAGCAAAATTCAGAATTATACCTTGCACTAATAGCTAATGTCAGTCTGTATGTAAGACATGTCTTTGGGGTTTTTAATACATCAATATGAAATTATTTTGTTATGTTAGGTAGACTTGTTTCCCAACTAAAAAAATCATTATATTCAGGTGAATTACTCCATATAAAATTTAGGCAAGGAGTATTCCCAATAAGGTCTTAAGTAAAAACGTTTGAAGACAGGGCTTTGAGTAAACTGGTCTAGTGAAAGGTGTCCCTGCCATGGTAGGGTGATTGGAATTAGATGATCTTTAAGGTTCCTTCCAACTCAAACCATTCTATGATTCCATGACATGTTTCTATGATTCTATGCCTTTCTATTCCTATGTTGCATTGCATTGGTACTAGAAAACACTAAACTATGGAAGGTGACAAAGGAGAGAAAGTGTATTTCTGGACATCAGGCTATTTACTGGTGAACAGCCAATGCCAAAAGTATAATTAGCCTTACTTGGAAAGTGAAAGCTACAATGGCAGCTGTCCATGTGTATAATCAAAATGATTTTTAGGTGGAAAATATAAGACTGGTAAAATAATCCCAAAGAGTTTTAGGAAAATAATGGATTTCCTATCATGTATTATTCATGACCAGTATACTCAAGCAGTGGAAAGTATTGGTTTAGGGTTTTGAAGAACTTTTTATATTCCTAAGGGTATAAACATCGACTACCATTCTCTTGCTGTAATTTAAATTAAGGTTTATATTATTTTACAATTTCAAAGGTGGACTTGAATGGAGATCTCAGAAAAGGCAATTTAGCTTATGTTAATATGTTTCCCTTTGTGTTTAGAATATAGTCCTGACTATTTTATTCAGTAAGGATTAATTTTAAGACCTCCAATTGCATGACATAGGATGTGGTATAAACAAGATGGACTTCTTTTGCATTATTTTAATATCAAAGCACTGAAAAAGTTCAAATTAAAGAAACAGTATTCAAACACCAAATTGCCCAGACTCATGTCACTTACTTCTGGGAGGTTTTGTTTTTTCTCCTTTCTCTGTCCCAAATGTGGCACAAGCAATATAATCAGAATCATATGAAATATGTTTGCAGGAAGAAGAGTAATTAACTAGCCAACATTAAAATTATGAGTAAACTAAAATGTTCACAGAACGGTTCAGAACTGATGTGGTAAAATGGGTAGAGGCTATATATTCGATTGAAGTGGTTTAAGAAGATTTGTTTTTTCAATTAGTTCTAAGAAGTAAAAATATACAACATAAGATCATTTGATATTCAGTACAAATGACACTGGCAGTGCAATAAAGCAGACTCTGGGATTTGTTCTACCAGATCAAATATGTTGCAGTCACAACATCTGGCATTAGTTCAAAAGTCACTCAAGGCCCTCAGATCAGTTCATATCATCAAGCTTTTTTACAATGGCAACATCTGTCCACAACAATGAATCTTCATCAGATCAGGTTTCATATATCTTCCTACTGTCTTATAAAACTATCATACTTTGATTGGTGTGCTTTAATACACTAATACAGTCACATGTCCATGATTGTATTCTATCCCATTGGCTCCACAGTAATCTGACTGCTTAGGTTGTGTTTTATGGTCGTAGACAGTGTAGGTACAGTAATTTAAAATAGAATGCAAAAAAACCCAACCAAACCTGCAATCAGGAAGATGAAAGATACTGCCTTTTCAGTCTTGTTTCCTGCTTTCATAGTTGGTACTTTCAGTGAGGTGTTTGTTTTACCTTTTCTTCTTATATGATGCTATTACTTGTGGGTTGTACAAATCCAGTACAAGGTCCAGGGACATGACATCCGCATTTTGGGTCTGATGATGGATCTGCAGATGTGGCTGCAATGTTTTCAGCAACCGTTATCGATATTCCTCTCTCTCAGGTGTTTGAATAATCCTGGTAAGTTTACCAAAGGAAGAACTTTCGTATGCATCTTTAATAAAGACAGAAATATCCATGTCTGAAAGTTGAAACAGCGGATCTTCACAAAGCAAATTAAACAATGTGCCGTAGTTGCCCTTAATTTACTAATGCCATTTCAGTCTGTGACCAGTATACCAACTGTGCTACAAAAAAAATTATATGCATTGAACTAGCACTGAAATACCATAGTAACCACTTTGCTGTAGCATTGATCACAAAGTCTAATGATTCTGCAGACACTATTTTCCTCTTGTACCCCATTATATTTTTACCCCTTGCAAATAAATGAATTTAATCTATGTTTTTCTTCTGGAAAGACTATATTTTCTTGTTTTGTATATGAGATTATATTGTCCGCATAAGTATTATTGGTTTGCTCTGTTTATACTAAGTCCATTCTTGAGACTGTCATTAATTTTAATTGTCTCCTTCAGGAAGAACTCCAGTTTTTTCAAAAAATGCTTAAAAGAAAGAGAAAAAACCACCTTTTCAGTTTTTCAGCTCTAGGCTAGCTCATATCAGCAATCTAATAGGCTTGTAGTCTGTTTCACCGAGAAAAATTAGGAAAAAAAATAAGTTAAAATTTCTTGATCCATAAGAAGTTGTACTTGTGTTTTCTATGCCATCAGTTTCATTAATAAGGGGTCTCTTTCTTTTCCTCCCTAGTCAGTGTAGAAGCTTAAGATAAAAATTTAAGATGTGAATCTGCAATGGAAATAGGATACCTTCAGAATGGATATTTTTGTTATATAAATTAAAACAGACTAATTCTGCACAATGACACTAACCTCTACATGTAATTCTTCACATACCTAATGAAACAATTAAGAACATTAAATTATTTGGAGTTTTCCTCTAAGCTAATATGTAAAACTTTGTGGTTTGAATAAATGTCACTTAAGTGGATGCTCATTTATCTCTTAAGTTTGAATGTAATAATACAATAATAATTATATTATTGTATTGTAAAAATATTACAAATATATTGTAAAAATAACACAAAATTTTCTAATAAAAAAGATCAATAAACAAGTCTACAATGAAAAGAGATAAATCTAACTTGTAGAGTGTGGCTTGTATCTAACTTGTAGAGCTACCTTGTAGAGGCGGCTATGTAAAGTTTTATGAACTTATGAATTAACACATATGTTCCATATATTTACATGTGCACGTGCACACACACGCACACTGTAGACGCATATATTTATAAACACACAGAGGCTTGTTCAGCCTTGAGAAGACTTCACAGAAACCTTGTGGAAATCTTCCAGTAGCTAAAGGGGGCCTGCAAGAAATCTGGAGAGGGACATTTTACAAGGGCATGTAGTGACAGGACGATAGGCAATGTCCTTAAGCTTGCAGAGGGGAGATTTAGATTAGACATTAGGAAAAAGATATTCACTCTGTGGATGATGAGGCACTGGAACAGGCTGCTCAGACAAGTTGTGACTTCCCCATCCCTGGAAATGTTCAAGGCAAGGGGGCCTTGAGCAACCTGGTCTAGTGGCAGGTGTCCCTGCCCGTAGCAGGGTGGGTGCAGCTAGGTGATCTTTGAGTTTTCTTGTAACTGAAATAATTCTATGATTCTGTGGTTCTGTGATAACTAATATCACAGAAAAAATGTCAAAGTAACTAACCTGATGGATTTTTTTTCTATTCTAAGTAAATAACTTCATGTAAGAATGTGCTATCTGATATAATTTTCAGGTTATTATTCTAGTGAACTTCAAGGTATCTTGGAGAAACAAATCATTTCTGAAAACATATTCAACTAAATGCTTCCATTTAAAAAACATAAGAAATCACTTTCCTACTATGTGGGTGGTTTTGGACTCTCAGTCCTTTGAAATAATCCAAAATCTGATGCATTTAATGAGACCTCCTGTAGGTGACCATGCTTTGCGCAGGGGGATTGGATTAGGTAATCTCCATGAGGCCCGTCTCACAGTAGCTGCTCTGTGATTCTGTGAACTGAAGATGCTCTGCAAATGCCCTGATTCCTGTCACCAGGATTTTATGTTGCCTTGGGGACAGCTCTAGCCAGTCTTGGTGTTGATGAGTTTGGAGGGAATCATTGCCTCGAAGTAGCTACCTTTGTTCAAGAATAAACTACCTATACAAAAGGAGAAAATTTAAACTAAAAGAAATATAAAAAAACCTATCAGTAAGATTTAAATTAACTCTCCATCTTCATTACTATTTTATACTACAAAATTTCTTAATGAAAAGACTTTGCTTCTTTTTCTTATTAGCTCTTACATTTTTTCACTTTTCCTAGGAGACAGTGCTTTTGTTATTTAGACAGGCTTAATGGAAGAAATCCACATACCAGGTTGCAGAGGCAGAAAACAGGTGACAAAATAAATTGCATAACTGGAATAAATGAAAACAACCTTTGCCTCCTAAGTTCTTGTTTTGTCTTCTTATCTCTAATGCACAAAGACATTTTTTCAGGCTTTGCACAGAACAAAGCCCACTCTGAATTCTGGCTAAGTTGCAGTAGAAAGGCAGAGATAAGAGAGTTGGTCATGGGGTTATCTAGTTGAAGGATGCCTCTATATAGCAGGATGTGCTGCTTTCAGGAATAGTATGCTTGTGCTATTCAGACTCTGTATACTATTGCACAAAAGAGATTTGCTAAGAAGATGGAGGTTCACCTTTCCATAGCTTACAGCTAATGCAGAGCAGAAAGAGAAATATGTTAGGAACTAAAAAAAAAAAAAAGAAATGCAGAAGACGATTATATAGAGCAGGCCCATACATTTTCACCTGCTAAGAGCCAAGCACCATACTATACTCAGTAGTAATGTCTCATATTAGAAATTTGCCCTGATCTGTGGTCACATGCTTTACTCTGCTCCTCCTAATCAGCTTCCACCATCATCTTATGATAGAGGTGAACAAAAGTTAGCAAAATGCTACCTGCACAGACAGGGAAAAAAGTGTGCTGCCTGTATAGAACAGTCAGGTTCTGCTGCCCTGTTGCATACTCAAAAAGATTCAGTCCTATTTATTTAACCATATAGGAGCTCAAGGAAAGTAATCTAGGTGACTTTGTTAATTTGTTTTCATCTGGTCTAATTCTCCATAGCAGGCTGTATAGATTCCTGCACGGTGGGATTCAGTGCAGAAATAGAGAAAGGGTAAGTACAAAGGGGCCAGGGGCAGCAGTGTGGGGCTGCTCTCATATATACTAGTATTTTCATTGACTCATCTTACAGGGCTTGAGCATATTTGCAGCTGCAACTGACACATCTCAGGACTGAAACGGGGAGGAGAGGAGATCCTAAGCTGAGGGCAACGTGGGAGAAGAGAGGAGTACAATTTTAGTTAAGGCACCAGAAGTCAGAGGAGGAGCAAGGGAGCAAGTAAAAGAAAACAAGTGCAATCCTGCAATCTTTCTGTTAAAGAGATACATTCTTTGTCAGAATTGTACTGGAACAGTTAGACTGTCAGAAATATTTCTTTCCTCTGAAAATAACTCAAAGAAACAACTCATAATTTGTACCTTAAGCCTATATCCTGTTAAGTTATACCTCAGAAAGTACTTGAGCAAATATTTCAGGTGTAAAACGTCCCATTTAGACAACAGCTGTTTGAAGAACAAGTAACTTGCTATTATCTTGAAAAGCACAGAATCAGCTTAGTAACTAACACTATAATATTAACCTTCCTGAGACAACCCTTTTCTAAACTGGATAGAGGGACACCAGGACAATGCAGATAATATCAAACATTACAAATGCAGCATAATAACACTTCAAGTCTTTGAACTCAGATTTTTCTAAGTGCTTGTCTATAAAGTATGCATATTATTTCAGTGCCCATTGCAAGTTGTTGACAGGAATGTTCTCTGCTGGGCTAACAGCATTCTTCTGAAGGCTAGGAATACTTTGCCCCGTACATCCAAATTTACCTGTGTCTAACATAGCTCTTCTTCCTCATTTCCAATGCTGTAATTTTTTCAGAAATATGGCACCAGCAAACAGCTAGTTCTCGGAGAACTTCACATAGTACATGTTTTCTTTCCTAAAAAGGCTGAATTCCATGTGAAGTTTCTACAGGAGCTTGGACGGTCACAGAGGCAGCCCAGCTGCCTTCAGACTGTGTGAACACTGACTGTCTTTGAAGTGAGACTGTGTCTGTTTTCTTGTTGGTCCTACTTTGGGCCCTCTTTGGGATCAGTTCAGTTTATACTCTTGCCTCTGAGATGGTTGGATCCACCTCTGAGACTGATTTGTCCTCCCTTTTGGAATGGTTTGCCATTCATAAATCCATCAAATTCACCTCAAGCCAGTATTATGTATCCATAAATCTATCACAACAAGCATATCTGCTGTAATACTCTTGATAAGTTGCTCCATTGATAAGTTGCTCCATCAATAAGTTTATAGGAACCTGTAATACACCTATTCAGTTGTTGCTATTGATTGCTACTGTATGATTGGTTGCTGCTGTTATTCATTGCTGTCTTGTTATGGATCTAGACTATATTATTAACTTCTGAAATTAATTTTAAACAACTTAAGATACATATATGCTTTATTAATCATAGTTATACTTGTTAGTGGTGATTTGTGTGGCATTTGTGATAATCTGTAATAGAGAAATTAAGAGGATAAAAGCCTCCATGTTTTTGTGCATTACAGAATCATATGAGCCCATGGTTTGAATCTCTACACATCCGCAGTCTTGGGTAACCCTTTAGATTGTGAGAGCTATCTATATAATATCCACACCATATATCCATACAATCTGTAAGACTTTTTTGTCTGTTCTGTCTTTGTCTGCTCTTGGTAAAAAAGACAGGAATGTTTTGATAGAAACTCCCAAATGAAAATCGTGAAGCTGCATCAGTGAAAGGATGTTTAAACTCCAGATTTGAATTTCGCAGGCTAAGACTTTGATTCATCCCATTATAAACAAGCTGTGCATATCAGAGACAGAATTTAGTAAGCCCTTCCATTCTATTCTCTTTGCTCTTGGAAACAGGTTTCTATCCAGTAATTAAGTGTAATTATATGGAAAAAAAGGCGTGATTGAAAAATGTATATCTGCAAACCTGGTGTTTGAATGACCCTACATGATGTTTAAAATTAGCTTTTCTGACACACGTATTCTCCAAACATAGTGAAATATTGCATTGCATGCTATTTTGTTCAGTACAACAGACCTCAGGGTAGCTGTAAGAAGTGCTGTATTCTTCTATGCAGTCACATTAATCTTTGAAGCAGATTTTTAGCTTAGGGTTCAAAAATGAATAATTAATTACATAGAGAAAATGGCTTGCAGACTGTAGGGCTACAATCATATAACTATAAACTCATACTTCTCCTTGTAGATTCTTTCACCTTAGTTAGAAGTTCAGAATTTTTGTCAGCAGATATATCTTTTCCCTATCACTATGCCATGGGGACAACAATAATTCTATAGCATACTTGTCTGTATAGACAATTGCCGACATTTTATCTTTTAAGAAACAATACCAGCTTTCTATGTGAACTTAGGTAAGTATCTATTTCACTATTTTACACAAAAATAAGAAAAAGCAGCCTGTCTAAACTGCAGCATACTTAAGAAAATATATATTAGTCAATAAAGATTATGTTTTGATGCTGTAGTAAAAATAACTTTGAAGAGAGAATACCAGTGATTGCTTGGTATGATGAAACAGGAAATCCATATACAACTGAAAAAAAACAAAAAACAAAGAAAAGATATTTTTCTTCCTTAATGTTACCTTTGAGATCTCAATAAAGTGTCAATGGACAAAAGTGCAAATGTTCAGAACAGGTTTCTTTGTAACTTCTCTCAACTTTTCTGACCTTTAAGGAATCTAAGAAAAAAAAAGGTCTCGTAAGAATTTTCTGTACTATACAACAAATTTGCAATAACCTTGGAACACAGCTATCCATTCTGTGTAATTAAATCCATTGCAAGAAGGAAATCATCAGTTTGGTTTTGCTCTAGGGGAATATTTTTTTAATATTTCCAAGCTCTAACATTTGTTTTTCATAGAAAAAAATTCTTCCGGTTGAGGATAAAGTTAGTTACAACATATGTACAAATCAGCTGAATCATTTTACAGATTCTAAACATAATCCCACATATAATAAATACTATAAATTTACATATAATAAATGAAATTAATTTTAAGATGTGGCAGTACAAAAAAGAACTCCTGGGATGTCAATAGTAGCAATACACTTATTCATGTTTGTATAACATTTCAACAAGTTATTGTTTGTTGCTGTAAACTGTTTCTTATGTACTAATAAAAAAAATGGCTATAGAGTGCAGTCCAGTGCTGCAGACATCTCCAGTGTGGAATCAGCTTGTCATCAAAGTTTTCAAACACATAGCATTTAAAAAGAAGATCAATTAAGGAACACTGAAGCAATGGACACGGAACTTAATGCACCAAAGTTGAAGCTGGTCAATCTCATTGGAAGGTTTCTTCTTGTTTTTTTCAAAAGGCCATAAAATCAGGACAGATTCTCAAAGACTGGGAAAAGACAAACATCAGGTCTATTTTCCAACAGTAATGAATGAATGTGGAGAACTACAGGCTGGTCAGACTCCTATCAGTGTCTGGAAGGATTATGGAGAAACTCCTGATGGAAAAAATGTCCATGCGTATGAAAAAATGTTTGGAACAAGCAATAAAGGTCTAGAAATGGTACATTTTTCCCGACCAATCTTGCTGCTTTATGATTAGTGATAAAATGGTGGTGTTTACTTGACTTTAGCAATGGTTTTGGCACTGCCCCCACTTTATCCTTACAACAGAGATTGGTGATATGTCAAGTGGGTGGAAAACTGGCTGGCTGGACCACAGGGCTCAAAGGGTTGTGATCAGTGTTATAAAATACAGCTGCAGCTAGTTATAAGTGACATTCCTAGGGTTGATATTGAGGCCAACATTGTCTAATATGGAAAATAAAAATCTGAATACTTGGATATAATACAACCCTAGCAGGTCTGAAGACAAATACCAAACTGGGGCAATGGTGGACTTGCTTTAAGGTAAGATTGCCAGTCAGAAGGACTTCTGAAGAAGGCTGAAGAAACTGGTTGGCAGAATCTTCATGAAGTTCAAGGAACATAAATGCAGAGTCTGGCATATAATGCCACAAAACAATATAAAACTGGACAGACTGGCTGGAAGACAGCTCTGTGGAAGAATACCTGGGGGTCAAGAACTTGAACATGAGTCAGCAGTGAGGCCATGCTACATTTAGGCTCATTTCAAATTGCTCTGTATTAACCAGCAGGTCCAGTTTTGCTTTATTCAGCTCTTGTGGAACTGCACCCAAAACACTATACCCAATTTTGAGCATATCAGAGCAAATCCAGGAGAGATTAGCAAACTAAGTAAGGGCCTGGAGCACATGGCATGTGAGGAGAGGCTGAGGAGTCTGGTCTTGTTTATATCAAACAAGAAAAGACTCAAGAAAGATGCTATTGCTATCTACAACTCCCCCATAATGAATTGTAGAGAAGATTATTTTTTGGAAGTGAACAGTCATAAGCAATGGACACAAATTGCAGCATGGAAAGTTCTGCTTAGTCATTAATAAAAGAGTGAGGGTCATCAAACATTGGAAGTGTTTTCTCAGAGAGGTTGTGAAATCTCCTACCTTGGATATGCTCAAAACTCAACTTCATGTCAACTTGAGAAACCTTATTTAACCTGATACATGAAGTTTATTTTGTTAATATTGGAGAAATACCCTAATGTTACTGTATTTGATGATGCTGCTATTGCTAAAAACAGCAGCATGATATCTATGTTCTATGCTATGAAGTATTCTGTCAATTACCAAAGAAATAAAGAAAAGAAATGAAAGGCAACAACATTGTCCCAGCTGCAGGAAATGGTACCTAGATTGGAAAGTAAGCTATTTTTAAATTCTTAGCAAGAAGTTTTCTGAGGATTTTATTGACATCTACAGCTGCCTTACCTGGTATGTATGTTTCTTCCAGGATAATATGAATGTACCTTTGTATGTTTAACATTGTAAGAAGAGATTAAGAGGTGATAAATCTGTAACAGTAAGAAAACTTTTTCCTGTCATATTTAGTATAATACTGTCTGCAATGGAAATGGAATAAGCATTATAAAATTATTTTGAGACCTACTCTATAGAATCTATCCTAAGGAGTCAGCTGAAAGTATTTCAACCACTTTGATAGACACATTTGGATAAGAAAGACATAATCAAGTAACACTGCTGTTGAAGTATCCTGAGGCATCTCTTATGATGCCTTAGACTTTCTGGTTACTATGGAGATAGGTCAGGGATACAGGTCAGACTATTACATAGACATTTCTGTTTTCTTTCTGTGGCTGTGTGGACAGATGACAGCAGACAGAAAACGACTTGCAAAAATCGTGTCCTTTTCTTGCCACAGTTCCCTGTTTTACTTTCAGTGTAGCCTGACTTCTCTTTGCATTCATCTTTTTCTTTGCCACCCAGCAGAAATGTGTTGCTAAACAGTGCACAGCTTTAAGACTCAGTCCTTGCAAAATCAATGTATTTCTCTATGAGTGGACACTTCTCTCATTTTAATCAAGGGAAAGAGAACCCTCCAACAAAAAAATGTCTGGGTTAACAATGGGGGGGGGGGAAATATTGTGTATGCACATGCCAGGATGAGCAGTGTGAGGGAGGATGAATTAGTCCAAGCTCAAGATTTAGGAAAATACGATATCAAAGGCTAAAATGCAATAAATGTGGAGAAAGGAAAGAGAAAGACTTTTTTTTTTTTGGGGGGGGTGGAGAGGGGAATGAAAATTTGATAAGAAAACCGTGCAACTAGGACTGATTTAGGCAACATTTCAGAAATATCATCAAGTTGCAATAGAACCTGACAGTTTTTGTTAAACATATCCTGACAGACTGGTTAATGGAATGAATATTTGCCTAATAGTGTGCAGGCCCTTAGAAATTACAATATTCCAAGCAAACAACAACAAAAAAATATCCATAAATAGGGCACTGCTTGTAATAGGTTAAACTTGTTCAGTCTGAGATTTCTGGGTACTGGGAAGAGTCAGAACTTTTTATGTGATTGTAGAGGATAAAAAAATCTCTTCCACTTCAGTAAATTATCTGTGATGTGAAAGATGCTGATTACCTCATTTAAAGTGACAAAGAATGGTACTGGGCTGTTACCGTTAGGAGGATTATACAAGACCAGCCAAAACCAATTTAAAAGCAGCCAGTGCTCTTCTTCAAAGTGCATAATTTACAGCTCAGAAAAGCTATCTGCATAGCAATAGACTTCAGTCTGAGTTTAAACTGTGAAGAGAAACTGTCAAGAATTAAGCTGATAGTAACTTAACTTGTGCTACATAGTTCAAGAATAAAACTAACTCTAACATGATATTCTGTGTACAGCCATCCCTAAATCTTTTTCAACACATTAAGTCTTCCAGGACCTTAGACAAGTATATTCAGTCCCTTTCAAAGAATAATTTGAATTAATCAGACTTCATTAGCTACTCAGATTAGAGTAACTCTTCCATTAACAGAATTGCAGTTAACAAAGAACTATAGAACATACAGAAAAGAAGGAGGCCATTAATCCACAAAGCTGGGTGCTAGTAATCAAAAAAGACAGGAAGAAAAGGAAAAGGTGATTGTCCTGCTGCAGTCAGTGCTGGTGCAGACTTACCTTGAGTACTAGGTGCAGTTCTAGGCCCCACCATTTAAGAAGAACATGAAGGTCCTTGAATACATTTAAAGGAGGGCAACAAAGCTGGTGACAAGGCTGGAAGGCATGTCCTGTAAGGAGTGGCTGAGGACACTGGGTTTGTCTAGTTTGGAGAAACAAGGCTGAGGGGTGACCTCATTGCTCTCTACAGCTCTTTGCAAGGAGGTGAAATGGAGAGGGAGGTGCTGATCTCTTCTTGTTGGGATCCATTGATAGGACACGTGGGAATGGTTCTAAGCTGCACCAGGGGCAGTTTAGAGTAGACATTAGGAAGCATTTCTTTACCTAGAGGCTGGCCAAACACTGCAACAGGCTTCCTAGAGAGGTGAGGAGTGCCCTGTGCCCATCAGTGTTTCAGAGGCCTTTGGACAACACCCTTATAACATGCTTTAACTTTTTGCCAGTCCCAAAGTGGTCAAGCAGTTGGACTTGATGATCATTGCAGGTCTCTTCAACATCCCTAACATGAGTGAGGCCCAAAGATGAAGCCCTCAGCCTGAAGCAGGACGTGCTCCTGAACTAAATGTTTGCAATGATTGTTTATGCAGGCAGTACCTGCTCATTTCCTTGTCATTCGTTGCCCCCTCCCTCCCCTCCACCAAGCCACCCCTCCTTCTAATACTGGGTTGTAGAAATGCCTGAGTTGTTTCTTTTGGAGAAGCAGAGCAAAACACAGGAGCGTGGGAACAGCAACGCTCCATCAGGAGTCCATGTGGCCCAATGCTCTCTCTCCGGTGGCATCCCATATGTGCCTAAGACGGGTATACGAGCAGTGCAGGTCTCCTTCTGTCAGGGTCCAGAGGGTGTTCATAGGCCTCAGTGCCTGGAACTGGCCTCCCTCGGGACCTGCACTGCCAACAGGCCCTCAGACCTCCATCAGAGCTTGGCATGCAGAGCTATGTGCATAACATGTCACAGCTGCCCTGTTCTGTTCTATTCTGTTCCATTCTGTTCTGTTCTGTTCCCTTCTATTCCATTGCGTTCCAACCCATTCCATTCCCTGCACTCAAAGTGAGAGGTGGAATGATGAGACCATTATTTAACTGAAATACCAAGGGGTTTTCTGCACCAGAAACATGCAAAAACACAAATCAGAAAGGTTACAGGTGGAAAGAGTATTTTATTTATTTATAAATCAAGTTATTTTAATTTAGTTTAGTTTAGTTAATTTTAGCCTACTCTAGTTTAGTTTAGATTATGTATTCTTTTTCTAAACCTTCCAGAGCTGATGCTCACAAGCATTAACCCAATGGACATACGTAGCCAGCAGCAGGCTGATGCATCCTTCACTTTAGCTGGAAAAACATCCCTTGCAGGCTGACGAGGGAAATCCGTGGCAGGAGCACTGCTGTGGTGGTGCGAGAGCAGAGGAAGAACCCAGCCAGAATGGGCCAGGGAAGACCTGACTCGGGGTGGTGCTCAGTGCTACAGAAGACAGCAGCAAGTCCCGGGGCCACGCTGGGGGCCACCCTGGGAGTGCAGAAGGCTGCCTCCCCCCGGATGCGGGGCACGAGGGCCAGCTGCGTGGAGCACGAGCCGCTGCCTTTGGGATACAATAGCCCAAAGGAGCCCCATGAAGGGGCTGTGCTCGGCTGCGGAGGAGGCAAAAAACCCCGGGGACGCTTGCTGGTCCAGCCCGGGGAGAAAAAAGCCCTTCCCCCCCCAGCTGCAGGACACGAGGGCCACGTTTGTGGAGCATGAGCACCAGGCCATAACCCAGAGCACCAGGACCAGAGGAGCCCTGACAAGTGGTCATGCTCAGTGCTCAGAGGAAGGCAAAAAACCCCCGGGGACTGGTGCCAATCTGCCCCGGGGGAAAATTCCTTCCTGACCCCAGCGCTGGCGATCGGCTACTCCCTGAGCACGTGAGCAAGACCGGCTCCTGGTCCACGGGCTGGTTATGCCTCTAAGGGGACAAGGGGACACTGGCACTGCCTTTTCTGCCTCCACCTGGAGTCCTCTCGGGGACTTCCAACAAAAGCAAAATGCCGCTGGCCTGATCAACCCTGTCGGTAGGAATCCTCCCAGTGCCTGGCACTGGGCTATCTGTGGATCTGATTTCTTATGGCTACTGCCGCTATCTGCCCAGGAGACGAGGACGGTGAGCTCCCCAAAGACTGAAGCAAGATTTCCATCGATGCAATGAGCTGTGAGTGTGGCCCCTCCAGGAGCTGGAATTGCAGAAAAGAACCTCCAGCAGCTTCGGGCAGTCTTCCTTCCTCAGCCCCTCCAAGTAATTCCACCAGTGCCTCAAGGGAATTCCTCTCGGCTGCCTGCAGGCTGCCAGCTCTGTTCTGGTGGCAGCGCCAGGCACTCTGGCAGTGGGACACAGCAGGACGCTGCCTTACACTGCCCCAGAGCATTGTGATGCTGTGTTGGTGGGTGGTGGCATTATGACACAGGGGTGACGGGGCCCCCACAGCCCTGCCCACTGCTGCTGCTTCCCCTTCACTCAGCATGCCTTGAGGAAAGGCCTTTGGGGTGTTGGCCCTGAGGCAATGCATGTACCCAGGAAGCCCAGGGGGATGTCCCTGCCTGTGGCAGCCACACACTGGGCACCGCTGCTGAATGTCCCTGTAAATTAATCTGTATGTTCAGACTGTATCAATAAAGCCGTTTATACCATGTGCAGTCATTCGAGTGTTGCTATCCCAGAGGTGAAAGAAAGGGGGTTTGGTTCCCTCTGAACTTTGCAGAAAAGCAGAGCGCATTCAGGATTTCCTCACCATTCCTTATCAATACACCATGTGGCATTTGCTACTACACTGCTTATGGTGAGGTCTTCTTCTTGGAAAGAAAAAGAATTTAAGAAATCTCTTCTGCTTTTTTTGCAAAGGGCATTCAGATTGTTGCTTGTGTTTATTGATATTCATATGTCTCGTTTGGGACTTTACCTCTTGTATTACTACTTGAATGCAGCACTTCACTGACTGCTGCCTGATTCCATGTTCTTGATAGATCAATAAAGTGTTTTGATTCCAATTCGGTTTAAAAAGCATGGACTGAGCAACTTTCCACTGCAACTCTCAGGAAGAACAAATAGCTGACTCAGTTGTGTAGAACAGTTTTAAAACTCTCAGCTCAGTATTGATGCGCGGATAGACTCCACAACTAGTTAAAGTTGTAAAGTAGGTATGCTTTTATTCAGCGCTGAGGTGCATGGGGATAGCTCCTGCAAAGCATGCACACCTCAGGGTTGTTGTCCCTTTACATTTATTCTCTTAAGGTATACATAGACATGAGGTTGCTCAATCCGCCTATACATATGTATTATCTATCCCCGCTTCGTATTATAATGAGCCAGAAGGTCCTTTGCACTTGCGCAGTGCCCCTTCTGGTCATGGGCAGGGGTCTCAGGATGAAGTAAATGAGTCTTCCTCCTGTGGGTAGGGGTCTTCAAGATGAAGTAAATGAGTCTTCCTCTTCTTAACCTTTACACCTTTTAATCTTCAGACATGGACTTAGGGTTAGTCGGCGCCCAGTCTGCTTCTCCTGCCGCTTATCAGTAGGACCCAACACCTGTGCTTTTGTCATGGTCTTAAGGCTTGGTCACCCAGTCTGCCTCTCCTGCCGCCTATCAGCAGGACCTTTCATCTGCTTTTGTCAGTAGAATTAGCATCTGTTTCTTCCCCTCCAGCAGTAATCAATGCCTTGGCAAGATGGCAATGGCAGGTACTTAAGACAGACAACACTTTTGTTTAAGCAAAGGAATTCCTTTAACTCCCTTGTACAATTTTTCTGTATTACCCCCCTGTACATTGGTTACCCGTGTATCAGTATCATGTAAGGGTGCACAGCTTTAGAGATTGGCAACAAATCCCCTCAGCATATTTGTTCAAATCCTTAAAATACAGAATAGCCACTGGTTTCTCTCCCATAGACTTATTTCTTGAGTGGTCCACTGGGGGGGTGGGGGGTAAAGTCACTGAGTTTTTTATTGATTTATTGTGTGGTATCTCTGCCCATGACAGAGGGTTTGGAACTAGATGATCTTAAGGTCATTTCCAACCTGAACTATTCTATGATTCCATTATTGAAGTAAACTATAAAGTAGAAATAATATTTCAAATAATTTTAAAATACAACCTTAAAACAAGTCCAGCCACAAATGATAGCCACGTGTTTGGTACTACAAGATAGTATCCATAAAATTAAAGCCTTCTTTTCTTAAAAAAATTAATTTCTGAAGTATTAAACTTTTTTTTTTGAAGATAGCTTTTTCAGCCACAGCTTTTTAAAATTAAAAATTAATAATGCATGAAATTACTTATCCCCCCAGTAGGCTAAGAAAAAGTCAAACCATAGTGCAAAATCACCTAAGCACTCTTCACATTTCAATTCAGTTCCACAGCAGAAATGGGAAGGAAATGTTTGGAGAATGAGGTTTTCTATTTTAATTCATCTTATAGTAGAGAAAAATTGAAGAACTTTGTTCAGTTATCTGTGTTTACAGTATTTCCCTATCAGCAGACAGTGAGATATCAGTAAGGATATCAGAGTGCAGTTTATAGAATCATAGAATAGTTAGGGTTGGAAAGGACCATAAGATCATCTAGTTCCAACCCCCCTGCCATACAATTTGTCACAGTTTATTAAAGGACTTAAAACAGAAAGCTGACAAATCCCCGAAAGTGACAGTCTTGAATTCCCAAAAGGTAATAACTTTTTTTCCCCAATTAATTTTACTTCAGTACTTTCCTGGCATGGAAGACCTAGCACTGAGGGCAGTTTGGTCTCACACTACTACAGAAAAAGATGCCTCTGAGAAACCTCATGTAGTATCACATGCTAAAATGCAGCTTGGGCTTCTGTTTTCAGCTGTCTGTGACAGTCTGTCCTTATTGAGATGTGAAGATGTTCACTTCCTTGGAAAAGCTAAAGCAAATAGGTACAGCAAAAAGTGAAAATCATCAAAAGCTCTTGGTAGCTGTAAAAAGTAAAACTTCTTATTCCCCAAAGCAGTAAAAATATTTCCCAAAAATTCCTTAAAAAGTTTATACTTAAGTTAGAGCAACAAAATTCCATGCTGTCATATCCTTGAGTGACTAAAACTTGTGACTTGTAAACATAATATCTGGTTCAATTAAGAAGAAGGTAACTATAAAGCTGGTATTTCTTGAAGAAACTTGTTCATGAAATAATGTATAATATAATGTGTATGTTTCAAGGCATGTAGCTGAAAGCTGATAACTATGAACTGGTTGCTGTGAAGAAAGTTTTTCATTTAAATCACATTAGCAGACATAAATAGGAGTTGATAACACCACCATTCAGGTCTGGTGGATACCCTCAGTCTTCACTAGTGCCAAATTTACAATCCCATTCAGAGGAAAGTATTCCTACTGAAATCAGTGGAAATATTGTTTTAATAATTTCTTGGTGAAGATTCTTTACTTCAACTTCAGGCATGTGAGACAGGTGAATTCCTGTGGGACTGAGATTAATATCTTACAGACTGATAAATTATTTAGAAGTGAAAATGTGGGAGATCAATGACTGCACAGTATTTTAAAACTAGCCATGGAGAGGAACTCAATTCCTTCCCAATTAAAGTAAAAAAAATAGTAAGTCTCATAGCTACGGTTGCCTAAACCCACTAATCTAACTCTTACCAGTGAATTAGCAAAGGCTTAGAAAACCTGGTTTGGTTTGAAGATGCATTGCTATATTTATGTTTTTGCTCTTTTTTTTTTTTTTTCCCTAAGCCTTTTATGAGTCAAATTAGAATAGTGCTACCATTTAGTCCTTTCTAAATAATTCAAGATCTAACTACACATATCTGTCCCCTGTGAGAGACAGGTTTTGGAATGTACAGTTCATCAGCTATTGGAGGGAATGAGTAACTTGCCATAGTATTTCTTTATTATCAGACTCTGAACAAATAGGTTGCTTGACTTTCTCTATGAATTATCTGCTACAATAATTTTGAGAGAGTATGAAATTGCTTGGCATTGTAACATTTACGAATGCATAGCAATAATGCTGGAAAGGTTGGGGTTTGCAATTTAGTATCTCACAGTGACTGACATCGTAGTTTCCTTTCCATTGAGATCTGCTTTTTTGATTTGACATAACCAATAATAAATAGCTTTGTTAGAGCCAAGGATCTAGAGAAGGCTGGAGCAGACATGAACTGCCAAAGTCATCTTCTCATTATTGGCTTCACCTTGATAACTTAATCCAGTTTCCCCCCTATCCTGGTAAGCAAGCAGCACAGGATAAAGGTACAATATGCCAAACATGTCAAGTGCTGTGCAATTCTACTGACAACAGAAACATTGGACCAGCAGATATACGAGGACCTGACTTTCTTTCTAGGATTTTTAGCAAGATGTGGCAAAAGAATGAAATATGATTACTATCCTTTTAGAGTCTTTGCTTTCAAGCATAAGTAGAGTCAAAAAAATGAGTAAAGAATAAACATGTTACGGAAAACTGCCTCAGGTAGACAGAAAAAAATACGCTAAATACAATCCACTGGAAGAAAGTGTATTCAGTGATACTGGCAAACTTAATTACTCTTACTTTAGGTATAATGGAATGTGAAAGGGAATGAATATCATTGCTGTCTTTTTGAAACCCTTTGTACATTTCTAAATTATATACTTGTTGTTGAAAGAGGCTACTGGGATCTTTCACCCAGAATATGCTGGAATGCAAGAAAACGAGATCTGCTGTTTAACTCTAAATAAAAATGGGTTTTCATGCTACATACTGTGTGTATTCATATGTATATGTATGAACATTTCAGGGAAGCTGTTTACTTCCAGACAGCTGACTGTGGTGTGTCACTAACATAGACTCAGTCTTCCATATCGGGGCTTGCACATACAGGAAGTTTGGTTTCCATTCTTTTCATTTCTATGGGATGTCATGCAGCCTGCTTCCCAGAATCCCCCCAGACTAACAAAGGCACTGTAGAGCATAAACTGCAGACTTCATTCTAGGGCTGCAGCAGCTCTGATGCAGAGCTGATGACATCTCTGTTGAACTGTATATAGACCTACTGGACTTACTCCTGTCTGAGAAAGAGGATATAGACAAGGGATTTCTTAAAGTCATCATTACTGTGACTATTTCAGATCTGATCAGCTAGAGATCCCGAGCCACAGAGATGAAGTCAGAGTGATGGGGCAATTCATCTCAAAAGCAAAGGACCTGGCACTGTGAGAAATTATTTTGGATGTTGGTTAAAATGAACAAGACTATCTGTCCTGGGTTTAAACATAGATTTAACTCCTGATGAATGAAACTGCAGAAGCCTATACTTTTGTGAAAGAGGAATGTTATTGCCCTATGAACACCTCCAGCTTGCAGTTCCTGACAGTCAGTGACTAATCAATTTGGAATGGGAATGTCTATCATAAGCAAAGACATGATCAATGTCTCCAAAACCATCCTCCAAAGATGCTTTAAAAACCTCTTTCAGGCTTTTTGGAAAATACAAATGGAAAGGATCAAGAAACTCACAGAATGGTTCCCTCTCCACTCTTACAAATTACAGTGTATATATTGCTTTGCAGTAAGCATCCAGTTGCTGCATTCTGGGCATGAAAAACCTTAAACTAAGGTTAAGAATTCCACCCATCCTTTAAAAATATACAAACAAATTAAAATAAAAGAATACGTTAAAGCTATGCTAGGAGTGCTGAATATTGCCCTAGATAAAAAGGAGATTGAAATGGATAATGAATAGAAAGGTCATACTGCAGAAATTATTTGCTTCACAGATAGCTATCCATGAAAATGAAGAATCTCACTTTTAAATTAGTCCGGCTTCAACTTCCAACTATGGGCTCCTTGCCAGAATAAACTGCATTTCACGACTTTATAATTTTTCTCTGTGAAGAAAGAAATAAACTACAATTTTGTCTCATTAATATTCTCTTTGATAATCTAAATTATACCAAACTAATTAATATTTCTTGTAATAAATATTAAGCAATTTCTTCTCTTCTTTTCAATGTCCTTTTAAAAATGTGGGTATCAATGCTGAATGCACCATTACAGAATTAGTCTCATCAATCCAATAAACACAAGTTATGCATATTTTAATCAAAACTTCCCTGCTTGTCTGAAGAAGAATCACAGTATTTAATTTTTAATTTTTTTTCATATGAAGCTTATTAAGTGACTTCTCTTTTAGGATTTCAGAATCTTCATCAGGGTCACTGTTTTCTAGTTTCTCTTTTCTTTCATTGTTGTGGTTTATGCTCCTTGTTCTTAAATGATAACTTTCTATTTTTTTGGAACTAAACCAGTTAGTTTTCTGAGTGGGCACAGCTTACGCAGAATGAACTTTGTAACTGATTTGTCATAATCATGTTTTCTGTTCTGTTAATTTCATGTCACTAATAATAATATTTCTGCAGCAATTTTGTATAAATTCTTCTCTTCATCACAGAATCACAGAATTGTTAGGGTTGGAAGGGACCTTTGGAGATCATCCAGTCCAACCATTTGCCAAGGCAGGGCCACCTAGAGCAGGTTATACAAGAATATATCCAAGCGCATTTTGAATGCTTCCAGAGAGGGAGACTCCACAAGCCCCCTGGGCAGTCCATTCAGTGCTCTGCCACCCTCAATATAAAGATGTTGTTTCTCATGTTGAGGAAGATTTGCTTGTGTAGAAAATATCACAGATATCACATTAAAGGATAATGGCAATAGGAGATGAACAGATAGTAGACTGCAAGGATAATGGTAATAGGAAATGCACAGGAAGCAGACTGCATATCTGAAGTAGGAGTAGTCAGGCAGTTATGAACAGATTTGCCTCTATAAGATATGTGTAGAAGTTTAAACTCTTGAGGAGATGATTTTAATTCCTTCTAATTTAAAATGTTGATGTGAATGAATTCAAGAGGGAATATTATTCCAGCTTTACAGCACAGTATCTTAGTGATTCTAAATGCAATATGCTCCTCAAAGTTATGCAGAAGCTAAATATCTAAATTCTGTGGCTTTGCACCTTCAAATGGAAGTTATATACTTCAGCAGGGAGCTTAGGTGACCTTTCAGCATGTTATTTTAGTGATCTCTTCTCTAATGGTTCTTCTACATTTATGAAAAAGTCATGTAAACCTTTGGGAAAATGATGGTCTCAGATGGAAACCTACGAATTTTCTGTGGCAACCTAACTGAGGGAAACTTTGTACTTGGGTGACTACCTTCAAGGAGGTCTCCTTATAGCTAAAGAAGAAAACTAGATCAGTGCCCAAGCCAAGAAATAAAGAAGTTCATTCACGTGAATTAATTTCTGCCTGTCTTGCATTTGCTTCTCAGGTGATACAAATCTTAGTTCAGAAGACCTGCTCCAAACCTACAGACTTGAAGCTAATGGCACTGAGATAACTACATGATGTGAAAAAGTATGGTCACATGTGCCACTACAGTTCTGTCAGCCCCAGTGTACGCTTGGCTTATACATATATTTTACAATATATTGCTGCAGTAATTTATTCTTTATAACTCAAGTACATCAGCCTTCCAGTTTTTTCTTTATGTCTTCTAGGTTCATCTTCAATTTTTTTAATTTCTACTCTTAAGTCCTTTACAGTGGAAAATTGGGAATCATACAAAAATCAAGTCCTGAAAGATCAGAGAAAGACCAATTTTAATGAAAACAAAATTAAGACAGTTCTTGTCTTAAGACAGAAAATAAGGTGTGGTTTGGATTGAAAGCCAGGCATTCTAGATCCAGCTGAGCTTATTATAACAGCAGACATCACCAAAAGGAAGGTTAGAAGGAGGATTCTATAGAAGCTGAAGATAAGAAACTAGCAAATGCTATTTGATGTTTCAGGAATTCACTGAGAGAATATATCCCTCTACTTCATAAAATAGCCCAATGATATGCTTGTTCTAGTCATTAGTGTGGCAGCCACATAGATACACAGCCATTAAACCTTATTGGAGAGACGCTTGGCTAGCTGTTACAGTGGTAAGCTCTGATTGCACTCACGTTACAACTGCTACACTCTGTATCTAGCCACATGTGCCTTTTCTATGGGCTCATCACACAAAATGAACTATGTGCAATAGAGTAAAGGATAAGAAGGTACTGAAACAATTGTGGAGACAATTTATTTCACAAATTCTCCTTTTTTCCTCCATTTTTCATTTCTTTATTTTCAAGTGTTCAGCTCACTGTGAAGCAATTTCTTTTTCAGAGATCTCATTACTTTGTGTTCAGTACTCATAGTTTTTTAAATTGAAAACAGACCCTGATTATGAACAAATATGAGTTTTAGATCAGTAACTGAATCAATTTGGACAAAAAAAATATTTCTACTAGTTCACATATATATTGAAATTAACATGAAATGAAATAGGAAGAGGGCTGAAACCACCTACTTATATTCTACTTGCATTTTATGCCCAAACAAAAAGCAGAAGAAGGCATGTCTCTGTTTAGTTACAGTCTTCAACAGGAAGACACACACTGAAGACCTGAGTGTTAAATTGTAGCAGAAAAGAACTGCAAGTTTGGGTAATGTTTTATTTTATCAACTTTCAGTACACAGATGGAATAAAATACATGTCTTCTCTTGTTTTAAAATCTTGCCTAGTGATAAAGTCTTCGAATTACCTGACAAACACAGAGCAGTTCATGCTTTGGGAAGTGACATTTGGTCAGTGAGCATCCTTAGCAAAGCTCAGTCAAGGCACATGAACTACATGTTTCTCCAAAGTCATGTGCTTTCCAAAGGGTCATGAAAGCTGGGGTCCTGGACTATGGTATCAGATACCAGAAAGCAGCCTGAGATGTCCATGTAAACCTTAGAGTGCCTCTTCAGAATGCTGTAAGAGTGGAGTGAAAAAGCTTAAATGAATACAATATTCATGCCCATGGAACCCATATTCAGTTTTCACTTTTCTGACTCCTAATTACTCTGCAGGGGAGAATAATCTAGAATATTAATAGATGCTGCATTTTCACACTGTTGGACCTGTTGAACTCTAATTTTTTACCATTTTACTCTCCTGATGACAATGATTCAGACATGGCAGCTATAATCATGAAGGCATAGCTTCAGATATGCTCTCCTCTGACCTGCCCGTGTTACTGAATTCAAATAACCAAAGCAGTACAGGGAATGTTTCCTCCAATTTATTCTCTCTGGTTACAGGAAACAAATAATAATTAGGAAGAAGCAACAAGCACTTGTCTCTCCTACAACTCTAGCATCGACAAGAAGACATCACGTTTCAGGGAGATGTCAGATCAGACAAAAGCAGAGTAATACCAGCGTTCCTAAAAAGTAATATTTGCAGAAACTCCTATACTCCAGCAATCAGAGCACTTAATGAAATAACACCCAACTCTAAAGCAGTAAAAACTAAAACTTAAGTATGAACTTTCAACATGAGACCTGATCTGTAGTGAAAATCTCTAGGGCTAATTACTCAGTCCATAGATGTAGGGAGATCTTGTTAATTTATTAGAAGTAACAAGCTTACCTGGGTTCATCTGCTGTCAGTTGGTCAGTTTTCCAGAAGCTGAGCTCCTTCTATGTGATGGCTCTTCAGAGGCGCTGTCTTTTATATCTCTTTTTCTCCACAAAGCAAGCCAATAGGAGCTCTTGCAGCAAGCAGTCAAAGATAACGTCACCTGCAAATCAGGAGAGTTTTGAAGATAAGGACAAAATACAAAGGGGAGGTCAAGCATTCCAAGTGGTTCTTGAGAAAAAAATGAAGTGGTGGCTGTTGAAGAGTCGTTAAATGAGTGACTGAATCAGAGGAAATAAAAGATGTTTTATGCATGATAATAATCACACATGCATACGCAGAAAATGCAAAGGTATTTACAGACAAGATGGAATGCATCCTTGAAAGCAATAACATCTTAGGGATAGAATCTTATATCCCAGAAGGGAGTTCTGCTATTCAGATTTTAATAGGATGTAGAATTTGTCCGACAGGAACTTTATAGAGTTCAACAAAGGCAAATGCAGAACTGGGCACTGGGGACAGAATAATCCCCTGTAGCAGAACAGGCTGGGCACTGGCCATATGGAAAACTGTTTCGCAGAAAAGGATCTGGAGATACTGATGAACAGCAAGTTAAGGGTGGGTCAGAAGTGTATTCTTTCAATGAAGAAAGTTAAGTTTATACTGAGCCATATTAAAAAAAAATGTAGACAGCAATCAAAGGAAGTGATTTGTTTGCTTCATTCAGCATTTGTACAACTGGAAAAGTCTGTCTCTGACTTGTCAGTAGCCCAGTAAGTAAAAGAAAACTGTAAGAAGATCCCTTTTCAGACTTCTCTTTAAAGTGAAGAACTGTCTTTTTGTACATCATGTGTCCCCCACCTTCGGGGTCCTCCATTGGACTTGCTCTATTACTAGGAAGTCCAAACTGGACACAAGGCTACAGATGCAGTTATACAAATGCTGACTGAAGTATGAGAAGCATTGGACACAAGGTGAGACAATGGAAATTCATTAGATACTTTTTCACACCTCGAAGATGGCCCTAACCTTGCAACTGGCCCTCCTTTGGATAAAATGGTCCCCAAATTACCAGACTTTTCTATTCTACTTACATTTTTACTAAATTTACTCCGTGATTCTCTTTTGTTATAAAGAAGAATTTTATAGTCTGGATAGTATTCCTGGTGTTACAATAAATAAAACCATAAAATGTTTTTATCCTTCCTCATAGATACATGAAGAGCTTTATCTTTTTTGAGATCAAATAAGCCCTGATTAATGGAATCTTTGGGCAACTTTCTCTTTTTTTGTGTTTTGAAAACTTTTCAATCCTTGATTAATGGGATTGAAAAGTTTTCAGAACACAAAAAAGAAAAAGTTGCCCAAAGCACATGGTTGGAAGGAGTAACCTCTGAAATATCTAAGGAAGTTGGTACATAGGAGTGTGAATAGAATAGGCAACTATGTATTTGTTTCTGAAAACTACAGTGAAAGAAAGATTCCTGAAAAAAGGAACTTCAAAATGTTTTCTTGGAAAATGTGAGGCTACAGAAATGATGGACGGGGTGGAGCAGTTGGCGTCATCTACCTGGACTTGTGCACATTGTTCGACACTGTCCCACATGACATCCTTGTCTCTAAATTGGAGAGACATCAATTTGGTAGATGGACCACACGGTGGATAAAGAACTGGTATTGGATGGCCGCATGCAAAGAGTTGTGGTCAACGGTTCAATGTCTGTCTGGAGACCAGTAATGAGTGGTGTCCCTCACGGATCAGTGTTGGGATCAGCCTTGTTCAACATCTTTGCCGGTGACATGGACAGTGGGATTGAGTGTGCCCTCAGCAAGTTTGATGATGACACCAAGCTGTGTGGTTCAGTTGATATGCTGGAGGGAAGGAATGCCATCCAGAGTGACCTTGACACACTTGTGAGGTGGGCTGATGCCAACCTCATGAAGTTTAACCATGCCAAGTGCAAGGTCCTATACCTGGGTGGGAGCAATCCCAGGCACAGCTATAGGTTGGGCAAAAAGGAAATTCATGGCAGCCCTGCGGAGAAGGACTCGGGGTGTTGGTCAATGAGAAAATGAACATGAGTTGGCATCAGTGTGTGCTTACAGCCCAGAAAGCCAACCATATCCTGGGCTGCATCAAAAGGAGTGTGACTAGCAGGTCAAAGGAGGTGATCCTGCCTCTCTAATCTGCTCTTGTGAGACCTCACTTGGAGTATTGTGTGCAGTTCTGATGTCCTCAACATAAAAAGGACATGGAACTGTTGGAGCAAGTCCAGAGGAGGGCCATGAGGATGATCAGGGGGCTGGAGCATCTCCCATATGAAGACAGTCCGAGAAAGTTGGGGCTGTTCAGCTTGGAGAAGGCTGCGTGGAGACGTCATAGCAGCCTTCCAGTATCTGAAGGGGGCCTACAGGGATGCTGGGGAGCAACTATTCATTAGTTGAGAGGAGAAGTGGTAACGAGTTGAAACTTAAGCAGCAGAGGTTTAGATTGGATATAAGGAAGAAATTTTTTACTGTGAAGGTGGTGAGGCACTGGAATGGGTTGCCCAGGGAGGTAGTGAATGCTCCATCCCTGGCAGTGTTCAAGGCCAGGTTGGATGAAGCCTTGGTTGATATGATTTCATTTGAGTTGTCCCTGCACATGGCAGGGTGGTTGGAACTAGATGATCTGAAGGTCCTTTCCAACCCTAACTATTCTATGATTCTATGAATAATTTGTATAGCACACTGTCAGAGCTGAATCAAGGAGAGTAAGAAGTGTATGGAAAGTTGTACCTCTCTATCCAGTAGTTCAGCCAATTCTGGAACTCTAAACAAGTGCCTCAAATCACCTTTTGTTCACAGGTAAAAATCTCGTCAGTTTTGAGTTGTGCTCAGGAAACAGTGAATCAGAACTTAGCACCAGTGTCCTGTGTCATGGTTTAAATCCAGCTGGTAACTCAGCACCATACAGCTGTTTGCTAACCCTCTTCATGGTTTAGTGTGTGGTGTCCCTGCCCATGGCAGGGGGGTTGGAATTAAATGATCTTGAGGTCCTTTCCAACCCTAATTGTTCCATGATTCTGTGAAATCAGGACACCCTGGCATCTCCATACAGGTATGTGAATGTAAAATATAGGCAGTGTTTAAAACATGACTAATAATATATTGTCTTCAGTCATGTGAAAATCAGACAGGCTAATAGCTACTGTCACTCTTTTCTCATAGGCAATAATTTAAACAGCTGGAAAAGATCTCCGTTTCCACCTTAGTTGCCCTTCCCAATCCTAGAATCATCAGAAGGAATGAAATTGCATTCAGCAGGAGGATGCATTCAGAAAATTCTCCACCTGAATTCTCACCACCTGACAGATTTATGTTAGAGATTGAAAGGTATGAAAAATAGATTATTAAAAGAAGAATATTTTGTGCTATCTGAATGGGATTAAGGCTTAATAAACATGAAGTCTGAACACAAATTCACGATGCTTGATACTTCCAAGGTATCCACCTCAGTCATTCCTCTGTACAGCGTAATTAGAATGTTTATCTGTACAGCCAGAAGAAACCAATTTACTAGCAACAAGAAATTCTGAAATACCATGGAAGATTAGCCAATCTGTGATGCAGGATAGAGTAATTCAGTTCTGTGTAGAGCTATGACTGTAAAAGGAAAGGCAGTAACACATTGTTCTAAAAGTCTCTTCAATGATTTTTCATAAGTACAATGGCAAAATTGGTGTGAATTTTTTTCTTTTTTTTCCAGAGAGATACAGTTAATTAAAGAAATATTGTTCTTAACACTGTTCACATAAGTTTCCTATCTATCATGCTATGCATAAAAAAATACAGATTTTTTTTCCTGATATATGTAAGTAATTTTTTAAATCAATTGTAAAAATACGTACTTTAGTCAAGGTTCATTTCATCGATTTCTAGGACTGTCATGAAGTCTGGAAAATCCCTTCACAACAAAAAGGATCTTCCTTTCTACTATAAGTTAAAGCAGAAATTTTCACAGAAGAAAGGACATCCACTATACTCTGGATTTTTAGATGACCCATTCTGCATATTCTGTTCCCTGATGTATGAGTATAGAATCATAGAATGGTTAGGTTTGGAAGGAACCTTAAAGAACATCTGCTGTGAACAGAGACACCCTTCATTAGAGCAGGTTGCTCAAAGCACCATCCAGCCTGGCCTTGAACACTACCAGGGATGGGGCAGCTGCAACTTCTCAAGGCAACCTGTGCCAGTGCCTTACCACCCTCATAGTGAAGAATTTTTTTGTGAATATCTAAATCTCCCCTTTGTCAATTTAAAGCCATTACTCATATGTCCTTGTAAAAAGCCCCTCCCCAGATTTCTTGTGTAAAGCCATACTTTTGGATATAAGAAAAAAAAGCCATTGATATATAATGAACTCACAGATAAATCATAGCACTTTTATAGTATTCAGAAGCACGGGACATGCATTCTGTTTTCTGCAGATTTTTATGACCTCAGCACTGGTGGGATCAAATCATTCAGTTTCCACACAAGCAAGCTCCCACCCCAGCTCTTATGAACCCTCCAAAATGTGACACACAGGCAGTTGAGTCTCTGTATGCATGTCCTTTACAACCCTCTTATATCATAGACAATTTTCCTTTGAAACCACCTGTACCACTCCCCTTCTCAGCTCTTTCCACCCACCAATCTGGGCTCAGACAAGACGCTGTCCTGAAGAGAAGGCAGCAGGTCAGAGCAGCAGGAAACATTACAGCACCTGTGTGGCTTCTGCTCCAGACCTCCACACTCTTTTTTTCCAAGCTCATGATACCGCCACCTGTGTCCAAGGTGGTGGTAGGAGAAGGTCTGCCAGCCTGCCTTCTGCTGCTGCTGCTGCTGTGCTTAGGTTCAGCAGCCTGGGGAGTGAAGGGGTGCATGGCTGTCCCTGCTAATGTTGTATTTTTCTCTATCTATCCTGTTCTAAAGCCAAGCAGCTACCAACACACACTGCACTGATTATCCCTCCTAATTCACAAATTGCCAGGAACCCATTTCACCACTAACTCTATGCATTATTAGGCTCATTTCAGACCATCTGACTTCTTGATATACTAGGAGCTGGTAGCAAAGTTGCCAGTGTGGAAAGTAAATTCAAACTGGTTAGAATTTTACTGTCTCTGACCAAACACATTGCTGCGATGGATTAACTGGAATCAACCTGGCAGAACAGTGTCTTCCTGTCTCATTGTACAGCTTGGTCTATATCTGCAGCTTATACATACTGGCTTAATCAACTGATGGGAACCTATGACTAAAGTATGGGAGATCTAACATCTGTTTAGGTCTGTTTCCCTCTGTGCTCTCTGGACATTCTGTAATTATCTGGAAAAATTATAGCAGACCTCATTCCAGATACTTGTGAAATGAAACAAATCAATACAGGCTTTAGTTTCCTTACATCCCAATGGAACCAGGATTTATCATGAGGTTCTAAAAGTGTAATCAACTAGTTCAAACTTTAATAGCTTTGCAAAAATAAAAATAAGTTACATATCATTCCAAATAAATTTCTTAGAACAGAGACTGGAATGTGTTGTGAAATTTGGAAAAAATGCTATTTTTCTGCTTAAATTTGATAACATCCCCCATCCATCCCCAATTCACTGTTATAAAATCATAGATACAATGAATCAAAACAGTTAATGCAAACAAGTTTTAAAATCTTTCTGTTGGTTTCTGAATATTTTGTTAAAATATCCATTTTAATTACTTGCTTACCTTAATGGTAATGGTATTTTTTATTAAAAAATATCTTTTTAAAAATGAGAATTAGAATATAACACTACTCCAAGAAAACAATGAATTTTAAGAGTTCCTCATCAGCTTTTATTTTCAATACTACAGACAGTTTTATTTCCATACCTGTTTATAATGGTAAAAATAAGCCTTTAATTTCCAGATAGGGAGGAATACTACAGTGTAAGCTTAAAAGTGACATTCTGTTATCACTTCTGTACCCAGAGTCATAACATAACCACTATATGGTTTGTTTTAGTGACATAGATCATTCTGTTATTAATACAACTGTCAGATATTTATATACCATTTCATTTTTTAAATTAATTTTTAATCAACTATTTTACCAGGTAATTCATGAGAAGCACATAGAGAAAAACATATCACTTTCAAGAAACAAATATTTGAAGATTAACAGACCAGCTTAGCTTAACTACCTTGTCTTTTACAGCTTACAGTCTGTTAAATCTTTGTAGCAAAATTCTAGGCATTGCCAAAATTGTTCATTTTCTTTTTCATTTTGTTTTTTTGTTTTTCCCAGGAAGAAAGACTGAATTATTAGGAAGAAAATAAGAGCAATGTTTGAGCAGAAAGGCTTTTTTCAAGTTAATGGCATATCTTATTGCTAAAACACTTTTTAAAACATTTTCAGCTATTTAGTTATTTTTATTTTAAAGCTTTCTGACTAATATTTCCTTCAGGTTTTTTGGCTTTGTTGCTTAGAAAGGAAGGATGGTTTCCATCCATGTTTTCAGGCCTGAAGGCTTTCTTCACTTAGATTGTAACTGCCCATCAGTCTGCCACTCTGGGTGAGCCTGGCTTAAATAAATCTACCCATCTTATATGGCATCATCGTGCTGGCTTCTTTAATAGGGATCTTTGTCATAAAGTGAGGTTTCTAGTGAAAAAGACATTCAATTATTATGATAATTTTCATAAAGTGGAAATTTTGAGACACAGAAGCAGCAAATTACACTACATACAACTTGTTTGCACACACAAAACTGGTCACTGCCACACAAGAAGATGGGAATCTAATATATGGAAAGGAAGGTTTGTTGATTTCTGTTCACCTATTTCAGATAAAAAATAAATACTTAATTATGAGCTTCTGCATACTTATTTGGAGCAGAAATGGCCTTATTATTTTATTATGAAAGTATAGTAAACCGTTCATTACAGAAGTAAAATAACACCATTTTGTGAGGCTAGGCATCACCAAAATCTTTTCAGACAAGTATTTTGAACACACAATTGTATCTAGACATTGACACTGATAAACCAAGTGGCCATCACCAAGCCGATCAAAAACTAAATTGCCAATTAGCATCTATAAAATCTTGGTACACAATATGAGGTGCCATGAAGGTAGCTCTTCATGTTTAGCAGTTTCATCATATAGAACTTTAAATTAATCCTTCAAAATCTGTTACAAATTGATTTTAAGATATTATTTTATAACATAGATCAGCTCTTAATTCTTATGGAGATTAGGAAGAACATGTGAGAGGCAGAGAGGAAATTTTCTAAGATGTGTTTCCACATGGTAAATCTTAGAATCTATAAAAATTCCAATTAGAAAAGAAACCTAATTAGCCTTATTTAAAATAAAACAGTACAGCATCTTCATGTAATTTTGTGAATAATTAAATTCAGGGCCTAATTATGTTATTTCTTTGCAGTTCCAGTTGTATCCCTCATTAATGTCTAGATTACTGCTAGCTATTAATTGAACAGCAGTGAGATGAAAGACCTCCAGAAGTCCCTTCCACTAATACAGGCAATCACTGCAGCCTTGTTTTATCCTGTGAGCTGCCTGTGCTTTGCAAAGAGTTTGTTGATCTCAGTGAGTTTCTGTAACCTTGAAGAGCTAATTTAAATGTAACTTTAAATTGTTTAGACCATTAATTTTCTCTCATTCTGTTGAAAGTCAAGGAGCAATAAACTGTGCATCATTAAAGGGCTGCAGACTTGCCAAGCTTCTCCACGCAGAACTAGAAGCCTGGTCTACCATTGAAATGGGACTGTTACACAAAGAGCTGTGTTGGGATTGTCTTATTGCCAGCTCATGCCTCAATCTCTCTGATTCATATACATGTAGCAAAGTGAATAAATTGATATTCAAAAGTTACCAGGGTGGGTGCTCTGTAGCATAAAGGTTATCATAGAAACACAGAGTCTTTTGGGTTGGAAGAGAACTTTAAATGATCATCTAATCTCACCCCGTTTGCCCTGGGCAGAGACATCTTTCACTAGACCATGCTGCTCAAAGCAACATCCAGCTAGACCTTGAACATGGTATCTACGGTGAAAATTCCTATAAGTAACCATGACTGTTGTACATCAGGACTGCAAAATCTGTGCTTAAAAGCATGAGAAATCAAGTGTTAAATTAGGAGACCATTCTACTCTACAGTAGAAGCTGATAAAAATTTTTTTTCCTTCTTATTCAAACAAATGATGATAGTTCAGGTATCCACATAAAATTTTATAGCTCTACAAAAATATCCCAAATCAAAAAGAAAACAACAACAACAACAACAAAAAAATCCAACAGCCTTACAGGTTTTCATAGAACTGTTCAGATGAAGTTCGTAAAGGGTACAGAATTCAAACTCTGTGATCATAGTGATTTGGTGTCTCCTTGAAAATCTCTGAGCTAAACCAATTACAACCTAACTGGTACAGCCAAGCAATTAGGGGGTACTCTCACTTTATAAGTATTAAATGTCTAGGTCTGAGGACTGCATATTGCAATAACATTCATTTTTCTGGAAGTCCTCTTCTTCACTGCTCTCTTTTTGTCCACATTTAGAAAATAAAGATATCTGTAATCATTTGCATGTGGCAAAAAAGTAAGCTTTAATTTGAATCTAAATTTTCCATGCATTGTTTGCTTTGAACTTGAAACAATTGCTTTATAAAATGGTGGAGTTTGTATTTGTGATAGGAATCTAAAGAATACAGTTAATTAAAGTTCCCATACCTATCAAAAATAGGTTAAATTAGGCAAAACATGAGCAAGGACAAAAACATACAAATGATCTCAAGTCCACAAAAATTTATGATGTTATAAAGATATTTTTTTTTCATTCCAGAAAATAGTATTTGGCTTTGATATCTAATATGTGTAAGAAAATTAATACTAACAATCATTTGGAATCCTTATTTGGACACTTCTGCACTTTTCTTGATATCCCATGCTTTCCTTAGAGGTACAAAACTTTTTGTTTGATTGAAGTGGAACATTACTTAAAAAAACAACTATTTCATTTGTCAGGTAATTTAGAAGACTTCTGTGATAACTGTAAGATGTAAAAATGTACTTTATTAAAGCAGTAAGTTTCCTACTTACACTGATCTCTTGGAATTCAGTAAAAAGTTCACATCCTGATTTTTGAACCAGTGCAATACTAACTGCATATTGATGGAGTTAGAAGATAGAAAGTTTAGGGCTTTTTGTTAGCAGTAATATTCTAGTCGACTTCAGTTCCACATGTTCATGAGTTATCAGAAAAGCAAGAGAGAAAAATCAAAATATGTAAAAAATAACTTTGTCATCTAGTATGATATTTTGGGGAGAGTTTTTTATAGCAGGAAAAAAAACCCAACTATAAGATGATGGTTTGCTTAGGTTTTATTTTCAATCTTTTTTTTTTTTTCCAGTACATTTCACAGTAAAGTTTATTGCTTTTTGGACAATCTGAATCTAATTTCAGTTCATCTGAGGGGGTAAAACTACTACAGCGAAAGCAATTTTAACAATCCTGATATTTTTTTCCAGACTAAATTGTAGAGGATAAAGTGCTGATTAAGCAATTGGCCTGTTTGAAATACTCGTGTACTTTAAGCTTGGTTTTGGAGACAAGATACCTAGAATATGGAGATCTGTACTTACCAACCTCTACAGATAGAAAAGCAGCAAAAAGGGGATATATCAGTACATCTTTGACCTCGGAAATGCTAATTCTTGTTAGCCCTTGTGACTAAGCTGTTTGGAGCCAAGGCTGTTAAGAGCCTGTTTTTCAGCAGAAAAAATAACAGGGCATTTAGTAACTTGAGTGGTTAACAGTAGCAGAAGCAGAAACCAGGTTCTGCTCTCTAGCAACCAGTAGATAACAGTGTGTTAACTATCTATCCAGAATAAGATTTACATATAGATCATATTAGATAAGTAAGTTATTTATATGATGTACATGATATATCTGATATGCTTGATATACCTGATACAGATGATAGAGATACAAAATGAGTGAAACCAGAAAGTTTTTATAATTAATTTTGTTTTTATTAACTTGTACAAGAATGAGTATCAGTCAAAATTTTTAAAAAACTACATTGAGTTTTGAAATTACTTTGCTTACAGATTCCACTTCAGTTTGTTCCTTTGGAAACACTTGGAATCAGAGGAAGGTATGACTTATGACTGAGCAAAACACTTTCCTTTTTTAGAGCTGCTTTCTAGAATGCTATTTCCAGGCTGAAATAGCTGGGTCTGTTATCAGCAGCTGTATGTAAAGGACTTATAATTTGAATAAAGGGATTTTCCAGGGGCAAGTTTTGATTCATTGTCCTTCTTGAACAGAAATAAAGTAGAATAATCACAAGAATTATCAATGACTGTACTAAGCAAATGGATCAGAAAAAAAGAGATGTCTAGAATCTGTGAGCTCTTTCAAATGTTTTGAAAGGGAATATTCATTCTTCACTTACCCAAAATGTTAAAATAGGTGTCAATTAATTACATCAATTTTTAGATGTTAAATACCTCTCACATGGTAGGAAATTAAGTTTTGCCAGTTCAGAGAGCTTGAAAATCCTGCTTCAGAAGTACTTGAAAATACATGTACTTCCTTCCTAATTTGAGTTGACTGAAAGGATGAAAATCATAGTAGTTAAATGACCATATGAAAATGGTTCAGTTGGTTCACAATGGTAGTAATAAAACATGAGCATGTTTTTTTGGATCATTTCTTTGAATTGTAATTAAAATGGAGTGAGCACAATTAGAAGCATAGTTGTACTGTATAAAAGATGAAATAGGTAAAATAATTTCTGTAAGTAGTATTACAATTCAGAAAGGAGAAACTTATATATAAAAAGCAACTTAAAAGTAAAATGCTTGTAGGTAGCAAAGACAATGTCTAGATAATCAAAGCAAACATGCGCAGTGCATGAAAAGGTCTATACAATGGGATAAAGCAGTTGTTAAAAAATGGTATTCTTCAAAACATAGAAACTGTGTCCACCTAAGAGAAATAGAGAAAGATATGAAAAAATATAAATTCAGGTTATATGCAAAAGCATAGTAAATCAGGAAGAAAGATATTTTGATGATCAATTTCCTAAACTCATAAAAAGTACCAGTATAGCATATTTTTAAATACCTCTATGGCTGGGAGCCTGCTTCTAAGTGAGAGAGGTGACCATTTAATTATGTCATAAAGAGACTGTTCAGTGGTGGTAAGGTCACAGCAGAAAAACAGAATTAACTATTTGGATCAGTATTTCCTATTGATGATCTTCCCACACCAAAGCCATATTTTATTTAGGATGAGTCAGAATTAACATCTCAAACATAAGGGTAATTATAAAAGGTTTTAGAATACAACTTTTTTTAGAATACAAGGCTTTTCTCTCCCTTTCTTTTTAAAAGAAGATATTGTAAGAGTATAGAAGGCACAAAAATAGGCTTGCAAGAATGAGTAAAATGTCACATAGTATCTACACAAAAAGAGATTTCTAGAGCTTTCTGGGGAAAAAAGAAAAGTCCCAAATCGACATCTGTGAGTTATAGCAGTGATGTATGAAGTCATGAAAGGTTGGAAAGTGAGTAAATGTGTATTGAGTGGAAGCATTTGACAAGTTTAAACAAGATGTTTGTTTCTTTGCTCAAAGCAGAAACACAGGTCATTAGGATTTGCAGACATCAAAATGACAAATGGCATTAAAAGGGAGCTAAGTAAATTCGTGACAGAAAATGGTCTACCAATATTGCAAATTCTGGCTTCCTGTCAATGGATTGACAGAAGCTAGAAAAGGGTAACAGATAATAATAGCACATGCATACCTTGCACATATTCCTGCTTTCAGCATCTCCTATAAGAAGCTAGTACCAAAGACAGGTTATTATGCAAGACAGACTTGTGGGCAGTGCACCCATTGTTATATCTAGTTCTACCACGAATTCACAAAACAGGGCAGGAAAACTTGATAGTCTTTCATGGGCAGACTAGTTTGGGAGCCTTTTCTGTAGACAAAATAATCTTGATACCCAAAGTTAGACTGTCAGAACATCTCTGTTCTTCACCATTTCCCACTTTGCCACCTGGGGAGCAACTTAACAACTGGCAAACTATTGCTAAAACCAGGCAAATCATTAAAAACTCACCTCTGAAGCTACTCAGTGCATCAGACTTTCAAATCTGTGAGCCTTTAGATAGCTGGGTTTTTTTAGAAAGGGGCCATTGAGTATCTTTCTGGTGTGCAAATGAGGCAGTTGTATTCAAAACACCACAAAAATACTGAAAACACTCAAAGTCACACAAAATATTTGGCAGTGAAATTGACATATTGCAGGCATATAATAGATACCAAAATAAAAAAAAAAAAATCAATCCAGCAACCACTGATTCTCCTACTCTCAGCTTAGGGAAAAGTAGCTATACTTAATTCTCATGTACTAGATACATAGTACATGCAGGAAAATGGTGAGGATTCTCAAGTGGTATGTTGACTTTTGTATTTTTGTGATTTTTGATTCTCCCCTTACAGTGTCTGCAAAGGGATTCAATTTCCAGAAACCAAACTTAATTCTGAGAATTAGGTCTGAGTCTGGGCACTCAAATAAGCTCTAACTCAGCAGCTTCTGAAACATTATGCTACTCATCTTTATCATAAAAGAGGGAAACAGATAAAATATCCTTATCTTGTTACCATATTTTATGCTGTACTCCTGAAAGCTTTTACATTGATTCAACTGAAGCAGATTCTATCCTACAAGAACTGCTAATAATTTCAGAAGTTGCACACCTAATGAACAGCCTAGAAAATACAAGGATTAAATAATACAGCCTAAACATCAAATATTCAAAAACTCTTTCTAAAAATGTGTAGAAAATTTATTTGTAAAAGAATTTCACTGAGAAATTTATGAATAAGTAACTTTCAGAGGAACTGTAGTTTGCAGTTCTGTATTTTTAGTATGACCTTATTTCATGATTAGTCCTCTCAAGGCCAGTTTGAGAGCTAAACCATAACTAATACAACTGACAATATCAGTGTGGTTGTGTTTTTTGAATAGATTAACAGATTATAATTATAATTAGAGCAACTCAAATAATTTATAGGTCATATGCATTATTTTCTCCCAAGGATTGCGAAGTACACAAGCAGCAGTCTTCAGCTGAAGAACAGCTGTTATAGATAGGGTTAATCAGTAAATTGTGTTGTCCTTCTTTCTGGATATCTTTTTTAGCCTTTTACTTCAAAAAAAATCCTCCAGATCAGAAATTCTGTGTGCAGCTTGCTCTGTACTGTTTGATTTTTGTTTAAGTAGAATTTGGATATTCCTTGGAAGGCATACACTTTCTACATAAATGCTCTGATCAAAACTAATTTCCCAAGAAATAGTATGATGTATTTTTTAACTAGCCATAGTTACAGAGCCTTCCCATGAAGGTCTTATGAAAAATTAGATTCCCAAATATCATACACAGTAGGAACATCAATGTCCGTTTCCCACTTAGAAAAATAAGCCAAACAAAATTCTCAGGAAAAGAAACTCAAAGCCTCCAGTATAACAGATCTGCCAAGGATGTCTGCCAAAAGACCAGATGCTCTGGCTTGGAAACAGATATAATTCACGGTATTTGCCAGCATTTTCTGGTTGATTTTCTTTCCACCTAATGGTGGAGAGTGATTTGAAATATTAGCTTGTGTTAGTACAGAAACTCTTAAAACAGTCATTAAAATATTTAGAATATAATATTTTCTTAAAAGAAAAATCTTAATAGGAAAGTATTTTAAGGTTCACATCAGCAGAAAAAATAAACAGCTGAAAGTGTTTTGCTATCAACATTACACAGTCCCAGCTAATTAGTCTTACTGTACAGTCAAAATTGTGATGTATGATATCTAGGACATCTGTATTAACAGTTAACAAATCTTTTGTGACTTACAGAGACAGCTGTCAAAGGGACAAAGATATTTGTGTTTTCAAAGGAGTGACATTTTGGCCAAAACCTTTATGAAACACCAAAAAGTATGTTTATTAGACTTTTATACTCCATCACTGTCTGTATGCTATAATACTGTCTCCTCATGTAAAAGAAAGAAAGCGTTACTTGAATGTACACCTTACAAGGTATAATGACTAAATGTAGGGCAGATTTCTGTCTCATTTTCCCCATTCAAAACTTCCACTGAAGCACATCCTGTGTAGACATATTCTATGTACAATTCTATCTTAAGAATTAATTCTACAGGAAAATGTGTCTGTGTAAAGACTGCAGTAACCAGTAACATAAACAGTGAAAAAAGACATATTTTCTTGTGTATATTTCCTTTGATACAAATTTATTGTACTGCAAATTAAATGCTAATAACATTAACATAAAAATTATTACAGTAAGCATGTCATTAGGAATTGCAGAGTATGCCTAATGTTATAAATTCATCCTACTGCTTTATCAGAGACTACAAGATTATAGGCAACCCAGTTAAAGTTGCTTGATTAACTTATGCTATAGAGTTTCAGATATAATCATATAATCATAGAATAGTCAGGGTTGGAAAGGACCTTAAGATCATCTAGTTCCAACCCCCCTGCAGGGACACCTCACACTAAACCATGTCACCCAAGGCTCTGTCCAACTTGGCCTTGAACACCAATAGGGATGGAGCATTTACAATTTCCCTGGGCAACCAATAATCAATTAGAAACAAATCATTCAAGTATGTGTTGTAGATTTGGCACTCTCCAAGTGCAATAAAAAATCCCTAGTAACTTTCCTGTTAAACTCAATAAAGATATTACTTTAAAGAAAAAGTTAATCCAATAGAAAGTGTCCCTTAACTCCAACCCTAGAATCTCTCAAAGAATACACTGAAGAGATTATTTGGAATTAATTTTGACAATTTTCTAGAAATTGGATCCATTCAGGTCTTAAGACATTTTCAGCTGAAGACTGAAAATTAAAGGCTTCGGACCCTGTTTGTAGAAATGGTAAGTGAAAACTGAAAACTAGGTGCTGAAAACTGAAATTGAATTGAAAAGGAAAATAATGAATCCTCAGATAAATCTAATTTGGACATGTCTACTGTCAGCAATAGTTCAGTGCAGAGTAAATTCTCTTTGTCAAGGAGCTTGACATAAGCTATTTTTAAAAGCTACCTATAGGAAGGCTTAGCAGCCCTTGGAGACAACCTGCACATCAGGTAAGTAGTTGCCTTCATGAAGCTCTGGGAATGTGAAAATAAATACTCCTACTTCTAAATTCATCAGTCTTTGCATACTGTACTATATTTCAACTTATTACGGCTTTACTTTGCTCTACCTTATGTAAATCATGGAAAAAACAGAGCTCCTTGAAGTTAACTTTCACACTTTTATCAAGTCAGTTCTAAACAGAAGAGTAGAATGAGGACTTGGTTTCACATTTCTATCTTTATTTTTCTTAGCTCTTCTTCTGGGAAGTCTGAGTAAGCTTAACAAGGTTCTTTGATTTAGTATTTTAACCCTTAGTGTTACCTAGACTTTCACTCTTATTGAAGAATGTTTTAATCGAAAGAATTTTTTTTCCTTAGATTAAATGAAACAATGTCACATTAAACAGGATGCATATTATCTCTGATACAGCTGATACCATGAAATGCAAATCTCTCGACTGTGGGGGAGAACTCACAGTTTATATTGCTAACCTCAAACCATATTTTCAAAAGTACTGAAGTACTAAAACTGTACTAAAAGGTAGTAAATTAGGATCTGTGGAGCATCTTTGATTTGATGGTGGTTCTCTAAGTGGAAAATTAACTGAAGGAATACAGTGTAGGAATAATTTTTATTTCTTTAGATATTAATGAGAACTTTTTAATGGAACAGCTTTTACTACTGATAAGTATTAAAGTTCATCAAAACTTTCCTCATCAAAAGTAGGATAAGAATAAATTTTAAATCCCAATTAATTTAATTGAAGTGTGTACTTGGTTTCAAATGTACACTGGACTACAGATGATCTGATAACTTTTTGATCAGATAAATTCCACCACTTTAATTTTTTCAGCATAATTTTTATTGGCAGGTTCCCTTTGAGTATAAAGAGTGTCTGTTAATTGTCTTCATTAGCAGAATGCAATGTCAACTGAAAAATTATGTGTTGTGAATATAAAACACCTAGTACTTTAATGAGTTGCTTGTGATATCAATGGAAACAGGGTAATTAATCATGTCTAATAATCAAAGTCTTACATCAGCAGAAAAAAAATCTAGATATTTCATGAAGTGTTAATAGTGTAAAGAAAGTAATTAATGGCTACCTTTCTTAAATCACATTAAGTAGTCAAGTATTAATTTTTTTTATATGATTACAGCAACAGTATAAAAGTTAAAACCTGAAATGTTTTTATAGTATAGCATAAAAATATTATAGGTTGTCTAGGTATTTTCATTGTTCAACCCAACTTTCTGTAAGAAGATTGCTATCATAAGGCCCAGAATTTAATGGTACCAGCTGGTTATATTACAAAAGCTAGGGTAAAAAGTCAATCTCATGTTGCTTGTGACTGCAAGACTTCTTTGGCAAGAAAAATGTCCACTATTTTTCCAGCTGGCAGAATCCATCAGACGTGGCTTGTCCTAAACTGACGATTTACAAGACTATAACTGAATGACATAGTAGCCTCATATTCTACAGCAGCACTGTCCAATATTTCATTCTGTGAAGAATGGAAGATCAAGAGCTGTAATGAGTCAAGCTTCAGAATTACAGTGTATTTTATCTTTTTCTCAGAGAAAGAAAAAGTGCTGTTCTCATTAGTCCTGACAGGAATGCAATAGTTTTAAAAGTATACACTATGAAAACACACTCAATGAAGATTTGAAATATATCTCCTACTTAGGGATTTGAAAACTGCTTCACATGTTATTCTGGAGATTCATCTGCTGCATTTGGTGCTTTGCATGCTTCTAGCATTAAGTCATGGAATATATGTATAGGCATTTGAAAAGTTGAAGCCTGACCCTGTAAAGGTACACACATACAGATGCCTTTGCAGATCTCAAGCTCATAAGAATAATTATTCTATACTTAAATTGTGACTGTACAGTTTTTAGATTAAAAGTTTTGTACAAATTGTAAAATTCATTATTTTACTGGTAATACATTAAGCAAAGTCCATGTGAGTGGACTTTAGTTTATCCTTGAGTATAAAGTTTTGTATTCTAACTGTTGTTCCTAGAAACACATTGAGGAAGACAGAAATATTTAAGTATATATATGTATTGAGTAAAAGGACATGTTTTTCTCAAGCAGCAGGCTGGCTGAATACTAGTCATCAGCAACTTAATGATCTTCTCTGAAGGTTCTAGAAAGTTAATGTTCAGGGACAGAGATTGTTTACCTACACCACACCTCTATTTTTCAGAATGTGTACAGCACTACCATAGGAATGTTGTTCATATTAAAAATCTTCACATGGAAGTCTGCCAGATCATGTGATCAACTTGTTGCTTCCCAACCTATCATGACAAAACAGATGAGTTTTGCTATACATCCCATGAAGACCAGAAAGCTAAAGGCAAGCTTTTTCTGTCTAGTACTCAAGGGAAGGCCATTTGAAAAGAACCGATTTTGTGTTCTCTCTCCCTTGCAGGTAATAAGTGATCCAAATAAACCAATAAACAGGTATTGGAAGAAACCTGACCCCAACGTCCTCTGGTGGGTATAAAAAATGTAGAGTGACACTTCTAGACATCACTGGAGTAGGTGACATTACTGATTGTCATTTTCAGTAATTTAAAATATTCCTATATATAATATTTCTATATATAATATTTCTATATTGTCATATGTAATCATGACATTTTCTGGAAACTAGGGGTAGGAGTTTTCTCCAGAGGTGTTCTCTGGGCTTAAGGCAGTGACATTTCTCTTTGAAAACCATTTCTGGCATTTTATTTACCTGATATTTGTGTCTGTGTAAAATAAACCAAAGCTGTTTGCCTGCCATGAAAAAGAATAATTGGACTTTTTTTCCTTCTTCATAGAATAAAAGCTAACAGAAATGTGCATTTGCCTTAAAGTCTTATTGAAGAGCTTTTCTTTCAGAAACAAGCTAATAGCTTATGCCAAGAGAGTCAGCACTGATGTGGGGCTTGGGGTGATGGAGGACGTTCTCCCAAAATATGCTATGTCAAAGCTTTTGGTACAGCAAAACATGTTTTCTCAGGCAGTCTCATAAGATGATCTTCCTACTTCTGCACGAGCATATGTGAGATACGCATTTAGCCTTCTGCCCTCTCTGGCTGTCCTGGGTTCAGCAGTAGCAGTCATTTTTCTCCTTCTTAGTAACTGGTACAGTGCTGTATTTTTGACTTTCAGCTTGGGAACAGCACTGATGTAGTGGTTTAAACCAAGTCCCCCAACTCCCAGAGAGTTAGGAAGGAGAATCCAAAGAATGTAGCCCCCATGGATTGTGATAAGAACGGTTTAATTGCTAAGGCATAACACAAAACCCCTACTGCCATTTACTACTACAAATAATGATGATACAGCAAACAACAAGTGAAAAGAATACAACACCCCACCAGCCACCAACCCATAACTCACTCCACCCTGCCCGGCTGAGCACCGCGTGCTCCCTCCTCCATTTTTCTCTAGAGCTCTACCTCTCCAGCTCTCTCTTTCCCAGTCTGCATCCTGGGCATCACGTGCTATGGTATGGAATACCTCATTGCCTAGCCTGGGTCAGGTGTCCTGTCTCTCCTTCCTCCCGGCCTCCCCTCCTCCACCTGGCTGGAAAAAACCTTGAACAAAAACACCCTCAAGACATGATCAAACCATGACAACTGATAACACCGATGCTTTTAGTTGTTGCTCAGTAATGTTTACTCTGACCAAGGACTTTCTGAGTCTCATGCTCTGCCAGGGAGGAGGGGAAGCCGAAAGGAAGCAGAGACAGGACACCTGACCCAAACTAGCCAAGGGGGTATTCCATGCCACAGAAGATCATGTCCAGGATATAAACTGGGGGCAGTTACCCGGAGGGCTAGATCACTGCTTGGGTCAGGCTGGGTGTCGGTCTGTGGATGGTGAGCGGTTGTACTCTCTTCCTTTGTTATTTCCCTTACCATTATTGTTATTGGTGGTAGCAGCAGTGATTTGTGTTATACCTTAGTTACTGGACTGTTCTTATCTCAACACGTGGGAGTTATATTCTTTTGATTCTCCTCCCCATCCCTCTGGGAGCAGGGGAAGGAAGAGGGGGGAGTGAGAGAGCGGCTGCATGGTTCTGGGTTGCCGACTGGGATTAAACCACAACACTGACTCAGAACAGCCCATGACAAGAAACTGCACTATGGGGGAGAGATAGCAAAGTCTGAAAGCTGGCTTTCCTGCAGCACGGAGCTCTAGCTGCAAGGAAGCACATGGTGTGCACTTTCCTAAAAGTGCATGCTTTGATGTGGAGACAGACATTTTGACAGTCTGCTTTTGAGACTACATTGTAAAAGGCTTTGTTTCATTCCAGTGCAAAATGATAAGACTTCAGCACATGGAATAGTATCAAGAAATGAGTTTCTCAACTTCTAGTCAATTTCCCTCTTCCCACTTTGACCTGCTCCATTCAGATTAAATTATTTTCAGCACATAATTACAGGAAAGCAGAAAAATATAACAAATACTTCACAATATATGGTGTCTTGTTCAACATTGTTATGCTGTACTGTCACCTGTTTTCATTTTTTAATTTTTAATCTTACATTTAATTTCTTGTGGTATGACTTAAATTAAAATATTACAGTTAAAAACCAAATCACCTCTGGTGACAGACTCTAAGTTTTCCTTATATTTTTATTCCTTCTGATCATTTCCTCAAAACATTGAAAAGGGTCCTTTAAGTCAATCACAATGTTGAGATCTTCACTTTTATCTAATTACAGAATTTAGCATGTACCACTCAACATCTATTATTAATAGTAATTTATGTACTTTCCCATGTTTGTTGTTTGCTCTATTTTTCTTAATGTTTTAAAGGTCTACTCATTGTCTAGACCCAACAGTCAAAGATCTGATTCTCTTAAAATCCTTTCTTACCTCAATTTTTTTTCGTGATCTTGTCAAGTTACTTATATAGTCAATTCTTTGTTTATAAGTCTTAAGGACTTTGATATCTACTTACCATAGTGAGCTAAGATATCACTTTAAAGAGTATTAGGCTTCCATAAGTAAAGGACACCGCATAAATATTATCATGGTCTTTGCAGACTTTCTCTAGAAGGGTATTTGAAGGGGGCCTATAAGGGTGCTGGGGAGGGACTCCATTAGGGACTGTAGTGATAGGACAAGGGATAATGGGTTCAAACTTAAACAGGGGAAGTTCAGGTTAGATATAAGGAAGAAGTTCTTTACTGTAAGGGTGGTGAGGCACTGGAATTGGTTGCTCAGGGAAGCTGTGAATGCTTCATCCCTGGTGGTGTTCATGGCCAGGCTGGACAGAGCCTTGGGTGACATTGTTTAATGTGAGGTGTCCCTGCCCATGGCAGGAGGGTTGGAACTAGTGATCTTAAGGTCTTTTCCAATCCTATCTATTCTATGATTGTATAATAAGTATGATATACAAAAATAATATCTATAACATAACACGATCATATTGAAAAGATAATTTATCATTTACAACTTGTCGTGGTTTAAACCAAATCCTCACAGTTCGCTCACTCACTCCCCCCTTGCTCCCCCAACTCCCAGAGAGTTAGGAAGCAGAATCCAAAGAATGTAGCCCCCATGGGTTGAGATAAGCACAGTTTAATAGCTAAGGCATAACACGAATCACTCCTGCTACTACTACTACAAATAATAATGATAAAGGAAATAACAAGTGAAGAGAATACAACACCTCACCAGCCACCGAACCATAACTCACCCCACCCTGCCTAACCGAGCACCAACCGATACCTCTTCCATCCCCCCAGAGCTCCAGCTCTCCCGGGTCTCTCGGTTACATCCTGGGTATGACGTGCTATGGTATGGAATACCTCTTTGGCTAGCCTGGGTCAGGTGTCCTGTCTCTCCTTCCTCCCGGCCTCCCCTCCTCCCTGGCAGAGCATGGGCTCAGAAAAAGGCCTTGGACAAACCAAACATTTGAGCAGTAAAAAAAACCATATTTGCTATCAGCAACCGTTCTCAGCCCGAAAGTCAAAACACAGCACTGCACCAGCTACCAAGAAGGAGAAAAATGACTGCTACTGCTGAAACCAGGACACAACTGTAAAGCTTTTGTCTGTGTTGTGTTATTTTTCCTTGTCTTTGTTTATTTTCCTAGGTTTTAATCTGTGGAAGCTTCATAGCTTACCCTGAAATATCTGTTGGAAGAAAGTCTTAGGACATTCTTCTGGTGCATTACTTTTTAAATTGCATATTCTGCTGAGCAGTTTGGATACATAAATCAGGTTTGGTTTTAACAAGCTTATAATAGGTGTTCCTAATGGTTTATTACAGTTCAGTTTGTGAAATTTTGTTTTTTTCATAGGCACAGATGTCTCTAACTACCTGCAAAAAGCTTTCCAGAGTCCCTGAGTTAGACATAATGTTGCATCACATTCTTCCTAGTAATAAGATCCTACAGGAAGAAATAATTTAGGGGCATTTGTTTGCTTATTTTTATGGTTGTTGAGCACCTAACTCCAGTGTATATTACACTTGCTTGTTTACACTTATGGATCTTTTCTATGGCTCTAGCCTGGATAGTGCTTATCAGAACAGACTCTTCTGTACTATCCAATGTTACAGTATCCTATTTTAAGCATGTCAGAAATGAGGGTCCACAGTGTTCTGGGAAAATTACCTTATTCTTAGCATTATATTTCCTAGAAATCTGCATTTTAGGATGTCCTAGTCTTAGATAGTGTCCTTGCCATCAGATTTGGAAGATGATCAGCTGAGATTTATTCTTCATATTATAACTATTCAATGTTCAATAACTTAATAAAGTTTAAGTGATTCCTTCAGTTATCTATATCCCCTTAACAGTTATTATAGGAAAATACATTTTAATAAACCTAACAATTTATGAATTAACTAGCCTTAGTAAATAATCAAAGTTAGCACTCACAAAATCAGGTTTTAATAAATTAGAAAAAGAAGGAATAGTGGAAATGATGTAATGCCATTTTTGGGAACAGCTCTGAAAAATCATCTCACCAATTTGGATATTTATTACCAGCTATGTCCATACAGTCTTTTAAATGCAGATCCACAGTAACCTCAAGTTACTGTAGTCTACTGGTTACTCTTACTTCATTAACACAGCAGAATTGAATTCTGTTTACTTAATGTTAACGTCCTTATTATGAAGGACTTCTTATTTTCTTGCAATTGAAGTATAACTTTTGATCTCCTATCTGAGCTGCAGCTTCATAACATCTTATTTTTTAAAGCATACAAAGTTCCATTTAGGCTTAAGACTTACAACCTTATACTCTATACCCTCTGCTTTCTAGAATTTATTTTCCTATTTTTTCTCTAATTTTTCACCTTTCTTATTTATTCCTCATAAGAGATTGAATTTTGCTCTCCTGAAAAGAAATCTCTTGTCACAGGCTTAATTTTCATCAGATCTTACAGATGAAAGCAACCAAACAATTCCTTCACAAATAATTCTTTATCTAAGAGTTCAATAAATAAATACGTGTTATATCGACCTGAGTGACAATTAAGATAATAAAACAAAGGTCCTTGAAGAAAGAATGCTAACACTTTACCATTCCATATGCCGCTATGAGTTCTTTTCATCACAAAATAGATTTAAACACATTTATTTTGTTTCTCTGCCCTTGTAACTGAATTTTAAGTGAAGACAGTCATCTATATTTTCAAAAGGATTTATATCATTAGAGTAACTTATTTCAGTTGGGAAAGTTTTCTCACTATAAAAGTAATGTTTGTTTTACATTTAAAGTTACTGAGGCAATACAGCAGGGTTTGTGGGGTTTGTTTTTGTTTATTCTTTTGTTTTGTTTTCCTCAGTTTACACCTATCTTGAAAAAAATAAGATAATAATAGTCTTTTTCCAGTTAAAATGCAAAAAATCTTGCTATTCAGAAACTTCAAGTTTGTTCTGTTTTCCTAACAATTTTAGCTGATAAGACTTATGTCCAAACTCAGCTCTGAAATAACAGGATATTATTGTCACACTAACACAAGCAAATTTGAACAACAGAACTTGAAAGCACTTTGAGTTTGATTTGCTCAGGTTACTTCACATAATACCCAATACACTTTTTAATGAGACTGAGGAAATGTTTGCTAACTGCTAGGTAGGAGGCAAGTGGCACAAAAATTCCACAGAGACTATCCTAAATGGTCAGTAATGAAGAGGAAATAACATTACCACTTGTAAACCTTGGTTTTCCTGCAGTTAAATAGATGCTGTATTTGCCATGTTTTCAGATTCTCTCAGTTAAACAGATGCTGCATTTACCACGTTTTCAGATGCTCTCAGTTAATTTAGATTTTAATGTACATTTAAATTTAGAATATTTGTGAAGTTTATTACCTTAATAAAAGAGTCACAGTATCTACAGGTGGGTTGCCAAGCAAGGTAATCTCTCTTGCTGTTGGACTCCCATTAGAAAATTGATATATATGTAAAATAAGCTGTGTTATAAATACCATCAGGGAGATTGTGGCACAGATGGGAGGGAGGCAGAACTTGGCATGTATGCCATCTACTATGAATTCTCTGAAATTATGAGAAAGAAAAGCAATGAATAAAAGTATCCTCAAAGCTGGTATCAATACACTTACCTTCTTCTCAGTCATGACTGAGTATCCACAACAACCATCCCTGTTCCCTACCACCTTGAGTTAAGACATGGTTCTTCTACTTGTTTGAGGTAACTTCCCTTGACCTACTGGTCACACTTCTTTTGATGCAGCCTGGGATAAGGTTGGCTTTCTGGGCTGCAAGAGCACACTGCCAGGTTGTGCTAAGCTTCTCATCAACCAGCACCCCGAAGTCCTTCTCCTCAGGGCTGTTCTCAATTGGAAAGTAGTCTCTAATATGTCCATTAAGCTCCTTATTATAAAGGTAAATAGTATCCTTTGTTTCCTTGGTTACTTGATTTGAAATAATAAAAAAAAAATAGATGTCTGATCTGCAAATTTAGTCTTTTACATGAAATGTAGAGTCTGTTTATGCAGTAATGATAAAGCAATTAAAAATATGAAAATAACTTTATTAGAAACTCAGTTTCTCTGAGTCAGATGAAAAAAATAGTGCAATGACTAGATGTATTTGGGCCCTCCGGGGTAAACATTCTGAAATAATAATTGCTCTCTTTTATCTGCAGCTAAAACTGAGACAAGCAGTAATGTCCGTAGTAATTATACTGGGTTAGTCATCTGCAAACACTTTTGGCAATCAGAGCTGAAGTTCCTAAGAAAGTGTGAATCTCCCTTGGCTTCCTCCTTTTAGCTAGGGAAGCTGCTGCTCCAATTGTTCCAACATCTCCAGAGATACACTGATAAGTTATTGCAGCTTCCAATACTAGAAAGGTAACGGGGACCTCCACATGGATGAACCTGGCAACTTATGTTTATTCACTCTCAGTCACTATTTGGGAGAATTTCCTGTCTCTACCTGGAAATACAGGGCCCTTCCCAGACATGATCCTGCCTTCCAGAAGACACAACTTGCCCTGTAACCCTAGCTATTCCATGATTCTATGATTCTATGATTCTACTTAGCTTGGTTTGGGTTCACTGACCGTTTAAACCAAGTTCATGCTCCAGAGTATTGTATATCGTTGTCTAGATTTGAAAGTAATTCTTTGTGACAGATTAATAAAACATTTACTAAGTTGATTACACTCATCTCAGTGCCAAACTCCTACAGCATATAGCAGCCAAGATTATTCACATAGAAAGTGTGTTCCAGCTTCAGCTGCAGAACACCAGAAGGCTTGATATAGAAAACAAAGGATGATAAGACTCATAAATTTCAGGAAAATGAACGTCTGGGAAATCATTACTTTTTAAACTGTGCAGTTTGTTTGCTTTTTTTTCTTGTGGCTATAATAAATCCTATATAAAAAAAAACCTATTTAAACATTTGAACTGATGTGGATTCTTAATTTATTACCACTGCAATGATTAAAGCTTAAGCAGTTGATAGAACTGACCAAATTTCTGCTGAGGGGTTTTATGGTAAATCAAAACTTTAAACAGGGACTGATTGTTTTAAAGTACTTAATTGGAACAAATAAAAGCTTTTTAATTTTCTTGGTTTATTTATATATTTCATATTTAATTATGAAGTGCCACACTGAAAGATCCATACCAAGATTTCTTAGAAAAGCTATTTCACAGGAAATATTGTCTCTTCATTCTGTTTTGAAATGCCTCACAGAATAAAACTTCATACTCTTCTGGTATTGCTAGTTCTAGCTGCAAGGAGAAACAATCACAGTACTTTCTAAATTACTGGTTAACCATTTGTGAAAATGATTGTATGAAATAGTCAGTAATTGCTTTTTGTACAAATTACATGCATGAAGACCTGTGTGTCTGTAGGAAACATCTTCATTCAACTAAAGCACGTTGTTGAAGACAGCGGCACTAACCACTTGCAACAGGACTGTCTACAGGAAAAAGAGTTATATTAGCTGGAAACTTTTACACTGTCAGTCTTAGACTGATTCAGAGCCCACCTGAGTAGTAAATTCCTCTGGTAGTAACCCTCTCTTAATCACCAGAGTCTAAATTTACAAGGGTTATGTTTTTAAATCCAATGGGACATAACTGGAATTTTGGTGCCTGATTCCAAAACCATAAATCTCCAATACCTACTTGTCATATAGCCAGCACTAGAGGTTATTAAATTCATCTTAAGTTCCTGGATCTGGCTGCAAGCATCCCTATTTTACAGTGAAAGTCTGGAATAACAAAAGCAAGTCCATGGGGACCTGCACCTCCACTGTTCCTGTAAAGAGTTTCTGCTCACGTCCCAGCTTTCCCACCGTGCTCCTAACCATTGTTATTTGTTGTGGGACAAAAAAGGAGATATTTCTGAAACTGAAATTATCAGTGTTCTTTTTGAAGATGTTAGATGATCTTACTAAAAAAATTGTCACTTTTTAAACTTCTTTCATGTATAGCATTTTCTTGTCTAAGGTCAGAAAAGGTAGCCTTCACCCTATACAGTGAATTAAAGAAATTTCTTCTGTTGTGTCTAAAACAAGATATGTGGTTTGAGTTTCCACTCAAAAAATGCTAACCTAGTAAAAAATGATTACAAAAAAGTTTTAAAATTCCCAATAAAGGAAAAAATTACAAGCAAAAAGAACTCCCACGACCATTTTCTTCATGAGAGAAACACATCAAAAGGACGAGCTTAGCTTTTTTCTCTAAGGTACAGAAATCTCATCTTTGTCAGTACTGTCCTCAGGAACAAGGTCATTCTGATCAGAGAAAACCAGCTCCTGATGTCTCCTGAGCACATGTGGCCTCTTGCAGTCTGGCGCCAGGAGTATGTGCCAGCTGTGGGTGTCCTTAGACCTCCTGGGCACTTACAGACTGAGTTACCCTGGTAGCTCATTGGTGCCTGTCATGACAAGGAACAAACATAAGACCTCTGGGCTTCCACTCTGCTACTACTTGTGTAAACATCTCGCACAAGAACAGAACTGTGCCTCAAGCAAGCAATACACCTCATCTTTTCTGATTTTGAGTTTTACCTAAAATAAACTTTCCTGCTTTTCCAGTCAGGGCAATTTTCTAAGACTTCTTCTCATTTCCTTTCCCTTAAGGTAACTCAGAGGAGATATGGAAAAGAAGTATTTCTTTTAAGAAACTAATTTTTGACTCTTCATGAAAAAAAAACGCATGTTAAAAACTAAGTGTTGAATAAACTAGGGCAATCAGCTTGTTCCTTGGTTTTAAAGGGAGTTTATCATCCAAGCAGAGAAGGAAAATTAAACTTGTAGCTCCACTCTAGTGACAGAGGCAGACTGCAATACAGGATATTTGCATCTAATTCTATATTGTACTACCAACTTCCTCTGTGAACCCAGACAAATCATTTCCCCTTTCTCCCCTTTTTCCTTAATTATAACATCAAGTTACTCCTGGTTGCTTACACTGCCACGTTACTCCAGCTCATTATCGTTACTTAGTCAGCTTGTCATGAATTAGAAGCATAATTTATCCCTTACTATGTGTCTGCTTTGCCCCTGCTAAGGGCTGGGACCCAGCAGTAATCGTTATCTATTAGTTTCTTGAGGTACTAATTTAGAGTCCATTTCTGGAAAAAGTTTCAAAAGGCATCCGATGACCACAGAAGCTCTTAGATTTCTGAGAATGCAAAGACTTTCATCTGAGATAATTAGCCTGATCTTAACCTAAATTTAGTTATATTGGATACCAAAACTTCATTCAGTTTGCTCTCACATCATTTTTTTCACTGGCCACAAAGTACGCGAAGGCTGCAAAGAACATCCATGTTTTCCCCTATGACTTTCCCCTTAGACTATTAATGTTCCATTAGACCAACAAAGGTTAACCTCTTCTTTGTCATTCACAAGAACACAAGTATTTAGGAAAATGCTTCTAAAGGATCAAAAACAGGTGACTGAGTTCTTTTCAGCAGTAGTATCAACTCTTCAGCCTAGCATTAAGCGTTTATGAATAAATATTAAAATAATCTCAGAAGGTTCTTTCATAGGAAAAATGAATAAACATATGTATTTTACATCTACAGCAAGTAAGTTGTGTCTCAGTCTTGAGAGAATAAGCTCATCCTTCTTTTTAAAGGTAATGAATAATAAAGCAATCCAGGTTATATTATCATTATTATTATTATTATTAATTTCTAGGTATTTTTAAAAAGGACAGAAAGTCTTGTGCAATTTTAAGTGAAACAATGATCTGAAACTAGCTACTAGCTCAGTTCATGGCATTAAATAGCTGAGATAAATTTTGAGTAAGTCTGAAATTATCTTACAGGGAAAAGAATAGTATCTTTTTGAATTAATCTTTTTGAGTAAAATGCAGTTGATTTTCTTTTTAAAGCCATGAGGCTTAGGTCACAGCAGATTGCTGCATAGACTTTAGCCCATGTAGCTCACCTATGGTGTATCTCTATAAACATTTTATAGCAAAACACAGTATAGCTGATGGATTTTCCATACCTGTCATCCGTGTAGACCAAAATTCTTAAATTCTTTCTTTGCCTCTCCTGAAAATCCTCTTCTCTTAGGAAAATAGAACTTTTCTGCACTATATTGCTCAATATTAGGGTCTCCTAGAACATTGCAAATGCTCATTTTTTCAAACTGATATAAAAACAATGCAAATATCTGAAAACAAATGTGTGATTCTCAAATTTTTCGTCAGTCAAAAGATGCTGTCAAGAAATAGTACAGGTTTAATAATTTCTTTTCTGTGCTTGTGACATTTTCTTAAGATTCTGAAATTAGTATCACTAATAAACACTCTTTTTTAGCATTTGACCATTCACCACACCCTCCTATGTAAGAATAATTTGAATGTGCTACGGTTTTTGCTTGACTTGGAGCATACGTGTCTTTCAGGTACATGTAGAATATTATTGTACATACAATGATAAACTAAATAAAAAGCAGTCAGATCCTAGAGTCCTTTTGGTTGAGATTCTAAGTAGATTTTTTGAATATGTGCAAAAATTTCTATTTGGACCAGGATATAAAGAAAACTAAAATATAACAAGAATTATATCTAGCAATCTCTCATGATCTGCTGCTGCAAATGACTGCACAATATTGTTAAAATGCCTCTGTCAACAAGTCTCTCTATTTTGACTGGTTTTATTAATATTATTCCTGTTTGTATTATTGATTGTCATAGGGAGAAAAAATGTGTATGCAATTTATTATATTTTGAAATTTAAATAAAAATAGTCCACTGATTTTCCTTTGGTGCTGGCTGCCAGTGGAGATCCATCAGTTTGCTGTTGTGTGAGAATACAGCTCTTAGCTGCCAGGGAATAAAGAACAAAGAATCTGCTATAGCACTGTGTGCTGCCTCCCTAGTGCTGTCATCATAGAATCATAGAATAGTTAGGGTTGGAAAGGACCTTAAGCTCATCTAGTTCGAACCCCCCTGCCATGGGCAGGGACACCTCACACTAAACCATGTCACCCAAGGCTCTGTCCAATCTGGCCTTGAACATTGCCAGGGATGGAGCATTTGTCGCGTCTTTGGCTAACATGTTCCAGTGCCTGACCACACTCACAGTAAAGAACTTCCTCCTTATATCTAACCTGAACTTCCCCCACTTAAGTTTAAACCTATTACCCCTTGTCCTACCGCTACAGTCCCTGATGAAGACTCCCTCTCTGGCATCCCTGTAGGCTTTCTTCAGATATTGGAAGGCTGAAATAATTCTGTCCTGTGTAATCATGCATTTCAAAACTCGTTTGTTAGTTAAGGCTTTTCTGCCTTTTGACATTAGTCTACCCAACATCATCAGAATGCATTCTGCAAATACCGATGGTCTTAGTGTTGTGTGGTGTATCAGTTTTTTAACTGCCAACTATTTCTTTACGGTCCCACAGTGTCTTTCTTTTACTGCTGTGGAATAGTTACCTTCTCACAATGCAGACACCTCTATAATACTTGAAACCAATACCTCAACATGTAGATGGGAAGACAGTAATTAGGTTTCATTGTGTAGTAGCTGAGGTAAGGCTAGCATTTGGGTATAACACATATTGTATTTTCTGAGTTAAAACAACATGGCATTTCAAAAGCAGATAAATGCTAGTTGATCATCTGCCCTATAGGCTCTAGAGAAGACACAAATCCTCACCAGCCTGCCATTACACTGATATTCTAATCTCTCCCAGTGTAACTGCGTTAGCATGATGAGGTTTCCTTTTTCCATGTCAATGCAACTAAGAGAAAATCTCTTTAAAGCTAGAATTTTCCCAGAAACAACCCTCCGGTAGAAGCAATGCACACGTTGCCTTGTGATAAAGCTACATAACAGTAGGTGACAGCAGTTAAAACAACAACAAATAAAAAACCAACCAAAACTGCAGTCTTCCCCTTCTGGAAAGATTCTAAATGAGGCTATGATCTAAACTGATTCTTTGACCTGGATATTATTTCTTAAAAATAATGGTAAACCAAATTTATTCTTGTCCTTCTCTGGCAACGTATTAATTCTTCACTGCATCCTTCTCTACAAGACACATGCCTATCAGCACATCTGAGACTCCAGCATCAAAACCCTGAAACATGACCCCAAAGATACTGTTCATGCTCTCACACACATTAAAACAGTCATGTGCCACACATTACCTTTTACAAAACTCTGCCACCCTGTGCTTTGACCAGGAGAGACACTTTTCTATCCCAAAATCTCACAACCTTTGTACCAAGAAGCTGAATTTGCCATTGATCAGCTTTTGTGCTTCTAAAACACATGATCTTAATTTGTCTTATTCTTTTCACTAGGACAATATTCATCTCACCTTTGGCCAGTGATACACCAAGAGCTGAATAAATACTTTATTACATTAATCTACAGCATTCCTCTAAGATTTGTTTAATGGATGACAGAAGCAAAGAAACCTTTGTAGGTTGAAAATGTTCTTTGAGTTTGGTTACTTTAAAAATCTTAAATTGGATGAATAAAACTGACTCCATAGTTTTCGGCTTGGTAAATAACAATAAAGTGTTTGGGTGTGGGTTGAGAAGTGCTACCTTTTTTCTGGCTAGCTCCAAATGCAGGAGGATCCAGCATTGCCTGAATAAAAACCCTGTGTATCATGTAAAGAAACTGAAGCTCTGTCAGGGGAAGGGTTCTTGATTAGGAAATTACAGTGTTACAGAGCTACACCATTTTGTGGAGAAAAACAGATACAAAAGAACTGTTAGTGAACAAAAATGAATAGAACTATGTGAAAGATTAAAAAGGGGTGAAAGACGTTGCTGACCTGCCACTTGCCTCAATGTGTCAAGCACTATGCTCTGTGAAAACCCAAGTAGTGCAAGTAGCTGTGTTCGTAATATTAAACAACCCACACTGAACAACTGGGGAAAAGCATGCTTGTATCACATGTGATTGAGAAATAATGAGTTGTGAAAGATCCCAACTCTGAGCTTGCTAATCTTTGTGTCTGTCAGATACCTTTGTATAAAAAGTATAGGGTGAAACATTTAACAGAGTATTAAATCAAGAAAGACAAAGGGAACTGCAAGGCATTAATGAACTCTCCACCTTTGCATAGCACTGGTGTGAATGCTTGCTTGCCAAATTCTATTCTTTATCTTACCTCCTTAGGTAATTTAAAGTTTATGATAATCCTATTTTTTTTTACAATTCAAATCATTTAAACAGCTGTGTACAAAAGTTCTTAGGTCAAACTTGTTAAACTGCAGTAAATAGCTTGCCACTGTACACGGCAGAATTATCTGTGTTTGTAGCAGTAGCAGAAAAATTATTGCCAAGTGTTTTGAAGTGCTATACCATAAAACACAAAAACGGAGATTAGGGAAGACAGCAGATACTCATCTACACTGCAAGTCTCTCAGATCTGTGCAGAAGTAAATGAAAGGGGAATTGGTTCTTAGTGTCCTGGGCTCAAGAGATTTAAAGAAGAATCGTGTGCTAAGTGCAATAACCTAAAGGTACTCAGTTCTATACATTTGTTAATTTGAGCAGCTGTTCAAGAAACTAGAAAAGCCTGTGATTACTACATTTCATATACATGCGTCTTTCACTCAGCTGTCACAGCTGTCTGCCTGATGAAAGGCACACTTGGAGCTCTCTTGCATTTTTTACTTTTATTACTAAAGCAAAAATTCTACTCAATAGAACATCTCTTTGCACCAGAGTCAAAATCACTGTCCCAGTCAATCATGTTTCAAAGATGTACCTTCCACATCTCCATTCAGCACTTGCAGCACTTTTATATAATCTGCTGTCATAAAAAAAACCACTTCTTTTGTTTAGGTAAGCCATCTTTAGGTGCTCTAGCTAAATTGATGTGTACTGACTAGATTATTGCACATTAATTTCCTGTGTACCTTAATTTAGTCTCATCAAGCTTAAAATCTCTGGACATAACTACTTAAATGGAAAGCATCCAAAAATACATTCTGAGACAAGGAACTCTGACAACTTAATCTCAGAGTGAGAAACTAGAGAACACCTCTCCCTGTCCCTTTGGTCCCCGTCAGTCCCATAACCATAAAAATTTTCAGACACAGATTCATTTGGTAAATATTTTAGTATTTCTGAACCACAGTTTTCAACAAATATGATGGATAAAAAGATTCTAAGGGGACTTCCCATTACCTAGTTGAAACCTGACACTTTCATAGTTTATGTGGAAGATCTGAGTCCATCACTGATGGATATTTCTCTTTTTGTGTGGATATATGTGCATATGTCCACATCTGTGCACATTGCTTTTGAGCCTTAGAAGCTTTTGCCACTGTTTTGAAGAAGTGGTTTAGCTGTTCTTCCAAAAATTGATTAACAACCTCTGCTGTGACTTTACCACAGGGGATATTTGTATTTCTGAAATTCTTTACAGCCAGACACTCCTATTTCATAAATTAAAGCTATCAAGCATAGCTTACTGTGTTACACTTTTTCAACAAGAGCATTATATTTATGTAGTCTTTGAGGATGTCAACTTAACTGAATAAGTTCATGAAACTGACAGTTAAAATACTAAAATCTAAATGTCATGCATACACAAATACGCACAAACACACACTCTTCAAAATGAAAGACAACAGTGTACTGTGAAAATGATCCATTCTAGTCTTCAGTGTTGACAATCTACATTTAAAGTGGAGCACAGTAAAACACTGTTTTCAAAATGCACCCTATCCCCATATTATTATGCAAGAAACAAATGGGACGATACCATAGCTTCATCTCTACTACGTTAAATTATTCTAGTGCTATAAACGTCCACATTTTTAAAGTTTAGTTAAAGAGACAATGTGTGTCAGCAGCATTTTGCTTGAAGCACAAATTCTAGTGGTGGTAAAGAGGGTTGTACGTACTTTAGGAAGCATCAGTTTATAACATGCAGAAGTACAGTATAATTGAAATTCTCTTATTAGAAGTGAATAGAAATAAGAGGTGGCTGCCAGTTTCCCAATATCATCTTCCAACATGAAGTTAAGCAGCTTCAACCAGGAGAGAAATGGTGTCCTCGGTTCAGCAGTAGCAGTCATTTTTCTCCTTCTTAGTACCTTAGTACAGTGCTGTATTTTTGACTTTCAGACTGGGAACAATGCTGATAACACCAATGGTTTTAGTTCTTACTAAGTAATGTTTAGTCTAACCAAGGACTTTGTGAGTCTCATGCTCTGCCAGGGAGGAGGGGAAGCCAAGAGAAAGCAGAGACAGGACACCTGACCCAAACTAACTAAGGGCACATTCCATGCCACAGCACATCATGCCCAGTACATAAAGTGAGGGCAGTTACCAGGAAAGGCTAGATCACTTCTCGGGTTGGGCTGGGTATTGGTTGGCAGGTGGTGAGCAGTTGTATTCTCTTCCCTTGTTATTTCCCTTATCTTTGTTATTATTGGTGGTAGCAGCAGTGATTTGTGTTATACCTTAGTTACTGGACTGCTCTTATCTCAACCCGTGGGAGTTACATTCTTTCGATTCTCCTCCCCATCCCTCCATGTGTCAGGGGAGGAAGCGAGAAGCTGCATTTTTTCTGGATTGCCAGCTGGGCTTAAACCACAACAAATGGAAATACTGGATATTTACATTGCAGTTTCTCTTTCCTTCTAAGAAAGTTACAGCCTAAATACAGATATAGATAGATGCTGAGAGGGAGGATTTGTTCTCACTCCAACTTAAACAACACTAAGACAGAGTAAATGTCTCAGTCATATCATACCAGAAGTCTGCTGAAACCCTTGAAATACAAAGCTGATCTCATCAGCCTTGCTTTGGTTTTGACAGCATTACCAAACTGTGAGAAGCATTTCAGAAGTGCCATCCAGAAAGCTGTGTCTTGGAGCCATTTTGTCATTAAGGGTACCACTGAGCACTTTGGACTTGTGTCAGCTGTTGAAGTTTCACTGTTTTTAACATTATTTCATAAAGAACTTCCTTCACATTTCTGAATCACCTGAGCAGGGAGCCTTTTTGTTTGGTATCAAGGAGGATATATAGTTTCCTTATGGCAGCTTTTTTTATCCTCAACTTCTGTTTTCCCCAGATATTCTTCTGGCAATGCTTCTGTGGTGCTTTAATGCCTTATGATTGTTGTTTTTTTTTTAAATCAATCAGCTGGTTGTTCTGTGTTCTTGAATTCTTTCTCAAGTACATTCTTGTCAGTTGACTACACTTGCAGTTTCAGACTCTCACAGTCTCAGCTCTCATTTGCAAACTGTCCAGTCCAGTTTGTTTATTTACTCAGTTCCTTAATCAATTCAGTTAATGGCTTGCCATTACCTTTCCTCAGATACCAGTGAGGGTCATACTCCATCCTTTTCTAAACTAAATATTTTTGGTTTCTTCACAAACATGGCAAACCATCAGCTTGTCTTCCTCTTCAACTGGAGTGTGAAATTCAGTTTCCTCTTTTCTATAACTGACTTTCAGTTTTGATCCTCCTGCTATGGCTGTACATATCCTTTCCAACAGCAGCTGTTTGATCTCCATTTGAATGCTGTCATCTCTGCTAGAAATTGTACTGGATAGAATGTTTTGTCAACTAAACAATGAGTTTTCTTTTCAAATGTCCTGACTTTCACCAACGTTTTGGAAACCAGATGCTGCTGTGCAAGAAACAGCTTGCACCACTGCACTGTGTGGTTTAAGATTGAACACGAAGGACATGCTCTTTGCTTTCTCTTCCTTGAGCTTCATCAGAAAAATACCATTTAAAAGTTTGATTTGATTTAGCTAAATACTACTGAATCACGAGCAGGACTGGTGGAGACATCTATTTTCCTTACAAAGTGCTGAAAACCGTGGGACTTTTATGGCTGTAGTTTTCCTGTGGTTTTTTTTTTCATATTTGACGTGTTACTATGGCTTTTAGGAATGAAAACTTGCTAGGTCTCCACAATGATTCTTCCCATGTAATGCAAAGTGACTGTGTTTTGATGTTGAAATATTCTCCAAATAATAATCAGTGTAGAAAAAAATGGTTTCTGATTTCCTTGTCCAGACCAGCAAATCTGATTGTGGAGGCAAACTGGAGCAATCTGGCAGGAAAATGGAAAACTGCGTGCCATACTTTTTGTCAGCGTGCTGAAAGACAAATTTTTTCTACATGGCAGACTTTGGGCAGAATTGTATAGCTGAAAAGTGAAGGCAGAATTTTACTTTTTCTGTCTGAACTCATTGTGTTACCAAATGCTGAACCACAGGTGTTGCATGCTCCACCACAGATGTTGCATGCTCTACCGTGTGCTAGTTTATTGTAGATGGGATCTACCAACTCAAATGCAGACATGTTTGTAAGTCTTTTTTGTCCACTGCTGCCACGAGTGAACATCAATCTTAGCCTCCTCAGCAGAACTGCCTGGAGCTGCATCTTGACCAAAGCCTTAGCCCCACCACCACCTTCTTTTTAATCTGCTTTCAAATAAAACCACCCTTTGTAAATAAACCCTTTATCTCCTTACTCAGCATACTGATAAGGAAATGGGAGTTACCTCTACCATGTCTCCAGCAGACTAGCCATGCAGATGCAGTGTTTACTAGAGTGTAATTTAGGCAACTGTATGGCCATGTCTGGCGGATGTGAGTACTAGCACAGATGAGCTATGCCACAGGTTGAGCAGAGTGCTGTCCTTTAATGCTCTCCATGCTCAGTTTACAGCTGTGCGCTCTCCAGGATCTGTGTATAACTGGGCCAGGGATAGGTGCTCCCAAAAGGCCACAGATCTCATCTCCCTTTTCCCAGGCAGAAGAAGCTCTGGGAGAGGGCCTGGTTTGGCTGGTAGAAAGCCAGTGGAAATATCACTGCCATGGGAATATTTTTGTCTAATTGGCACTTCCAGGACTTTTACAATTTCAGAAACATCTGTTACTGGGTATGGCTGGCATGAGAAGCTGTATTAGATGAGTGGTTACTCTGATTCAATATGGCAAAGTTTACGTTCATGCCACTATTAAGGTTGTCACATTTCAGCAAATGAGTGGCCATGGGCAGCATGATATACATTGCATATTATGCAAGAATTTTACAGTGTCAAATATTACAGTGCCAAGATGATACAGAGCTGACTAGGTTTTCATGGAATGATGAACAAAATGCAAATCACTCCCAGCAATCTGGCAAAGCTGTTTTTACAGAGAGGAAAGTGAAATTACCATTAATTCTCAAATTCATTTCTAAAAAAATGACACAGCATTGAGGCATTCCACAGTACTAAGACACAGATTATCTTCAGGATAATCCCTAATTCCTTGCTGAATGCATCTGTCTCAATTCTAATCTGAGGTACAATGTGTTACAAAATTTGGATTCAAGGAAGTTTATTCTGATTTGTGGTCTCATAAAGGAATTTTGACACACACATCAGGAAAATTACCTATTTGCAAATTCATTTTTTCTAGTTGCAGATATACTTGAAATTGCAGTCCCACCTGTTCTTAAATCCCTGATAGAGACCAGCTCAGCACCAAATGCCCACATACATGGTGTTAAACTGAATAGTGTTAACATGCTGAACATGAATTATTTGCATGTCTAACTTCATTGCCAGTCTGGCTCATTTTGATTTATCTCAAGGAGTTGGTCAGAGAGGAGAACACCTACCAGGTTAAAGAAGGGAAGGTAACTTATTTAGCAAGCACAGCAATTACCACGTTAGGGCACAGGATTATAAATTTCACAGAGTTTCTTCTTCAAATGTTTATAGTGATGATGGTTTGCCTATAACAGTCTCAAAGCACTTGACCTCTTCACTCAACCTGCTCCACTGTCTGAAAATCAATCCTTTTATCAGTTGCTGAACTGCAGTCATGCAGCTGCCAGGGTAGCGTGGCTCTTTTCTAACTGTTCACAGCAGCACAGTGCAAGAGTTATGTAAAAATGTATGTAGTACTTCATTTCTTCAAGTTCCACTGGAAATTTAATTACCCAAGCAGAACTGGTAGTCAAGAGATTAAATTAACCCTGCCTCAAATAGTCAATACACTGCAAACAACTGAACTGAAAATCTATGTATAGTTATATACAAAATTAAGAGTAGATTAGAAATTCTGGGTGGGTTTCATACAAGCCAATATTGTACAGGGAGGCTAAATGAAAGGAGAAAAGCTTTGAGATACAAACAATACTAGTATCTGCTCCAAAACAACACCTTTGTTTTGTTGGAAAAACAAACTGGAACTTTTCAAAGGGTGTATTTGCTGCCTCAGGTCTGAAGCAGAACATTTGGTGGAGAAAAGCAGCATCTATGCTAGTTTTTTATTGTGGAGGGTTTGCACAGAATTTTTGTCGCACAGCAGATATATACATTTCACAGCAACGAGCACGAACTCCTAAGCTCAGGGTCTCTATAGAGACAGCCAATTTAGTTCCAGTTGCTCACGGTAAGCTCAGGAGCAGTAGGTCTCTGACTTATTCAGATCTTCTTTTTGCTTAAAGCCTCCTGGTAGCTTGCTCAAAAGCACACAATGGCTCTGGGTATTGCATTTGACAGCTGTCAAAAAAATTGTCAGAGTATCTACTTTAGGTCTTGCTTAGTGTGCAGGCAGAGTTGCACAAATCTCAGGAAGCAAATAGTGGTGGACGGTGTGCAGTTTTCTGGGTCAGTTCCTCAGCACCTGCTCCATCCTGTGTTGCTGAGGCTCTTTTACTAGAGGTAATAAGCTAGAAAGTTTGAAGCTTGCCTGTGTCAGAATAAATTACAGTTATTTATTTGGAGTCTGTACTGATTGTCAGGCTTCAATTTTGAAGGTGATGTGGGCTTGGAGATCTTTTAGACCAAATTTCTGAGTTTGCATGTCACTTTTCTCCTGCAGCTCATTATTGCTTGCTTTTCTGCTTAGTGTTCCAGTGCCTGTATTCATGCAATTTTGTAAAATATAATTGTGTGAAATTCTTACTCTTTGGCTATCTTCCGGACAAAAAAAAAAAAAAAAAAAAAAAAAAAAAAGATTATACATCACATGAATATGAAGCAAGCTAGAAAAAAATGATCACTAAAATTCATATCCTGGAAAATAAACTTTTTCCTCTGTTGCACATGACTTTATCTGAGGGAACACAGACACACATATCTCTGTATTCCCCTCCCTGTTGCCACTCTCAAGAAAGTTTTTTGCATTAATTACCAAAAAAGGCTATGCTTTACACATGGAAGTATGTCAAACTTGTAACTTTCTAAATCCCATGATCTGTGATACACATCTGGTAAAAAAAAACAGTTATTTTAGAGCAGCTCTTCTCTTCCTGTTACCATTGCACAAGTAGAAAGTGATTTACAGGCAATACTGTTGTAATCCTGCAGCCAGTGTTAGTGTTATGGGGCAACTGAACTCTATAAGTCTGAGTGCAAGAAAATACAGACAAGGATTGTTTCTGAAATCTCAGTGCCCACACATGGAGTCATACCCACTATCCCATATGGATGAAAGGGATCAATGTATTGCTGCTAAAAGCACACCTTCTATCTAGAGAGTATTCATCAATAAATAGTCTGGTAAAAAAAGGGAGACTGAGAGTTAACACAGAAATGGGCTTGTATTTGGGGGTTTTGGTTTTTTGGTTTTGTTTTCTTTATTTTTCTCCCCCTTCTTGCCAAGAGTAAACAGTGATACAATGCAAAGAGAGAAAAGTAATTTACTGTAGTCATTATCTTTCATCTCTGTGTATTATGATCTGTATTCCCCAGTCAGTATGCTTCATTGCATATTTGCAACCCCCCTATGTACATGCAAACTGAATGTATATCTGTGGTGCAGCATCTGCTGTCACAAAACCACTACCTGTTAGTCTCATTCTTACTACAGCAATGGGAGGAAAAAAGCCAGTAAAACCATAACGATAAATCAGAATTCAAATGGAAGAGAATTAGAGAAGGAAAAAAAAAAAAAATAAGTCATTCATAGTTCCTATGGAGAAAATTAATCTTCTAAACTAGAATGTAAACTCTTTATGCCTGTGTATCAAGCTGAACATGACCTATTCATAAGACAGTAAAAATATTAATTAATTCCTTGTTATAACAATGAATTTACAGTGTCAGCAGCACAGTGTTTAGCTTCTGAAGAGCTGTCTTCTGCTTCTCCTGACAGCCATATTGCAATGAGATGTGACCATGGCAGTGAATGGCTGAGGTGGGAAGGCACATCTGTACCCTGTCTAGTCCAGCCCCTCAGGGTCAGCTAAAGCAGGATGGTCCAGCTCCTCTGGGTCAGCTAAAGCAGGAGGGTCAACTAAAGCACCATGTCCACTTGGGTTCGATCAACTCCAGTAGCTTTGAATGCTTCTGTTGATGCACACCCCTCCTGTAGAAGTTTTCTCTGAGTCTACAAACTGTAAACTTTTTAACAGATATTCTGATATTCAAAACTTTGGCTTTTTTAGTTCCAGCATGGTTGTCAGCTTAAACTTCACATGAATACCTTTACCCTAAAGCTCAAAACAACTTCCATAAAATTAATTATGAGTAGGATGTAGTTATTTTTTTAAATATATCTAAGATTTTTCACAATATCAATGCTAGTTCTGATCTCAGTCACTCAGATAAAACAGCATCCTGTGAGAGAAGCTTTGGTTTGTAACAAATGGCAGCTACTGTGAGTCTATAATGAGGAGTTTGACACTGAGCTGGCATTGTCTCCATTTGTCATTTGTAAGAAGTTTCTGTCTCATTAAAACCAATGAGAGTCTTTAAAGAGACATCCAGCACTGGGCTTAGATCAGAGGCTTCAGAAAAATGATTTTTGATTAAGCTAGAAATGTCAAGTTATCAAAACTTGGAAGAAACCGGGTTAAGGAGATGAGAGAGACTAACGGTCCAGTTTCTGTACAGGGCTGGCTATGAAGCTATAAATTATGATTGGAACTCAGAATTCTGTATGTATTAGTTTTGGAGCTAATGTTGGAGAGTGTGGCCTTTGGTGGAGTGAGGGAACTAGTTAATGAAGATGTGACAGAATGCAAAGGTGAGGGTCTGTGCTTGGTTTTAGGAATATGTCTGGTTTTGTTTTGACTTTAATAATTAAACTGACATATGGCACACTGAAACTGAAATTTTGATGTATATGTAAGAAGTAACATGTTGGAAATAGCTATAATGGGCAGAGTAATGCAGTGTGATATACCAAATAAAAGCTGAGAAAGGGGCTTTGTCTCTTTGTGCTTGAAATAATTACCTCATTGGTTCAAGCCTGGGTTTTTACAGTTCTTTTTGCAATGTCAGATGTTGAAAAATGATCCATGTTATCCTACAAATTACAGTAAAGATAATAGGACAGGGTAAAGACTTGCTTTAAAACATGAATTACATCTAGTGTCAAATTAAAGATATATTGTTCTCCACAATTAAAATGCAATTTAAAAGTATATTTTTGACCAAAGCAGATTGCCAGTGTCTTATGGGAGTTGTTTGAACCTAATTTTTGTGGTTCTGGTGCACATCTGATTACCTATAAGAGGCAGTAAGAAGATATCAACAACAGTTTGCTGCATTATTTTAATGCCTTACAATTGAAAGGAAGAGCAGAAAACCACAGTAAACTTTCTGTCTGCAATACTATTCATTTGTTAAACAGATAATAGGTGCTCAGCCTTTAAAACACTTGACTGGAACAAACTGCACCAGGAGCTGGCACTGAAATCCTTACAATCTGCTGAGAAATCTTTCTTCTGCTGTACACATGCACCACACTTGGACTGTCTAGAGTCTTCAGAGTAAATCAAACTGAATGAGGTTTTAGCTGAGTACCTGCCTTTAGTCTTGTGTTACTGCACATGTAAGTTACTGGAAATAAAGAAAATAACTAACGTGAACGATAGCCTAGTCATTCCCTGTATGAACAGGGAGGGAAAAAGAGTAAGGAAGTCAAATCTCCCAACAGCAGAGGAAAGGAGTAATTCAGGAAACCTGCAGTACTACCGTATTTGTGTCTTCGCTCTCTAGAACCCTCTAGTCATAGGTAGACTCTGCAATCCCTTGTCTCCAGTACAGTATGAGAAGGGAAAAACTTGGGGTCGCCTAGAAGACAGGATTGGTACAGGTCAGCCAAGATACAGACTCTCAGTTCTGAGACTCCCAGACAGGGGAGTCCCAGCCAGTCCCCAGGTCCTACCTGTAGTGCTGCTGGCTGGAAAGCAGCTCCCATGTGAGCTGTCACACTTAGACATAGTCTTCATCAATGGACAAGGTGTCTATTTGTTTTCCACTTGGTAATTTTGCTAAATAAACTTTGTAATCTGCACTTAGGCTGGTTTTTATGCACTCTGCTAGCTTGTACTTATCTTGTAATATCCAGCTTCTAAAATCATGACTTCTAGGAGAAGGTGATTTACAGAAACCATTCTGCTTCTTCTGAGAACAACAAACTCCTCCACTGTATAGAGATTAGGTGGAAGATATCTGTCAATCAGAAACAAAGACACTTAAAATGTGCAGTTTGTATTTCCCTGGCAAGCTGTGTCAGAGAAGAGTCTTATGACTCCCCAGTTCCTGCTGTCACACTTACATTGTTAGAGGAACTCTGTACTGGAAATAACCTGAATCCATACAAAGAACAACCAAAATAGAAATATATGTCTCTTACCTACACAGACCTGGAAGCTGCATCTTCCCTTGAAAATTAAATGCTAAATCATTGTTTAGAAAATGAATATAATCTGAAATATTATGCTCCCCCTCAAATATGTCCTATAAATACAAATTTAGAAATTAATAGAAAAAATGTTAATATATTATTTATATAAATATGAGGAAATATAAGGATAGCTAAGGAAAAGAGAACTGGAAGAGACCTTGGTAAGTAACTCCTTTGCTCTGAGTGAGATGAAGCACATGGAGATCCTCCCTCATAGACAGTGACAAAACTTTGCCATAGAGACTGCTAGTGACCAGAATCGCAGACTTTTTATGATTAGTTACTCTTCTTCATAGTTAAAACATCTTCCCTGATATATGAACTACATCTCTGATACTTTAATTTAATTGCTTTTCATCCTACCATCTGAGGACAGTTGTCTACCACATAGATAATTAGTGTGATGTTTCCACCTCAGCCTCTCCTTTCTAATTACATAAAGCAGTTCTTTCTTTTTCTTTAAATAAGACCTATAACCATTTTTATTGCTTTCCAATTGATTCCTTCCCTATTTTTCTTTCTTTTTTTTTTTTAATAAGGAGTGGTCCACAGTGCTTAAAATTGACCACAGTTCAATGCTTGAGGCTACACCATTGCTGGCAGAGGAGAACAGCTACAGTTCATGAGGTAGATACTCCTTTTGTGGTTTATGCATTTTAGAAGGAAACTTTTTCTGCACTACAATTTCATTATTGATGCATATTCAGGTCATATTCCACTATTATAGCTCCAGATGCAGTATTTCTGCTTATCCTTAATGATACATTTTGCATAACAGAGCTCAGTTTCCCTCAGGAATGGCATTTTCACCTTACCTTTTGTAAACTGAATACTACTGATTGCAGGGTAATTCTTCAGTTTCTTAAACTCAACTTGAATTATGAATTTGGTGTCACCTCACAGTTGAGTATCACCCAGGGATTGGCTGCTTAAAATATCACTTAGATTCTTACAGAGGATCCCCATTTGAAATGCTCTAAAAAATCTCAGAGCACTGCTCAGTGAATGACTTTTTCAATCAGCACCATCGTTATGATGATTTCATGTAGATTGCTTTTCCCTAGGTCTCTGAAAATACCAGAGTTAATTTGCATAGAGTCTGAATTTCCCTCTTGCTTGCACTGAGGCAGCTATCCCACCAAAGGAAGAAATTACCTATGTTGATATGATTTAACCTGACAACTCTTCACTGACTTCTTATCACTTCACAGTCTCTATGGTTTATACCAATAGCTAATTTATTTTTCCCATTACCTTTCAGATCTTATGTCCTAGTTTGAGACAAGATCTTCTTTACCCTTCTGCAGTGCCCTGTTGGCTCACCATACCTTCTCAAATTGCTAGTTCCTGAATTGTTTTGGCCAATGCAAAGATAAGCAAGGGTCTGTCATCTTGAGCCCACATCCTCCCAAAGCACCTCTTCATCGTCACTGTGGTGACCTGGAAACTAAAAACGGATATCAAACATTTTCATTGTGTTCACTTTGGTGGAACAAAGGGTAACAGCATGTTTAAGCCCCAAAGTGAATAAAGCCCCATAGGTTGACTTCAGTTGAAACTGAAGGTAACCATGGCAATGGGAAAACTGAAGCTCAAAATATTGCATTAGCGAACACCAGTGTATTAGTACAGAATTATAAATGCTGCTCTGAAGTCTTTTTCAGACATCTCCACTCACCTCCTGTTTTATCTTTTGTGCATCTAAGATTTGCTAGTTTCTGCTATGGTTTTCTTAATTTTCAGGTGATACTTTCCAGCTAAGACTTCTATTTTTCTCTTGTTGGCTCATCATCATCATTTCTCTCTCTCCCTAGGTGACAAGCAATTCTTCAGCATCCAAGAGGAGATATGACTTCAACCACTTTAGGTAAACAAAAATAAATAAACAAGCAAACAAACCAAAAACAAAGCCAAAAACATACAAACAAAATCTAGTTCCTTAAAAAATTCCTTAGCTGCAGCTTACATTTTTCTTTTATTCTTAATTGTGTTCCAGATTGCTAGAGGCAGACAAGAAGGAAGGGAATAGAAATGTCTCATCCAAGGGATTCTCTAGTAATTGTCCCCGAAGAAAATTCTGATCATGCTTTATAATCAACCAGTCTAAAGAAATAAAGGAATACCATAGCAATCACTTTTAAGATGAATAATTTCTCCTTCATACAGCTTCAGACAGTGAAAAAAAAATGGTCCTTCAAACTTCCTTCAAAAAAAGAAAAACAAAAAACCTAGTCTGTCCAAGGCAGATGATCATCCCCTCTGGATCATGCATCGCACTAAGATTTGATCTGATTTTTCATTAAAAATAGGTCTCTGAAACATCAAATATACCCAAAGAAAATAATGCACATTTATTTTGTGATTTTTAGGGACCTGTTTTGAAATTAGCCATTCTGACAACTCTTGTAGACATAGTGAAGCCATTGGAAAGTTCCATTAATTCTAGCACAATAAGGTCCAAAGTGCTCCTTATCACAATCAGTTCTTCTGGATGTCCTTTATGTTGAAATATGCCCTAATCACTGCTTTATGATACTTAATATTCAGTATGCTTGGATATATACCAAAATCTTCAGTGACTTCAGAGCCTACTTGTGTGTATAATTCACCAGCAGCAATCCTGGGTATGTTCAGTGGTGATATTTCTATGCACATAGATCATGATAGATAAGGGTCGGGCTGCTTTTATAGGAGCTTTTGTATCAGGAGCCTTTGCAGCATGACCCCAACACTAAATCACTGTCCTAGAGCCTCCTGGGAAACAAGACACCCTAAAGCAAACCAAGCACACTTGTGGATTATATACTTCTTAGCACAATTTTTTCATATACAATGAGATTATTAGTGTTAACTAGAAGAAGCACAATTAGTATTAAAACAAGGATTCTTATAGGCATCTCTTAATTGGCCACAAGACACAAATGCAGAAATGGAATTCTCCTTCATTAGTTGTCAGAGAATAATTTGCTATGCAGATTCCCATCCCAGTTATTGATTCTGTTTCTTTTCGATAAGCAGGAAAAATTTAAAAAACAGTAATTTTTCCATGTGATCCTTTGATTATTTCATCATCTGTGTGATGGCTGCAACACTGAGGAATTTTATGAAAAAAATGTATCTTTCTTCAATGTATCTATCTCTTTCAATAAAATTTTCTTAAAGCCTTGGCATTTAATCAGAATGGCAGTGATGAATTTAAACTCAAATGGTTTATTAAAAGTTACAAATCAAAAGCACATGCATCAAGGTCATCTAGCATCTTTGACTATAGCACCAAAATGACATTATGCTACAGAATAACAAAAAATAAATACTCTTGAGAGTTAAAAAGTCAAGCATTATACACCTTTTGATCCAAGATATGTTATGTATTATAGTTCTTTAGCACTAAACAAGTTCCAAATCTTTAGTATGTCTGTTCAATACAGATAAATACTGATCTCTGTGTGAAGAGGCATAATTTGATAATTTACAATAATACATAATTTGAGAAAACAGATTTTCCAAAGAGATTCAAATATAAAGCACTTTTGCCTATAATCTTTGCTGAATTGCCTAAACACAACTGCTGTAAAAAATTAACACATCCTTTAATTTAACTTTCTAGAGCAACTTTTCATCTGTAATACTTGAATTATATTTTAAATTAAATCAATGACTTCCAAATAAACTCTAACAGATTAATAATTCTCTGAAGAGCAGGCAACTCTTTCCTTGGCCTAAGAAAATTTTACAGCCCTACTGTTTCATAGATGGGAGATGAGAGCATTTGCAATGTTGTCTCAAGAGCAATGAAATTTGCAATATCAATTCAACAGCCATTACAAAAATTTGCCTCAATATTCTGCTCCCAGCCTCAGCAAAGACTCTAAAGAGGAAAGAAATGAAAGACAAAGGAGTTGTTGAAGAGCTTAAATGGTTAGGAATTACAATTGCAATTAACAATATTTTGTATAAAAGTCTCTTTTGTATAATTTTAGAATGCCAGCTTGATTCTAATTTTCTTAAAGTTGTTAGACAGGTGGTGAAACCTGAATATACAAGTCAATGACTAAGTTCTAAATACATGTACTGAAGTTTAGTTGCACTGATCACATTGTTCCTTTGAAGAAAAACTTTCACCCAGAGATGCTGAAGATGACCAGAGTCCTTGAATTAACATCAGGTGCCAAATTTTAGACAGTCACACAGAAGAACTTTAAGCTATAAGACTGAAGGGGAAACCTGTATTAAAAACTAAATCTACTGTCCTTGATCTTACTGAGTGGCAACATAATCAACACAAGCAAGAATCTGCTGAGCATTTATAAGGCAGTGGGCTCTCTGATGGCTTGGCTGTGCAGGCTGTCCCAGAATTCCAGCATCCTAGAATGACTGAGTTTGGAAGGGACCTCTGGAGATCATCTGGTCCCACCCCCTGCTCAAACAGGGCTGCCTACAGCCAGTTGCCAAGGATCATGTCCAGACGGCTTTTGAATAGTTCAAAGATGGGGACTCCACTGCCTCTCTGGGCAACCTGTGCCAGTGTTTGGTTACCCTCATAGCAAAAAAGTGCTTCCTAATGTTCAGATGTGGAGCCTCTTGTGTTTCAGTTTGTGCCTATGGCTTCTGGACCTGTCAGTGGGCATCACTGGCTCCATCTTTACACCCTCTAGGTATTTATACACTTTGCTGAGATCCCCCTGAGCCTTCTCTTTACAGAATTTCATTTTAACAGAAACTGTACAGCAGATGCCATCAAAACGATGTTATACAACATATATTGACCTTGCCTCCAAAACACATCTTTTGTGTTGAAGCAACCTTTTGCCTACTTGCTGTATTCATATCTCAGTTTCAAATTCTATATTGCAATCACTTATACAGATTTTATCACTGCATCAAGGCATTTCTTTGGATAATAATTTGTTTCCCCCATTCTCAAATAACAGTACCCACATGGGCAAAGCTGTACCTTCTGAAAATGAGCAATGTAATGTACAGTCTAGGATGTCCAAGGTTGGAAGGTAACCTGGTCCAGTCCTGTGCCCAAAGCATGACTAGTTTCAAACCTGGACTCACCTCAGTTTCCTCTGCTTCTACTAAAGTGTTTGTCTTCAAATGCCTAAGCATGAAAACTTCAGCACTGTCCTCAATTCAAAGGTCTGAGCTCTCTGTTACCCTAATAAAACACTCTTTCAGGCCAATACAAACAATCAAACTAGGCATTTCAAAATGAAACAAATATATATATGATTAGCAAGTTCTCCAAACATACAAGAAACTGTTTCCACTACCATAGATGTGATTCACGTCCTGAATTGCAGTACAATTTGAAAAATGTTGAGTCTTATAAGCAAGCGTTTCTGACAGCATAATGCTCATTTATTTACTAAATGAATTAAATGCCATGCAATAATATGTTTGATTTTTCTCAAGAGAAAGAAAAAAATACTCCATTGTTCAGTGGGAGTGAACTACAGCTTTATGAATTCATTTTATGTTTATTCAGTACTGTATTTAAATTTTATATGTGGGAGTTAGGGTGGTTTTATTATTTTTCCCATTAACTTTATTTTTTAGCATGAAACACGAGCTATCCTACTCCAATTAGAGATGCAGTTATCTTCATCATAGAGTAGCTATATTTACAACATACTGTAAAATATTTTCCCTTGTACAGGAGTTGCTGCATCATTAACTCAGTCAAGATAATTGGTTTCTATTTATAGAATGCTAAGCATACAATTCACATTATGAAATTAAGTAAAAATATGCAGATTAAGGTAGTGAGTATTTCTATTTCAACACAGGCTGATATGTACAGTTATATTTGGCAAGAACATTAAAAAGGAAGCACTATATTCTGTTGAGTGTGGATACCACGGAAACGTGTATTATGAAGTATGAGTGTATAGAACTGGCATGGTTTTCACTAGATGGCATCTCCTTCCATTTCCACAACCTCTCACCTTTTGTTTTTTCATCCATGATCTTTTAATCTGCTTAATTAATACTTTAGTCTCCCTAAATTTATATATCAGCTTTTCAAGTTATATTCCAGGTTCACTGACACAATCAGGTCTGCAAGTGACTGTTTATGTGAAATAAGATGCCAGTTATTCCACACCATCTGGAATTACCTGGGCCATTGACAGAACTACTAACTGGAAACTCCACTGTAAACAGGTCTACAAATAGCTTAACCTCTCATTAAGCTCCATGCTTTGGGTCTCCACATGGCAAATTTCCTAAATCCTACTAGGTGGGAGCTCCACAATTGGATCTCATGTTCCTATGGGAAAAGCAAGCCAATGTCTCAGACCTAAACCTTCATGTTCTTACAGTCCATTAATTTTCCTATACATCTAATCCCCAGATACTTCAGTGTTATTGCATGCTATGCCTACAAAATATTACTTCTTATGTCTCCTGTGCTTCCCCTTAGCCAATAGGAAAATGTCTCATTTTGTCTCATAAAGCTCCAGTGTTAGATTCAACTTGCAGTTAAAATTAAATATTTGCTATAACAAAGCAAACATATTTGAAAAGAGATTAGGCTTTGATTTGTTCTGCGTACTGTTTTGCTGAATTATTGACTTGGGGGTTTTCTGTTATTTTTCATCTCTTGTTCCAAGTGATTATTACCTTCCTGGTCACAGTAGCATAGCTTTGTGTGAAGCTGAACACTTAGATAAGAAAGACAACTGAAAATCTATTAGCACAAAAAATACCAATTTAGAGTCTGACCAGTTCCACAAAAAAGCCGCAGCCTGCTGGCTGTGCACACCTGCTGTCTTGAAGGTAGTGTATTCCCTGTATTTGTTCTGTATGGAAGTAAAACCTATACATCAATGCAGACTGTTCATCAGATCTCAGTTTGCTGAATTTCCACTTTTATTGCAGCTATCTGTGGCTTTGTTCTGGTAATATTAATGCATTCATGTGCTGACAGCTGATACAAATGAGTTGTTAATGAAACAATCGTCAGATGACAAACTTTCAATTTAAAATTGTCACACATGTTAAATGAGACAACAGCTGTTGTGAAATAGATGTAATAGGATTAAATTTGTGATGAATATTGAGCAAAATTCTGGTCATCTCAATTTCAAAAAGTTACAGTGGAAAGAGAAAAGTACAGAAAAGCTCAATAAGGATTATCAGAGGTGCAGAATGGCTTCTCTACAAGATGAGATTGAACAGATTCTTCATCTAAGAAATGAAATAGTTGAAGAGACATAATATAACAGCAAATAAAATTACAATTCACATGAAGAAGGAAAATGAGAAATTGCTATTGACCTCAAAGAGGAGAGGGAATCAGATAGCAATATAAGGTGAGAGATTTAAAACAATCACGAAGACGTATTCTTTATGATGTGCATAATCACACAGTAGAATTGAATTTCCCCGGTTGTTTTGGGTATGAAAACTATAAATGGGATCAAAAATGGATTTGACAAAGTCAGGGAAGTTCAAGTCATTGAAGAAGTGCTTACTAGTATCCAGTGAAGTTTATGACAGCAGCAAGACTAAAATTTCTCTGGAGGCTTTCAGCAGCTTTACATAATCATAAAATAAGATCTCAAGTGTCCATAGAGAGATTTTGGGACCTGAAAATATTTTTCTCAGGTACCTTGAATATGTACAATAAGAAAAAATAATTGTCTATACTTGTTAACATACAGATAAGTCAATCAAACATAACCATCAGAGCTCTGAAAATCCTCCATGGCTAAAGGATGGAAATCGTTTTGCATTTATAAGGAAGATACATGAATGAGGATGTGATGGAGACACTGCTTTACAAACAGAAGAGAGGCCTCCAGCACCCTACTGTCACATGAACATAAGACCCTAGGCACCCTTTCCTGTCTTTTTATGCTGCACATAGTGATCATCAAGTCTCAGGTTTCAAGCACTGGACTGAATTTGCAAAAAGACAAAAATTCAGTTTCTGGGACACAAATCCTGAGGTGCAGGAACACTTTCACATGTGAATGCAAGGTTCATTACAGTGTCTTCTGGACTTCAAGAGGTAGATGGGCTGCCCAAGAAGACATAAGGAAAACTCCTCAGTCCCATCATTGCACCAGCCTGTTATATCAGCAAAACAGAGGATTATATTCTTCACTTACAGATTCTTTTTTTTTCTCTAAAATGAGACTGCAGTGAATATTCTTTAAACCCAGCTGGGTCAGTGCTGCAGCTCTTGCAATGGCTACTGGGACAAACTCCTAGTCCAAGTTGGAAGCAAGAACATGTGGCCCGGGAAGAATACAGGAATGTTGTCCGGATAGCTAGGGACCAGGTTAGGAAAGCTAAGGCCCAGTTAGAATTAAACTTGGCTAGGCATGTGAAAGATAACAGGAAGGGATTCTACAGGTACATTGCAAATAAAAGAGAGACTAAAGACAACATGGGCCCTCTCCGTAAGCCGTCAGGAGAACTGCCTACCCTGGATTTGGAGAAGGCTGAGGTTCTGAATGACTTCTTTGCCTCAGTCTTCACTGGCAAATGCTCTGACCACGCTACCCAAGTCTTGGAAGGCATATGTAGGGACTGTGAGAATGAAGGCCTTAGGCCCACTGTAGGAGAGGATCTGGTTCAAGACCATCTTAAGAACCTGAATATGCACAACTCCATGGGACCAGATGAAATCCATCCACGGGTCCTGAAGGAGCTGGCAAATGAAGTTGCAAAGCCACTGGCCATCATATTTGAAAAATCATGGCAGACAGGTGAAGTTCCCGACTACTGGAAAAAGGGAAATATAACCCCCATTTTCAAGAAGGGGGAAATGGATGACCTGGGGAATTACAGACCAGTCAGTCTCACCTCTGTGCCTGACAAAATCTTGGAGCAGATTCTCTTGGAAGGCATGCTAAGGCACATGAAAAACAACAAGGTGCTTGGTGACAGCCAGCATGGCTTTACTAGGGGGAAATCCTGCCTGACCAATTTGGTGGCCTTCTATGATGGGGCTACAGAACTGATGGACAGGGGTGGAGCAGTTGATGTCATCTACCTGGGCTTGTGCAAAGCATTCAACACTGTCCCGCATGACATCCTTGTCTCTAAATTGGAGAGACATCAGTTTGGTAGGTGGACCGCTCGGTGGATAAAGAACTGGCTGGATGGCAGCATGCATAGTGTTGTGGTAAACCGCTCAATGTCATGTTTCACAACTGATAGATTCCAATTTTAGTTCAGTGCAGTCAGCCCTGGAAGATCCAAAACATGTTTCCATTTTGTTTCATTTTGTTTAAATAAACAAACAAACAGAATGAACCAAATGGTTGCTTTAGAAATAAATTTATCACAGAAAAATACTTCACATTTTTAAAGCTTTATTAAAGGTACCACCTTTCAATCTTCAGTTGTCACCACAGTTACTCACTCCTTGGCAGAAATTAGATAAACCTGGCTTCACATCCTTTCAGATTACCCTTAGACATCAGAGTTGTGGTCAATGGCTTAATGTCCGGCTGGAGACCAGTAACGAGTGGTGTCCCTCAGGGATCAGTGTTGGGACCGGTCTTGTTCAACATCTGTGTCAGTGACATGGACAAGTGGGATTGAATGTGCCCTCAGCAAGTTTGCCAATGACACCAAGCTGTGTGGTTCTGTTGATACGCTGGAGGGAAGGAATGCCATCCAGAGGGACCTTGACACACTTGTAAGGTGAAGTTTAACCATGTCAAGTGCAAGGTTCTATGCCTAGGTCAGAGCAATCCCAGGCACTGTTGGAACAAGTCCAGAGGAGGGCCACGAGGATGATCAGGGGACTGGAGCACCTCCTGTATGAAGACAGGCTGAGAAAGTTGGGGCTGTTCAGCCTGGAGAAGAGAAGGCTGCGTGGAGACCTCATAGCAGCCTTCCAGTATCTGAAGGGGGCCTACAGGGATCCTGAGGAGGGACTATTCATTAGGGACTGTAGTGACAGGACAAGGGTTAATGGGTTCAAACTTAAACAGGTGAAATTTAGATTGGATATAAGGAAGAAATTCTTTACTGCGAGGGTGGTGAGGTACTGGAATGGGTTGCCCAAGGAAGCTGTGAATGCTCCATCCCTGGAGGTGTTCAAAGCCAGATAGGATGAAGCCTTGGGTGACATGGTTTAGTGCGAGGTGTCCCTGCGCATGGCAGGGTGGTTGGAACTAGATGATCTTAAGGTCCTTTCCAACCTTAACTGTTCTTGATGCTACGTCATCAGACCATTTTATTCCTCCTGGTTATTTCTGACAGTTTTTCAGTACTTTTGATGAGATCGTTTCTACAGAATCTTTAATTATTTGTAGTTTGGTAACTCATATTTGAAAGCTTATGCTCTCTCAAGTGTGAAGATGAAATCTATTTGTTTTACCGACATTAGTTTTGGCCTACATCGATTATACTGATGTTAAGAAAATCTTTATCCTCATGAAGTTTATGGTTGTCCATCGGTATGGATCTGAGAATATTTTAACTTGTGTTTTAAATTGGGAGGCTAGATAAAGGATGAGTACAGTGTTAAAGGACTACTTCAAGGGTTACACAAATCACTATCTTCAGGTTTTGCAGATTACAGAAAAATATTTCATTGTAGATTGATGCTTTGAGTTATTCCACGTCTTTGAATTGAGAGTGTGTTTACCATATCCTTTAAGTGAATCAAAACTCTTCAGAAAATAATAAGTCTGAGCAAGAGTAGGATATGCATTCAGATCAAATTCTGCTTAGGCTTAACAGCTATTCTGAAGTTTGGCTAACTCCTCATTGAAAAAAATGCTTCTGCCACAGGAAATCCAGTAAGCACCCTGAGAGTTTATACCCATAGAAACTGAAGACTTAGTATATTGATTGCAGTAGCGTTATTCAAGTCCTACTTTAAAAGTTGGAATAACTACTTTCAGGTAATTCCAAGTAAGTTCTGATTCTGAAATTCCAAAAGAGGATATTTCCATAATTTTCCTGAGACACATACAACCAAATGTAAAATATTAAACAAGCAGTGATTACCAAGAGAAACTTCAATAATAAACATGAGCTTAGAGGCTAGAAGTCATTTAATTTATTGTTATTTATTAATTTTTAAACATCAGTGACTGATCTCTTAACTTATACCTTCAGGTATTATATGTAGATACATCTTTCCCTTATTACCAGCCAAAATGTTTCATTTTATGGGTCCTTTGACTTGAGTGCTATACTTTTTAACTTTAATACATTAAACTTTAAAGTATTGTGTCTTTCCATATCAGATCTTCTGTCTTCATAGAATCATAGAATCAATTAGGTTGGAAAAGACCTTTAAGAATATCAGACCCAACCATTACCTCAGGACTGCCAGGACCCAGGAGTTAAAAGGCACTCAATAAACGCCCAACCCAAAATGTAGCTCAAGGCACCCATGAAATTTTTCTGTACTAGTAACAGAAAAATTGTATCTACTGCATATTTTGAAATAAAGTACACTATTTTTCACCAGAAGAACTTTCCTTTTTCTCTCATGAAATGAAGGCAAGGTTTGAAATTCTAGAACAGCAGAACAGGAAAATTCCTCTTAAGCAGAATATCAGAATTTGTCATTATTCCATATTGGAACAAAGCATTAAACTCCCTTAAATCCCCTGGCTATACATAGAGAGTATTAAGATGAGTGAGTTTCAGAACCCTGTGTCCACATATCATCACAGCTGGTTTTATCAGCCAAATTTGTGATCTTATATCAGACAATACAGGAATAGTTCCACAAAGCCTTTAAAATCTTTCCAAACCCATGAAAGCTGCTGTTAATTATATGGCACTAATTATTCCTAATCTTGAATTCTCTTCTGGTTTAATCCAAACCCTTTCAAGGCTTTTCACAGGAGCAGTGTATGTATAAATAGTCTGATATTGCCAGGTTTTCCTATTTACTCTCTTAGTTCATATTTTGAATGACACTGGCTTTTCTCCAGTTACCCTCTTTTCGTGATAAACAGATACATTTCAAAATCAGTACTTATGGCAGAAAGAACTTTACCAATTCTTATAGTACCATTAGGTGCAAATTATCTGATATTGTACATTTAGAAAGACTTAATAATTGCTGGTTTATATAATCTGTAGTTACCAATGTTCTATAAAATACCAGTTGACCATCTTAACTGCTAAGTATATTGTTTTGCTGTTTTCCAGGGAACTACAGAGTTTCTAATACAGAAAATAAATATGCATTTTTAAAATGTCAGTGTTTTCCAGGACATCAACAAGGTTAAGATTTCAGGTATTCAGCTCTGCATGTAGTCTATAAGAAGAAAAAAATGTTTTCTTCTAGATGCATACTTTTCCAGTGATACCTCTTAACAATTGTTTTTTGCTTTGTTGTACTCACTGCTAATATTTTTTCTGGTTTTATAATTTCTTAGGCCTGTAACTGAATCAGGAGGGTTTTATTCAAAGAAAGACAATGAGTTGTTATAAGCAACTAGCTAGTAGTGCACAGAAGTTTTTACATATATTAGTCAATGAAATTAATCTAAATATCCTGTAATCTAAATAACCTGTAATAATCTAAATAACCTGTTATCTTTCTTATTGAACATATTGGTGGATTAGACTTTTGGACATCTAAATCCTGCTGAGACAGAGTAGCTCTAGAGAGTGGCCTACACTTACCCTTTTCTGATTCTGAGAACCTGGGGAGAATCTGAGCAAGGATGTTTTTGAACAGACTTTAATAAAGAAATAGGCTATGTCTGGCAGATTTGGAAGTCTCTCTGGTACTGTCTGCTTTGTTCTAAGAACTCTTAGATGTGCCCAGGTTAGACAGAGCCCAGATCAAACAGCAGCCCCATATGTGCTTATGAAGGCAGATTCAAACCAACCTCAGGTAGTTTGTGAAACCATTCCAGCAACTCATTAAACAGATCATTTGAATCCCAGATCTGTGAATCTCTACAAAACAACAAACTAGTTTTTCCTCCTAAATCTTCTGAGACTTTCTCTTTTCATAACTTATGAAAAATAAATGAATTTCAAAGTGAGATGATTAATAGCCACAGCAGGTCAAAAGGTCACGTAAGGAAATGTCCCATTTGCATCAGCTATATAAGATAGCTGGAAATACAGACAGTATTTTACAGCTAAGAGGCTGTTTTCCATTCCATAATAAGAAATAATAAACCCTGCTCTTTGATCAGATGTTCTCTAGGTCAGATTCTTTCAGCTGAGTTCTTATCTTCCTGCTCCTGGAATAATAAATAATAAATATCAGTTGCCGCTCACTGCTTAGCAAAGATACAATTTTTAATTTGAAAATTCTTACTTTCTAACTTTCTTGCTGTCCTGTGCAGATGAAAGTTGTTGTATGAATGCAAATTTCATTCATTTATTCAACTGTTTATCCAGTTACAGCTTTTGATAAATATGATAAGACTCATCTCAGGGACAGAAAGAGAGACTGACTGATTCCATTTCAGATTTAATGATTGCTAACAGCTTCATGTAAAATTCTGTAGAGTAAGCCCTTCAATAAAAAGGAGACACACCACTGCCATTTCCAATTATTTTTTAACACTAGGCAATGTTTTTATTTTTTTATTGCGGCATATCACCAAAAATCAGATTTTCATAAAAAACTTATGAATACCAGAAAATATGTTTGTACTTGTATCTGTTGTGGGATATAGTCACAAAGAGGACTTTATTTCTGTGTCTTTTAATAAACAGCCATATAGTAACAATTACCTTTCATTCAAAAAGACATTACTTTGTTTCAGTGTGGTATCTGTTGGTCGGTTTTCTTTTTAGTTTTAGCATTTTGATAGGAATTAAGGAATGTTCCTTATATATCAACTGTAAATTCTCTCTAATGTCTCTGTCTAGTAAGATCCTTTTACTAGAGGATTTTTTTACTCCTATTTTTACTATGGTTGTCAAAGATTTACCTTAAATAGCCTGTAAATAAGATATAGGCATTCTAGTATACGGATGACTAAAGGACAGAAAGACAGGCTGATCTTGCACTGCTGTAATGCTGCGAAAGTGTAACTGTCATGGTGCTTTTTTTTTGAGTTACCAAAGACTAAGAAACTACTTCATCCACATTTAAGCAGAAGCCCAGAACTGTTGGTAGCACTTCTTTTCATTTCAGCCACCAGCTGAAACGTGCATTTCAATTTTCAAGGAGAAAAACAGGAAAAAAACATCTCCAGATCAATTAGAACTCAGACACCCAAGTGAGCAACTTTTTCTGAAAGCACTTGTGGCTTTAGTAAGCTGTGAGGTTTCTATACCAATCACTGCGTGAACAGTAGCTTAGGGATTTGCAGGGTGTTGCAGTGTCTCCATCTCAGGTTTTACAACTTCTGCTTTTATCTTTTTGTGGTGCAAGTCTACAGTTCTTTTGTTAAATGTGATTTTGAGCATTTTGGTACAGCATCCTGTGAAGCTGTTGATTTTACCCAGAATATTGGAAGAGGTTTGAGTGTATGATTCCTACAGGAGCTGCAATAAGTATCTGTCATGGTTTGAGCATGTTTTGAGGGTGTTTTTGTTCAAGGTTTTTTCCAGCCAGGTGGAGGAGGGGAGGCCGGGAGGAAGGAGAGACAGGACACCTGACCCAGGCTAGTCAATGAGGTATTCCATACCATAGCACGTGATGCCCAGGATGCATACTGGGAAAGAGAGGGCTGGAGGGGGGGAGCTCTAGAGGAAAATGGAGGAGGGAGCACGCGGTGCTCAGCCGGGCAGGGTGGAGTGAGTTATGGGTTGGTGGCTGGTGGGGTGTTGTATTCTTTTCACTTGTTGTTTGCTGTATCATTATTATTTGTAGTAGTAAATGGCAGTAGGGGTTTTGTGTTATGTCCTAGCAATTAAACCATTCTTATCTCAACCCGTGGGGGCTACATTCTTTGGATTTTCCTTCCTAACTCTCTGGGAGTTGGTTTAAACCACGACAGTATCATACAGAGCAACTAGAAATCTTCAGATCAAAGCATTGTTTTAGTTACATGGGGAAACAATGCAAGTAACAGTGTAAATACCATTTTACCTTACCAGCTGGCTTCTCATTACTTAATGTAGACTATGCAGGGCTAGCTTCTTCAGATACTTTGTCAGTGCATTCAACTGATTCCTCCAATTCTTCCTTTATGAAGAAGGCATTTTTACTCATTTTGATCAGTTTAGGTGCCCAAATATCTCACCTAGGCATGGTTTTGTAGGCAGTGTTTTGTGGTCACAGAAAGGAGGTATATCTCAAGTCGCTTTTTTGAAACTCAAGAACCTTTTAAGTTCACTTTCAGCATAATCATATGGACAACATTTCAGTAACCGCATGACATTTCAGAAAGGTTTATAAAGTGACTTAATTTCTGTTGCTGTGTCTACAGGTGAAACTTGGAGGAAGATGCAACAGCATCTTCATCTGATTTGTACCTTTGGCTTGGGGATGTTTCCTTCTATCTTCAGGGATGTTGCAATATCAAGCCCAAAATCCTCAAGATAAAGTGCAAGAAGATTTCAGCCACCAGCTCAGTTCACTTATATTGCAGAGGTTAATATGTTGCAAATCCACTGGCAACAATTTATCCCAGAAGTTTCCACATTAAACTATCTTCATATCTTTGCATAAAGCTACTTACTTGTTTCTTTGATTCAATAATGAGTTTCAGATCTCCAGACCACAAGGAGTTTATTATATGGTGATGGTTAAGAGTAAAACTAAAGCAGAAAGAAGAAAAAAATGTTTGCATTAAGCTGAGGAAAGAAGAAAGGAGACTTTTCTATAGATACATATATAGAAGCTATAAAAAAAACACAACAAAAACAAAACAAAACAAATTAACTTTTCATAGCACACAAGTATGCATATGCTTAAATTACAGAAATGTGGATTTAAAAGACATCAGAATATTTTCAAATAGTATGGATATACAAACTTTAGAACAGTTTAATAAAGAATAATTTGGAAGTTCTTCAGAACTTACTAACAACGGGTTGGAAAAACATCTTTGCTGGACAAACACATGTATTTTGTGTTTGCACAGGCTGAATGAGATGAATTAATTCAGTGTCACTTCTGTTCATATTATGATTCTTATGGAAGTGTCAAACTTCTCGTTTGTTTATGCACGCATATATTTTATTGCATATATGCAACCTAGTATATATTTTAAAATATCTGTTTGATGTTTTGCTTTTTACATATGGGAAAATATTTCAAAGATTAAAAATAAATGAAATATGGTGTGTACTTACGATTTATTTTACAAAATAACTAAAAATTAATCTCACTTTATTTCCCAGTGCAGATGTAGACGAATGAATTTAAATAAATTTTTAAAATAATATTTAGAGGACATCTTAGCTAAACATTCAAATAAAAAAGTAAGGTTAGAAGAAAATTCCACATCTTCACAGAAAGTAACATTTAGGTATGTAAAATGCGTAAGAACATGAGTGACTTCCACAGTGTATGGATGAAAACAATTGTCTCTTGGAATTTTTAAATAAGAATTCAGGAAATTAAAGTATTTCTTTGTCCTGATTTATTTAGGAATATTTCAAAAGTAATCTAAAATTAAGTCAGCTTGATCTATCTTGCCTATGAGAGTACTGATGGTGTATGAATCATAATATAATATAATAAAATATATAAATAAATAAATTTAAATATAAAATTATAATTATTAAGAAACTAAGCTACTTAAATAAATAAAATAATAACTAAAATATATAAATAAACAAAACAGATTAATATTAATATAATAAAATTATATAACCTGATGATCTCCAGAATTCTGGTGTGTGTAGGGGAAACGAACATGTTAAAAGGAATGGAAGGCTCTACTTTCTTATCTCTTATCTTTCTTATCCCTATTTCCTTCAGCTGTCAGCAGACTCTGCCTGATGCCAACTCCATTTGAATATTTTTAAACTTCTATTTGCACCCAGGGAAAATTCTGCCTGTACTCGAATAAAGGTTAATTTGTGTCATTGTGTATTCAAACAAGCCCACATATTTTTATACAACTGAAAATGACATTCTGAGCTCATTATAGGACCTGAGGATAGACATGTCTTCAAAGTACATATGCTTTAATTTGTCTTGTAGCTCAAGTATTTCACTTCATTGCCAATGTTTTATTTTTCACAAGCATCACATCTTTACCTGTTGAATGTATTCTATTTTATTATAACTTACCTGATCATGCTTTAAAATCTTGCACAAAATGGTGTTAGTCTGCTGGAACCCATTTTCAGTAAACAGGCTTCCCTTATGTTACTTTATAGATATTTAATCATAGTCATTCACAAAAACAATGCACATACCAATGAGGCCTAATTTGGACACTGGTGATTTTCTGTCTCTTGAATCTATTGACTTTGACTGCTGAGGATTATTAACCAACCTCCTTTAAGGGACATGATCCTTCTTATGTCTGTTTTTCTGAATTTATAACTGACTGTATATTGAAAAAAACTATTTCCAGTGTTAAATATTATACTGATTTTTTTTCCCCCAGAAAGCATCTCTGTCTTCATTAGCATCTCTGCGAATCATCTCCAAGATAGAATTACAGAATTTTACTCTAAAACACTAACTGGTGTCAAATCTGTGACAGAGAAAATTAAGATACCCCATCAAAACTACTCTCTTTTAGGTGTTCCTATTAATGTAATCTAAGACTATATATATTCACCTGTAAACCTAAAGCATGCAGTGAACCAAGAACCTATAACTTCAGGTCTCAGAACAGAAGATGTGATTTATAAGTAAGCAAACACTGCTTCCAAATATTTTCTTGGCACATCCATATGGAGTAGTTACAGGACTTCACTAAGTCTATTGAAGTTAATAGATGTCTTCAGTGATCAGCTGGCCTGAGAACCTAACTAAGCACAACCACAGAGGAGAAACAATTGAAAAGGAAAAAGGGTTTTATGAGCTCTTTATAATTCTGTTGGCTGTGCCTGCATGCACATCGCTGTTCAACCTGTCATCTTCTCTGTCTTTTCTCACAGTCTTTATCTACCAAATTTTGATGAGCAGTTCAGTTTTCCAGTCAACAGATTCATTACGAATGAATAAAAATGTTTTGTTAGAATCCCTTTAGACCCATCCATGAGTATAACAGTCACTTGTCTTTCTACATCATTACACAGTAAATCTTTTAAAAATAACCCATGGCATTAAAGGCAAAGTGATTAAATCCTGTGTCTCAGCTCCCTCTCTGTGAACTGATCCTCTCCATGTTAGAGAAGATTTACAACTAATATAGATTTCTTTTTGCTCTCATTCTCCTGACTGACTCCCTATCCACAAGACTGGATTGACAGTCAGTACCACCATCATAAATGTGGCGTGCACCATAGCCTACAGTGCATGCCTGTAAGGGAAGTCTTTTCCTGCTTGTGTCATTGTGTAAAAGCAAGTGCGAGGAGGTTAAGGAGAGCAACCTTTTTACCCTTTCTACCACGAACAACTGCTAAACCACCAATTTGTCAGTAAAAACTATTGATAGTCTGGTCTAGGCAAGAGTGGGTAGTTTAAAAGCTCCATGAAGTGTTTCAGTGCACGCTGGTCTCACCTGGAACTGTCGGAAACTCACGCACAGTTTGAGCTCATGTTGTGAGCCCACAGATACCAAGCCATTGCTCAAGACAGTCCTGACTGTCCATATCACTGTGGTGTGGCCAAAGCAAGTGGTTGTAAGTGGCATATCCTTCATGCTCATGCTGTGCTGACATGTATGAGGTAAGGCCACTGTGTCTGCTCATCCTGCTGCTTTCTGTTTGTGGAGCCAAGCAGACCAACTGTAAGATATCATACTCCTCCTTCCTCTCACACACACTCCTTGCTTCAGAGCAACAGCCTACCACAGACTTTCGTGTGTTCATAAAACCAGGTGTGCTGCTATATAGGTGGTCATAAAGGGGAAAAATAGGGATTTTGGAGCTATTAAAAATGCATAGAACAAATAACAGGTTACACTGCCCAACCCTAGAAATGATCCAAATGCCTAGTTTTATTTCATTAGGTTTTCCAAGATTTTCTGTTCTTTACAGTCTGCATATTTATAGTTTTAAATCTCTTTCAACATATTTTCTCCTTGCCTACCTATTCAAAAGTAAATTTAAACATGGAAAGTGTTTTAATTTCCAAACCTCTCCACAGGCATGTCTATGAACAGGAGTTTCTTGTTCATTATTGTATAATCTTGACATATGCAACATATTTCTTGCTGTCCTCATAAACTCCCTGAGTAGTCTCTTTCTCCCAATCACCATAGCACCTGAAACCTCTGAGAAGCCAGTATAAAATACAATATCTTACTTATAATAAGGAATATGAAAGATGGACACATCTAGTACAGATCAATCAAAAATTACTTGGAAGTAATTGTGAGGGATGGTTAAGGACCCACAAGAACACTATAATGATGGAAGGTGTTGATTCTTTATCCTTGTTTCAGAACACCTCTGCATATGCCAAGTAGATAAATAAACATTACTAGCCAGAAAAACAGCCTCAGTGGACATGAGCGTAACCTGTGATGGTTTAGATCAAGATTAAGGTATTTAAATAACAAGGAAGGCAAGCCTGAAAGATGAATAGCAAGTCTACATGGAGGTCACCCCAATCCACTTGCATAAGCACAAAGCTATCACTTTGCGATGCTTTTCTACACACCAAATGAATAAAACCCTCGGAGAAAACACCTTAGGGTCAGGGTTCACAGCTAGACTAAGTACAAGGATGAATGTCATTATGAAAGTCTGAATTTCTTTCTTGGTTTTGGTCAGACTGAAATATTTTCTTTTTACCACAATATTTTCCTTTATTTAATTCTCTACTGATTTTAATTAAGTTCTCACCATGTTTAATTAACTTCTCTCTCAGGTTTGCACCTCCAGCTGAAGGCTTTTTCCCCCCTCACCAATCTGTTTTTCAAGGTTTCAAATCCAATGAAAACCCAAGAGAGCAACAGCAAAAAATTGGCTATGTGCTAGAAAGAAAACTACCTATAATCTGTCACTGTGAAATTCCTTTAAAGTCTCTTTCTTCACAGATGGGCAACAGTAGATCTAAAAAGCTAGTTGATTATTCTCACTAAATGCTTTACATTCAAAATTGTTTTGAAAGGCTAGTGTTGTATTATAGGAAGACAACAGAAGGAAAATGCCAACTTATGGCTAGGAAACTACTATGGAAGGATATATATGTAGCTAGCTTTTGTCACAGACTCCCTGTGAGATCCTGCGCAAGGTGACTACTTGGTCTTCCTCCTCTCTGTAAACGTATGATAAGGCTACCTTATGGTTTGGCACAAATACATTTATTATCATAAAAAATGGTGATTGCCAGGAAAGGCCTGAAAACAGAGTCAGTGCTCATATTGCATAGATGCTTCGTTTATAAATAAACATTGGTACTAATAATGGAAATAATGTACAAAATCTTTGCTTACATAATTTACATCTACTTTCAACAAAGGAGAAACTTTGATTTTTAGGACTTTGTCTTATTACATAACCTGATCACTTATGCCACCTCAGAAATCTTGAAAATAGTGATGTTCAACTCAATCACATAATTATGAAAATCCCATCTTAATACCTGCAATTACGCCACTGGAATATTTAACTCCAATAACTGTCAAAACGTTAAAGCTAAATTACATCTTTAATTGTGAGAAGCTTTTTAGAGGGGACAGCTGGGAAGAGACCTATTAAAAGGTAATGAAAGATCAGAAAAAAAGGCTGCTTGAATAGACCAGAGGAATGGTCAGGGCAGATTAATTATTTGATTACCTAATTAATTCTTGTACAGCTTGAAGTCAGGAGCTCAAGCTTTTTATGCAAAATCACACAGAAAAAAAACCAATGTGAAATACAGTTAAATCTGTATACACCTGGATATTTTCCTAACACACTGCCTCTTATAATCTACAGCCTAGAGTATCTGCATGTGCTATTCATTATTATTGTTAATAAGTATTAAAAATAGATCTCTTTCCAGATTAAAATAAATAAATAAATAAGAAAGAGGCATGTTTTTTCTATACATCTCACTATCTTTCCACTCTATAAAATGTTAGCTTCTGTAGTGGTTTTCAAATCTGTAACTTCTTCAAATATGAACTGAAAAACTTACTACAGCCACTTAGATCGCTGCAATAGAGTTCTTGAAAAAGAGACTGAAAGGCAAAGGAGTTTCCAAAGAAAAATAATTTAGTGTAATGAAGACTCTAAAAAAAACCAAAATCATTGATTTTTCTTATTTTCTCCAACTCACACTCTCCAAATGGCAGTGGTTTTGTCACTATGAACAACTTATAATTTGTATGTGTGCTCTGCTAGCCATTGCCCAGGGTCATCATTAGTGTTTGGTTCTTTTAACTACAGTCTCAAAGGCTTGTACGTGATTTCTTTCTGGCAGAAGATTTCAGTGTACTGAACCTCAACTAAGGGGCATTGAAATGCTGTTAAGAATTAGGGAAGAAGGGGGAAAAAAACCAAACGAACAAACAAAACCAAAAAGCTTCAGAGTTACTGCTATCTCAGAAATATTTTGCGGTTCACCTGTGTATAAATCCCAAAATTCCCAAAAACTGCACGACGAATATTCTCTGAAATTTTCTACTGTCTGTGCAGTCTATGGCTAACCACCTACTAGCATTTCAGTAATTCTCTCCATTTTCCTCATTCTTGCTGTGAGACACTGACTGATTTATCACATTTACCCCTTGCATATGTTCAATGTGAAACTGCATAAAAGTAATTTAATAACTTTATGAAATATTAATGAAAGCAAGAATGGGCAGACAAGAGTCATTGATTTATAGTCAAAGCCTGCTGCAGTTTGCAGAAGTGTAAGTGCTCCTTTTGAATCCTGAACACCACATGAATATTAAATTACATGAAGTGTTTCAGTTATCTGAAAGTATATAGAAGGTGCATCTGAGATCTAAATTCACTTTCCTGAACAAAACTATGCTTGTGGCAGATTTTCTTAAGACAAAGTATAGGTTTGAAACATCTATCCCAGTATCTCAGTATTAGTAGAACCCTGTGAAATAGTTTTCATGGAATCATAGAATGGTTAGGGCTGGAATCAATCTTAAAGATTATGTAGTTCCAAACCCTCTGCTGGGACACCTTCCACTAGACCGGGTTGCTCAAAGCCCTATTCAGCCTGGCCTGGAACACTGTCAGGAATAGGGACATGCACAGCTTGGTTAGGCAACCTCTTCCAGTGTTTCACCACCCTCATCGTAAAAAATTCTCCCTTATATGTAGTTTGAATCTACTCTCTCTTAGTTAAAAACATCACCCCTTGTCTTATTGCTACAGGCCCTGGTAAAAAGTCTCTCTTCATCTTTCTTATAAGCCCTCTTTAAGTATTTAAAGGCCTTAATAAGGTCTCCCCTGAGCCTTCTTTCCTCCAGCTCTTTCAGCCTTTCTTCATAGGATAGGTGTTCCAGCCCTCTGACCATTTTCTTGGCTCTCCTCTGTACCCATTTTAACACATCCGTGTTCATCTTGTGATGGAGACCCCAGAACTGGAACTCCAGGTGGAGTCTTGCAGGAGGGCAGTATCATAAAATAATCACCTGCTCTCAATACATTCATCACTTGGCCTGTACTCATATTGGTGATTTCAACAATGCAGGTACAGGACCTTGCACTTGGCATTGTTGAACTTCAAGAGATTCACATTGGCCCACTTCTCAAGTCTGTCAGGATACCTCTGGATGGCATCCCTTTCCTCAACTGCACCACAGCTTGATGTCATCTGCAAACTTGCTGAGGATGCATTCAATCCCACTGCCTATGTCAGTACTAAAGATACCAAACCAATATGGATCCCTGAGGGACACCTGTTTTTAGTGATCTCCATTTGGACATTGAACTGTTGATTGTAACTCTTTAGCCACTGCCACCCATCTAATTCCTAATCCATCAAATTCATAGCTCTCCAATTTAGCAGCACAGGCGTTTTGTGGGACTGTATCAAAGGCCTTACAGAAGTCAAGATAGATGACATCAGTTGGTCTTCCCTATCCACCAGCCCAGCCATTCCACCATAGAAGGCCATAGATTAGTCAAACACAATTTGCCCTTTATGAAGCCATGCTGGCTGTCTTTAATCACCTCCCTATAATCCGTATGCCTTAACATAGCTTTCAGTAGGATCTGCTCCATGTTCTTACAGGCACAGAGGTGAGGCTGACCAATTGATAGTTTTGTAAGTCTGCCTCACATAACTAGATTTCATTATAATGTTGTAACTACAAGCTTTCCAATCTTCCAAAAACTACCTGGACAGGCACAATTGTAACCTGTAAGAAATAGTGACAGCATTTTGGCATATCTACATCATGACATGGAAAAGACAACAGAAACATATGCATTTTTCATGTGTTAAGTCTCCTTTATCTTGGAAACAGACACTTCTTGACAGAGACCACAACCTCTTAGAACCTTTCACAAAATAATGAACTTCTGAAATTTTGCAAAAGCACCAAGAAGCAAGATTACACATCTCCACTGCCTCAGAGTCTCTAACCTGCTAACCACGTGCCTAAATTCCTCACTGCAGGTCTCTAAATCTCAGAGTGAGATGCCAGGCTATCATATAGAATTTTGATACCTTTATCTTATTTATTCCTTACTTTCTCCTAATAGTTTCACTGAACAAAACCCTACATTTCAAGGCCAAGTTGTTTGAGAAGGCAGAAGGTCAAATAGCAAACAAGGCAAAACAAGGGGTTACCATTAATGATGTCTAAGAAAAGCTGTTTTCTTTATTCACCTGTTTATTGTTTAGTGACAGTTGAAGAACGAATATTTTCAAGTAAAAAAAAAAAAAAACTGGATGAAGCATCTCTGAAGACCTGCAGTATATTGGACAAATCCAACACCACTTATCTCCCTCTATCCATTCTCAGGTAGTTACACAGCCAGTGCTCACTTCTGCTAGCAGAAGAGGTTCTAGTTCATATAGTCCTTCCTAAAAGACTGGGGAAGGATGGCAGGTCTAATGAGCTTTTCTGGGAAGTATTTGTCTGCTTTCTGTTGCAGACTTATTGAGATCTGAGTAAAGCAGTTCAAGTAGATGGAAAGAAGGCAGAGGCTTAGACAGTAAAAACATTAGGCTGGGGTGTACATGTTTCTGCAGGGCTCTCAGCCAAGAGATACACTGTTCAGGGAAATAACCAAAGGAAAATTTTATGTCTGTTAGAATGGCCAGAGGATGAAAATGCTCTTAAAAGCCCTGAATCTACTGCAAGCAGGCAGACATTTCAGGAACAGCCGTGATACTGGTTTTGAAGATCCCTGCTAGAAGAAAGTTTTGCAATGAGAGTTTATGCGCTTTCAACTCCCAGGTTCATCTCAGGGCTGTGCTATGCCCACCTCCAACAACAGAGATCAGAGAAGAAAGGAAAATGTCCTTTGGTGATATGAAAATTATCTTCTCCGCATTCTGCCCTCCTCCTTGGCCACTGAGGTTTCTTCCAATAAATCAAGCTGTCAGAAATGTCAGCAAACCCCATGGAATATTGTGCCTGTTTTGTTTGAAACTGAGCTGGATATCTGGTTTAAAAGCACACAAATAAAGGCTTAGAAATTTCACAGACCTGTCTTTAGTGGTCATCTTGACATGCCATGGCGTTCCTGTTATGTTAAAGTTGAAGTGAAAAACGCATGGTTGCAGGAATATAGAAAAAAGTGAATTGTTAGCATAAAGAACTGCTGTGTGAGAGCTGAGGTGGCAGCTGTACTTGTATTGTAACGTGAATAAAAACTTATCTAAGAGCCATGGAAGCTGCATGCTGTAATTGCTTTCAAGCAAGCCCTTTGTATTTCAGTCTTTAGATCTCATTTATGTCTGCAAACAGACCTACGCAAATTAGACAATTCTAAAGAACACAACTATCCAGTTAAGAAGTTCTGTCTGCTGGCATCCCTGTGTCACTGTCTCCTAAGTTCAAATTTCAAGAAAAGCATGAGGTACTGCAACATTCAGGAGATCAGCATGGATTTATTTTTAATTTTTTTTTTCCTGACAGTGTCAGTGAAATGGGAATGAAACAATTCCACAACATAAACTCCAGTCTTGCTGACTGACTTAGTTTCTCCATTCATTCAGCTTTTAGGCAGGAAGTTCTCTGTAACAGCCATAACTTCTTCAAGGTGTTCTGGATCAGAATAAGGGAAACTTGTCAGTTCTGGAATCCATCTGGCATTGGTCAGGGTCAATAAAAATAGCATTTTAAAGAACTAATGTATCATAGCTCCCCTGGGTTTCATATTTGACCAGAGCAGGAATTTCAATGGACAAACTCTTGTGAGACAGAGCAAGACAAAAAGATAGGCTGGAGCACCTCTCCTACAAAGACAGGCTGAGAGAGTTGGGCTTCTTCAGCCTGAAGAAGAGAAGGCTCCACAGGGATCTTATAGAAGCTTTCCAATACATAAAGGGGGCCTGCAAGAAATCTGGAGAGGGCCTTTTTATAGGAGTAAGTAGTGATAGAATAAGAGATAATAGTTTCAAAACGAAAGAGGGGAGATTTAGATTTGATATTAGAAAGAAATCCTGCTATGGGGGTGGTAAGACACTAGTGCAAGTTGCTGAAAGAAGCTGTGGCTGCCCCATCCCTGGAAGTGTTCAAGGCCAGGCTGGATGGGGCTCTGAGCAACCTGGTCTTAGTAGAAGGTGTCCATGTCCAGAAGGTGCCCATGGGAGTGGGGGTGGAACTAGATGATCTTTAAGGTCCCTTCCAAGCCAAACCATTCTGTGATTCTATGATGATTCTATGATTCTATGATCTTATGAAAAGATTTTACAATTTCAATCAATTTTCATTGCATCTTCAAAAATACACCTCTGTTATTTCATGTTGGTCTAGAATAGGTATTTCTGGTCATCTACATGAAATCACAAAGGTTAGAACTACAAATCACAACAATTCACTGGCAAGATACTTCCAGTTACAGCAAAATCAGGTAATTTTATTTGACAGAATTATTTTGCACCCCTTGAAGAAGAGAACCAAATGGACTTAGCATAAGTAATGTTCTAAAGTAACACTATCCAAGGAGGGGGAAGGAAGAAAACCAAATCAAGGCAACCCAAACCAAACAAAACTCCCCAAAAAACAAGCAAAAAAAAGTCCAACCAAACAAGCAAAAAAAAAAAACCCAAACAGCCAAAGAAAAATCCCAAGGCTGGCAGCAAATCCCAAAGCAATTATTTTAGTAAGAGCCTTTACAATTACATAATGACCCTTCACAGTTAGGAGCAAATGTTGTCTGCTTAATTATATAAAATTTAGTTCACCTCTCCAGAACTGCTTGCACCTCTTGAGATAAAGACCTGCAGTGTGATAAAGTATGCATGACAATTATAAATTGGCAAGCAAAATGCACAGCAGAGCTGACAATATTTGTCCTACAAAGAATACATTTTACCAGAGCAGTTAAGTCAGATATGTTAAATGTGTTATTAATGAGCACACAACCCTACACAGAACTGTAAGCTACATGACACAGTCCAAGCCAGACACAGATTTAGATGGGGTGGAATGTGGGTGACAAAAGGGTCTAGATGGGTCTCCATCCTTCTGTTAACTGCAGTTTCTTTACCACAGCATCAGCAGTTGATGCAGCTGTTTTCCAGCTCCTTCAGTTCACATGCTGGGTCGGGCTGATGAAACCATCAAGTGGAAGCAGACATGCAACAGAAGCAGCAGTAGTACATGTGTGCTTTGCCTAATAAAACAACCCAACACTCTCTCCTGCCATGTCTTTTGCCAAAGAATGGTGCAGATGACGGTCTCACATACCCTTTACACACTCCATTTCCCGCAGCGTGAGGTTTTCCCTCCCATTCCCTGTAAGAGCCTGTCTCCTGGCCAGAGGCAGATGTGCTGAAGCTCAGCTCCATGCCAACTGATGGCTCTTGACTGCAGCTATCATGGTGCCAAGCCAGACTTAATGAGCTCTCCTAAGCCGCCACACATGTTAGCTCTGGCTCAGTGCTGTGGGTGCCATTGCTTTGCAGCTCCTCACAGAAGGGCCTTCAGCCTCCTCCCTCCAAAGAGGGGTCTCTTTGAGTAGAAGGGCCAGACAGCAGTGGACCTAGAAAGGAATGAGGTAAATCCTATAGCATTTAAAAACCCAATCAGTTTCAAGATGTCTGTCACACTCTGGCACTTGTTTCCCGCAAGTCTAGCCATAGAGCAAAGGGCTAGTTCCCACCTCATTTTCTCTATTTTCTCTTACAAACCCCTATCACCTCTTCATCCAGCTAGCAGAAAAGTGTATTATCACTTTTCCTCCTGAGAAAAGATGCTGGTAGCTAAGCAGTGCGTGCTGTGAAAACATCTCTGAGTAATTTGCTTTCAATCACCAATTCACTCGTTAAATCTTCTTCCAAAACACATCTACTATCTAGTGGCATTTGCCTGCAACCTTTAATCTCCATGATTACTCGATAATCACAAAAACAAGTACTGCTGATCAATTTGTCACTAGCCCAAAATAGTCTTTCATTTAGAGTCATGAAGTCTAAAGTAAGCAATTCTCTCTACCTAATTTCAATTCTCTTTCCCTTGCCTCCCCACTAAGATCTGGAAAACTGAGAGTCTTTGAAGCAACTTCTGAGATTTTAATAGATGTTTCATTGGTTCATAGCCCCGATTACTCAGCCTTAGGAACTACTTTGCCCAATGGTTTTCCATCCTGGTAAAACCAGCCATTTCAATTATTTGAAGCAAGAGGGCAATAATGAAAGCCTAATCGCACCCTATAGCTCACACATCCAGTTTGCTCTGAATGATGAAGACCTGGGTTTAGCTATGCAGTAAAAAGGTTAAATCTCTATGTTCTAGAAGAACTCTCTGTAGACAGTTTTAGCTACTAGAATAATCTAGTGTTTTTGGAGGAAAGTGTCCTGCCAAGGAATAAATTTTCTGCTGAATTTTGTACTTAGCACTGATTATTCAAGCTTGAAATGCAGAAATAAGATAAGTTATTAGGAATCTTCACAGAGTTAACATGCTCTTGAGTTACAGCATTCTTCCTAAGCCTGGGGTCTGTTTTATTTTTTTAATGGCAATGTTAGATCTTTCTGGAAAAAATCTCTATATGTTATGAACCTGGAAGTGTTTTTCAGTCCCTGTTGGATCCAAGTGCATGAATGAGTCATCTCCTAGAAATATATAAAAGTCAATCTGGTCTCATTCTGATCTTATTCTCTCTTATTCTTCCACTTGTCATAACTTCTTTAATTGTTTATTAACCAAAGGTTTTGTAAGCGTTGGACAGAGCCTTTGGCAATATAGTTTAGTGTGGGGTGTCCCTGACCATGGCAGGGGGGTTGGAGTTAGATGATTTTAAGGTCCTTTATAACCCTAACCCTATGATTCTATGATTCTGCAACATAAAGTCTTATTTCTACTACAAAGTATGACTTGGTATGGCTTCCTTCTACAGTGAACAAAGAATCTGTTCTAGTATTCAAAGTTACAGGACTTATAAGCATGTTCTTAAATTACCTCAGTAGTGAATAAATAAAAGATTGCTCAAGCTCAGTCTTAAAATTTCTCAATTCTCAAGCTCAGTTTCTTAGTGTTAGAAATTGAGAAACACTTGAAGAAAAGTCTCTTTCATCCATTTGGGAAGCTACTTGTTTTCATTTCAAATTTATTATTTACCAAAGTGATATTATGTTCCCAGATTCCTTCCTCTATACACATATTTGCTATCTATCCTCTCCGTACAAGTCTTACTCACATGAAGATTCAGCAAGCCTGGATTATACAGGTAAGTCATTCAAGGGTGGTAGGCGTCATAGTATCTATCTATTTATCTGTCTATGCTTGTCTCTATGCCAGTAATGCCCTCAGCCCTGCCTATGCAACAGAGGAATAAAGCTAATGCATCTGTGGCTTTCCTAAACGATTTACTTGTGCTTTAAAATTAAAGTGTCTCCATAGCAACTTTGAGGCAGTCACAAAGGCAGAAGAAGGACAGTCTTTTGCAGAAAATGTAGATCCAAACTATGTTGCATGTGAGGACCAAATGCTCGGACCTCTTGGTGAGAGTATGAACACATCCTGAGCTTGTAATGACCCAATATCCATCTCAGAAAAATTATTTTGTAAGAGGCCACCATCACTTGTGGCCCCCATAGACTGGTAGGGAACATCAGGAGCAGCAGAGCAGCACCATCCTGATAAGGCACAGCCCACAGCAGTGAGCGAGGAGAGCAGAGCTTTGTCAATGTGGGTGACATGGATCTGTTGAGACCCCAGACTCCTGGGCAAGTCTGCAAGGATGAGGCAGGTCCCAACTCAAGCTGGAAAGTCCCACCAGTGTGTGAACATCAGGGAGGCACAGGAGTGTGCACCAGCATACCTGTAACATAACTCAGGCAAACACCAAGTGCAGGAGCCTCAGTTTAAAAATAGGTCCTGAGCAAAGGCAGGGCAGGCATCTGCTGAGCTTGCCAAGGCCTGACAGCTTTGTTATTAAGCCTGGCCCTGAGCCCAGACAGACAAACCCTGTGGAGGACAGGGAATGCCCTCAAGGCACTGACAGTGGCCCCTTATGAAGGCTAGGATAGCATATCTGCAGCTACTTATATCTTATGAGGCAAGTGGGAGAAATTGCAATGCTTTGCACCTTTGAAAGGAATGTGTTGCACTGCCTGTCTACTGGGGATGGGCAATGCTGGTGGCTCGCAAGTAGCATGATGCCATCTGCTTCAGGGAGGTCACACTCCCTCCTTTGTTGTCATGTTCACAAGCCAAAAAATGCCATTCAGTCTGGATATCTATGTTTTGTTCTACATGTGGGAATGACAGCTAATAATATAAACAATGGCAGGTGCTTCGAAAGGAAATTGATGCCTTAAAATCATTCACCAGACTGTGAATTACTCTCCTAAGTGGAAAATACCTTAGTCTGTACCCACCATGAAGAGTAGTTTCCCTTCATTGCATCTACCAAGAGTCCACTGTGGTCCTTCTGCTGAAGAGTCTCTTTCTTCACAGCAACTAGTACACTGTAGGGAGGCTGCTTCCCTTAGGCAGAGCTGGGAACTACTAACTCATCCAGCTCTCATTGTTCCCAGTTCCCAGTGAATATGCCAGGTGTAAATCACTTCTTATTTGAGAAACAGGCTGGACAAATTTTCTATAGCAGAAGAGCAGGAGTTGAATAACATCATCTGTAATACAGCTTGCAGTAATTTATTATGTGTGTCAGCTGAGAATTAATATTATTCAAGTGAAGTGCACTTGTACTGATGCAGAGTAGCTCATATGTTATGACAATGGTATTTCCTGCTTTTAATTCCCTTTTCTTAATAATTAGGGCTCCACAGGTCAGTCCAATCAAAACAGAATGAACACTACACATTCTGCTCATTTAGAAGCAGCACTGAAACAGCTGGTTTAACTTTGTTTTGAGGGTAACTCTTCATTAGTAACATTAGTAGTCCTTTTCACTGAGCTATTTTTTGTCTACCCCTGGAATTCAGAGTTTTGTTTGTGAGTGATACTGTCACTCTTTTCTTAGTGAACTGTTAGCCCAGGTGCCAAATACCGGGAAGACCAAGGAATTCTCAGGAACAGAAAAAATAAGAAAGGCAACTGTAAAAGTGAGCTGTTTGTTCTTATTATTCTGCTGTATTCTTTTTAGCTGCTACAGTTCAGAAGGGGATGGGTGTCTTTCAGTGGCACTGCCATTGCATACAGGTGTAGGTAACGTTGACTGCTGTTTTGGAGAAAGGGACTGGAGCTCTTTTCTGCTCCTAATTTTTTGCTCTGTTTTGAGATTTGATGCTGAATAACTCCACAAAAGAAAATAATAGTAATTTTTGGAAGCACTTGAGAGCCTTCAGTTAAAAGGTGGCATATAATCACACCAGGTCATTGTCAAATGCTTTCAAGAGAGAGATAGCTGTCTGCATATATGTAAAATGTTGGGAGTCAGACAGGAGTAGCATATACTTTCATACATAATCGCACTACAGCTCTGACACGCCTCATTTTCTCTTTGTTGGTGAAATTTCCTGCCCCTGTGATCCTTACATATTTAATGAAGGGTCTGCTTTTGTGCTTTCCCATCATGATCTAATCTTTTCGGTGACTTTCTTCCTTCTGAACTCAAATGAAAAAGCAGGTTTTGGTAGGTTTTGCCCAAGGCAAAATAACAATCTGACCATTTTGTTTCTCTCACAGGCCTTTTTTTATTTGTTTCTGTTCATTGTCATCAACAGGAGCTGTTTCCCACAGCTTCAAACAGATCTCAGAAAGTTTTATAGTCTACATTTGACCTAGTATTATGTTATTCTCTTCTCTGTCCTCCCCAGGGGCCTTATACAATTCCCATACAGCTTAGCGGGATTTTAAATTAGACTTCAGAACTGGAAGAACAAAGTGATTTAATATTTGCTTTCAGATACATAAAGCAAATTTAGACATAAGCATTTTTATATTCACAGTTAAATAAAAACCTTGCAATTAACTCTGCTTTTAGTTTAGATGAAATCTGAAAGTATTTCTATATAAGACATTGCCCATAGCCCATAAACACAGGTGGATGCACGGCAGGAGGCATAGATACTCCCCCTGTGCTGGTGCTGAAGGGACTGCTCTGTCACTAGGCCAGAGCTGCAGAGGCATTCGGGGGAACAGGGCACAGCCAGAGGTGTCAGAGGTGCATTACATAGAGCTGCTGACGTTTGTTGTTATAAAGAAAAGGGAAAGCTCATACAGAACAAACAAAACACCAGCTGGGGGCGGGGTCTAGGAACTGGGAATGAAGCAGGAAAGGTCTGGAAGAAATACATGAGAGATAGGTCCATCTTCTGACAGAAGAATTAAACATTCAGAAACTACTGCTGTATTTTGTTGCCCATAACCCAACCCAAGATTCCAGTCAGAGCAAGCCATAATTAAGCTGCACTAGAAGGTATATGTATGTATGTTAGCATCTCTAACATATAGGTCTTGGTTCTGCCAGTAACAACCTCTGATCCCTCTCAGCCTGCTGTCTCTACTCCAATACATCTCCTGTCCCTCCCTTCATATTCCCCGAAAGCCATCCTGCCTTCTTTCCTCCTCTCTTCCTCTGCTTTTGTGTAGGTTATGCGAAGATGCAGGTTATCAGAAATGCAATATTTATCCATGAAAACACAATTATGGGATGTCTGCTGTGCTTCCAGACACAGAGGGATCTAGAGGAGGAGCAGAGAAAGGGGCTGCTGTGAGATGGGCAAAGCAAAGCACCCATGACAGGGAAGCTTGGGCAGCCCTTCTCCATACACACGAATTTCAATGTCTGACCTTCATAATAAACCATGGGCAAAGACGGGCAAATACAGGCTGAATTTCCTTTCTCTTCACTATTTCTCCCTCCTTCCATTCTTCCCTCACTCTCCCTGTAAATAGTGAATGACCAAAACCACCTGCATTTATGTCACTAGATCAGCAAAATAACTGGATGTGTGCTCAGTAGGTTGGACTGCCTTGGGAGCAGGAACAGAAGTACCTGCAGCAGGAAAATGGGAGTGCAGAGGCACAAAGAACCAAAAAACCACAGCTGGAAAAATCAACTTGCCAGAGTGAGAATATGTCAGGTCAAGAAGATGTTTTTCTGTTCATATGAAGAAGAGAAAAAAAAAAATAACCTTTCTGAACTGGGAATATCAGGGCAAGCACAGGGTGGCAGGAGAAGAAAATATACAGCAAAATCAACTATGGCACAAACATCTTATTTCAGCAGGAAAGGAGAAGAGTATTGAGAATGTTGAAATCACAGGACCAGCCAGGTAACGTTCTCATATTCATATGTCTGCCTTGATGTTCTTTGTACATCACATAATAGTATTTGCTGCAGTTATTTTTCTCTGAATTACTGTAATTGAGAATATCAGGACAATAATTTCCTACTGAATAAAACAAAAGGAGACATTAAGATAAAATGTCCCTTGACAATGTCCATGTGCTATTAGCACTAGATTCACTCAGATTCACTGCAAAAAAAAGTATAAATTATTCAAGCTGAAAAATACCCTGCAACACTCAAGGCTGTTATGCAAAGCCAGCATAGCACAGAAAACCTTGAAAAAATAAGCCCCTAAACACTATGGCTACATTACACATTCACTTTGCGCTGCTAGAAAGGGATGTTTCCATTAGCTGGCACATCACTTGTGGTCCAACAGCCCTGAAAACCTGCTGAAGTAAACTCAAGGTTTCCATTCTCCATTTTATGTTGAATATTTCCTACAACAGGAGTACAAATATCTGTATTCCACACGCTATTCCTTCTTTCATGTGGGTATGGTCTTTTCTCTAGGCAGCTTACAAGTGGGCTGTGCTGCCCTGAACAGTAGGTTTAATGGCAAGTGCTCAAAACCAGGGGTGAACAATGAAAGACCAGGGTTATTATTCAGCACACCTGCATCTTCTTCCTGTTAGCAGCTGATCAGGAAGGACAGTGACAGAAAGAGAAACTCATTTAACTGCAAGTGTGATGGGAAAGATGAGTTTTAAGCCAGCAAAAGGTAATCAGTGGTATTTGTTATTGGGTAGAAGGGATTAAAAATAAGCCTATACAGTCAGCACAGGAAGGTGGTATTTGATTGTTACTTATCATTTATCTCAGTTTGAAGAGTGTCTGGTGTGGGTTTTCAATAGGAGAAAGTACCTCAGGTAACTCCTTTTCTGTTTTATCTCTTTGTTAATTTATCGGTTTTACGTGGAATATGTATTCCAGCATATAAGGACAAGCAGAAACACCATGACTTTCAAAATCACTCTGGTCTGAATGTCAGACATTCTCATGCAAAATGGCACTCATCCTCTCTCTCTTCCTTCTAAAATGCTATGAGTTCCTATCTCTGATAATCCATCAGATTTTCAGCCTTGATTGTTTCTCTCTCCTGTCTTTTCTGTTGGTCATATAGATCTGAGCAGATATCTACCTTCTCCAAATAAATCTTTCACAATCAAGATAAATATTTCCATTCAGAATCATCAGGAAACCATTAACTTTCAAATTCATCATTTCATTTAAAAGATGGAAGACTAACCCCCAGAAGAGAAAGCATTGAGCTCCACATGGGCTGTGGGTAGTTTGAAAGCAAATGAAAGATTTTTATTTGCCAGCTGCATGTTTCCAGTCTCAAAACCACATGCTATACTATTATCCTGCAGCAAGGAAAGCTCAACCACCACTATTAATTCAGCCAACATATTAGTGCTCTTGTGAACTTTTCTGACCTCTTCATGTGCTACTTATACAACATGAAATCTCTTCAGCATTGCTGTGCATTGTTTTAAAGTTTTCAGTGTAAATGCCTTTCCAATACTAACAATAAAGTTCATTGCCAACATGGCTGGCATCACTGAGTTCTCTTCTGTTCCTTTCTGCTTTACCTCTGACACTTCTCAGCCATCCTTGCACAGATGGACTTTGCCCTTTGACCCTTCCCATAACAACGGATAAATCAGTAGCCTCTGTTTCCACCTCTTTATTCATATTTGCATCATCTCTCCCTAGACCCCTCATAGGGCTTCACAGATACTAAAATTATCTTTGCTATTAGCCAGTCTTACAAGCTATGAGTAATTTAAGCTTTCTTCTATACTTTCTAGACATTTTAGGAACCCATTGACTCTCTGTCTGGCTGCCAAAGCTTTTAATTTTCCCCTGATGAACAGGTAAAAGAGATTGTACAACTGATAATTTAGAGTAAATTAACTCCTAGAGCATGACAAACATAGGAAACATAGTGCTTTTGGAACACACATTAATGGGTATTTGGAGTTCTTGCCATATAAATCTACTGCTCAAATGGCCCCTTCCTCACTCCCATCTCTTGTACTCCTCTTGGCAACATGGCAGTAGAAACTCTGAAAGAAGACAGGATTTCAAAGGGCCCCAGTTGCCTTGGACCCTTAAAGCCCATCCTTAGAGTAACCAATTTCAGTTTAGTTATGCTTCTGAAACGCTTGAACCTAGTTCTGGATTTTTCTCCTATTTCATGGTGCAAACAAATCAAAATACTGATTAAAAGCAAAGGCGATTTAAATACATAGGCAAACTATTTTGTAAACTATTTGAACAACTATTTGAAAAATTAATTCCTAACATTGGAATAATAAGCTGACACAGCTGTAACTGTTTCTCCCAATAATGTAGAGATAATTTGCTGGTTTTATTCTAATAATACATCACAAGATCTAGAAAAGTTAGAGACAGTTCACTTACACATTTGCTTCCTTCCTATTGTCTGTTCTGATATTGTTCCTTGACAACCACTGCTGTGAAACATAGGACCTTCATTACACAATTTTCAAGTGCAGGACACAATACATAAGCATACATGTATGAGGAAAAAGGGAAAAATTGTCATGTAGTAGTGTTCAGTTCTGCGTCACTATCAAGGAGAAGATGCTGGAAATAATTGAAGTTAAACCCAAATTGAATAAACATTTTAACTCACACAGAGATCTTTTCTGCAGCAATGTTTCAGTTTTCCAGCAGCTGAGGACAGTGTGTATTTAAGAACATAATTGTATTGCTGATTAAGATCTTCAGACTTCTTGTAAGCAGTAAAGAAGGCATCAAACAACATTTTCAGTCCTGGAAAAATTATAAAGATAACATTCTCTGCCTCATTTTAAATCATATCTGTCCTTCAATATTATTTACTGCCTCTGTCCTCTTTAAACATCCTAAAGGAGTCAGACTTTGAAAATATGACCACAGCTGTGACTGTGGCCAGCATATGTGGGCACAACAGGATCTTTATAACTGAACACAGGAGCTTGTACAACCCTCAATTTTTGCAAGCACAGAAGTTAGACGTGTTCAAAACTGCATCCATGCCGAGCCACAGTGCTAAGTCTAGCAATATTTTTTTTTTCACTCTTTAATAACAGGACAGAAACTCTAGGGAAAAAAAAAAAAAAAAAAAAAAAAAAAAAAAAAAAACCCAAAAAAAAAAAAACAAAAAAAAAAAAGGCTTATTTGTCCTTTGCCCATAACTAAAGAAGAATCACAGAATCCCAAGGGTTGGAAGGGACCTCGAAAGATCATCTAGTCCAACTCCCCTGCAAGAGCAGGGTAACCTAGAGTAGATCACACAGGAACTTGTCCAGGCAGGCCTTGAATATCTCCAACGTAAGAGACTCCACAACCTCCCTGGGCAACCTGTTCCAGTGCTCTGTCACTCTCACAGTAAAGAAGTTCTTCCTCTCTTGCCCTTCTAACCACACCCTTTCTAATGCGCCCTAGGATGACATTTGCCTTCTTGGCCACAAGGGCACATTGCTGGCTCATGGTCATCCTCCTGTCCACCAGGACCCCCAGGTCCCTTTCCCCTTCACTCCTTTCCAGCAGGTCAACCCCCAACCTGTACTGGTACATGGGGTTGTTCTTCCCCAGATGCAAGACTCTACAATTGCCCTTGTTGAATTTCATCAAGTTTCTCCCTGCCCAACTCTCCAGCTTGTCCAGGTCTCGCTGAATGGCAACACAGCCTTCTGGTGTGTCAGCCACTCCTCCCAATTTAGTGTCATCAGTGAACTTGCTGAGGGTACACTCAGTTCCCTCATCCAGGTCCTTGATGAAAATATTAAACAGCACTGGTCCCAGCACCGACCCCTGAGGGACTCCACTAGTCACGGACCTCCAGCTAGATTCTGTGCCATTGACCACAACTCTCTGCCTTCTTCCTTTCAACCAGTTCTTGATCCACCTCACTACCTGATCGTCAAGCCCACACTTTCTTAGCTTATCTATGAGAATGCTGTGGGAGACAGTATCAAATGCCTTACTGAAATCAAGAAAAAACACATCTACCGCTCTACCATCATCCCTCCACCTAGTCACTTCCTTGTAGAAGGCTGTAAGGTTGGTCAAACATGACTTCCCCCTCGTAAAACCATGTTGGCTGTTCTTAATGACCCCCTCATCCTTGATATGCCTAGAGATGGAGTCAAGAATAAGTTGTTCCATCACCTTTCCAGGGACGGAGGTAAGGCTGACCGGTCTATAATTACCCGGGTCCTCCTTCTTGCACTTCTTATAGACTGGCATGACATTTGCCACCCTCCAATCCTCAGGCACCTCTCCTGTTTCCCACGACTTACCAAAGATGATGGAGAGTGGCCTAGCAATGACCTCCGCCAGCTCCCTCAGCACCCATGGGTGCATTCCATCCAGACCCATCGATTTATAGATGTCCAGATTGCATAGCTGATCCCTAACCCAATCCTCATCTACCAAAGCAAACTCCTCCTTTGTCCTGACTCCTTCTGGGGCTATAGGAATCTGGGACCCCAGGGGAGAGTCTGCAGGAGTAAAGACAGAAGCAAAGAAGGCATTCAGCACTTCTGCCTTCTTTGTATCCTCTGTCTCCAGGGCACCCACCTCGTTCAACAGTGGGCCTATATTGCCTCTTGTGTTAGTTTTATTTGCTATGTATTTGAAGAAGCCCTTTCCATTGTCCTTAACCCGACTAGCAAGATTAAGTTCCAAGGAGGCCTTAGCTGTCCTAATTGCCTCCCTACATCCTCTAACAACTGTCCTATATTCCTCCCAGGTGGCTAGCCCCTCCTTCCATAATCCATAGATTCTCTTTTTCCACATGAGTTTGCCCAGCAGCTCCTTGTTTAACCACGCTGGTCTCCTAGATCCCTTACTTGATTTCCTACCCAGTGGGACAATCCGATCCTGAGCTTGGAAGAAGTGGTCCTTGAATGCTGACCAACTATCTTGAGCCCCTTTACCGCCTAGTACCCTTTCCCATGGGACTTCCCTTAGCAGTTGATTGAATAGGCCAAAGTTGGCCCTTCGGAAATCCAGAACTGTGGCCTTGCTAAGTATCCTATTCCTCCCACACAGGATCCTAAACTCCACCATCTCATGGTCACTGCAGCCAAGGCTGCCATTGACCATCACCACTTCAACCAGACCTCACACAATAAAAATTGCCTGAAAAGTGCTTCAGAAACTAGCTTTAGTGATGACATCATCACCAGCTCACACAATGATCGTGAAAACACAGTTTGTGTCTATCAGTACTGAATGAAGTTGTACTGTGCTTGTGTATGCGGTGATGGCAAGTGGTCAAAGCTCTTATTTTTTAATAATCATTTTGCTTTCTCATGGGTGTCTGGATTGAATTTACTTCTTGTTTTGATTTTCTTGCTAATTTAGAACTTCGGAGTTTTCAGCTGGATAATCTTGTTATATAAAGATTTTCACCCAAACACTTCACATATCTTCAATGACTTTGTTTACAAGAGTCTTGTGGCTGGAATCAATATCTGACTGCATATTTGACTAAATGTGCAGATGCAGGCATCTAATTAACTGTAGTGTTTACCAGACATTTATACAGCCAAATCCTCAGAAAGTTATCAAATGGAAACACAGTCATCACTTTGGCATTTTTTAAGGCACCACTGATCTGTGATCCTCTCAGTTAAGAACAAAGAGAACAGTGAGAGTGGCTCCTTTCTGCCTGTGGAGCCCATGGCTGGGCAGCACAGCTGCCCTTGGACTGATCTGTCCACCCTATCCCAGCCACACCATGTACCAGCAGGAAAACCTTGTTGCTTGTGAATAAATAGGTATGTTGGTGCAGAGCCAAATGCCTGGTGGAAACAGGTGACTTACTGCATGCTTTAAATGTAGAAGGTAGTATTCACAGAGGGTAGATGATGTGCTCCTCAGCCCTTCAGCCACCCTTCCATGCTGAAGATCCTCATGCCCTGGGCCTGCCAAGACAGGTTGTCCTGTCCCATGGGTTGGGATGCAGTGGATACAGCTACTGTTAACTGCCAAAGAGCCAGGAGATGCCGGGGTTGGAGTACTGGAACAGCACCTTGGGGTTCTCCATAGCACCCTGGGAAGTCACAGGGAAGAAATCATTCATCTTTGTACTCCTTCTTAGCATTGAGACAGAGCTCAGAACAAAGCTGTCAAAGCACCAGTACAAGTGCTTTCAATCATGATCAGTGTTCAATAGTAGACCTACTGGCTCTGGCTAGCAGAAAGCTGGGTAACTACATTCCAGCTATATAATTCTCCAAACACTTCTCCTGAATAAAGCTTTGCTACTTTTCACCTTAGCTAGTTGCACAGTATCATGACATGACACGTTTCACTAAAAATATGACAGAATTTTGTGAACAAAGTAATTCAAGTTCATATAGTAATGATTTTGTGCAATTAGCAGAATAAATAAATACACTGTGCATTTGGCTCTCCTTTGACAAAATGCTTTACATAGGGTCATTACTCAGTGTTAAATTCACAGACTTTTTTTGAGAGATTTCAACAAATATGAAAAATCTGAAATGTTGCTGGCCTGTTGAGAATAAGTGTTATGATTGTGATAATGTTACAGGCATCTTCCTAGAGCTCCTTTAGTATATGTATGGCTGATATCCCAGCTAGCCATCCTCCAGGTCCTAAACCATAAAAATTGCTTGCCAAAGTCTGTGATCATTACAAAAACAAACCTTGTTTGACCTTGTGTTCACCACCTCCTGTATCACTTACACAACATTATGACAGCTTCATTAAAAGACCATAATGCTGCCTCTAGTAATAGCTATGCATATACAAGGCTTTATTTTGAAATAGAAACAGCTTAACAGTGAAATGGAGTCTGATTTTAAAAGGCTGGTAAGATCCTGACTGTAATGAAAATCAAGTGAAACCAGAACTGCCTCAAAAGATGTGTCATGCCTGGGGTGGTCGGGTTTCATGGCTGAGGACATATACGTTTGTCATTTAGATAAGGAGATTAAATGAACCTGGAGAACAGCCATTATCACTGTAATCAAAGGGAACTGCACAATTAACTATATTTTCTTCTTCTAAAGGGTGGAAGAAGGTAGCTCAGCCATTCCTAGGTGTCATGCTGGTGTGGTACCCATCATGCCATGAGACCTTGGCGAAGAGGTCATGGAGCCTTGGAAGTAGTCCTGGATCTTGTAAGACCAAACATGGACAGAAATCCTTCTTTCTTCCGTGCTTACTCCTCATAATAAAGGAATTTAAATGAGTCTCATTTTGTTTGGAAAGTACCCGATTGAGAGTAAAAACGCTGCAACTGTGCCAAGTACTGTATATGGGATAACTCACAGGAAAAAGACCTATGTGATTTCTTCTCCTCAGGAAGAATGATACAGCCATTTGAAATTAACAGCTGTGTAAAATTAGGAAGGCCTTAAATGTCAGTGAAATGCAGGGCTTCCTTGTTGTTCTTGACCTTTTAGCTATCTTCTTACTGTGAAACTTAAATAAAAGACTTCATTAAAAGCTACCACACTATGACCTAAAGAAAATTGAGTTCCTCTGCTTTGTTTGACAAATAGATCTCATAATCATCAGCAAAACTAAAAGTTACTCAATGAAATAATGGAATGCATACGGTATCTTAGGGGAAAAAAGGTTGCTCTGGGAGAAAAGCAAATCAATTGATCAACAGAGAAACCAGGATGTTCTTCAGAAAGCAATTGTAGCTCCTTTATTAACAGCAGTAAACCATGGAAGAAAGAGACCATTAACTCCCACTTGTGAAGATCTTAGGATGAAGATTGCATCAATAGATAGATCCCTCCCCTGGGTTTCGATATAACTCTCTGTTCATCAATTATCAGCAGCTGAGACATGTTTCACTCTGTAGCCTAAAAAATTTAATAGCAGTTCCATCAAATCTCTCCCCTGATGCTAGGTCTCAGACAACCCCCCTGTGACTGAACATGTTGTCTTGGAGAAACACTGTTTCAGAAACAACCTAGTGCTTACCACAATTGTAATTACATGTGCTTGATCTATATATTGCCAAGACAGTTACTATAACTCAACAGGTGTTGCCTACAAATCTGCCAAACATTTGTGCCTTTGCAAACTAAAGCAAATCACTATGAAAAGAAGCAAATGATATTTTTGTCAGGTCACAGGCCCTTTATTAGGGAATTTCTGCAACTTGTCTCAGCAAGCACTTTAGTTCATGTCTGTTGCTACAGATTGGAGCCTGGCTGTGCAGGGCAGGAAGTGAAGCCAAGAAATGTTCATAGAACCATAGAAAGGTTTGCTTTAGAAGGGATCTTAAAGATCACTTAGTTCCAGCTCCCGTGCCATTGTCAGGGACACCTTCCACTAGACCAGGCTGCTCAAAGCCCCATCCAGGCTAGCCTGGAATACTTTCAGGGATGGGGCAGCCACAGCTTCTCTGGCGACCTGTGCCAGTGTCTCACCACCCTCACAGGGAAGATTTTTTCACTAGTGTCTAATATAAAGAAACTGTCTCAGTAAAGTTGAAAATAATGCTCACTGCAAAGCTCAAAGTCAGCAACCACTCAAAAAGCTGTCCTAGTTGAGTTTGCAGAAGGTGCTGCAGATAGATATGGGCAACTTAGCCTACATGTTCAAGTTTGTCGGGTGGCTTCTTTGTGAAAAGAAAGAAGAACGAAAAGGAAGAAAACAGTTCACCCCATTAATGCATTTTAAGGTATATTAGGTTTTAAGTGAGGATTTTTTTTTTTATTTTACATTATATTGCTTTTACTTCTTTGATTTCTTTGACACAACATTTTACTAACCTTAAGAGTCTCAGCATGAATTCATTGATAGCTAGTTTGTGGATCTGCTATTTCAGCAATCTCCTTTGGATGCTATATACTTTTGCTGCTGTTATGCTTCCTTTCTTCCTCACCTCCAATTGCCCTCCTTGAACTAAACCCTGAAACAGTAATCGCAACTAAATCTCTGCTTTTGTCTCCCTGGGAAAACCAAGACAAACTCTTTAAAACTGCTTTTCTTAACAGCTTTTCTGTTCTCTTTTTCATTGTTGCAGACCTTAGCTGCTTGTATTGATGCATTTTTTAATGTATCTTAGCAGGACAGTATATATTTCAACCTTTCCTTCCATAACTCATATTAAGTTCATTTAATACATATTAAGTACATTTAATACATATTAAGTACATTTAATACATATTGTACTTTGATTCTTTTAGGACCTAATTTGTGGCCCACATTTGACATGCATTTGACCAGAACATCACAGTTCTTATTTTTGATTGCAGCTGCTTAGCTTCAATTTTGCAACAGACGCTTTTTTTTCATCCCCAAGTATAAGGCTTATAGCCTGTACTACTGAATGCATTTCTTTTCTCCAGTACCAATAGCAGTACAATCCTTCCTGCATGTAGAATTTTTGATCAACATAATATCTTCTGCATTTGTGTCAACATAGTTCATTAGTGCCTTTCTGTTTCTAACAGACTACAGAAAACACAGTTAAATAGTTCATGTCAATTAGTTCATATTTCCTCTCTTCCTAGGCTAAGCTATTCTCACTCTCCACCTTAAATAACATTTTATGTAAAGTGATTCTAGTACAAGTAAACTAGGGAAATGCATGATCCACCTTTAATAATGGTTAGGTTGCTCTCCTGAGATATAAAAGATTAGGAATTACATTCTTGTTCAGAGGCGAGCAAAGGACTGGGATCTGTATCTGTCTTTTCACAGGCTATTGGAAAGGAGTCCTTTTCTCCTTCTTATTCTATTTGTTTCAAAAAAAGAAAACAACAACAAAACCCCACAAACTTGTAAATTTACTTTTGCATGTAAATTTAGATGTACATCTGTAAATTTAGGGGTTTTGTATAATGAAGCTCATTTGCTTTCTCAGTAACTTCGCAAATTCCTCCCAAAAGCTGTAGTCACACAGAAATAGATCAAAATGTTCTTGCTTAAATTTTGTGTAGTGAAACCAAAGACCTGTGCTTCATGATAAATGTGTGCCCTCGTGTCTGCTGAAACCAGAATATGGAAAACATTCACTGAGAATACAAAGTAAAATCTAGGAAACTCAGACCCTATCAGGATTAATCCTAAACACTTACAAACTGAGCAATTCATTTATTAACAGGGCCAGAAATTTTCATCTAACTACAATACATCTATTTTCAGTCATAGAGACATTACCCTAAGGCATACTGGATTAACATTACCGCTCATTTCTTCTTATTTCAGCTAAACAGATGAGAGGCCTAAGAGATTATTTTCAAAAAATTACCTCTTAATAATGTTTTATGATATTTTCTGCTTTCAGCTCATTAGTTGGAACAAATAGCAATACTACCTTCTGCTACAGGCAAAGGAATCTCCTCGTGAAGGGCACTATGATGAAAGGAAGCAGATTATCTTTTAAATAGTTGCCACTGTTTCATTAGTATGCCTAGAGCCCTGAAGCTGCATAAGACTGAGCAAGGATCTGGCAGCAAGTTGATCAGACTAATGTGCTCTATTCTGTGCAAAGCTAAGGTGGCACTGGCTGTAAAAAGACATTTTAGCAATCAGTATATTTGTGAAGGGCAATCCACACATTTACAGCTTTCAGGCAGGTTTGGGATTTTGGGTTTTCTTTCTGTTGTTGTTGTTCTTGGGTTGTGGGTTTTGGTTTTGGTTTTATTCCAAATGTATTATACTTGGAAGATGAAGATGGATAAAAGACAGTAATTGAAAAGCTCCTTCCAAAAACACAGAGCTTAAGAAAAATCTTGACAGCAGGGAAGTTTGAACAAAAGGGAAAAACAGGATGGAAAGATTGTGTTTTGTTGGATTTTTTTAAAAAAAAAACAAACTCTGAATTGATGGCTTTCTGTGCCTTATAAAGTAGATGACTTACTGCTAGTTTGCAATTAGAGTACAGAACATCATCAGTCCTTTGCAATCTGTCATTCCCTAACCACTGGGGGTACTTCACATGCCATCAAAGAAAAGGTAGCATTTAATTTAATCTTTAGCTGCTTGAATCTCTAGGGCTACATTTTATTATAAACTGTTATGTTTGAATCACTTCTCTTCATTTGTCAGGTATAGTTTTGTTTCAGTCTAATTTTTGGCTATAGTACACCCTAAAATACTTTGCAATACTTACTGCAGAGGTTGTGCAAAGTTCAGCATTGTGGGAGAAATAATTATGTTCAGTATATATTTGCATTAATGAGATTGAGCTGCTTTATCATACTCTTGTGTTTAGAGAAAGGAAGAAAATAAGGAAATTATCTGAGCATTTATAGATAATTTGCTATCAGAGGACATACTTGGCTCTCTCTATAAAGAATTTGCAAAAACAAATGATGAGTAGAAAGTGTGAATTTCATGTTTCCCTCCTATTGAACCAGGGAACTGGGACATGCTATTCTGTACATTTGTATAAAATAGAATCATATGCATAAGAGATGCTTGTGGGGTGGATGTTTGAGATACCACTTGAGATGCTTTGGAAACCTATAGTTGAGTACTATACAACCATCATGAAAATGCCTGGCTGCATCACTGGGCTAATAGTGCCAGCAATCAAGTATTTGCCAGTTGGTGATTTAATGTATCCCTTCCCCAAATATGCCATATGTCCCAACCCAAGCAAAACAAATGGCAGACTTCTCAACTCTAGAATATTGCCAATTCAAAATGAGGGTGTTCAGACACTCTCTTTGCAGAATAAACCAACATGACATGAGAAAGAGACTGAGTTGAGAGAGAAATTTCAAATAGTTTGATAAGTTTATTTGTGGTTTCCATCTGATAATTCCTCTGCATTCCAAATAAAAAGAAGTTATTCATGGAAAGTCCTAAAAGTACAATGGATTTGCTCTTCTCTTGCAGTGAGGTGTGCAACATCGCTAGCAAAATGACCAGAAATATTTCTCCACATATTTTTCTGTGCCCTGGCTGCAGAAAAAAATTGTGAGGACCATCCATCACCCAATCCTAGAGCACCAGAAGCAGTTCAGTAGCATGACAGATATGCAGTGCAATGTGGTGATTCCCTACTTCATGGAAAACACAAGAGAAGTGATGTTCTTACTCATGCACTCATGAAGCTTAGCAGCCTCACTCCTATATAATACAAAGAACTTAAATCTGCTTTGTTCTCCCATTCCAAATTCAAGATCAGTAGTTAAGGAGAATCTGACAAAGCTACAGGTACTTTTCACAGCCTCATCTCTTAAGTATCAAGAACCTCCTGATCTTCAAACATTAGTCTGGGAGATAAAAAGTTTGGGTGTTCTGTGTCTTGTCATGCCACTGTAAATAAAAACTATTTTTTTCCACAAATTTAGCTCCAGATATTTGTGAATGACACAGTCTGTATCTTGCCAGATGAAAGTCAGCTTATCATTGACTTCTCAATGATATCTTATGTGAGATCAGTTCTGTCTCAGTAACCACTACACAATTTGATCAGTTAGCATTCTGTGTATTTCTTTATCTTATTTAGAACGTATTTCCTCTAAATGCAGTCAATGCAATCAACCCACAATTGCGGACCATTTGGAGGACATTTTCCCTATGCTTGGCAACTGAGAAAGTTTAAAAAGATACTGAATTCCTAATATCAAAGCTAAATACAGTTTATGTTTAAAAGCATATTAAACCCCATTGTTTTGAAATTTATCCATTCCTTTATTACAGGCTTTTATAATGTCTTGTAATATCTATCTTAATTGGTTGTTTCCCAGACTTAGTAACTGCACAGAAGTCCTTTGCCAAAATTACTATATTCCTCACTGGCTTTTTGTGACAATTCTTACTGTCAAACCTTTATGTTTTCTACCTTGCTTTCAATTTATTTTTTTTCTTTAGAAGAGTAGATCTTTCCCATTTTCCTGCACTTTCGCAATCTTGTCAAATTAAAACAGGTCATATAGACTACATACAGTGTTCTGATTTAAATGTCTTTTGCCACATCCATAACTCCATAACAAAATCCTTTCAGTGCTGAGTACCCGGGTATTTTAAACACAGACTTCATGTATATGATGGTTTTTCTTTATACATCATGGCATTCAGACCTGCTTGGTTGTTTTTTTATTCATTACATAGTCTGTCTTGAGCAGCTGTTAGGGGTCTGCTGTAGTTGCAGGAGAATGCAAAGAGAAAGGTCATTATTCATAATGAAACTGAAGGTGAAAAATGTACTGAAATCCACTGGGCTCTGTGTTTAGTGGTCTTAAATCTTGCAAAATACCTTAAGGACAGCTGGCACCATACCAGTTTGGTAGTAATTATATACTGTCTAGCAAACAACAGTGAAATTGATTATGATTTACTTTGCTGTTACATAAGCTTACCTTAACAAAAGCAAAATTGCATAAATTATCTTGGCCAAGACTGTCCCTACTTTTTCATCTACCAAAGTTTCTCCTGTAACTCCCAGAGGCTAAGCAGTCTCCATTGCCATTGCTTTCCTTGAACACTACACATACTGCTTTTCTCTAGAATCAATAACATGCTGTGCTAGTCTTTGGAGACTGAGCAATTCAAAACCAGGTGTGGGAAAAGGAAGACGGAAAGATCCCCTTTTCAAGACATGATGTATCAGAAGAGAAAAATAATAATTTTAAGCTATATTCTTTTTTTTCTTACCATTTCTTTAACCAGTTCAATAGGGTCTACAGTCTCAGTGGAGGACAGCAAAGTTAAGGCGTCTTTCCAGTACTGTCAAAGAACTGGACGATCATATGGATGCAACACCAAAACTGGTGTAAGGATGCCTCACCCTAGACCATGCCACCCAACACTCTGTCCAATCTGACCTTGAACATTGCCAGGCATGGAGCATTTATTACTTCTTTAGGCAACCTGTTCCAGTGCCTAACCACCCTCATAGTTGCCTCACCACCCTCATAGTAAAGAACAACTTCCTTATGTCTAGCCTTAACTTCCCCTATATTAGTTTGAACCCATTACCCCTTGTTCTATCGCCACAGTCTCTAAGAGTCCCTCTGAAGCGTCATTGTGAGCCCCCTTCAGATACTGGAAGGCTGCTATGTGTGTCACATCCAAGTTCACTAGCTCTTGATATTTCTGCTTTAAAGTAGTGGCAATAATTTTTATGCAAGGGAAAGCAAAAAGCTGAGGGTTTGAGCCAAAGGAGAAACTTGGTTTTCGTACACATTCAAGGTGTTCAGTATCTATTTGTCTCATAGAAATATGAGCACATTTTTGACAAGAGTATTATTTATCTCCATTAACTAATAACTGTCTTGTTTCACCACTGATGAATTCCAATTTTAGTTCAGTGCAGTCAGCCCTGGAAGATCCAAAACATGTTTCCATTTTGTTTCATTTTGTTTAAATAAACAAACAAACAGAATGAACCAAATGGTTGCTTTAGAAATAAACTTATCACAGAAAAATAGTTCACATTTTTAAAGCTTTATTAAAGGTACCACCTTTCAATCTTCTCTTCAGTTGTTACCACAGTTACTCACTCCTTGGCAGAAATTAGATAAACCTGGCTTCACTTCCTTTCAGATTGCCGTCAGATATCAGAGAGTTGTGGTCAACAGCTCAGTGTCCGGCTGGAGGCCAGTAACGAGTGGTGTCCCTCAGGCATCAGTGTTGGGACCGGTCTTGTTCAACATCTGTGTCAGTGACATGGACAGTGGGATTGAGTGCGCCCTCAGCAAGTTTGCCGATGACACCAAGCTGTGTGGTTCTGTTGATATGCTGGAGGAAAGGAATGCCATTCAGAGGGACCTTGACTCACTTGTGAGGTGGGCTGATGCCAACCTCATGAAGTTTAACTGTGACAAGTGCAAGGTCCTACACCTGGGTCGGAGCAATCCCAGGCACAGCTACAGGTTGGGCAGAGGAGATTCAGAGCATCCCTGTGGAGGACATGGGGGTGTTGGTCGATGACAAACTTAGCATGAGTCAGCTTCAGTGTGCACTCACAGCCCAGAAAGCCAACTGTATCCTGGGCTGCATCAAAAGGAGTGTGACCAGCAGATCAAAGGAGGTGATCCTGCCCCTCTACTCTGCTCTTGTGAGACCTCACTTGGAGTATTGTGTGCAGTTCTGGTGTCCTCAACACAGAAAGGACATGGAACTGTTGGAACAAGTCCAGAGGAGGGCCACGAGGATGATCAGGGGACTGGAGCACCTCCCGTATGAAGACAGGCTGAGAAAGCTTGGGCTGTTCAGCCTGGAGAAGAGAAGGCTGCATGGAGTCCTCATAGCAGCCCTCCAGTGTCTGAAGCGGGCTTATAAGGATGCTGGTGAGGGACTCTTCATTAGGCACTGTAGTGACAGGATAAGGGGTAATGGGTTCAAACTCACACAGGGGAAGTTTAGATTGGATATAAGGAAGAAATTCTTTACTGTGAAGGTGGTGAGGCACTGGACTGTGTTGCCCAGGGAAGCTGTGAATTCTCCATCCCTGGTGGTGTTCAAGGCCAGGTTGGACAGGGCCTTTTGGGTCATGGTTTAGTGTGATGTGTCCCTGCCTATGGCAGGGGATTTGGAACTAGATCATCTGAAGGTCTTTTTCAACCCTAACTATTCTATGATTCTATGATCAGCATTTGCTGCTGGAGCTGCCTTTGTGCCTTGATGGTTCACGTCAGTTCATGCCTAATGCTTTTTTACTGCCTCAGTCCTCAAAGCTTACCACACTCATAAATAATGCATTTCTTTTCATTTCATATTTTGGGTGCTGTAGTTGATCACGAATCCTTTTGCAATAGTATTATTTCTCCATCTCCATGGGCATAATTTCAATTGCAGAGACAAGTGAGATGACGTCAGGCTTCAGAGAATAGAATTAAAAACAGGCTGCACACTCTTCTAGACAGAAGAGCAGTAGCAAAGCAGAGACTATCCAAATAAGACCTCAACTATTCAATGACTTCCTGAAGCTGGACTTTCTTCATTCTCAGCTGCCTGATCTTGCTTTGTACATTTCTGTTCATTTTGCCTGTTTGTGTACTTTGTCATCCTTGCTTGTTCATTTCTGGGTGTAAGGATGTGTCGTAACGTCAGCAAGTGAGGTCATTTGTAGGTGACACATTTAAACACACACATCAGAATATTTCAAACTCCAAGAAAAAGATGTTCTCTAAAACCTTTACATTTATCTAAAGCCTCTGATAAAACCAGGAAAGCCATACTCATTACCTGATAACACACACACAAATACCTGTAAAAACAGAAATAGAACTGTTCCTAGTTCTATCTGCAGTTCTAAATTTGACATTCAGATCTTGTAAAGATTTATGCAAGTCTTAATGAAAGTGTTGATAACACCATGTTTCAGAGTAACCACCATTACTATTCCTTTATTTCATTTTCATATCAGTATTATAACAACTCATGCTCTCTGCTTGACCCTATCTTGCTTGATGTCCATCACTTGACATCTCCTTATCTTTCTTTCATTACTTCACATGAAGCATAGAGAGCTTTATGTTCCAAAATGCATAGGATGCATTTGTTCAGTGCAGGCAATTTTTCAAATAGGGAAGACCAATGAGCTTTTCATCCACCTTGTTACACACTGAAAAGTAGTAGGTGAAAGAAGCTTAAGCAACTCCTGTCTCTGGTAGAATGAGTCAGTGACATGCAAAATATACAGCTTTCTAGAATTAAACACATTACTTTTGGCTTTTGAATAGTTGTTTCAGAAAATAATGTCTTGTATCTGTCAAGCAGGTATCAAAAATGGACCTGAAAGAGGATACTGTACTTATGAGTCACCGGCTCAGCTCCTGCCTCTTCAGAAAGTGACAAAACCTCAGGTCCAAAGGACTATTTGTACATATAAATTGAGTTTAGACAAAATCTTAAACTAAATTTGTATTTGCAGTGCTTAAAGCTTTCATATATCTGGTAGCTCTACTTTGTGGCACCATTATAGTGTCAGTGCTAAAGTTCCCAGGCACCCTAAGATCTGTATCTGATACCATGGCACCTTTTCAAAACCTCAGTCCTACCATGAACCAAAGCATTCTATGTCTGTATTTCTGTGGGGGTCAGGTTGAATACACTACTCTTGGGGGTCATCTCATATGGCAAGTACAATACAGAGCAGCAACACCTTGCTTTCTCTGTAGCACTTCATGGACTGACAGGTAGGTCATAGGGAAGACTGGTATTCAGCTCCCTTCCCAGCTTCAGCGTGACTCACTCTCCAAGGAGACATGGTCAATATAATAGCTTAGTGGTGCATTTATTTTGAAAGTCTGGGGAGTGGGAAATTCTTCCTTCCAAATACTTCTTCAAATATACAGTGTACATCAGAGCATAACTAGATAAAATATTTGACTGTTGCAGTCTCATGAAGTTTCACATGCAAAAGGATTGAGGTGAGTGACTGGCAGTTTCCCAAGGTTGAAGTAACCCAGAGACTGGTCTGTGTGGCATTTTCATATGAGATGGGGCTTGGTCAGGCTTCAAGGGCAGCTGAGCAAAGTGAAACCCAGCCTCCCACTGCCTGTGCAAAGGGGAGTGATGGGGAACTCCTCTTCCTCTGTGTTTGAAAACAAAGGGCTGCACACCTATGTGTGTACTAGGTTTGAGGTTTTGGGGTTGGTTTGGGTTTTTTTTAAGTAACAGGATCAGGCATATTAAGTGGTCTGAATAGGGTGTGTACACCTGAGGATGGATAGGATTGATACCCACCCCTGCTCCCCAGAGCAGCTGCTGGTTGATCTAATCTCCCCCTCCTCAGTCTTTCCAGGCTCCCTACAGGGACAAATCCCTTGATCACTTTGGCAGGGGAAGGGTGCTGAAGCAAGACAGTGCATTTCACTAAGGGATTCAAGGCACCCCCCAGTCACATGGGGCAGCACACAGTGTGGAGGCAGCACTCACAACACCTTATTGATGCAGGTCAGAAGGCTGTTCAGCACCATATCCTCAGTGAGAGAAGGGCCACCAGTGGCTGCTAAAATGCAAAGTTTCAAGCCTTGTTGCTCTTTCAAGCCTAGGAATAGACATGCTGCGTCTGTCCACTCACAAAAAAACAGGCCCCAGAGAAAGGGGAGTCTCAGGATGGAACAGGGTGATTGAACACGCAGTGTGACATTTTGTTTAATCCATGACTGTTTCTACGAACAACTGTATGAAAGTGATGGTGACATTGGTTTCAAAGGGATTATCAATGTGATTATACTGACTAGAGAATTAATTAATCACTGACATTTGTCAAAAAAAAAAGTCATTGAAATTCTATTACTTCATTATTAGCATAATGAAGAGATTGTGTTTGCCCTCTCTGGCAATCAATCAAGCATCTGGGATGCTGTTCAGTGTCAAGAAACTAAGCTTAAAACCAGAAAGTACCTGATTTTGAAAACGGATCCTTTTTCTTGTTTAAAGGGTGCCACATAATATTTTTCAACAGCTGAGTATTTGTATCTTTGTCATATAACGGGTAAATGTCAAAACATCACAGATGGCAAAGTGAAATGGCTTACCCACATCAAGGGATTAATTTGAACTAGAGATATGTAGTGTAAAGCTAGTAATTTCCACCATGACTCCTTATCAGTAGATCTCAGAGTAGCTTGTTACAGAGGTCAGTATCATTATCCCTGTTTATCAGTGGCAAAAGTGACAAGATCTGTGAAATAAGTACCAAAGCCAAGACCTGAAGTTAGTGCTGAGTTCACTAAGCTATTGTCAAACTAAACTATTCATTAAACTGGTCCCAACTTTAATGCCATTTTCAAAATTAAGGGTTGAATTTGACCCTCTCTCATTACTGAAGCAAAAGGTATTGACTTAAACACAAGCTTACATAACATAAACATAGAAACTAGTATCTATCTCATGAACTTGCTGCTGGACTGCTGGCAAAGCTAAACACCTGCAGTCAGAAGAAAGGCAGTATCAGCAGGGTAATTTGCTTGCTGTTTGAATGCAAATACAGTTACCATCTGCTGCTCCCCTTCTGTTTCAGTCATAACCTCATATGTACTTAAGGCATAGCCAGCCAGCGGTCCTGCAATGCAAGGTCAGGAGCTGCTTCATCAGCTGAATGGCAAACAGACCAGTTGACCCTGTTGAACAGCATTCCCTGAACATTCAATTGAATCTGCTTCCCAAATACCAAGGTTTCAGCAGGACCTTATAATTTTTCATATAGTGGCAGGACATGCTTAATGTGACATTTTTCTGTTCCCTCAGACACATGGAAAACCAGTGAAAACTTGAACAGGAAAGAACAGCTGGAGCTCCCTTACTAGGAGTCTCTGGCCAAGTGTGATTGCTTGTGTTAGTTGCAGGCCTGTTTTGTCTTTTTTCAATCTACAGTGACTGTGATGGCAGAGAAGATTTATAGTTTATATATCTTCTGCTTCAACTGATGTATTGAGGTGTAACTCAGGTGGTGGACAGGCTGATGAATCTCAGCTTACGAACAAAGGGTGAAAAAAACAGATTAAATTTTAGACCTGGATCTATTTTGGCTTAAAATCAGATAATTTGTGACTCAGCATGGCTAAAACAGAAAAACTCCCAGATTTATTTTAGGGTACAGACTACCCAGCTTCTAGTACTGGCAGGGTCCACGAGATTCAGACTTAAGCTTTGAAATATATAAATTTGTGTGTATAGATTTGAATTCTATGTAAGACATGTAATAAGTGGAAATTAAAAACACTGCTGCATCATTAGTGCATCATTAGGAGGATTTTTGTTTGCTTCTTATTGAGACATGCACAGTCTGGATTTTTTAATTTTTTTAATTTATTTTTTTCTTATTAATTTTTATTTATCTATTTATTTATTTATTTATTTACATATTTGCTCCTAAGACTTTTGCAAAGCTTTCTGGAGCTTTTTGGATATAAAAAAGAAATTACACATGGCTTCTGGATGACTTTGAACAAATTTAATGTCTTTACTCCGATTTTTCCCATTTAAAAATTAGGGAAATACTACTGTCCTTGTTTGCAAGACATGTGTGTGTTTGTGTACATCTGCTAGGGAAATAAGTGTCTGTATCACTGGGATAACCACATTACTGACTCATAGCTTTACCAGCTCTGGGTAATACAACTGTTCCCGTCTCAGATGTCAGAAGCATATCACACTGTGCTAACATTACTACACAAAAATCTTCAGGAAGAGATTACAATTGCATGGCTAAGCAGGAAAAGCTGGTACAAATCCTGCACAATGGCCATGCAAGCATTCAGGCAGAAACAGAACCCAGGACAGCAGTCTTGGGGATCTGAAGCTCCATTTCAGCAGCTCCTGGTAGTAGCAATGTTCAGGCAGCTTCACTGAATGTCAGAGCTGTCTCTCTCAGAGGAGGCATTGCAGCTGCTCCAGCAGCCCTGGCTGGGCACTGCTTTGAAGCAGGACCTTGGCCAGCTGCACCAGCTGCATGGGCAGCAGGTATGGCAGCTAGAGTGATGTGTTCCAGAGCACGATTCGCAGAATGGGGCAGACTGGCTCCAGTCAGCATGATGTTTCCTGCTGCAGAGTGCTGTGCTGTGTACATACCCGTCCTCATTTCCTTCTGTAGCCTCTCTGCTGATTCCCACAAGTGCTCATTTTGGCTTTTGACATAACATCTAGTGCTGGTAGTCCCCTCTCCTTATGACCTTTTTGTCCTGTGAGCACATGCAGGACTTGACCCTTGACTGAGTTTCCCAAGTTGCTTCAGTATCGTTTTCACTTCTGCACTTTTAGGAGAAATGTGTCCTTATAGCTCATCAGTGAAGAGGATTTTCTAATAGATTTTCTCCCTGCATAGCTCCACCAGGAAACACAGGTCTGCACTGCAGAAGCTAATGTGAGGAAAGAATGAGGTGGAGGTCAAGTACAAATTAATTGTAGAGTAAATATTAAAGTGTTTCACATTTGGTTAAAACTTTCCTCTGAACTGAAACTTTGCATTTCAATTTCAAGCCACAGAAAATTACTTTTGTAATCTATACAAAAGCAAATAAGTAAAGAAATAAACTTTGGAGGTCAGGTCAGAGCAACAAAATCAGGAAAAATAGTTGGTTTGTACTTCAGTCTTGTGACTGAAAATGGATCATTTCCCATTCAAGAGAGTTCAAGTTTTAGAAGGTCTTTCTACAAAATAAAATGCCATTTCTTAAAAAATATATTCCAAAACTGAGTGAACATAGTAGTGATAAAAGTGAATGTTCAATGTAATACATGCCGAAGTTAACTCCCCATTTTTTCGAAGATGAGCAAAGGTTTTATGGATACCCTGTGGTTATCATTATCCCTGCATTCCTACATCCTCCTTTAACCCATCTGCCCATCCTACTGAATGGTCAGTGATACTAAGGTCTGTGATACAGGTCAACTATAAAGACCAGTGCTATTTTCAGAGGAAATCTTGGAACTGTGTCTGCAGAGATTGAAAGGCTCTCTCTCCTTGTGAGCCACTTCATCTATTACACTTATGGTCATTAAAAATTCTATTTCATATACTGCTTTTTAAAAATATCCATTTATGTACTTTTTCTATTTAGTATTAGTGTTATCGATATTAGGCTTCTTACTGCAGGATACCTATTTTAGAAAATCATTGGGAAGACATTGCCATCAAGCATGGGCATGAGATACAGTTTCCCAAGCAAGACTCAGTTATCTGATGGATCTCTAACACCGTCTTCAGCTCCTGTGGAGTCTGGCTGCTTTTCACTGCGACTCCCCCGACCCACCCATGGAATTCAGACTTTCCCCCTGCCACACTGTCTGCAACATCTGCTGGCTTCTCACGCTGCTGCTTGCCATGTCTGGTAGCTTCTCTCATCATGTCTGACAGTTTTTTGTGTTCTGCTGTCCTGGGTTTAGCAGTAGCAGTCATTTTTCTCCTTCTTAGTAGCTGGTGCAGTGCTGTGGTTTTGACTTTCGGTCTGGGATCAGCGCTGATAACACCGATGTTTTTAGTTGTCGCTAAGCAATGTTTACTCTGACCAAGGACTCTCTGAGTCTCATGCTCTGCCAGGGAGGAGGGGAAACCAGGAGGAAGCAGAGACAGGACACCTGATCCAAATTATCCAAAGGGGTATTCCATACCACAGCACAACATGCCCACTATATAAACTGCGGACAGTTACCCAGAAGGGCTAGAGCACTGCTCTGGTTGGGCTGGGTATCAGTTGGCGGATGGGGAGCATTGTATTCTCTTCCCTTGTTATTTCCCTTATCATTATTATTGGTGGCAGCAGCAGTGATTTGTGTTATACCTTAGTTTCTGGACTGCTCTTATCTCAACCAGTGGGAGTTACATTCTTTCAATTCTCTTCCTCATCCCTCCAGGAGCAGGTGGAGGAAGGCGGGTGGGAGTGAGCAAGTGGCTGTGTGGTTCTGGGTTGCCAGCTGGGCTTAAACCACCTGCTCACTTAGCTCAGGCTTAGGCCAGGGCCTGCAGTCCTAACACCCCAAGACCCTGCAGCAGACTGCCTGGCCAGCTCCCATGCATCACCATGCGCAGTGGCCACCTGAGGGCTCATCAAAGGTGCTTTCTGCAGGCAATCCTTCTAAACTTGGCTTTGGAAAACTAGTTCTCACACCCAGTTCCAAGAGATGCAGAAGGAGGATGAAAAGGACAGATAAGATTAGTTGTACCTAATCTTTCTTCTCACTATTAATTGCTCATGTTGCTTTTCTGTTTAAGCCAGTATCTATTTTTCTTTATTCAGAAGTAAGGAAATGTTGTCAAATTCTGTTTTGTATCATCAGACTTGAAATCATTCCAGGTTACCCAACTAGTTACACTTGAACACCTCTAGTAATACTCCTCTGAAGATTGGATAGGGTTGCCATGAAACCTCGGGGCCTTTTCCTTCAAAATCTACACTCTCAGCAGGATATTCAAACACCTAGCTTTAAAAGAGGATGTCACAGGAAAATATTTCTGTTTCCTTTTATTTTTGTATTTGTTACTCCCCTTTTGGTATTTTCCCCTACGATGATTCTGCATTATTTTCCCACACCTCATTAAGCTGTTTCTAAAGCTTTATTTTGCTTCATGAGCAAACACAAAGTTGAAATTCTCAAAGACACTTTTCAGAAACCTCTGCTCTTCAGCTTTTCCTTTTTGCTTATGGCTTGTGGGTTTATTGACACCTTTATAAAATTTAAAAGGAAATAGATCTAGTGCCATGCTCTAAAACTTGAGAGAGGCATAGTTAATTTTGTATCAGTGCAGCTTTTTTCTTATCTCTTGAAATCTGAGGATCTCTCTGGAAAAAAAAAAATAGCATCCACCCTGTGATGGAAAGATTTACCAGAAATTAATGGTTAATTGATATATGTTTCTTTTCTTTCTTCTATGTACTCTGCAGGATCATTTGTAAAATCACTATATATATCCACAATAGCTTTTACTAAACGGGACAGATTATTTTAGGGTTTTTAAACTCTATTCTTTGATGTATCAGTGACATTCAGGCTTGGTTCATACATGAGATATGCTAAATTTATAATTCAGAAAATTATCTGCTATTCTAGATACAAATAAGGATCATTTTACCCATCTCCAGCTTCTTACCTTAACTATCTCTGTTTTTTTTCCCACATACAGCACACCCATTGCTAGACAAAGATAAGCTACTTTGACTCTTATATAGTGAGGAAAAAAACATTTTAGTTAGGCCAAGAGTATAGGTAGTATTTTATTTCGTCTCCTTGTAATAAAGAGTGTTAAAATGCTCAGCTCTTTCCAAGGGTGATTCCACCCCTGTTCCCTGGAAATATTTACAAATATATGACCCTAAAGAATTTCACAGTTGTGTGAGCCAGAGAAGGGAAGTGGTGCTTATGATTAGTATCTCCTTATGTGCCTGTAAAATAAACAGTAGAAACAAAACTTCTCAAAATGTTACATGTGCCAATGCAGGAAGTACTACCATGGGTCAAAATACAGAAGTCATTGACTTGTCTGTATTACGTGTATACCCCCTTTTGAGATATTTTGGGAAAGTTCACACTAAAATCTCATTTCTCTCTACCACGGGACAGAAAAAGACCTCATTACTTTTGGGGGAAAAAAAAAAAAAATCTTTTCTAGTTTTTTTTATCAACCAAAGCAAAAAGGTAATAAATACAGCACAGCAATGCTCTTAAGTAGTGATGCTCCTTGTCAAGGCTGTACTGATATGTTGCAGCTGTCTGTAAAGTCTGTATTACCTCAACACATATGCACCTGGGACTTCTAACACTTTGTCACAGAGCTGTGACCAAGGGCTGGGCTTTGGATAGTCAAAATGGTTTATCTGATTCACTATTTTGTGGAGAAGCATAAAAGTCCTAAATCTCCATGCTTCTGTCTGCCTGCCCTCTGTAATGAGACGAAGCTTCTCACAGCAAGAATCATTTCACCATCCTTTTTTCTGTGAAGAGTCCAGTGTATTGTGTATGTTAGAAAGACTGTATCACACCAGCCACTTAGAGGTATTATCTCCTCTTTTGTTGCTTAGTAATCTTGTAGAGCAATCAAGACTGCAAAGATTAATGTCTGAAACTTAAATTCTTCTCAGTACTTTCAGTCTGGACAGATCCTGGTGCTGTTAGACTCCTCTTTTGCAAGTTTCTGGATTATCACCTCTTTAGGCTCTATACAGTTACTTTATTTGTTTAACTTGTTATAGAAAGGGGCATTTACACTGATTTCAGTCCAGGAACAAACTGCTCTATAAACATCTTTTCATGTTTTCTTTTAACTTTCTGCCTCTTCCTTTATCTTTCTCAACTGTTTCTTTGAAAATAAGAACTGGCTTTCAGCTCACAAGCTCCACAATGGTCTTTCAATGAAATCACAAGCCTGTTTTTCTGCCAGAAGTCTGCTGCTGAAGCACAAGTTAAATAATGCCTTTTGTGGCACAAGTAAAAGACAAGAATATGAACTTGAAACAGGAGAGCAGAAAGACAATAAAAACATCACTTTTTTATATAAGGTAAAATTAATATAAGGGAAAAGTAATAAAACCCAACAACAGACACCCAGTAAAACAATAATGATCATAGAATCATAGAATCATGGAATCATAGAATGGTTTGGATAGGAAGGGACCTTAAAGATCATCTAGTTCCAGCCCCCTTGCCATAGGCAGGGACATCTTCCACTAGACCAAGCTGCTCAAAGGCTTGTCCAACCTTGCCTTAGACACTTGAAGGGATGGGGCATCCAGATATGCTATGGGTTTAAACTTCACATACCCTTTAAAGATAGGAGTCTGCAAATTACAGGGTTTTATTTCTCAGTCATCCAGTGACAAAATTCCTATCTTAAAGATGGAGTATATTAACTCTCCAGTTGTGGATAAGTATCCATTTCAGTCTGGCGAAAATAGGCATTGAGCTAGACAACATGAACAGGTTCTGATTTGTAGTTCCTTTTCTCCATGCAACCCTGTGTGGGTTGTGAATGAAAAAGGGTTATTTCATTGACTGGTAAAGAACTGTAGATGAACAATGAATACATAAAGTGTGGTCTTCTTTCTTTATAGTATGTTGATCTTTATATATTTATAATTAATAGTGATATATTTGTTCCTAAGAGTCTTTTGATCTTATAGTCTCTGCAGAAGGAAATTTGTGGGTACTGTTCAATTCTTGGACAAATTAAAGAGAAGCTGGCATTTGTTAAACATCAACAGGAGCTATATCCAGCATTTAATTTTTCAAGTCCAAAATGTGTTCATGTCAATTTAGACTTATTTCATGGACTCATTCTTTTTTTGAATAGATCCATTAATACTGCATTTTCCTATTCTAATTACAGAAATCTCATTTCTATTCCTATTGAGTTGAACAGTAATTTTCCCGTCAGATTTAATGGTGCAGTACAAGAATACAGTTTCTCATCAGAATTAAGTCCCCTGATTCATCAGCTTTTATAAATTTATGTGGGTCAAGCATGGTAGGTGCATACAAGTTGCTGGAGTGACTTATTCTTTTTCCTAATTATGCTGCATTTCTTTGTGTGCTACTGCCCAAGGTTGTTCATAGTTTTTAATTGACAAAGGTTCTCTATGACTACTTTGTAGCATCTTTTCAGAACCTGAGTTACTTTAGAAACAACCAAGCAAACATACATAATCATTGTATTTACAGACAGTTTAAAAAATATCTCCAATATACAAATAACATATTTGTGTGAATAAAACCTCCAATTATCAGTAGCATACAGGGAAGCATCAAATAATTTGCTGGTTGTCAGTGAACATATATTTTACATGAGCTTAGTGTGAAACACATATTCCTTCAAATATTCAGATAGCTTAATGTTTGGTCTTGGTATAAAACACTGTTAAATAAAGTCTACCACTTTCATTTTATCACTCTGTTGATATAATTGATTTTCACAGAATCTCTGAATTGAAATTTCAAATATTAATTATATGTATAAATATTCTTGATACCGTTTGTGACTGTGGATGATAAGAAACTCTTGTGTATCTATAAGTATTCTTAAAGTCTTCAGTCAGACAAAGATGTCACATGTCTGCTTTCACAGACATTATTAACATGTTCTTTATAAACATTTTTCTCTAACTTAACAGAAGGCATATACCTAAATGTATATACCTAAATGTATTTAAAATACACAATGGATTAAGCAATTTTCTTCAGGAATTCAGTATTAAGTAGCTAAAGAGTTTCTCTTCATTGAGAAAACAGTTGTCCAGGGAGTATGACATTATCAATATTGTAAAGATACATACAGAATAGGTTTTGAGAAAGAAAGCCCTGATATTTCATGTGGATACAAACAATTAGAAAATTATAATTGCCATCGATCTGTCATTGTCATGTTTAGAATAAAATCGCGTAGGGAACAAATTTCTCCCAAAAGGAAGAGGCATATAGAGAGAGGAGGTCTGCCTTATGGAGCACCAGGTAGTGGGAACCTTCAGAGAAAGTTAAAGGCTGATCCAATATGATAATTTCTGATCCAGTATGGGAATTCCAGCTTGAACTCTGATAGTGCAGTTACACAATAAATTCACTTTGGCATCTTAAGGAGGTCCTGGCTTTCCCCTCTCTATCCCAAAAAAAAGAATTTGATTTTGTAGAGGATTGGACAAAATGCATCTAATACAATTTTCAGATTCATAGAACAATTTATGCTTAAAAGGACCTCTGCATTTCATCTGCTCTAATTCCCTGTTCCTATAAGTTATTCTGTCAGAACTTGCACTGTTGCACACTATCTAGAGAGATGCTGAACTAAGTGCTACTGAGAATTCCTGTTTCTTTGAACAATTTTCCCTGTTGAGCTCATGTAGTAGCTCACCTTTTCTTGAAGATACCATGCAGAAAGAACACAGGTCTGAAATAGATCCAATATGTTAATAATATTTCTTGTGTTCTCAGAACTCTGTGAGCAAATTTCCTTCCAAGATTTTTGCCACTTGTAACTGAGTGCACTGGATAGAGGATTAGATTGATTTCAAACCCCACATCCCTTGAACACTGACTTGGTAGGAAGGCACAAGCTGGACTTTTTTATTTTTATTAACACACCACTTTTTCCTTCTGAGCTAATTAGTCTGTGCTTACCCCTATGCTTACCCCTGTTCTTACCCCTACCTATATATGTGAGGTGTTATCTGCAAGCTCCTCAATATTAATGAATTTGCTTTGATGGGATCTCATTAGCAGCTGCTGCCCTTCAAACTGGAGCACTTGGAAACTGTGGCCATCAAAACAACACAAAACCACTCTCCACTAGCCTGTACCCCTTGTGCATCAGAGTAAAGCAAGTGCAATATGGAATCAAGTGCTATCACTGGTTTTATCCAGTCCCGCTCCTGCAGATATATTCCTTTGCTTCCATCTTTCTATGCCCCTTCTTGATTTATGGGGAACATAGTAAGGCTTTGACCAAAGATGTGTTTGCTGTAGAAATTACTATCTCAAAACCATATTCCCATGCTCTCTGCATATATAGAACTCCAAAGATATTCTAAGAATGCAAGCAAGACTGAAATATGCCCCTTCTTCTTGACTCTTCTTCAGTGTATATAATTTTAAAACTTCAAATATATAATAAAAGAAATACCCCACTGTATCCTTTACTCAGAGTCTTTTTCAGGCCCCATAGCATTGTTACGGTTTTCATGGCAGAAGATGTTTATCATTTTGATCAGATTATCCTGCTCTTTATCTGTTCCATCAGGAAAGCATGTACAGACCAGCTGCCTGCAGCTGGGCTTTTGTCATCAATCTACATTGAAAACCTGTACTCCCAAACACAGCAGCGCACTGAGAAATGCATGCACAAATGCAAATGAGGACTAAAAGCATGATGCACTGAATAATAGCTTAAACCACAGTTTATAATTTGCTGGTGTAAACTTACGCAGTGTGTCTTTTTAGAGGAACGCAAGAACCAAACATGCCTTTCAGGCCGACGGGTGAGGAACTGTAGTGTTTTAGTGCCTTCTTGTGCTGATGCCTGGAAGTGCAGGTAAGTGGAACCTCTGAAGATAATTTCATTTTGCTCAAAGATAATAAAGGAACAATATCCTGCCGCATTTTTCAGCTCTTTGCTAATAATGTCCAGTACAAAGCTACAATTTTTCAGAGAGAAAGATTGTTTTTCTTCAGCAACAGGAAAACATTTTAACTCAGCAGCCACTGTAACAGCTCAAAAAAAAAAAAAAAAAAGATACAATCTTTTATACTAAAAGTTTCTGTGCTGGGAAAAGGTGTTGCCTGGGAAGGTGTGATGTTATGTGAATTGCTGTTCCTCCTTCAGGCCCCACAAGTGTCTCTCTGAGAGGTGTACCTAGACAAAGTTAGTCACATTGAAAAGTCTCCCTGTGCTGTGCTGAGGATAGTCATGTCATGCTGACCACCCACCTAGTTTTAGTTTTCAGCTAGGGACATTACACAATTTCATGAAGGGAAAGGGAGGGATTATGCCTAATACATACTACCTATCCCTGCTCCCAGAGCAAGAGCACAAAGGGACACAAGGGCAAAGTCCCTCTAGCTCCATCTTCTTTTTTACCTGTTTAGAGAAATGGAAAATCCAGAGAAGTCACAATTTTGCAGACTCATGTTTTTATCGCAGTATGAGAGTAAATGCTCTTTTCCTCAGTTGTCTACTTTCTGGGTCACAGTATCCAGTCAGGTTTCACTCCTGGCTGTATAGAAAGGCTCAAACATATAATCAAAAGACATAAGAAACAGAAAACAAGCAGGATTACCAAATTCATTGTTTTACTAAATAGAATCACAGAATAGCTAGGGTTGGAAAGGACCTTAAGATCATCAGGCTACACAGCAAAAATGTCACTGTTTGAGAATTGGTTACAGTCTGCAGAAGATCTGCACTGCTTCTCTGTCTTGTTATGGGATTTTGCATTTTCTCCTGAAGTATATTGCAGGGAGAAATGTTGTTAAGATAACATACCTTTCTGAGGTATGAGGCTGCTATGTACTGCATGAAATATAACAGAAAATACAGTGGACTGAAATTATAGAAAAGAAAATAAATATTGAGTCTAGAAACAGATCAAATGTATGGTCTGGTAATCTCTGAAATTTATTCTCAAAGAAAATACCAGCGGAAATCCAAGTTCTTCAGTCATTTTGAGTGCAGTGGCATTTTGAAAAGTAGCCTGGTAACATTGATATGTTGAAGATTGTTGTCACTCAGTTATTTCCACATTACAGGCCTAAATTCTCAAGTAAGATGCCCTCAATAGCTGTCAGACCTGAACACTCAACCTGAGAGCTAGGGTACAAGCTAGATTATTTCCACCTTATATATTTTCACCAGCGATACAGATTATCCCATGTGAATTATATGTCCACAGAGATACCTGTGACCCCTATGTGGCTTTGCACAGGGTGCATTGGAAATACGTCTTCTGCTGAGCCATAAAACTGAATGAATGCTACAATTCAACCTCCTTGCATCCAGCCCTCCAGGGCTGCCAGAAGTAAAACTCAGGAACACAGGGATGATTGCTTGTGTGTGTGTGTTTGTTTGTGTGTGTGTTTGTTAGTTTTCAGTTAGCCAAGAAAGCATCTTTTCATTAAAATTGGTAAAGGGGATGAACTGCAGTTCTGTGTGGTAAAATTAGAATATTTTTACAGAGCCACCAAAAATTGCTCTAAATTAAATATCCTGAAGTACAGAACAGGAAACACTCATCTGTTCACAGAGGATAGACAAAAAGACTTAATACACATTTCCAGATCTAATTACTATTAAGTTATTTACCAGTTTAGGATACATTTCAGACAATGTTTTTAAAGTAACTACTTTTAAAGGCCACACTTAATATTCATTGAGAATATCCTGTCACTAGTATTCCATCAGGCCTCCAGCAAGCTAATCAATTAAGGGCTCTTTGGAACAACAAAAAAACCCCAACAACCCATTTGGGTCACTGTGTGAAATGAAAATGTCATTACTGTGGGAGTGCCTTTGTCCAAATGCAGAAACATGCTTCAGCCTGGAGCCAACTTTCCATAGGTTATTTCATTTTGCAGTAAAATGGATAGAAGATATATCAGTCTTCTTAACAAAATGATTCTCTTCTTGTTCCAAGTAAAGACATAGCTACTGGTAATGCATTTCACCACTAAAATTAGCGTTTTCTCCAGTTTTGTTTTGAACCACAGTAACATGTGGTTTCAAAAACTGGACTCAATTAATCACAGGATTATCTAGCTGCAATGGAAGAAGTTCATGTAGTTTTGATTCTCAACACATATTTAGACTATTTTCAGCCTAACAGCAAGAAGATAAATTCAGCACTTACTGTTTCAGATGTATCTCTATACAAGGTTCTAGAATAATTCAGAAGAGAAATGACACATCTTCTGTTGTTTAGTATTGACCAAGATCAATCTTAGAAACATCTACACTAACTTGTGTGTGTATATATGTATATATATATTGGACTAGCTATTAATCAGACCTAGACATGAGAGCTCAAATCTTACATTCCAACCCAGCAGAGGGCAATAGAAGTATATGAGCAAAAGCCAATATGTTATCTAAAGCCAGAAATTTCCTACAGTATCATCTGAGTTGCCAATTACATAGAAAGAGCAAGTAATATTTTCTCCCCATGTGAAATGGAGGCAGCCTACAGAGAGCAAGGGAGGGCATTTGCACTAGAACAATAAGTAATGTGTGGAAATAACGTGTGGAAATTAGAGCAGAGTAATTCCTTCTTAAGCATAAGTCTTCTAATTGCAAGGACAGTTCAGCATCAGAGTACATTTTCTGATTGGAGGACCTCTATCATTGGAGGTCTCTAAGAACAGGTTAGGCAGATGTCCATTAGGAATGACTTAGGGATCTCTTTTGGGTGCAGCGTGGATTAAGCAAGCTCTTGAGATCCTTTCCAGTTGTATCTCCTATGATTGATTCCATGAATAATTGTTTTCTTAAATATCCCATAAACATGTCTTGAATTATAAATAAATTCTCAAAATTAGGGTACAAAAAGCCCTTTTTAAAGTAACCTGTACCCATGGTTTTGGAAGATGGATGTTACTCAGTAACTGTATGAACATTACATTATAGAAACATCCCTATACAAGTGAAGAATAGTACCTCTATCAGAAATTGCTGCTGGTTTGTGTTCTCTTGAATCAATAGGGTTAGATGTAAGTTTATGGTTACTTGTGGCTGACAAGCAATGATCTTTAATGAAAACAGAAAAGTACAGAACTAGTAGATGTATTAAAATTACTTTCATTTAAGGTCTCCTTATCCAATCCTTTTTCTGTAAAGTTAAAATTACAGCTGATTGCTTGATAAAAATATTCAAAAGGACAGAAGAAAGAGAATCTTTTATTATTACTCTTTCTTTCAGTAAGACCATTGTGAATGTTGCTGCCAGGATAATGTGTGAACTGTTGCTGATTTCATAAAAGTTTTCAATTTGGCTAATATATATCTAGAATAAAACTCTACCTTCAGAACTGTAGTGCATCAGCTAATACTGCATATTACAATTCCCTCTGCAGACACAAAGTAATAAGCCAGAGTTCCTCCTCAATGTGTCAAAAATCTCACTAAATTTCTGGAGAAATGAGAATGTATGTATTTTAAGAAATAATAAACTGAGGGGAAAAAATTAAGTAATATATTACAGTCCTTCAAAATAACCTCAAGTAGCAGATTAACCTGACAATAGCTATACAATGAAGAATGGATTGACCTTAAAGATCTTCTGGAAGCCTCACTATCAGACATCCAAAGCCAAAACCTAGCAAGTTGGAATGGTGATCAAAAAACATACAGAGCTGAATATGCTGTATTTTAATCATAAGGTGAGTCTACACTCTTGCAGCAGAATTAGAAGGAAGAGATGTAAAATATATTTTGCATTTACATCTGGGTAAAGCTGATTCTTTAATTTTGGGGTTTTTTTTCTGTTGCTTTTGATATTCAGAGGCCACAAATGCAGGCATAGTAGCAAAAAAAGAGGAGACCTGGGTCTTGGAGTAAAAGAAGCTGAACAAGTGGATAGAAGAAAGCAAAAAGAAAACAAAGAAAGAGAAAACAGCAGGAGATGGGGAGAAAAGGAAAGTATTTGGTCTCTCTTTAATTCACACAATTCTAGAAGGCATTCAAGCCCCTGTGGGAAACAGTAAAAGAGATTCATTACAACAGGTATAACTTATTCATCTACCCTTGGAAGAAAAATTGATTTTTCTTAAAGAGGAAGGAAAAGTGGTTTACAGAAACATATCTCCATGGAATAGAATTTACTCATAGAAATTGTTGCTGCAAGCTATTCTATTGGCAAATTGTGCAGGATAGAAAACAGAAAAGATTCTTTTCAGCTTACTCTAGTATAGATAACACTGCAATAGATACCTGTGCCAGTCACCATAATACGAAGCGTGTAAGAGTCATCAGCTAAAGTTTTAAAGACAATTCTTCGATGATATCATGAAACACAATTATACATAAAGCATATGTATTGCACCTATCTGGAACATTTTCCAACCAAGGGAACAGAATACCAGGGTTAAAGGAACCTGGGAATAGTAGTGTCTTGTGGCAGCTACAATTTGTGCATTCTGCTAATTTTCCAGACCACTATTCTAAGCAGAGTATTTACTCAAGAAAAATGTATTAAATAAATATTTATGTATTTGCAGTATTCTCCTGACTTTTATTCAACAGAAAACCAGGTTTAAAATATAAGCTTGTAAGTAGAGTTCAGGTATAGGAAAAACTAACAGAAATAAAGAGGAATATACAACTCTACACATGACCAGGCAATGGTAACATCCGTTTCTCAACAACAGTAATTTTCTTTCTGTAATAATAAGAACTCAATATCTGTAATCAAAACTGCAAGGAAAAGAATGCACAATCCCGAAGTTGCAGTCTGTGTGAAAAAAAACAACAACCTCTTACAGTAGAGCTTCTTAAGACTAAGTATTGATATATACAGTTATTTAAGTAAATACAGTAAATCTGACACTGCTCAGCTATCTGACATATCTGGTGTACATCTTAGGTCTCATGTTGCTTATATGTGTAAACCTTATGATCTAATCTAATCTCTTGTACTTGGACTTTCTTTTTATTGGAGTTAGATCATCTTTTTGACAGCTTTGTCACTTTTTTTCAGCTAATGCTAGCCAAATGCCTTAACTCATGCTGCCATGGTCTCATTTTAAATCCTTGTTGTTTAAGCTCTAACCATCCTATTTCCTCTGGTACAGGAGATTATAAACAAAAGATCCTGCCCCTATTTCTAGGATCTTCTGGCACCCCCAGCAGTGAAGTCAGCTGCCTACAGCATCAACATTCAAGGAGAAGCAAAACAAAAGAACACTAGCAATGACATGTAAACAACAGCACAATCCAAGCAATGGCAACTGTCAAAGGGAGCAGAAATAGATACCCTGTTGTGGAGAGGCAGAGAAAATCCACCTGTACACATAGAATGTGCTTTTTTCTTGTACTAGTGTTCCTAGCTCTGGTATTACCTCTCTCCCTTATTTCCCTCGTCACTCCGTCAGAGGGAGGGATGGGAAGAGAATCACAAGAACCAAGTGACAGCATCTAGTTCTTCCCTGTATTCCTGTATTCTTCCTGTATTCCCTGACTTTTCATTCGAAAAACTCCTTTTTAATAACTCTTTTTAATAAACTCCTTTTAAATAACTCTTATTAATGAGACCTGTAAGAGAAAGTGTACATGAAATGGGTTTCTATAGTTACCTATTTTTAACACTATTTTGGCTGTCATCACAATGTATCTGTCTCAGAAGAAACGAAGATCAAATTGTTCATCATCATCTGAACATAGCTCAAGTAGAATAAAGGTCATGTTTTGAAATAGTTAAAGCAGTGTTTGCCCCCATCCAAACCTTCAATTTCAAACCTGAACCAGATCTTAAAAGGTCAAAATAATTGTGAAAGGTACATGCAATAGTGAACTTTTCAGATAATGTCTCTCTAAATGGGTAGTGAGGAATGACAAACAAGTGGATGAGCTGTCTGCAGTGCTATGCTCTCATGCAGACAGCAGTTCAGGCACTCAATAGATACAGTACTTTTAGAAGCTGACCGTACTTCTGCCTGATTCTGAGTGCCTAAATGGGATCATGTTGACATTTTGTTGCATCTGTGAGCACAATATCTAAAGATAATGACAATCAAGCCTACTGCCCATTCCATAGAGCCATGTCTCATTTGTCAAAGCACTTAACTAGTCCACTGAAGATATAGTCGATTGATGCTTCTGAAAAGTGCCAGATATTCTAGGCACTGTAGATGACCCTTATTCCACCTACCTTTGAACACAAACTCCGATGTGATTAATTAGAAAAGGGAGAGGGAAGTAGAAAAGGGAGAAAGGGAAATTTTTGAACTTCAGCTTCTTCACAGTTTGAATACAGATCTATCCATAGATCAAAACTAGTTTTCTTTTTATTTTGTTTTAAAAAAAGGGAGAATAACCATTGTAACCATGTCTGTCTCTCTCCCAGGAGAATCAGAAATGCTGGATTGACTGCAATATTTCACTCTTTCTCAAGGATATCATGGACAGGAATGTTCATTGCTTTTTGGTTAAGTAACCAAAGTACATTGACAGCCACAAGCCTAAAACTTGTCCTTTGAAATCTTTTAGGAATTTGATTTTGCTATATGCAAGGCCACATAGCATCATAGGAGCAACAGCATCTAAGGGTGTATTGCACCATCAGGAAAGGGGTTAATGTACATGCAGAAGATCTAAAGTGGCTTCAGTTGAGTCTACTTAGTACTCCACTCAAACAATTGTCTTTCAATGGTTTCTGGAGATAATTTTTGCTCATCTTTAGTTGTCACTTTGCTCAGCTTTGTAAGACACTTAAGCAATTAAAGCTAAATCTCACAAGATATATTTTTGCCTTCCTTGGAAATATACTGCTGCAGGTATTTGCAAGAGCCTCTACACACTTAAAGTCTATTTCTTGAAAGTCCCAGTGGGTTCATATCTCCTAATTTTTATACTTAGATTATTGTGGAAACCTGTATCATCACTGAATTTTCCTAAGATGAAGAAACGAAGGGCAGACTAAGAGCATCAAGTGCTCGGCTTGAGTCATTAATTATTTTTGTTAGTTATTCATGATCCTCCTTTTCTGCCTTCTAACTTAAGATGTAAAAATTTCTAAGAGGGTATTGATGATATAGAGGAAATCAGACTAGTACATTACTTATGATTCTAAAGAAGATTCAATTATGTTATAGCTGGAAAGCTTTGATGCTATGTGTATATGTTTATGTAACAGTTATGGAAAGGTAACTTGTAAGTCCCTACAATAATCTTTCATCTGACTGAAAAGAAGACCTTTTCAAGTTCTGATAGTTACAAATACTGATTCAGGAGCCAAGTAAACACCTTGTACTTGTTGAATAAAGCTAATTTTTATGATCTAACATCTAAAAGGCTCTTCTATATGACCCTAAAAAGCTTTTCCAATATTGAAGATTAACAGAAGGAGATTGTGTAAAGAACAGTTAGCAGTATCAATGTGCCACTGCAGGGTAACTTAGGCTGGATTTCAAGAGAATTGTCATTGTGTTTATAGCTAACTGGCTTGCTAAGATCTTCAGAACATTACAAATTATAAACAGTCTATGAAATAGTTTTAATCAGTGTATTCTCTTACTTAAATATACTCAGAAACTGAGTACCATGACATAGGGATATTTTCAGACTGGACCACAGTTTTCAGTGTTGTTAAAAATATAATGTAAAGCTGATCCTATCTGTCTCAACTTTGGCTAAGAAACTTCAGCTTTAGCCTTAGCCTTAAATACTTTGGGTTTAGATGATGACAAATTAGGCAGCCTTATCCTTCTCTGGGGTCATAGTTTAACCTCAGCTGGCAACTAAGTACCATGCAGCCACTTGCTCATTCTCCCCTTTCCACCCTCCAGTGGGAGAAGAACTCAAAGGAGGAACTGCAATAAAGTAAATAAGTAAATATTAACCTTGATTTTAGTATTAACATTAATATTAACTCAAATATTAATCTTAATATCAATGCTGATTATAATAATAGTGGTGGTAATGGGAAAAGAGAAATTCTTAAAACCCAAGAAAAACAAATGATACACCATACAATTGCCCGCCACCCAATGACTGATGTCCAGCCAATCTCAAGCACCAACAGGCCCCTCCCAGCCAACACCCTCCAGTTTATATGAAGAGCATGACATTCAGTGGTATAGAATAGCCCTTTGGCTAGTTTGGGTCAAGTATCCTGCCTCTGCTTCCTTCTGCCTTATTGTGCCCCTCCTCACTGGCAGAGCATGGGAAACTGATAAATTTCTTGACTTCATGTAAGCGCTGCTCAACAGCAACTAAAACATCCATGTGTTAGTAACATTATTCTCACACTAAATCAAAACCACAGCACTGTACCAGCCACCAAGAAAAAAGTTAACTCTGTCCAAGCTGAAACCAGGACTTGTGGCAATTGTTAATGCCTGTCAGCATATTGTGTTACATGGTTTCGTGTTAAATTCTGCATGAGTTTTGTTAAAAACTTGAGTCAATACCTTAGTTTTGATATTCTTTTCCACATAAAATCTAATGTCTTTGCTTTTAACAGATATATTTCCACTCATTCTGTGACTAAATGTTTCACTTATGGAAATAAACCACCACTTTCATAATTCTGGTGGCATTAAGGTAATTTCTTGTGAGAATTAATTTCAGAAAACAACTTGAAATTTTTTTTCTGCTTTGTGAAATAAACTTATCATGAAAATTTCTTTGGTTGTCTGATGGCAGAAATGACGTCTGTATGAGTCACATGAGAAAATAAGAGTTTCTGATTCAGAAGGATAATAGCCTGAAATTCAGGAAAGAGATTTTTTTCCCACTTAGCATGCAGTTATATTTAAAATAATTTTGGAACAGTAGGCTCAAAAAGTTTTTAAAGAGCTGGCCTAGAATCTTGATAATTATAATTGTTGTTTTGCTCTGGAAGTCTTAGAAGAAAAACAAACTCCAAATATTTGGAAGAAAAACAGTGTTGTGCCAATACTTAGAAATTTTAAATAGAAATTATCCACCTAGCGATAGGTCTGTCAGACTGATTTTGTACTCAAAAATATAACAAAACACTTCAGGCTGGACTCAATTAATGACAAAAGGCAGCTGTTTAATCAATGTGGTTCATCAAAAGAAAAAAAAAAAGAAGGGAAATTACAAGTTTTTATTATACTGGTAGATGGCAATGTAATATATTTTATTTTATGGAAAACATTCTATTAAAATAATTGGACTACGAAATACAAGCTGCAAACATTAAATTCATTAAGCTTGATGGAATTACTGTTGTATTTTGAGATATGTCAATAGGTAATTGTCTCTGGAAAAGTGTGTTTCTAACAATCTTCTCCAGGGACTGGGTCTTGGCCTTAATGAAATTAACACTTTTATCAGTGAACTGGTAGAAAATATATAACCATTGTGAATAAATTCTGCAAGTAAACTTGATGGTGTGATGAATCACAAACAAAGATTGAGCTAGACTGTCTCCAAAAGTTGCAAGCAAGATTAAAACATGCATTTATTGGGGCCAAATGAGAATTCACCCTACAATAAATAACCCATACTTGCAGACATGGCAATTCTAAGAAATTATCTGAGTTTATGGAGAATAATCAAATAAACATGACCTTTCAGAACAGCACTGTCACCAGCAGAGCTAACTCACTGTGTTAGAGTAATTGGGGTCTATTAACTTACTGTCTGAGTGCATCTGTAACAGCTCAGCTGATACTAGGACAGCCTATAACAATAAATAATGAGAAAATGAATGGAGAAAGGAGGTGGATAGATACACTTCTCTTGGGCAGTTGGGTGGGAGTGAAGAAGAGCTGGATCTCAACTCATACACTGAAACACATCCCACATACACCAGTAAGGACTTCAACACCAAGGTTCACAAAACCCCTCATCACCCTCAGTCACCCCCTTTCCCTTCCCCAGTGTCATGGAGCCCAGGTGTTCCTTCTGGTCCTGCTGAGATGAGGTGGCCTTCTTTGGGAGGCTCTGCCTAGCCACTGACATGGCAGTCAGGAGTTTGAGCCAGGACCAAAGGAAAAGCTGTGACAGTTGGCTTGCTGGCCTCTGACATTGCATGGAGAAAAGATACATTTCTCTCCCCTTGCTAAAATGTCTTCTTTTTCTTTTGTGGGTTTGTGTGTGGGTTTGTTCATTTCCAAGAAAAGTCTATTTTGAAACTGTGCTTTACAGAAATTGTTTCTGAAACTATTTCAATTGTACTTTTCATACATGGCCTATAATAGTACATTAAGGATACCACTTTTTGGTTAATTTCTAAGAAAAGGGAATAGAACTAGAAAGGTTATAATAGCTCTGTACATAGCAGTGATGTAATTACAATGTAGATGCTGTGCTGTTTCTGGCAGTGGCAATGCAAAGAGGGAATACTGCTACACTGGTGTAAACTTACAGAAGATCCACAAGGATAATCAAAGGACTGGGAGACGAGCATTTTCATCAAGGATTAAGAAGAGATGGAATTAGGACATGTAATATTATCACAGATTAAAAATTACAATAGGCATTTAAAAATAATGTCTCACAAATATTTTTGTCAATAAACATTTGTAACAGCAGAATGAGGGAAAGCAAACCTTGGTGGCTGGGTGAGAAGAAGCTAGAGAAATTCACAGACGTGCAAAAAAGAAGGAATAAAAAAAATCTCTGAGCAACTGGTCTGTTATCCACCACTGAAAACATTCAAATCAAGATCATTTCTCCATAAAAGGTAAGTGGTTTAGTTCCATCTGTATTAGTTACAACATACACATTGGATTTAATCTTTTGGAAGGTAACATTATAAGTGGTTTTCTCAACTAAGTTAACAAGACTTTCAAAGTATCTCAACTAGTATTGGTTAGGAGATATTTAGAAAGTACACTATGCTATAGAAGGAACGATGGAGCCAAATAAAATGTGTTTCATCTGATTTACTTAAAATACATTTGTAGCCTAAGAGCTGTGTCATAGCACCTATTGCTTGCACAGTACTTGACAATGAAAGCACTGAAGTTTGCCCTATTTAGACCCATTAAACACTCCTCTGAAGGCATGTCCTGGTTTGAGCAGTAGCAGTCATTTTTCTCCTTCTTGGTAGCTGGTGCAGTGCTGTGGTTTGACTTTTGGGCTGAGAATGGTTGTTGATATCAAGTATGTTTTGAGTTACTGCTCAAATGTTTGGTTTGTCCAAGGCCTTTTCTGAGCCTCATGCTCTGCCAGGGAGGAGGGGAAGCTGGGAGGAAGCAGAGACAGGACACCTGACCCAGGCTAGCCAAAGAGGTATTCTATACCATAGCATGTCATACCCAGGATGTAACCAGGAGAGACCCGGGAGGGCTGGAGCTCTGGGGGGTTGGAGGAGGTATCGGTCGGTGCTCGGTCGGGCAGGGTGGGGTGAGTTATGGGTCAGTGGCTGGTGAGGTGTTGTATCCTCTTCACTTGTTATTTGCTTTATCATTATTGTTTGTAGTAGTAGTAGCAGTAGTGATTTGTGTTATACCTTAGCTATTAAACTGTGCTTATCTCAATCCGTGGGGGCTACATTCTTTGGATTATCCTTCCTAACTCTCCGGGAGTTATGGGAGCAAGGGGGGGAGTGAGTGAACGGGCTGTGTGTGGACTTGGTTTAAACCATGACAAGGCAGTAGGTGACTGTTCAGTCTAATCTATTGAATTACTCATTTGACACAATGGATTGACATAACCTGCATTGATAAACCATCCATTTGAACAATAATCATAATTCTGAATTCATACAGGTCGATTCACTAATTTATATCTTTATAAATGTGTAATAAATATATATTTTAAATATACTTGGGCATTATTATTGCAGGTGACACCAATTTAGAAGGCTAAAACCTGTTTTCAAGTTCCTTACACTCTAATCCTCATAGGAATTTAAGTCTCTAACAGTCATTAATATGAAGAGGATGTAATGGGGTAATTATCATTAATTAGTAAACGAATTACTGTACATCACTGTTGAAAATAGAACCTACCCATCTGAATCACTCAGGCAACACCAGGTCTATAGAAACCATTATATTAAAATCTGTACTGCAGCAGTCTGAACTTAGTGAATTGCACCAGGTGCCAAATTGTACAGAGTTGATTTCTCTGCAAATACAAGTAAGCTTGAGGGTTCTTTGCTGAATCAACAGTACAACACCCACTTCTTTCCATTCCACCTCAGGATATGTCAGCCTTCTCAGACTGAGCCAGTCTTTGCTTGCTTATTTGTGCATGACACTACAAAATGTCCCATAAAATCGTTAATTCCTTTAGATTTTATTTTAATTTCAAAGACAAGCATAAAATCTCTCTTTGCAAAGGCATTAACATTTCCTGATCAAAGCCTCCTTACCCAAGCACTGGTAAATATAAACGGAAGCTTAACCTGAATAAAATGTTCAACTGAGTTATTTAGCATTAATAGCGCATGTTTTACCCTTAATCTTTAGGTTAGATCATGAGTGATTAATTTTGCTGAAATCATGGCAAAAAGCACAATCATACCATAAGGAAAATATAAGTAATCACAACAGAAAATAACACATCTCTTAGGATCTAATATCCAACCTTGCATTTCAATGGTAGATTGATGCAAAAAAGCAATGCCAAATGACATGTAAGAGAAGAGGAAACATGTTTTTCTAGTATTTCCTGTCAAGAATATTTGGGCAAGCAGAAAAAGCTTGTAGGTATCTGTGTCAGGAAAAATCTATAACCCAGATAACTGGATAATCTCAGTTTTAACTTCCTTTGCTTTGAAAATTCCATGACAGGAATACTAGGCAAAGAGAATAAAATTTTTCTACAAGAAGATTTTTTCAGCATGAAATTCAAGTAGAAGAGAGTTGTAACATTTTTGTGCATTAGCATTAGTTTCAATAAATTTATTTCTAGGGTAAAAAAACAGCTGAAAGCTTAGTAAGCTTGATGCTGTGTTTCTTTTCTAAACAAACAATTTTAAGAGTAATATATAAAGGATATCTTATTCATAATTTACCTTTATTTTCATTTTTAATAAATGTTTACTAAGGCTTGAAATGTTGGCAATGAAACATTTTCTGGGTTTTAGCCATCAACCTATAAAATAAATCATTTGACATTGATCTCAAATTCATTTTTTTTCCATTGTTCAGATCTGAACTAAGATCAGAAATATTTTCTATTCTTCTTTTTTTTTTCTTATAAATTCTCAGTTCCCAGACTTATTTCTAAGAAATAAGCTATTGTCTAAAAAAAGGTGGAGAAATCATCTATTCTCTTTTCCAGAAGTTAACTTCTTTCTTTTTCATTATGTATAAATATGAACTTCATTCCTCTTTATTATCCAAGTAGATGAATCAATTTACAATCCAGCTACTTGTGATTATTCCTATATCTTTAATGTGATTTCATTGATGATAATATTTTTCACCATTAATCCAGTAGCAAGTTTTTCAGCATAATGACAATTACTTACACGTGCATTGTCTAATTCTTCAGTAACAGTAGCTTGTCATCTTTCCACTTGTCAAAATGTAGAAAAGTTTAGAACTCTACAAAGCTTGTGAACTTTACTAAAACTTTAAGATATGGTTCAGGTCAACATTGCAAAGAAATGTCTGTCTGATGTGATGCAGAACCATATTTTTCACTTATCCCTAAGAAACCAGTGTTCATAATTATCAAATCTCCAAAACATTGACAAAAGAGAAACATTTTCCTTGGTGACTTTAAATCTTGTGAGTGTACACTGTTACTACAGCCTTACAGAGGGTTATCTGGGTCTGTTACTCTCATGCTTTCACCACAGGACTCTCCGATAAACAGGTACCCAGAGAACAGAGAAAGTAAACTGCTATTCTTATGAAATTGTGCATAGAATCATAGGATCATAGAACAGTTAGTGTTGGAAAGGACCTTAATATTATCAAGTTCCAACCCCCCTGCCATGGGCATAGCTCCACTGCACCTCTGAGTTTCTCTAAACTCAGCATGCTCAAATAACCTGACTGTGTGTCTGTCCTCCATTCTATGAACTTTCACACAGGTCTTCAGAGACAAGATTTTTAGGGAGGCCATTCAGTGCAGTAATGCTGCTTTGGCATGATGGGATTAAGTGCCTGGAGACTAACAGCTGCCTTACTGGAAAATCGTTGATGCTTTGAAATTTTTGTGCATTAAATATCAGCATGAAAGGAAAGACTTTAGAAGATTTACAAAAAAGAATCATAGTGATAACTCTATTTATGATCAAAACACTCTCTTTTTCATGCAAGTTTTCTTTTTCCTGGGAACAGACTAGTGACTGCTGAACTGCAAAGAAGCTTTCCATTGAACATGTTAACAAAATCAGTATCTCTAAAGATATTTCAATTTCAGTGGAACAGTATTTTATGATAAAAGTAAAGTTCTGGCAGTGTTTTGCCTATTCACTTGAATTAGATAATAGGTCAAGGTGCTTTGCCAAAACAGAGCTCTACCTGTGGTATGACTGTAATTAACTAAAACATAGCAACATTTATGAAATTTAAGATTGTTTGTGACAACTTCATAGGTAATACAATATCAAATACATACCTTTTTAATTTTTTTGGACTACCGGCAGTATTCAAGCCTGAGTGTCATACAGTTCATTTACATAATGCTGAGAGGTAAAAACCTCAAATGGGATACCCCACTGGCCCCTAGCAAACTCTGTCTGGAGATACTCTTATTCACCTGAAAAGACTTCATTACAGCCCCCAGATTTTCCATGTGTTTCTTCTTCCTTATTTCCTTCCTCACTGGGAATAGCCTGCTTTGGTTGGAAGTGACTGACAAGTATGCATAAACTGGGTTTGGAATCCAAAAAACCAGGTTATTCTCCCATTGTTCCTAGGAGAGCACCTATGACCAAAGCAACCTTTGCAAGAAGTCCTGTGTATTTGCTGTTTTAGATTATACTGCTGCACTTCACACTCCAAATTGAATTCCTATGAAGGTGAAAGGTGATAGAGACTTCAGCAGATCCATTTTCAACACTGTGACATTTTATAAATGCATTAACCCCATGATTCAAGATCTCCATTATTTGCTCTTTGTTTTGGGCACTGATATTTCATACATGCATTTAACAAATAAAGCACAGGATGTGCTTGTGTATAGGATTTCTGCCTGGCACTTTACTTTACTTTAACTTTAACTTTACTTTGTGTAAAGTATTTCTGCCTGGCACTTGTTTATCTTCCATAGAGCCAAAACTAAGATCAGAAAAGATACCTAGCTCTTTTAGATTAGAAAGGGCTGCTGGGAACTGATCTTTGACAGGATCGTGCTTTTGAAGCTGCTTTTCAGTCAGCTGCCCAAAATACTGGATACATTAAGTCCCAAGATATGACGTTGTGTCTAACTTTTCTCCTTTGCCAGAAGGATACTTGAGTGAAAGGCACAAATTATAAGACTCAGTCGGTGATGTCCAGACTGGGACACAGCGTTTTATGTGGTGTGGGGTTTCTTTCTTTGTGCTTTTTTTCTTATGACTTAATAAATAAATTAAAAATTATATCTTACAAATGGATTTTACAAATAAGAACTGTTCACAGCACTGGTTTTCTGTTTGGGTTTGGTTTGGTGTTTTTTTGAGGGGGAGGGCTTTCTTTTTTTTCAGTTTTAGCTAGTGAAGCCTATTGAATTTAGTGAGAGTATAGAGGAACAGAACAAGATTGTCACCCAAATAGAGGCTCTGACTTTTTATAGTCCCTATCATTCCACTACCATGCACAGATCATTTTGAAATTCACTTAAAAATGAAATGGAGGACTAAGAATTAAGTTTTAATACCCAATAAGAAACCTCACCCTATGATGAAACAAAGCAAGCTAACAGAGGATGTATGACCTAAAAGTCTTTGCCAAGACGAATATAACAGCCAAATCCAGATAAGCTGTACCTCATTTATCCACATCACTAATTTTTGAAGTCATATTAATGGGTAGTCAAACTTAGAGTGTATGCACATTTAAAATTAACAAACATATATCTAGCAATATTTATTTTTTTCTGTAATAATTTGGTAAACTGGAAAACACTTTAAAAGGAAGAAATTTGTTAATGTATTTAGACTGCTTTTGTCAGAACAAGTCAACCTTCAGAGAATTGTCATCTTTCATCAAAAGAAAATTTGTTCTGAAATTTATGCTTTCACAGAAATAAAATCAATGCCTGCTGACTAAACATTTTTCCTTCAGATAAACTTTTATTTCTTTTTTCCAATCTCTGTAATGTCATTACCACAATCTCTTCTATTTCACTGGTAGAATCTTAATAGTAAACTGATAATTTTCCATGCCATTCTGAACAACTGTAGAAGAATATGTGATCAACCTTTGTACTGAAATGATCATAAATTCATAATATAATTGCATTTTAATTAGTTCTTTCAATAGTCTATTTCTGAAATTTGTTACAGATAATCAGTTGCTATACTAATGTAGCCCAGCAATAATTAACATTCAGCTTTCTGGCACTAATCACCGGAACCATGGCTTGCTTCCTAGCATTTAGGGCAACCCTTGGAAATAATGTGATAAAGCACTCAAGGGCGTTCAACCAATTAGCATGCTTGGATGAGTGAGCTTTCCAAGCCATCTGATTTTAAAAGTGGGTGCCTCATGCTGGGGAATATTGTCTCTGCTGAGTTTCCGAAAGGCTGTTCCATTAAAAGATGGGGATGGAGAACAAAACTGTGATCAGAATGTATTAACCTGAAATGAAATTCTGTTGGTCAGTCACAGAAAACGGATGCTATTAATACATAAATTTAAAGAAAATGGGAATGTGTGGGAGAAAAGGGTCTAGTTATAGTTGTGATTCTTTTTTTCTTTCCATTCTAAAAGCCAGATTTGCATGATGTTAAACACGTAATGGGTAGCTTCACTATGGTTATGTTACCATAAGTATCAACCTTTCAGAATGTTTTGTGGAACCAAAGTTGCTTGGTTTTTGTGGTCATATCATTGGGGTGGGGTTAACTCTTAATTTATACAGTTAGCATTATCTTTATGCCGTGGATAGAATCAGCGTTATCTTGTTTTGCTTAAGATTTGAGGTTCAGAAATCTGTACATTTCATGTTCATATGGAAATTTGATATTAAAGATTCATACTTCATTGAAAAACACCCCATGAGTTTTAGGAAAAACTTTCAACAAGTTCTAAGATGCAAAGACAGCTAAAAATTCCTGTATGTTAATATATGCCATGAGTCAATGAGAAAATGAACATGAGCCAGCAGTGTGCACTCACAGCCCAGAAAGCCAACCGTATCCTGGGCTGCATCAAGAGGAGCGTGACCAGCAGGTCGAAGGAGGTGATCCTGCCCCTCTGCTCTGCTCTCGTGAGACCTCACTTGGAGTACTGTGTGCAGTTCTGGAGTCCTCAACATAAAAAGGACATGGAACTGTTGGAACAAGTCCCGAGGAGGGCCACGAGGATGATCAGGAGACTGGAGCACCTCCTGTATGAAGACAGGCTGAGAAAGTTGGGGCTGTTCAGCCTGGAGAAGAGAAGGCTGCGTGGAGACCTCATAGCAGCCTTCCAGTATCTGAAGGGGGCCTATAAGGATGCTGGTGAGGGACTATTCATTAGAGAGTGTAGTGATAGGACAAGGGGTAACGGGTTGAAACTTAAACAGCAGAGGTTTAGACTGGATATAAGGAAGACATTCTTTACTGTTAAGGTGGTGAGGTACTGGAATGGGTTGCCCAGGGAGGCAGTGAATGCTCCATCCCTGGCAGTGTTCAAGACCAAGTTGGATGAAGCCTTGGGTGACATGGTTTAGTGTGAGGTGTCCCTGCCCATGACAGGGGGGTTGGAAGTAGATGATCTTGAGGTCCTTTCCAATCCTAACTATTCTATGATTCTATGATTCTATGAAATGAATAATTAAAGCACCATTTTCTGTGTGTTGGGTAACATTGCATGCAGCACTTACTTTAAAATATCTCTTATTCAAAGTCATGCTGTTAAGTAGAACCTACAAAAGATGCCCTGTTTATTCTCAGACAGATTTTATCTAATGCAAGTGTTTGATTTATATATTTGCTTATTTTTAAGCAGTGACTGTGTTGGCTCAAAATTGATACAGTAAGATACTTCACTTCTCCACCCTGTTTATAATCTAGTAATAACATTGTACTCACTAGAAAAATCTCAATAAAAATGTAATTTTAGATTTTTTTTCCTGAAGTATTTGAAAATCATTAATCTATGCTCCAATAGAGGGAATTTAGATCTATAGTGTACTAGTAGACTTAATTAAGTGATTTTAATTTAGATGCTGAAACAAATTTATTTATGCCTATACTTTCTATTTTACATCTCAAAAATAAGAGCTATGCAACTGTGCACAGCTTGGGTTGGCTTTGTCATCTAAAAAACTCCAAAACCTCAAAAATACCTTGTGAAATACCTTGTGCAATAAAACATTTTATTTGTGAAAAAAATGTTGCCTTCCTAATTTGTTCTAGTATTTTCTACTTTTTCCTGTTAATTTATAAGATTCATGAGATTATTCCATAGTTCCTTTAAGAAGTCAGAGATCTTAAGGACAGAAGGGATAGAAATGTGTAAATGTTAGTGGATGTTATTTTGTTAGTGAGTGTAACTTTGCTTTATATTTACATGGTCCTATGCTGCTAAACTGCCACCCAGATAGACATTATGAATTTCTGGATCTCCATGGCCATGTTCACCTTACTGCATCCAGAACTGCCTTGCATTTCCCAGATCCAGACATCCTGGCATCAGCCCGCATTGGACCAGATCTGGGCATCATTAAATCCCACCCACACTCACACACCTTCTTTTCCATGCAAAGAAAATGTGAGTACACACCAAGTGCAGAAGCCACTGTAGAGTATCTTGAAAATTACATCCAAACACAGCCTATATACCCATTTATGTAGTGGTGGGTTGTTTTTTTTTTCTTTATTGTTGAGAAAAAAATTTAAATCAGGAAGAAAAAGCAGGAGGAGATTTGAGCTGTTTCATCACATTCTTAGTGAAAAGTGTCATGATCTCTAATACTACTGTACCTATGAAGCCTCAACATGCTTGCTGCATTTCCAGTCAACCAGTATAATTAGTGTTATCTGCTCTGACCACAGTGTTTCTTTCAGTCTTTCTGCCTCAATACAAGATTTAAATTGCAGAGACCATCTCCAGGTTGCACAAGTGTCTGTCAGACTGGCCACATTTTACAGGAATCATACAGTACATAAGCTCAGAATGCCTCTGTTGTACTCCCCAATTGCAGACACAAACGTGAGTACTGGTAGCTGTCACTATGACTGCTGTGCCCACAAGTGAATCGAATTAGCTTCAAGTTTTCCTTTTAAAAGAAAAAAGGCAAAATAGATTTGGAAGAAATTGTAAAGAATTAGAATGTGAAATGCCTACATACAGCTCTTCCAATAGATTCTGTGCTTTGAGAGGGAAAATCCTTTTCAGCTCCTAAAAACTTCACTACCACAGTAAAGATTAAAATGTCAAGGAGCATCCTGAGATATAGGAGATCAAGTAAAATTTGCAGCTTTTTTCTTATGTCCTGATATCAGATCTCTCAGGAAGATACCATGCAAGAAAATGTAGGCAGCCATGTTGAGAAACATGTTAAAAAGCAACCAACCAATAAAAAATACAACCAACCAAACAAAAAAAAACCCATTCCTTGCAAGAGTTACAGAACAAAGGCATTAGGAGATGGGTAAAACTAGAGTTTTCTTCAGTAATTCTAGCTTCCTGAAAGAAGCTGTGATTGACCAAACACCTCCTCATCAAAGGAATCCAAAGAAGGATTCCTACTTAGAGGTACTAGCCCAGTCTTACTGCCTTCATTATGATCCATCTGGCAAGTCTTCTTCTACATCTGAGAAGAGATTTTAATAGTCAAAGGCATATATTCTCTTTCCTGAGCCTTTTCTGTGCTCACAGTCAGAGCAGACCAAAGGCTGT